>NC_074679.1:25270533-25870533 GCF_029448725.1 Salvelinus fontinalis | reverse complement strand
ACAGCTTTGGCATCCCTTATTGCGCATGATTGCCTCCAAAGTGGTTCCAAAAACGAAGCGCACGTTCTGAAGCACTCCCTGCACAAATACACATTCCATTTAGAGCTATTCCATATTCACACGTTTACAACTTTTCAATACATTTCTTTAGGGATCATAATATCTAAATGTGTATGTCAAATAATATCACATCTCTGGACGCCAAACGTTGCGCAGTGCGCGATCCACGAGGTTGGGGCTACTCAGACTAGGCTATAAACTTCAGAAGCATTTATTTTTAAACATAATTACAACATTATTTGCAATGTATTTATGAACACATGAATCACGTCATATTTACCATAAATCTGTCTTTCACAGCTCCTTTTCCAATTCTCAGACGGGCAATGTCCGCAACCTCATGCGTCAGGACCTTTTGGATGGGGACGTCTATTTCGGATATATTGATCTCTTCACATCCTACGAACAGCTGGGCACGATCTTCCTGAATGAACAGCGTGATATTCTTCCAATGTCCTGTCGCTAGATCTGCATCTTCTATGGACACTACCTGTTGCTTGTTCCCGGTAGAGTATACCACATCCAGAGTTTGCGCCTTGCCATTAGAAATAATTTCGAATATCGGTCCTGATCCGTCTTTCTTCTCCACAGTCAAAATACTACCCCTGGTTTTCTTGTACTGCTTGAAGTTGACGAGGAGAAGGAATCCTCTTTCAGCTTGTACTGAATCAATGAGGTCCCTGAAGGAGATCTCGGGAACCGGGGGGATCAGGTCTGCGTTCAAGACCTTATAGGCTGGGCTGTAGGGATCTGCGCCTTTTACCAAGGTAACTCCTTGGTGCCTCTTGTTCACTTTCACAAGCTCGAATAGGTCGTATACACCGTTATCATCTCCACTCTCTGTGAAGGGAGAAACTGTAATGAGTCTCTCTTGGCAACTTCACGTTCACAGATAAAACATTGCAGGAACATTTAATGGAATAATTTCATTGTTGATTTTAAAAAGCATATTGTCAACATTTTTATAATGTTTCCCCAAGTTTCCAAAAACTCACCTGCCACCCGGCTGCCCTCACAATTCCAAAGCACCAAAAGGAGAAATACTCCTGTCAGCTTCATCTTAAAACCTCAGGAATCTGTTTCAACTAGAAAGTAGAAAAACAGTTAAATAGGTATTGTTATTTACACACTTCTCAAGATTACAGTCCCATTATGAAAACGTAATAAATATATTTTAAAAAGCTACATGTTATTTAAAGAAAATATTATTATTAGAATTTACTAACCTGAATAAAATAAATAAATCACAGACGGATCAGTTGAGGAAAGCCCTGGATTTTCACAGTTTCGTTGTTCCGTTATTTCTTCTTCAAATCTCCAAGTTTATTCCCTTCGTTGAATAGTTTTACTAATCTTATGTTCGCTGAAAACTAATTTTCAAGTTTGTTCTTTCTTTATTCTGATGCTCAAACTATTCTACTAACACTGTGGACATAAGGGCTATTTCAATAGTTTCATGACATTCCTGAGACAACATCTCCTCCAATCAGATCGCAGAAGGAAAAAGGGACGAGCTTATCTTCTTACCTCATGACGCTGAGAGTAATTTCCAAGGCGAAGGCTACACATAGGAAAAAAATGCATTCCAGAGCCGAATTTCCATATAAATATTTTATAGAGGACAGGGGCCAACCAGTCGTTTCCTGTAAAAAGTACATTCTTTGTCAAATATGCTTCCCTCTTTATTTTCATTGTCTCTTTTTAATAAAATGTACAAAAAAGTGTCATGATTTACAGAATTAACTATGTAGATCCCCTTAAAATAAAAACACGTGGATTGTTAGCCAATATATTATTGAGATAGTCATATATAAATGAAAAAATAATACTTTAATATAATATAAGCTAATGGCAAATGTATATATACATTTTTGAGAGGATGCATAGGCCTATTGCTGATCTATTCCTCTTGCCATTCACAGTTCATCCACTGGGAGGCGTTGTGTGAGTTTAGATTTGAGTTGGTCAGACTTTCCATCCTCACATGAAGATGAGAAAAGTGAAGAAAGTATAACTTCAGAAAACGTTATTACCACTAGGAATTTTGGGCCAGACTAGTAGACTATATTTAGGATTTTATTTGGGTATTTAGGATTTTATTCCGTTATTACACTTCAACTGAAACCGTTCATGTTTATTGATCATGTATTCATTTTGTATTAGAAATTAAACAAAAAAAGGGAAATAATCATCCTCATATGTATCTGATCATTTCTATCACTTCCTTGGGTTCTTTGCCCAACATGACATCACCAATCATGTGAAAGGTAGGAGTCATTCTTAAACCCTCTTAAACCTCCTTTCGGTTTCCCCCTATTATGTAATGACAGATTCCCCCCTTCCTGATTGAGAATTGTTCCACATTTCACTTTTTCAGATTAAGCATTTTACCCCAAATCAATGTTAGCTAATTCTTGGAAAAGTATCTTCCCTCCAGATGTGGATAGGAGCAGAAATGAGGAAGAGACAATGACAGTGATGGAAACACTCTGGACAAACAGCAGAAGACTCACAGCACCTTACCGCCGACGCATCATGACTTACTCCCTAAAATAGAGGGGGTCCTATAAATACATGAGAAAGACAGAACCCTGAGTGGGATTGTGTGCAGGCAACATCTGGACATCTGAACCACCGCCAGCAGCATATACATACCATTGGAATGTGAAAGACTTATGACTGGGAATACTTACGACAGCTATTGACCTGTAGTAGGCTATTCACATCAGTGTTTCAGTAGTTTGGGGAATCAGGAAATGATGATGCAATAGTGCTCAAGAGTCAAATAAATGTATGCTCTAATGGAAAATGTCCTTGGGGGTGGGGTGGATGGATTGGAATAGAGTCTCATATTTCAGAGACAAGTTGGGAGCACACAGAGAACATACGCAGGTGTGACCAAGTGTGTCAGATGGGGTATGTTTGTGACATCACAGCATGGGAGGCGGGGTTGGCGTTGTGTGTGTGTGTGAGGAGGGGCTGGTGTAGGAACATGCCAGGTCCTGATGAATACTCATCCAACCACCCAGCAAGCCAAGTTCAGACTGCAGCGGAAACAGACCATAGACAGCAGTGTTTACTCTCTCTCTCTCACACACACACACACACGCACACGCACACGCACACGCACACGCACACACACACACACACACACACACACACACACACACACACACACACACACACACACACATGATTTTCAGGGTAGGAGGTAGAGAGTTTGTGTGTTTAGTCTTTCTTAAGAATTTCTACACAGTGTCTCACCCTTGACCATCGGTCTTATTCCCAAGTATCTAAACAAAGGAAGCAATGACCAATGACATCATTCATTAATCTGTTTATTGCTGTGAATACCTTCCCATCCAGGACAGGTAATGTCTTACCAGTAACTCTGTTAGATATAGCAATAAACATACGTTGTGTACTTAAACATAGCAGATCTATGCTCTGTCTACAACTATATCCGTTGAATACTTTGCTGGCTTAGCTAGCAAGGATGACAGTGTCTGTAACGTCCTGACCAGAGTTCTTATGTGTTTTGCTTGTTTAGTGTTGGTCAGGACGTGAGCTGGGTGGGAATTCTATGTTGTGTGTCTAGTTCGTCTGTTTTCTGTGTTCAGCCTAATATGGTTCTCAATCAGAGACAGCTGTCAATCGTTGTCCCTGATTGAGAATCATATAAAGGTGGCTTGTTTTGTGTTGGGGATTGTGGGTGGTTGTTTCCTGTCTCTGTGTTTGTGTTCTGCACCAGATAGGACTGTCTCGGCTTTCACGTTTGTTATTTTGTTATGGGTTAATGTTCACCGTTTATCTGCTGATTAAACATGTTGAACACTAACTGCGCTGCATTTTGGTCCTCTCATTCATCCCAGGAAGAAAGCCGTTACAGAACCACCCACCTAAATCGGACCAAGCAGCGTGAGTACGGGCATCAGCGACAGCAGCAGTGGTACAAGGAGGAATGGACATGGGAGGAGATTCTGGACGGAGAAGGACCCTGGGCAGAGCCAGAGGAGTGTCGCCGCCCCCAAAGCGGAGCTGGAGGCATCTAAGCGGAGAGGCGGCATTATGAGGCGCTAGCAAGGCAGAGCGGCCGGAAGCCCGAGAGGCTCACCCAAAAATTTCTTGGGGGGGGGGGGGGGGGGGGGGCTAAAGGGGAGTGTGGCGAAGTCAGGTTGGAGACCTACGCCAACTTCCCGGGCTTACCGTGGAGAGCGAGAGTACGGGCAGACACCGTGTTGTGCGGAAGAGCGCACGGAGTCTCCTGTACGTGTGCTTAGCCCGGTGTGGGTTATTCCACCTCCCCGCACTAGCCGGGCTAGAGTGAGCATTGAGCCAAGAGCCATGAAGCCGGCTCAACATATCTGGCCTCCAGTACGTCTCCTCGGGCCGGTGTACATGGCACCAGCCTTACAAATGGTGTCCCCGGTTCGCCAGCATAGCCCAGTGCAGGCTATTCCACCTCGCCGCACTGGCAGGGCTACGGGGACCATTCAACCAGGTAAGGTTGTGCAGGCTCGGTGCTCACGAGCTTGTGTACTCCTTCACGGTCCGGTATATCCGGCGCCACCTTCCAGCCCCAGCCCAGTACCATCAGTGCCTACACCACGCACTAGTCTTCCTGTGCATCTCCAGAGCCCTGTTCCTCCTCCATGCACTCTCCCTATGGTGCGTGTCTCCAGCCCGGTACCACCAGTTCCGGCACCACGCACCAGGCCTACTGTGCGCCTCAGCAGGTCAGAGTCGGCCGT
Source organism: Salvelinus fontinalis (assembly GCF_029448725.1). NCBI lineage: Eukaryota > Metazoa > Chordata > Actinopteri > Salmoniformes > Salmonidae > Salvelinus > Salvelinus fontinalis. Next base: position 25,865,722 of record NC_074679.1, on the reverse strand, counting down.
CTGCCCAACGCCGTCTGAGCCATCTGTCTGCCCAGCGCCGTCTGAGCCATCTGTCTGCCCAGCGCCGTCTGAGCCATCTGTCTGCCCAGCGCCGTCTGAGCCATCCGTCTGCCCAGCGCCGTCTGAGCCATCCGTCTGCCCAGCGCCGTCTGAGCCATCCGTCTGCCCAGCGCCGTCTGAGCCATCCGTCTGCCCAGCGCCATCTGAGCCATCCGTCTGCCCAGCGCCATCTGAGCCATCCGTCTGCCCAGCGCCATCTGAGCCATCCGTCTGCCCAGCGCCTTCAGAGCCGCCCGTCTGTCCCGAGCCGCTAGAGCCGTCCGTCAGTCAGGAGCTGCCAGAGCCGTCCGTCAGTCAGGAGCTGCCAGAGCCGTCCGTCAGTCAGGAGCTGCCAGAGCCGCCAGCCAGTCAGGAGCTGCCAGAGCCGCCAGCCAGTCAGGAGCTGCCAGAGCCGCCAGCCAGTCAGGAGCTGCCAGAGCCGCCAGCCAGTCAGGAGCTGCCAGAGCCGCCAGCCAGTCAGGAGCTTCCAGAGCCGCCAGCCAGTCAGGAGCTGCCAGAGCCGCCAGCCAGTCATGAGCTGCCCTCCAGTCATGAGCTGCCCTCCAGTCATGAGCTGCCCTCCAGTCATGAGCTGCCCTACAGTCATGAGCTGCCCTCCAGTCATGAGCTGCCCTCCAGTCATGAGCTGCCCTCCAGTCATGAGCTGCCCTCCAGTCATGAGCTGCCCTCCAGTCATGAGCTGCCATTCAATCATGAGCTGCCATTCAGTCATGAGCTGCCATTCAGTCATGAGCTGCCATTCAGTCATGAGCTGCCATTCAGTCCTGAGCTGCCATTCAGTCCTGAGCTGCCTCTCTGTCCTGAGCTACCTCTCTGTCCTGAGCTACCTCTCTGTCCTGAGCTACCTCTCTGTCCTGAGCTACCTCCTAAATCATGTGGGGGCCTTGGGGAGGATTCTTAGGCCAAGGTCGTGGGCGAGGGTCGCCACTCAAAGGACGCTAAGGAGGGGGACAAAGACATTTGTCAAAGACCCCCACACCCCTTGAGTTTTAGGGGTGCGTTCGGAGTCCGCACCTCAGGGGGGGGGGGGGGGGGTACTGTAACGTTCTGACCAGAGTTCTTATGTGTTTTGCTTGTTTAGTGTTGGTCAGGACGTGAGCTGGGTGGGAATTCTATGTTGTGTGTCTAGTTCGTCTGTTTCTGTCTTCAGCCTAATATGGTTCTCAATCAGAGACAGCTGTCAATCGTTGTCCCTGATTGAGAATCATATAAAGGTGGCTTGTTGGGGATTGTGGGTGGTTGTTTCCTGTCTCTGTGTTCTGCACCAGATAGGACTGTCTCGACTTTCACGTTTGTTATTTTGTTATGGGTTAATGTTCACCGTTTATCTGCTGATTAAACATGTTGAACACTAACTGCGCTGCATTTTGGTCCTCTCTTTCATCCCAGGAAGAAAGCCGTTACAGTGTCTCTAGGTACCGACCAGACTGCAGGCTGATTGATTTTTACCTTGACACATCTGGGTCAGAGGAGCTGGACAAGACTGCTTCATGAATTGCCTGAAGGAAATGCAGAGGCCAAAATCAAGATGTGCATCTCTGGAGTGGAGGTAAATAGAGTATGATTGTTTCAGTAAGATGCCATGACTGGGTTCTGCTGTGGCCACAGTAGATACATGCACATAACATTTTCTGATTGACATGGTTTGGAAGACAATTGCTGTATGGTTTTAACTTTCTTTAACTTTTAGAAATACAATTGTGTGAGCAAAATCATTTTGATGAGTTGTGGGAGGAATGGTTCACTATTATCTATCATTATCATACATCAGTTTGAAAATCAATGTCTATCAGATGTATCAGAGATTCTAAACATGACAGTGCATGTTAGTGGATCACATGGATTTGTGTTTCACTCTTAACCATCCATATGCTGACCCCATGCAGGTGAGTGATGAGAGTTTCCTGGTCCTGCAGCTCCAGGGCTCCTATCCCTGTGACCGATCAATGGCAGTTTATGGGTTTTATTAGACTGTGCGTGATCCAGCAGGCTAGCGTTAGCATACTTTCAGATGAGGAACCTCATCCATGTGCCTTAAGGCCTGGAATCTACAACCACTCATAGTGAGTCAGTTAATGCACATTAGCACTCACCTCCACCAGCCTGCACGATTTCCCACTCCATGCCCTGCAGCCATGCATTTTACTGCAGCAACCATGAGAAGTCCTTACGGAAAGAGGTGTGGCGTGAAGGAGGGGGTGTATTTGCAACTGTGTTTTGGCTAACGTTTTAGCTTGAGGCACATTTGTCACATGAGTGCTCAGGAGTGAATGCTTCAATAAATCATCTCCAAAAATGCAAATATAAGACAGCAGTGCCAGGGCCTTATATTTGTGAGAGCACACGTGGATCATGTTCAGGAGGATCAAGCAGCCTTGAATGGCAGGTGACCATCGCCAGATGATAGAAGTTGAATCATTGCTGGCCAGTTCCTTGAGCACAGTGAAGACTTGCAGGGGAACACATGGCAGGGCTCTAGTTGGGGAGATGACATGAAGGTTATAGGCAAAAAATATGTTCCCCTTATTAAACAGTCTCTAGCTCCTTTTCCATCAAACAGCCAGATTCTTCCATGGAAGTTTGAGAACCAAACCATCTAAACATGGGAACCAAACCATCTAATCATGAGAACCAAGCCAGAGAACATGAGAACCATGCCAGTGAACATAAAATAATTTGTTGCCAGACTTGGCCAAAGGCTTTTCTTGTTCTGCTGTTTGTTCTCTGGAACATGCCAAAGTCCTGAAATGAATTTGAACTGCTGGCTGTGGTAAATCACTGATGGTAATCCACGCTTCATCCCTAAAGGCTTACAAGGGAAGTATGGCTTTTACCATGGCCTTAGAACTGCCTGGCACGGTTTGATCTAAAGTATGTACTATTTAGTGATTCAGATTGTTTAATAGTCATATGTACAGGGTTGCAGGTGTGATTGCAGGGTTCAGTGAAAATCTCAGGCTTCGAGCTCCAACATGCAGGACTAAGTGAAATAGGTAGCTGACTAGTGGTGGCTATTCAGCAACATGATTGTTTGAGAAACTATTGCCCAGTCTTTTCAGTTTTGGCCTTGATGCTCCTGTACTGCCCGTGTCTGAATGATTGAAGAGGGGACAACAGGGCAAGGCTGGGGTCCCTGATGATCGTCTTGGCCTTCCTGCAAACCCTGGTGTTGTAGGTGTCCTGTAGGGCAGGCAGGGTGCACCCAATGGTGCGTTAGACTGCACGCATCACCCTCTGAAGAGCCTTGTGGTTTGCAGTGGTGGAGTTGCCGTACCAGGCTGTGTTGCAGCCCAACAGTATGCTCTCGATGGTGCTCCTGTAGAACACTGTGAGGGCCCTCGGGACAGGCTGAATTTCTTCAACATCCTGAGGTTGAAGAGTCGCTGTCGTACATTCTTCACTGTTGTGTCCGTGTGGTTAGACCATTTCAGCTTTCTGAAATGTGTATGCCAGGGAGTTATTGACCATATCTACGGTGGCCCCGTTAATGAGGATGGGGGCGTGTCCAGCCTGGTTCCACCTGAAGTGTTGCTAACGTTGAGGGAGAGGTTGCTTACCTTTCACCACGCTGTCAGAGTGACTACTTTCTCCCTGTAGGCTGTCTCGTCATGTTGGTAATCAGGCCTACAACTGTCGTCAGCGAACTTGATGATGGAGTTGGAACTGTGTGAGGCCAAGTAGTTGTGGGTACGCAGGGAAAACATGAGGGGACTGAGGACGCACCCTTGTGGGCCCACTGTGTTGAAAATCGGTGTCGAGGAGGTAATGTTGCCTATCTTCACCACTTGGGGCGGCCCGTCAGGAAGTCCAAGACCCAGTTGCATAGGGAGGAGTTCAGACTCAGGGCCTTGAGCTTTGTAATGAGCTTAAAGGCCACTATGTTATTGAAGGCCGAGCTGTAGTCGATGAACAGCATCCTCACATATGCATTCCTTTTGTCCAGGTGAGTAAGGGCAGTGTGCAGTGCAATAGCGATTGAGTCGTCCGTGGATCTGTCCGGGCGGTAGGCAAATTGGAGAGGGTTGAGTGTGTTGGGAAGGGAGGAGGTGATATGGTCTTTGACTAGCCTCTCGAAGCACTTCATGATGATGGAAGTGAGTGCTACTGGTCGGTAGTCATTCAGTTCTGTTAGTTTCCCTTTCTTGGGCACGGGGATGATAGTGGACATCTTGAAGCAGGTGGGTATAGTGGCCTGAGCTAGGGAGAGATTGTCAGAGAACATAACAGGCAGCTGGTCTGCACATGTTATGAGGGCTCGGCTAGGGATGCCATCTGGGCCGGCAGCCTTGCAAGGGTTAACACGTTTGAACGACTTACATACGTCCTCAGTGGAGACTGTAAATATGTAGCCCAAGTTGTCATGGGGGGCTCTCTTCGGAAGCTCAGGGTCATTGTTCTCGAATCTTGAGAAAAAGGTGTTTAGCTCACCCGGTAGGTTGACGTTGGGGACCGTGATGTGCCTGGCTTTCTTTTTTGTAATATGTGATCGTTTGGCTCCCCTGCCACATATGCCTTGTGTCCGACCCGCTGAGTTGCTCTTCCACTTTGTCCCAATACTTGTGTTCCGCCATCTTGATCGATCTGTGTAAGTCGTATTTAATAACGTCATGATCTCCTGTTCAATCTTTTCACCATAAAACTGCCATAGAGCCTGGCAAACAACGTGTTCTGATCTGGAATGAGATATAGTCCATCATTGCCTATCCGTATGCACTATAATGTATACAGCATCTGTTTTATATCACAATCATTTCGCTACACTCGCAATAACATCTGCTAACCATGTGTATGTGACCAATAACATTTGATTTGATTTGATCTCTAAGGCAACACATTTTGAGGTAACTTAACTAAAGCATTTCCAGTGCAGTGAGTTAGCTAACATTGGAGTCCTCTTGGAGCCATGCTTGGAAGAAGATGATGAATTGGTGGCAGTGACTCTGCTCGATTCCTGGAAGTGAGGTCATAGTGTGATTAGGTTGAATGCACTTCTTTCAAAGGTCTTGTCTTCACTCATTGTTTAAAGATGGACACCAAGTCATCCACAGTGCTTATTGCGTGCCAAACATGCAAGCCCAGAACATTGTAGCTAATTGGCTCAGAGCTGGTGATAATGGACTATCAGCTGCCTTCCAAGGTAAAGGTATTTGCCACTGTGCTTTGCCTGGTCCATGCACTGTACTAAGTTAACTGTATGGATGAATAATGAGCTGACAGACCACATGCCACTAAACTCCTAGCCAGAGAGGCCACTGAATCCAGGAATGTAAAAAAGCATTTTGAATGTAACCCCGAGACACAGTGTGTCTTTTGTAAATGCATCGTGAAGCATTACGTTATGCAGAGCAACAAGGAGTATCATCACATTAGTGGTCCTCCTGGCGACTACACACCGTGGATAATGATGACATTGTCTGAGTGCCATGGACATTCAGACTGTACTTCAGACTGTCGCCAGTGGTTGAAAAGCTACTGATGACTGAAAGGCACCAATGGAACGGACTTCCCGTACTGACACTGATGAGGTTCAGAAGAAGATTTATTGGAAAGGGAACTCATATGTATGACTAATTATATTGTTTAGTGACGTCCTTTCAGTCTTAATGAAAACAAATTTTGGACAATAGCAAAAACACAAGAACGTACCATGATCCTTGTTACTACGGAATTATGGAATTAAGTTGACCTCAAATGGAAAATTAATGTCCCAGAAAACACAAAGCAGACAAATATGTGAACATTACTAGTACGAAGCAGTCACCAAGATTATTTTCACTAATCATACATCATGTTTTGGGGGGAATGTTTCCTGTTCTATTGCTGGAGTTTCCAGTAGACATTGTACAAACTTTTTTCAGTTCTAAAACTAAGCAGCTGTAGGGATTATCTTCTTCTGTTTGTTGGCTTTTTCGGTATGTAAACACCTCTGTATCACCAATATTATGTCATTTTAAATCTAATTGAAAGGGCACAGCACCTATAAGTATTGGCAAACTATCATATATGGCATGAATGTAATCTGAATGTTCATAGGTGTTAATTGAGTGGATCATAAGAGTGCATTAGTAGAGTGGTGCACACATTGTGCAAACATGCTCACGCTCGCACACAGGGGCAGTCTTTCCACTGTACAGAACACCAGCATAGCCTGCCTCTCCCACAAGTTTACAGTTTTATTAGTCGTATTTACAGGATACACATGGTATACACCGTCCAATGAATTGCTTACTTGCAGGTCCCTTTTTGACAATGCCACAACAATAAGCAATAATAAAATATAAGGATATGAACATAAAGTAAATGGCTCAGTAGAATGGAATAAATACAGTGTTTTAGTACAAGTATAATACAAGTATAATACAGGAAGGCACAATTTAAAGTACAATATGGTCACATGCATCAGGGATGGAGGGATTGGGGCAAGTGTAGCAGCAGTTGTGATGTGTATGTAGCATGAATGTGTGTGTGTGTCTGTGGATGTGTGTATGTCTGTGTGGGTGTGTGTGTGTGAGAGTCAGGTGGTCAGTTCAATTCAAATGTTCAGCAGTCTGATGGCTTGTAGTTACCAACAGGTTCAGAGACAGTTTCTATCAGACCTCATGCTCCGATACCGTCTGCCCGACGGTAAGGGCGTGATCAGCTCGTGGCTAGGGGGTGTGGGGTCCTTGATGATGCTGTGGGACTTCCCCAGGCACCTTTTCAAGTAGATGTCCTGGATGGGGGGGGGGACACAGTCCCTGGGATGTACTGGGTCATCCTCACCATTCGCTGAAAGGCCTTGCCATCATGTACAGTGCAATTCACATACCAGGCCATGATGCAATCTATCTGGATGCTCTCGATGGTGCAGTGGTAGTATTTGGAGAGGACTAAGGGTGGCAGGCCTACAACTGTGGTGTCATTAGCAAACTTGATGATGGAGTTGGTGTCGTGCAAGTCAGACAGTTATAGGTGAACAGGGAGTACAGCAGAGGGCTGAGGACACACCACTGGGGGAGCCCTGTGTTAAGAGTCAGTGTGGAGGGGGTGTTGTTGCCAATCCTCACAGCCTGTGGTCTGTCCGTCAGGAAGTCCAGGATCCAGTTGCAGAGGGTAGTGTCCAGACCCAAGGCTCTGAGCTTGGTGATATGCTTGGAGGGAACAATAGTGTTGAACGCTGAACTATAGTCAATGAACAGCATTCTCACATAGGTGTTCCTCTTGTCCAGATGTGTTAGGGCCTTGTGAATAGCGATGGAAATGGCATCTTCAGTGGATCTGTTTGGTAGACAAATTGGAGTGGGTCCAGTATGCCTGGAATTCTTGATGTGGGCCTTGACCAGCCTCTCGAATCACTTTAAGATGACAGCGGTGAGTGCGACGGGGCGATATGTCACTTTGGTTTTATTGAGCACTGGGACGATGGTGGTCTGGTTGAAGCAAGTGGGGACTATAGCCTGGGACAGGTTTACGATGTCAGAGAAGAGGTCCGCCAGATGTTCAACGCACACTCTGAGGACTCGGCCAGGGATGCCATCTGGGCCAGTGGCTTAGTGAGCATTCACTCTTTTGAGAGTTTTCCTCACGTCAGCCTTGGAGAGCGAAAGCACCTAGTCGTCCGAAGCAGTGAGAGCCTTCCTGGATGGCTCAGTATTGTCTGGGTTGAAGTGAGCATAGAATGTGTTAAGATTGACTGGGAGGGAGGCTTCGGTGGGCAGCGCACAGCTGGATTTGCCTTTGTAGTCCGTGATAGCCTGTAGTCCTTGCCACGTGCGTCTTGAGTCTGACTTGTCAAACATCAATTCAAGTTTGAGTTTGTATTGTCTTTTTGCGACCCTAATGGGTTCTGCGCACCTGCTTGCACTATCCCACAACAGGAAGCAGCCAATACTGATTTGTGCATTGGGGTTTGCGGAACAAATCGAAGGTCAACAATGGCATGTTATCTTCCCACATAAACTTCCTGTTTTATTTGCTGTGGCTACTCTGCTTTGGCAGAGTAGCCACAGGCTTTCTCTGTTGGCTTTCAGGCTTTCTCTGTTGGCTTTCTCCCCTTACAAGTCGATTCTGAAAGTATGGGTGTGCGATTTCAACTGCTCAGGCACTGGATTATGTTTAGACCATGCATCTTAACTGCTTTGAATAATGGTGACAAATTGAAGCCAAACCTCTCTTGTGCCACCCTCCAGACACTGAGCACCCATTAACAGCCAGTCGGCTACAGCTCTCCACAGCGCATCAGCATACATCAGTCCCATGACATCATAGCAATCATCTGATGTAGAGGTTCTAGTTCTGTCAAAGTCACTTAACGGACCTAGACAAGAGTGCTCAGGGAGTTCTGGCTCTCAATGCTCCTACAGTATGAGTTTAAACACTTCCAGTGTTTTTTATTGTGCCCTTTACAGTGCTCTGAGGGAAATGCAGTGTGCAAACAGCTCACAGGGTGACCTTTTATCTGCTTTAGGCATTGTGCTAGTGGGTTAGATAAGACATCAATGATACTATACAACAAAGAGTCTTGTTGTATAGTAGTTGTATAATATCCTGTTTGTTATTTTTCACGAAAATGTAACAAATGTCAGAAACTATGCAACCATCGAACAAGAAGCTCTAGCTTTGTTGTTGGCTCTGCGATACTTTGAGGTATGTATTGGTTCCAGTGCCCTACCAGTGATCGTATATACTGACCATAACCCCTTAGTGTTTCTCCACCGGATGTACAACCAGAACCAGCGCCTTATGCGTTGGGTGCTTATTGTACAAAATTATCATTTGGAGATCCGCCACAAAAAGGGTTCTGATAATGTATTAGCAGATGCTTTGTCTCGTGTGTAAAAATGATGATTTTTGTATGTTTTGTAAATGCTTTGTAAGCAATCCTTATAGGGTTGCTCTTTTAAGGGTGGGAGTGTTACGGATACAGGTATCCTGAGTGTGTATCCTGTGTGTATTTTATTTTCTCTCCTTCTCTCCTCACAGGTGGCAATCATCAGTCACCAATCAGTCGCTAATCAGAAGACACCTGCTCCTTTTCTCTTACCCTATCACATCCCCTTTCTCTTGGTTTAAAAACCCAGTCAGTTGTTTTCCCTGTGTCTCGAACTCTCTGTGGCTGCAGGGAACTCGCGTTTGGTTTTTGTTCATACATGTCACATTTGTCCGGAATTATTTGAGTATGTATTGTTGTGGTTCATGACTTGTTTGATGGTGGGAAAAGGGGGTGCCAAGTCGCCCATGAGCCTACATTACACGTAGGAATACTTTGTCTAACTACCCTAATTAGAACTGGGCAGACCACCCACTGTATTTTTGGTTAGTTAGTTAACTGGATTGAAGTAGGCTAGTCTAGCTTAGGGGTGTTTTGGGATATTTGTTTCTTTCCTTGGTTCCAGCTCAGCCCCTTTTCCTGCCGCCCTTTACTGTGTGTTTACCAAATAAACCATGAGTGTTTGACGGTAGATTTAAGTTGTCTGTGGTTTTTCGTTCTCACGGTTACTTTTTCACTTATGATTTGCATGAGTAATGTTACGGGTCTCGTTTCCATCCCCTTAGACTGCAGGGCCATAGGAATTCGTAACAATGGTCTACTAGTCTCACTGTCTATCCTGCCCTCTATCCACCATTCATAGTGACAATAGTGGTAGGTGGATTGTTTGTCCATATCTGCAATAGGCTAACTAGCAATCATACCACACACAAACACATTCAAAGCTGCATAAATGTTCAATATGAATCCACAAGAATAAATAGGAATAGTGGAGAGGACAAGTGCATCATTGTGCATGAAAGAACAGTGAAGACATGCAGCTCCCTATTGATCTTGTTTAGGGACAATACAATTATCCTACAACACCACAATGCAATGAATAATTGCATTATTGTCTTCAAGTAAGCACAAAATCCTACTCTAGGCTGCAGTGAAAATAGGCAATTTTCCTGTCCTGCTAAGCATTCAAAATGTAACAAGTACTTTTGGATGTCAGGGAAAATGTATGGAGTAAAAAGTACATGCCTTCCTTTAGGAATGTAGTAAAGTAAAAGTTGTCAAAAATAGTAAAGTACAGATACCCCAAAAAACTACTGAAGTAGTACTTTCAAGTATTTTTACTTAAGTACTTTACACCACTGATTTTACTTAACTACATTTCAAAATAAAATAATGTACTTTTACTCTATACATTTTCCCTGACATCCAAACATACTTGTTACATTTAGATTGCTTAGCAGGACAGAAATGGTCCAAGTCACTCACTTACATGTATCAAGAGAACATCTCTGGTCATCCCTACTGCCTGATCTGGTGGACTCACTAAACACACATGCTTAATAATTTGTAAATGTAGTTGTCGGTTATAGGTCAAAGTAAGTCCTTTGATGTAGGCAATGCCTTTTATTTCAATATATGTGTAGGAATTATCTGGCATAGTCTGCATTCGCAGTCAGCTTTTTTATGCACTGGTTACTTTTACATTGATGTCGGCATTTGAAGTCGGCCTTGTTGTGACTTGATAGGGTGTATTATGCATCTATTAAATGTTCACCATATGCACCTTTCCACAAGTAAATGAGTCAAGTTATGATGAGGTTGAGTAGTGGTTGACATTGTAGCCTACACACAGTTCCACAGACCTTTAAACCTAATATTGCTGTGATAATTAAATGCCTAAGGTCATGTTTGTTTTTGCTGTCTTCCAAAAGGCATTTTTGAGTTTTAAAAAAATGCACTAAATGAGCTTCAACCTCCTGTGGCAGACCAGGGCGTTTGATCAAGACATTTACATTCAAAGGTGTTTATTTAAAACTAAGAAAAAGAAAAGAAACCGGTCTCCTCCAGGACAAACCGGGTTATTGCCTTCTGGGCTCCAGGGGAATGCTGTCTCCTCTGTGATAGAACACAGTGCCCCTCGGTTCTAGCAGACCATGAGGATGTCTGTTCGGTAGCAACCTCTCACTGCCTCCAACCCTCCGATGTGCTGCCTTCCTGGCAGCTTTATGGGCCCCGTACAGCTGGTGAGGAATCATCCCCTTGATTACTCACCAGCCCCATTTAGTCCTGGCCTGTCAAGACCTGGCATGTCCAGCAGAGGGAGCCCCCGCCGTGTGATTTTGACTCAGTTTGTCACCAGGCCTCGACGATTCTCCCCCTGGTGGCTTGTCTGCGGTCCGCTGTGTACTGTTGGTGGGGTCTGAGGACTCAGTCCATCAGGTGATGGAATGTGGGCGGGGGTCCATGGAGACCGAACGGGAGGACCCGGTATTGATATAAGCCTTCCGTTGTCGAGAATGCCATCTTCTCCTGGGAGGAGGCTGCCAAGGGTACCTGCCACATCCCTTGGTCAAGTCCAGGGTGCTGATGTATCGGGCCTTTCCCAACCGGTCGATGAGCTCATCCACACTCGGCATGGGGTAGACGTCGAAACAACTGATGTCGTTCACCCCCCTGAAGTCATTGCAGAAACGCAGACTACCATACGGTTTGAGAACCAACACGATGGGGCTGCACCATGCGCTGTGGGACTCCTCGATGACTCCCATCCTCAGCATAGCCTCCACCTTCTGCTTCCCGGCCTCCCTCTGGGCCTCGGGGATCCGGTATGGCCTCTTTTGTACTGTTTCTTCGGGCCGGGTGTGGACGTGGTGTTCAATGAGTGTTGTTCGGCCGGCTTCTCTGAAAACACAGCAGTGTCTTCCCGATCGATGAGCTCTTGGAGCACTTGCTTCTGGGCCGGTTCGAGGTCCTCATTACTCGGGACCACCACTGGTCCGGTCAATGTCCCAGGTTTTGACCACAACATGGCCAAGGCTGTCGTCACATTCCACCTCTTCAATAGGTTAACTTGGTAAATCTGTTGGGATTTTCATCTCCCCGGCTGCCGTACGTGGTATTTTACCACATTGTTCCCTCACCACTGGCCATATGACTGTCATCCTCTCCCTCATCGTCTCTTCATGTTCCTCCACGCTGTGTAAAGGGGTTGGCTGGATTTCCCACACCTCCTTGGCGAGATCCAGTAGGCCATGTGGTCTCCTCCCGTAGAGGATTTCAAAAGGGGAAAACCCAGTGGAGGCTGGGTAACTTCTCTGATCAAGAACATTAGGTGGGGTAGTAGCTGGTCCCTGTTCTTCCGTCCTGCTCGATGACCTTCCACAGCATTTGTTTGAGCATCTTATTGAACCGTTTGATGAGCCCATCCGTCTGCGGGTGAAAGGAGGTTCGGATCTGCTTTATCTATAGGAGAGCACACATCTTACATTAGTAGGGACATGTACTTGGTACCTTGGTCGGTCGGGATCTCGGGTGGCATAATCTACTATTACCAGGATGTATCGGTGTCCTTGGGCAGTTTTTACCAGAGAGCCCACTATGTCCATGGCGTTCAAACGGCACTCCGATGATCAGTAGGAGAACCAGCTGGTTCTGAAAGTGTGCTTTTGGGGCAGTGATTTTACACTTCGGGAAGCTGCGGCAATATTCTTCGATGGCCCGCCTCATCCTAGGCCAGTGGAACTGGGCGGCGATCCGTTCCCGGGTCTTCTCCATTCCCAGGTGTGCCCCTAACAATTGGGTGTGAGCCAGCTGAAGAACGGTTCCGACGTACCTGCGGGGCCCTTGAAATTGAGGAGGGGGAGCATGGGCTCCTCCGGTTGTTCACCAGGGGAGGTTGGTTGCGGACAAGTCTGACAACATGACCCGGCTCATCTCCGGGGCCCGCTGATGGCATCGACTCCTCTTGACCTGGGCAATTCCATGCAGTGTCCCCGGGTGCCACAATCAAAACACCTTCTTTGGTTTTCATCCACCTGGGGTCGTCGGCAGTGGGTCAACTCTCCCCCGGCTGTCTCTCTGCAGGTCTACAGTCTTTTAGCCCAGCTGACTGTCGGATTGGGGTGTACGGTGGTGGGGTTGTCCTTCCGTCCTCTCCGACGGCTTCCGGAATCAACGAGGCCCTTTAGCAGGGCCTTGGTATTCTGATGCATCTCCACGGCTCCCAAGAAGTCCTCCAAGGTCTGGGGCATGCGTAGGCTCGTCGCTCTCTTCATGTTGTGAGGTAGCAAAAGTAAGAAGCAATCGATGACCACTTTATTGATAACCCACGTAGCCACCCTCCCTGTTAAGAGCCATGTCCTGGTGATGCTCAGTAGGTTGCATATTTGGGCATGGGGGGATGCTTCGGCCACGAACCTCCAGTCATGGACCAGTTTGTTCCAACGGGCCAGGCTGTACCTGTAGCAGCTGAGGACCTCCCTCTTGAAGCAATTGTAGTTTCGGTGTTGATGTCATAATACGCCTTTTGGGAGTCTCCGGACAGGAAAGGTGCCAGCAGATTCACCCACTTTGCCTTGGGCCACCCTTCCCGGAGTGCTGTTCATTCGAACATGCAGAGGTAGGTCTCGATGTCGTAATCCTCCGTTAGCTTGATTAAAAACAGATTGGATGTGATTCGTTCTGCGTTTCTCCTCGCTGCTTCCGACTTCCTCCAGCAGGCGGGCATTCTGTAGACAATGTTCTTCCATTGTTCGTTCCAGAATGTCCTGTTGCGCTTGATGGGCCCGAACGAACTGAGCTATCAACTCATCCATGCTGATACTGCATAAAACGTCAACTCTGGTCTGACCACGTTGTCAGACTTGTCCGCATTCTACATCACTTGTGGCAGACCAGATCAAGACATTTACACAGATTAGACATAGACAGAAATGTGATACCTCAGTTTCAAGGGTGTTTATTTAAAACAATAAAAAAAAGAAAAGAAACCGATCTCCTCCAGGAGACCTCTTCCATGTTACCCCTTCTAGGCTCCAGTGAATGCTGTCTCCGCTAGGGTAGAACACTAGTGCTGCCATCCTGACAGCTTTATAGGCCCCTTACGGCTGGTGAGCAATCAGCCCCTGAAAATCAGCCAAAAGACCCGTTGAGACCTGGAACGTCCAGCAGATTGAGTCACCGCTGGGTGATGTAGTGTCTGTCACCAGGCCTCGACGAGTCTCCCCCTGATGGCTTGTCCGCAGTACGCCACACTCCTAAAAATATCGTACTTTGCCATACCCTAGGTTTAGCTGAACTGACTGAAAACACAAACCACGATATTTAAGTGCCTGAAGTCGGTATGCTTTGTTTATTGGTTGTGTGCTGCATTGGCAAAAAAACCTGTTGGTGGAAAATTTGTTGTATATATTTTATGTAATTATAAATATGGTATATGGTAAAATGTTGAATGTCTGTTTGCCGCCTAGCTGATCATTGTCTGCTGCCGCCTCTGATCATAATGTAATGAAACAGGCAGGGAGAGTGAACTGTCCATTGTGGTCTGCGAACCCAACCTTCTGGCCTGTAGCCCTACATGGCATTGACTGGGCCACAAAAGCATGCTGGAGTGGCAAAGTCAATATTGGGTAGGCCATCATTGGAAAAAAGAATTTGTTCTTAACTGACATGCCTAGTTAAATAAAAAAATATAAAAAATCCACATTTGTGGTCATAAACATTACTTTGAGTGAATTCATTGAAGGGGGAGGGTGTGCAATTTAAGGAGAAGGTCATGTGAAAATATTTGTAACGTTGGTGAGGGGGATGCCTTGAGTTGGACCAGCCCCCTCCCCAGTATATTTTGAGCTGTCCCTTTATTTTACCTTTATTTACACTAGGCAAATCAATTAAGAACAAATTCTTATTTTCAATGACGGCCTAGGAACAGTGGGTTAACTGCCTTTGTTCAGGGGCAGAACGACACATTTTTACCTTGTCAGCTTAGGGATTTGATCTTGCAACCTTTCGGTTACTAGTCCAACGCTCTAACCACTAGGCTACTTGCCATACCTAATCATAAAAAATAAATATAAAATAAAATAAAAAATGTCACGTAGCCAAGGTGTTCTCTGTTGCCATGCATCATCCACACCCATATAGAAGTCACAGATAGTTTAGTAGGGTATGCTACCCCTGATTAGAGACAACTGTGAAAAACCAAGGTGAATTCCTTGAACATTGATGAGCTCAGGAATTCCCTTTTCTGCCAGGTTTCAATACTTACTCATGTGCACCAATCAACAGCAGAACAATATAATGGTACAGGAAACATACTTTCTTTGATATAGGTCAGAGGATCAGAGGGGATTCCCCACTGTGGAGCTTTAGGAGTTACGCCTCCTTGCAAAGCCTTGGTGTTCTGGGAAGTAAGATCTGCTGTACATGCTTTATTACCATGATTTGTGGAACGTGATTGACCAACGTTTAAAAGACTATAGTAGAAAACTACCCCTTTGTTCTGTGTGTCACGCATCAGATAATATTGTTTGTATAGAGAAGTCACTGATTAGAATAGTTGTATGATGCTGGCCAGCAAGCATTTGTGATCTGGTTCCCCTGTTCTGAGATTATGTCAAACATTTACTTTGGCATTTGTATTTCCACCTCTTCGACATGATTAGAGTAATAATGTGTATTCCAAAGTTTAGCCAGATTTTGAGACATGGCCTTTTACCACCCACTTTCAAGCTGAATTTTATGGTGCATACTTAGTGGGGCAAAAAAGTATTTAGTCAGACACCAATTGTGCAAGTTCTCCCACTTAAAAAGATGAGAGGCCTGTAATTTTCATCATAGGTACACTTCAACTATGACAGACAAAATCAGAAAAGAAAATCCAGAAAATCACATTGTAAGATTTTTAATGAATTTATTTGCAAATTATGGTGGAAAATAAGTATTTGGTCACCTACAACAAGCAAGAATTCTGGCTCTCACAGACCTGTAACTTCTTCTTTAAGAGGCTCATCTGTCCTCCACTCGTTACCTGTATGAATGGCACCTGTTTGAACTTGTTATCAGTATAAAAGACACCTGTCCACAACCTCAAACAGTCACACTTCAAACTCCACTATGGCCAAGACCAAAGATCTGTCAAAGGACACCAGAAACAAAATTGTAGACCTACACCAGGCTGGGAAGACTTAATCTGCAATAGGTAAGCAGCTTGGTTTGAGGAAATCAACTGTGGGAGCAATTATTAGGAAATGGAAGACATACAAGACCACTGTTAATCTCGCTCGATCTGGGGCTCCACGCAAGATCTCACCCCGTGGGGTCAAAATGATCACAAGAACGGTGAGCAAAAATCCCAGAACCACACGGGGGGACCTAGTGCATGACCTGCAGAGAGCTGGGACCAAAGTAACAAAGCCTACCATCCCCTGCTTAAGCCAGTACATGTCCAGGCCCGTCTAAAGTTTGCTAGAGAGCATTTGGATGATCCAGAAGAAGATTGGGAGAATGTCATGTGGTCAGATGAAACCAAAATAGAACTTTTTGGTAAAAACTCAACTCGTCGTGTTTGGAGGACAAAGAATGCTGAGTTGCATCCAAAGAACACCATACCTACTGTGAAGCATGGGGGTGGAAACATCATGCTTTGGGGCTGTTTTTCTGCAAAGGGACCAGGACGACTGATCCGTGTAAAGGAAAGAATGAATGGGGCCATGTATCGTGTGATTTTGAGTGAAAACCTCCTTCCATCAGCAAGGGCATAGAAGATGAAACGTGGCTGGATCTTTCAGCATGACAATGATCCCAAACACACCGCCCGGGCAACGAAGGAGTGGCTTCGTAAGAAGCATTTCAAGGTCCTGGAGGGGCCTAGCCAGTCTCCAGATCTCAACCCCATAGATAATTTTTGGAGGGAGTTGAAAGTCTGTGTTGCCCAGCAACAGCCCCAAAACATCACTGCTCTAGAGGAGATCTGCATGGAGGAATGGGCCAAAATACCAGCAACAGTGTGTGAAAACCTTGTGAAGACTTACAGAAAACCTTTGACCTCTGTCACTGCCAACAAAGGGTATTTTTTTTTTGTATTTTATTTTGTTTGTAAAAAAAAAAAAAATGTATCCCCTTTTCTCCCCAATTTTTGTGCTATCCAATCGCTAGTAATTACTATCTTGTCTCATCGCTACAACTCCCGTACGGGCTCGGGAGAGACGAAGGTCGAAAGCCATGCGTCCTCCGAAGCACAACCCAACCAAGCCGCACTGCTTCTTAACACAGCGCGCCTCCAACCCGGAAGCCAGCCGCACCAATGTGTCGGAGGAAACACCGTGCACCTGGCCCCCTTGGTTAGCGCGCACTGCGCCCGGCCCGCCACAGGAGTCGCTGGAGCGCGATGAGACAAGGATATCCCTACCGGCCAAACCCTCCCTAACCCAGACGACACTAGGCCAATTGTGCGTCGCCCCACGGACCTCCCGGTCGCGGCCAGCTGCGACAGAGCCTGGGCGCGAACCCAGAGACTCTGGTGGCGCAGCTAGCACTGCGATGCAGTGCCCTAGACCACTGCGCCACCCGGGAGGCCCCCCAACAAAGGGTATATAACAAAGTATTGAGAAACTTTTGTTATTCCCCAAATACTTATTTTCCACCATAATTTGCAAATAAATTAATTAAAAATCCTACAATGTGATTTTCTGAATTGTTTTTTCTCATTTTGTCTGTCATAGTTGAAGTGTACCTACGATGAAAATTACAGGCCTCTCTCATCTTTTAAGTGGGAGAACTTGCACAATTGGTGGCTGACTAAATACTTTTTTGCCCCACTGTATCCTAACTTGTTTTGCACTAGCCCTGTTTTGCATTCATGTTCTGCACACAAAGGCTTGCCCTCAATTTTAAAATTCACTCTCCATTTAGATTCTTCCTCTAAGGACGTAAAATGAATCATCTCTCCAAAGGAGCTGGCACATCTAGAATAGTGTCCGTTTTGGCTCTGGGGAGAGTGCCATGTACAACCATTCCTCTCCTCTGGGAAACCAATATACAGATGTTGTCAGGGTCATAGTAAATGAGATAATTATGAAGCAGACAGGCCTCTTTATTTACTGCCGGCAATCGTTATTCTTCCAGGCAATCGATAGAGGTTTGCCAAGCTTTGTAGGCTTATCATCAAAGACAGTTGGACCGTCAAAATTAGTTACTCTGCCAAATACCATACCAGTAAACCCCAAATGGGAATTGATGGAACATACTCATGATAGGAAATATAAAGCATCCTTGGTAGGGATTGTGGTTAATGCAGAGAACAGTTATTTCCACTATCACTTTCTTCCCATCTCCACTCTTGGAAAAAAAGGTGCTATCTAGAACCTAAACGGTTTCTTTGGCTGTCCCTATAGGATAACCCTTTGAAGAACCCTTTCCGCAGAGGTTCTCCACTACATGTTCCTATGGGAACAGCTGAATAACCCTTTTGGAAGCCTTTTTTCTAAGAGTGTACGATAGCTATCTCTCTCTCTCTGCCCCGTTTCTAGTTCTATGGCTGTAACAAAGCACTAGTGAGAAATCATGGAAACCATTGTTGCACTAGTGAGGAATCATGGAAGCCATTGTTGGTTCCTGTGAACTTTGCCTAAGAATGTACCCAAACACAGACATGGCCCTGGCCCTTTGACTCCAATAGAGTCCTTTACCAGTTGGTCTGTGAGGCCCTCTCAAACAGCTTGGAGAGTACTTAAATGGAAGTGCTGACTACTGTTCATGGCTCTACCATCTTGAAAATCTATTAGAGCTTTTGCCTTAGCTCTCTATTTTTCTTCTCCTCTGTTAAAGCTGCAGGGGGTGGTGAAGGAAATGCAGAAATTTAAGTGAAGCTGAACCATCCTTCAATAAACATACTGGATCTGTAGGGATGGAAATATCAGTGAAAATGGAAGCAGAGTAAAAATAGTCTGCCATTACATTGCGTTGTGAAAACAAGCAAAGTTGGTACTACAGTTTTGATTGGCAGTTGGGGTACCAGTTACAGTCTTGCATGGAAATGGTTGTTGATCATACATTCTTTTCACTTTTTCTGGGAAATACGTCATGGAATTCCATGAGGTACTATGATACTATGGCCTGTTTGGATAAGGCTTGAAATGTTGGAAAAAGGTTTGATTATCTTTGATTCATGATTGAGTTGACTGGGTGTCATCAACTGCAAGTAAACACCCGTCCAAATAGGGCTTGTGTTTTGTTTCAGTCTGGGGCACACACTTGGGTCCATCTGTTATTGACACGGTTACCCAAGAGGACAGTGAAGACAGGCTCAGCTTTGAATATTTTCCTTTTGGTCTCCTCACAGTAAATGTACCTTAAACTCATGATCAATGAAGAAATACCTGTCCTCAAGCGCTCACAGTAAGAATAACACAATACTAAGCACTAAGCATGAAATAATGCATTGAAATGATACAAATGAATTATTACTTATTTTACCAGATGTTAGCACCACAGCCGCAGCTGCTTTCATTGAAACCCTGCACAGCAAAGAAGGGATGAATGCATTTGCTTGGCTGGATTTCCTCAGAACCAGATAGATTGCCTTCTGATGTTGGATCATGTATGTATTACCTATTCTTGTTTAATTTCCAAAATGATGCTGTCAATTTATTTTTAGCTTCTTGTTTTCTCCGGACTTGAGAGGACCAACAACATGTTGTTAATTCACCTACAATAATGTCCTGGTCAGGCATACCTTGACATAGATGGATTCTACCATAAGTTCTAGAATAAGCCCATTACTAGTGTGAAACATAGTCATCCAATATGCACCAGTTAACAGTTCAGTGAGACCTGTCATCAGACTGGAGAACATGCAGGCTCTCTCACAGTGATTAATGCCAAAGCTCAGAGAGGTCGGCATGGAACTCTCCCAGACTGACTGTGCATCATTTCCAGTCATTTGTTACAGGGAAACGCCAAGTAGAAGCAGATGTTCACTGGATGGGTCTTAGCCTCGTCGCGAACCAGTCTTCCTGAAACGGGAAGCATGGGGAAGTTCTATGGCAGAAATCAGCTAAAGAGGGTTTGGAGCCCGGTGTAAATCAGGGATGCTTTGCAACACATCAAACCAATCAAATCCTTTGCTTGGGCGGAGCTCCAAAGGTGCTCACCAGATTAGTGCTGTAGGAGCAACAGTGGGTTAGGACTAATGTAAAAAAAAAACAAGCACTGGTGACAAAATATTTTAGAGTTTGCAGTATGCTGGTTTCACAGCATTTCTATGTTATTTTGAGATGAGCTAAAGCTGCAGCAAGAAGGGAGAAATGGTCTACAATGCTGGCCATATCAATATTTTATTATTTTTACGTTTCTGAAGTGATATTTGTCTGTAAAGGCTAGCATGAGGGACAAGAAGTAGCTAGCCACCATTAGGTTCGTTTTGAGAAAAGTCAACTAACCTTGTAAGCTACACTCTTAGAAAAAAGGGATCCAAAAGATTCTTCAGCTGTCCGCATAGGATAACCCTTTTTGGTTCCAGGTACAACCCTTCTGGGTTCCAGGTAGAACCCTCTGTGGAAACGGTTTTACGTAGAACCAAAAATGGTATCAGCCGAAGAACCCAGCCGAAGAACCCTTTAGATTCTAGATAGCACCTTTTTTTCTTGTACTTAGATATAACTAACTAGCTAGCTACTGGCTAGTTAAATATATCTCATGATTATAAACAAAATGTTAATAACTGCTTATTATTGACAGATAAGGTTAGATGTGCTAGCCCAGTCGCTAGCTTATCCAGGGTCAGTGATACCACATTGCTAAAATGAATTACATAAAATACACCTCATAAAATGTTACCTGTAATGTTCATTTCCTGTAGCCTAATTGTCCTTTCCTTACTTTCATACTGTACCTAAATTACAAGGGTTGGATTTGCACTAAACAATCTTATATGTCAGCACGAAAAGGCATGCACAGAATCTGGTACATAGTTTGCCCAATAAACATTGTCTACAAATACACATTGTCTATCATTTTAAATTGAGAATATATAGCTCAACATGTATACAATGTGTGAGTTTAGCTATTCTCTGCTTCAGATGACATATGCACATAAGGCCAGTAATGCCATCATACTGTTGGCCTATGGATGCATTGGCGATGCATGCCATATGGTAAGCTGCAAAATGGATTCACATAGCTGATCTACTGAGAGAGAGTGGCAATCAAATTAAACAGATTGGAGAACTAGACAAACAGGAAATGTTCATTCGAGAATGCAACACAGAAACAGACGCATTACAGACAGAACACCTCTTTATTGCAGGATTGTGATATGTGATAAATCAACATTGACACTAGTTCATTTTGAATAATAGTTTAACATTTACAAAAAGTGTAAACACTTCACTTCGAAGAATAAACACTTCACCGCTTCAAAATGTACAAATAAGCTAAATCGAATGTAAATATTAGACATCTTAGTTTAAACAACAATAGATCATTGAGAAGTAACAAGTAGGCTATTATTACAAAAGCAAGAAAAAAACCTCCATGCTAGCAGTGGCCAGCCTTGCTCCACTGATCCCTGATCTACTGGGTGAGCAGACATGAAAGACTTTGATTTGATAAGTTGAACCAGGTGTGTTATTGCTGGGCTGAAACAGAACCCTGCACACCCAGCAGTTCTCCATTAGGGTTAGCCTTCTCCAATTGTAATAGGTTAACAGTATATATTGTGTGAGATGTTTAACTGTATTTCTGTACGTACATGTATTCGGAAAATATTCAGACCCCTTGTCACGTTCCTGACCTGTTTTCTGTTGTTTTTTATGTGTGTGATGGTCAGGGCGTGAGATTTGGGTGGGCAGTCTATGTTTTCCGTTTCTATGTTGGTTTTGGGTTGCCTGGTATGGCTCTTGATTAGAGGCAGGTGTTTTGCGTTTTCCTCTAATTGAGAGTCATATTAAGGTAGGGTGTTCTCACTGTTTGTTTGTGGGTGATTGTCTTCCGTGTCAGTGTATGTGCGCACCATACGGGACTGTTTCATTGTCGTTAGGTATTTGTAGTCTGTTCCTGTTCGTGCGTTCTTCACGTTGTATGTAAGTTCGTGTCCAGGTCTGTTTACTTCGTTTTGTTGTTTTGTAAAGTATCAAGTGTTATTTGTGTGTTTAGTTTCGTCTTGTTTATTAAAATTCATTATGTATTCACAACCCGCTGCATTTTGGTCTTTCGATCCTTCTCTCCTCTCCTCGTTTGAGGAGGAGGATTACAACACCCGTTACAGAATCACCCACCAAACCCAGATCAAGCAGCGGGTTAATGGACAGCAACGACAGCGCACGAAGCAGGATTTATGGTCTTGGGAGGAGATCATGGAAGGAAAGGGACCATGGGCTAAAGTGGAGGTGAATCACCGCCCATGGGAACAGCTGGAGGCAGCTCAGAGAGCGGAGGAGACCGGAGAGAGGAACCGGCAGTATGAGGGGACGCATCTAGCACAGAAGACCGAAAAGCCTGTGAGTACTACCCAAAAATGTCTTGGGGGGGGGGGAGGGTTAAGAGGTAGTGGGCCGAGGGCAGGTAGGAGACCTGCGCCCACTTCCCAGGCTAACCGTGGAGAGCGGGAGTACGGGCAGACGCCGTGTTACGCAGTAGAGCGCACGGTGTCTCCTGTACGGGTGCATAGCCCAGTGCGGGTTATTCCACCTCCCCGCACTGGTAGGGCTAGATTGGGCATTGAGCCAAATGTCATGAAGCCGGCCCTACATATCTGGCCACTAGTACGTCTCCTTGGGCCGGCTTACATGGCACCAGCCTTACGCATGGTGTCCCCGGTTCGCCTACATAGCCCGGTGCGGGTTATTCCACCTCCCCGCACTGGTCGGGCGACGGGGAGCATTCAACCAGGTAAGGTTGGGCAGGCTCAGTGCTCAAGGGAGCCAGTACGCCTACACGGTCCGGTATTTCCGGCGCTACCTCCTCGCCCCAGCCCAGTACCACCAGTTCCGGCACCACGCACTAAGCCACCTGTGCGTCTCCAGAGCCCTGTTCCTCCTCCATGCATTCTCCCTATGGTGCGTGTCTCCAGCCCAGTGCCTCCAGTTCCGGCACCACGCACTAAGCCATCTGTGCGTCTCCAGAGCCCTGTACGCACTGTTCCTTCTCCCCGCACTCGCCCTGAGGTGCGTGCCCTCAGCCCGGTACCTCCAGTTCCGGTACCACGCACCAGGCCTATAGTGCGCTTCGAGAGGTCAGTGTGCCCTGTTCCTGCTCCCCGCACTAGCCTTGAAGTGCGTGCCGTCATCCCGGTACCTCCAGTTCCGGCACCACGCACCAGGCCTACTGTGCGCCTCAGCAGGGCAGAGTCGGCCGTCTGCCCAACGCTTTCTGCACTGCCTGTCTGCCCAGCTCCGTCTGAGTCATCTGTCTGCCCAGCGCCGTCTGAGTCATCTGTCTGCCCAGCGCCGTCTGAGCCATCTGTCTGCCCAGCGCCGTCTGAGCCATCTGTCTGCCCAGCGCCGTCTGAGCCATCTGTCTGCCCAGCGCCGTCTGAGCCATCTGTCTGCCCAGCGCCGTCTGAGCCATCTGTCTGCCCAGCGCCGTCTGAGCCATCTGTCTGCCCAGCGCCGTCTGAGCCATCCGTCTGCCCAGCGCCTTCTGAGCCATCCGTCTGCCCAGCGCCTTCTGAGCCATCCGTCTGCCCAGCGCCTTCTGAGCCATCCGTCTGCACAGCGCCTTCTGAGCCATCCGTCTGTCCCGAGCCATTAGAGCCGCCCGTCTGTCCCGAGCCATTAGAGCCGCCCGTCAGTCAGGAGCCGCTAGAGCCGTCCGTCAGTCAGGAGCCGCCAGAGCCGTCCGTCAGTCAGGAGCCGCCAGAGCCGTCCGTCAGTCAGGAGCCGCCAGAGCCGTCCGTCAGTCAGGAGCCGCCAGAGCCGCCGGCCAGTCAGGAGCCGCCAGAGCCGCCGGCCAGTCAGGAGCCGCCAGAGCCGCCGTCCAGTCAGGAGCCGCCAGAGCCGCCGGCTAGTCAGGAGCTGCCAGAGCCGCCAGCCAGTCAGGAGCCGCCAGCCAGTCAGGAGCCGCCAGCCAGTCAGGAGCCGCCAGCCAGTCAGGAGCCGCCCAACAGTCAGGAGCCGCCCAACAGTCAGGAGCCGCCCAACAGTCAGGAGCCGCCCAACAGTCAGGAGCCGCCCAACAGTCAGGAGCCGCCCAACAGTCAGGAGCCGCCCAACAGTCATGAGCCGCCTTACAGTCATGAGCTGCCTTACAGTCATGAGCTGCCTTACAGTCATGAGCTGCCTTACAGTCATGAGCTGCCTTACAGTCATGAGCTGCCCTCCAGTCATGAGCTGCCCTCCAGTCATGAGCTGCCCTACAGCCCGGACCTGCCGGAGTCCCTCAGCCCGGACCTGCCGGAGTCCCTCAGCCCGGACCTGCCGGAGTCCCTCAGCCAGGACCTGCCGGAGTCCCTCAGCCAGGACCTGCCGGAGTCCCTCAGCCAGGACCTGCCGGAGTCCCTCAGCCAGGACCTGCCGGAGTCCCTCAGCCAGGACCTGCCAGAGTCCCTCAGCCAGGACCTGCCAGAGTCCCTCAGCCAGGACCTGCCAGAGTCCCTCAGCCAGGACCTGCCAGAGTCCCTCAGCCAGGACCTGCCAGAGTCCCTCAGCCAGGACCTGCCAGAGTCCCTCAGCCAGGACCTGCCAGAGTCCCTCAGCCAGGACCTGCCAGAGTCCCTCAGCCAGGACCTGCCAGAGTCCCTCAGCCAGGACCTGCCAGAGTCCCTCAGCCAGGACCTGCCAGAGTCCCTCAGCCAGGACCTGCCAGAGTCCCTCAGCCAGGACCTGCCAGAGTCCCTCAGCCAGGACCTGCCAGAGTCCCTCAGCCAGGACCTGCCAGAGTCCCTCAGCCAGGACCTGCCGCCCCTTATCCCGGTGCTGCCCCTTCATTTAGGTGGTTTTAGTTGGAGGGTGGTCATTGGGAGGGGGATACAGAAGCGGGGAGTGACTATGGTGGTGTGGGGACAGCGTCCGGAGCCTGAGCCACCACCGTGGTCAGATGCCCACCCAGACCCTCCCCTGGACTTTGTGCTGGTGCCCCCGGCGTTCGCACCTTGAGGGGGGGGGTTCTGTCACGTTCCTGACCTGTTTTCTGTTGTTTTTTATGTGTGTGATGGTCAGGGCGTGAGTTTTGGGTGGGCAGTCTATGTTTTCCGTTTCTATGTTGGTTTTGGGTTGCCTGGTATGGCTCTTGATTAGAGGCAGGTGTTTTGCGTTTTCCTCTAATTGAGAGTCATATTAAGGTAGGGTGTTCTCACTGTTTGTTTGTGGGTGATTGTCTTCCGTGTCAGTGTATGTGCGCACCATACGGGACTGTTTCATTGTCGTTAGGTATTTGTAGTCTGTTCCTGTTCGTGCGTTCTTCACGTTGTATGTAAGTTCGTGTCCAGGTCTGTTTACTTCGTTTTGTAAAGTATCAAGTGTTCTTCGTGTGTTTAGTTTCGTCTTGTTTATTAAAATTCATTATGTATTCACAACCCGCTGCATTTTGGTCTTTCGATCCTTCTCTCCTCTCCTTTGAGGAGGAGGATTACGACACCCGTTACACCCCTTGACTTTTTCCACATTTTGTTACGTTACAGCCTTATTCTAAAATGTATTAAATTGTTTTTTTAGTCATCAATCTACACACAATACTCCATAATGATGAAGCAAAAACAGGTCTAGAAATGTTTGCATAAAAAAAATATTTACATATCACATTTACATAAGTATTTTTTAAATTTTATTTCACCTTTATTTAATCAGGTAGGCCAGTTGAGAACAAGTTCTCATTTACAACTGCGACCTGGACAAGGCAAAGCAGTGCGACAGAAACAACAACACAGAGTTACACAAACGTACAGTCAATAACACAATAGAAAAAAAAGAAAGTCTATATACAGTGTGTGCAAATTGCATGAGGAGGTATGGCAATAAATAGGCCATAGTAGCAAAGTAATTACAATTTAGCAGATTAACACTGGAGTGATAGATGAGCAGATGGTGATGAGCAGATGATGGTGTGTAAAGTAGTGATACTGGTGTGCAAAAGAGCAGCAAAGTAAATAAAAACAATATGGGGATGAGGTAGGTAGTTTGGGTGGGCTATTTACAGATGGACTATGTACAGCTGCAGCAATAGGTTAGCTGCTCAGATAGCTGATGTTTAAAGTTAATGACGGAAATGTATGTCTCCAGCTTCAGAAATTTTTGCAATTTGTTCCAGTCACTGGCAGCAGAGAACTGTAAGGAAAGGCGGCCAAAGGAGGCGTTGGCTTTGGGGATGACCAGTGAGATATACCTGCTGGAGTGCGTGCTACGGGTGGGTGTTGTTATTGTGACCAGTGAGCTGAGATAAGGCGGAGCTTTACCTAGCATAGACTTGTAGATGACCTGGAGCCAGTGGGTCTGGCGACGAATATGTAGCGAGGGCCAGCCGACTAGAGTATACAGGTCGCAGTGGTGGGTGGTATAAGGCGCTTTGGTAACAAAACAGATGGCACTGTGATATACTGCATCCAATTTGTTGAGTAGAGTGTTGGAGGCTATTTTGTAAATGACATTGCCGAAGTCAAGGATCGGTAGGATAGTCAGTTTTACAAGGGTATGTTTGGCAGCATGAGTGAAGGATGCTTTGTTGTGAAATAGGATGCTGATTCTAGATTTAATTTTGGATTGGAGATGCTTAATGTGAGTCTGGAGGGAGAGTTTACAGTCTAAACAGACACCTAGGTCTTTGTAGTTGTCCACATATTCTAAGTCAGAACCGTCCAGAGTAATGATGCTGGGTGGGCAGGCAGGTGTGGGCAGCGATCGGTTGAAGAGCATTCATTTAGTTTTACTTGCATTTAAGAGCAGTTGGAGGCCACAGAAGGAGACTTGTATGGCATATGCTGTTGGAGGGCAAGTAGGAGGCACTCTTTCCTTGGTAATACAATAAATAGCTCAGTGCAGTGGGACATTGCCCTGTGTATTTTGCTGTCTTTCGATGGGAAGTTAAAATGGTTGTCCTGATGCTCTGTGGTCACTAAAGATCCCATTGCACGTATTGTAGAGTAGGGGTGTTAACCCTGGTGTCCTAGCTAAATTCCCAATGTAACCATCATGGCCACCTAATCATCCCCAATGTCCAGTTGGCTCTCCCCTGTAACTATTCCCCAGGTCGTTGCTGGAAATGAGAATGTGTTATCAGTCAACTTACCTGGTAAAATAAGGGTTTGTGTCATAAACTGCAACACTGATGGGTTTTTCATGCTCAACAGTTTCCCGTGTGTATCAAGATTGGTACGCCACCCAAAGTACATCCAGCCAACTTGACAACTGTGGGAAGCATTGGAGCCAACATGGGCCAGCATCCCTTATGGAACACTTTAGACACTCTGTAGAGTCCATGCCCTGACGAATTGAGGCTGTTCTGAGGGTAAAAGGGGTGGGGGTGCAACTCAATATCAAGAAGGTGTTCTTAATTAAATATTTAGCAGTGACTAAAGTCTGAAGACTCATAAGCTAGGGCTAGAAACAAGACACAAATCATGTGTTCCGAACATGTTACAAGTATTATATATTTTACAGACACAATTTTCATCAAACATTTCTGCCGATTTTGGCACACAGACTGTGAAGGAAACAAACAAAGGCTCTAGCATGCTGTAAAAAATGTGCAGCATCTCAACGAGGATCCCAAGGATAACAGATAAAACTCAAACCTGCATTCGAAGACATAAGCCTACCCATTCGATTTACTGGAACAAGCAGGAGTCAAAGGAATGCTCCATTAGGCGCCTCTCTTCATAGCTGACAAAAACAGGGCTTTCTCCAAAAATCGTGTGAAATATTGGTTGACTTTGTCATCCTGATTACCGGCAATCCTTTTCTTGTTCCTGTCGGAGGCCTGCCCCTGTCTGTCCCCACAGAGAGCAGCTCCCTCCATCTGAAACTGTATAACTCATGTTTCCATGTCACCGCATTTACGGTAAAGCTGAAGTATGTAGCAGCTGGATCTCATGGGACCATCTGAGCACCCCAGTGTTTTGGCTCACTGTGTCTTTCTCCAGATGTTATGGAGGGAGAGAGGTGGTGGGAGGCAGTCTGGGAGGTCTAACCCTAACCCAGATGAGGGGGAGAGAACGGGAGGGTCTCTCCATAGTACTACTGCAGTGCTCTATCACACACAGTGTTTGCATAGTGTTATGTAGTAGGTAGGTAAAAACGGTAGGCCACAGTTATTCAGCACACTATCATGATACAGATCCTACCCCTAGGGGCCAGTGGCAGCTGGGGGGCCAGGTAAGGAAGCTTCGGTCTGCATAAGAAGTCGGTGGTGTGCACAGCTTGGTGGGATTACCGAGCTGATCATTGTGATCTCCCGACCTGCGGGGCTTTTGTGTTTGTATCTTTTTGGAGTTTTTCGTATTATTATTTATTGTTTGTCAATAACTGAACATCAACGACCCGCTTGCGGAGTTACGCAGGAGCTGCCCACCTGAATCCCCGGTAAGGGAACCCACTGTCCCCAGGTACACCCACATCCAACACCGACCTCACATTCAGACTTTCACGTCAATGCACACACTTAGTCAGTTTACCGGACAACTAGGCAAGCCTAGAGACCCTAGACTTTGCGAGTATGGTGTAATAAGAGGTTTTGGGTAGTCAGTTCCTTAACAATAGTACATCATACGTTGCTCAGGGAGATTTCCTGTATCGTCAAACTGCTGTTTGAGGGTACTTACAGAGACACGCGAGTTTGTACTAAGGTTGTACATGTGTACAAAAGTAGAGTAGCAATATATCCAAGAAAAAAAAATATATTGCTAAACATTCAAATGGGAGGCAAAGCTCCATTGTGTTGCTGGATAACGAGCCAAGAGCAAAATGATAACAGTCCAATCGATGTCTGTGACTTCTCTGGCACACAGTCACAGTCACCAGACAGATTCATGCAATATTTTCCAGTTGGTAGCTGGGGCAGCTGTGTACAATATGGACATGAATCATGTTACTGAAACTCAGACACTACATGTATCACTCATTAGATATTTGGGTCTTGTTTATTTATTTACTTCAAATCTGCTTTGAAGTTTCTTGACATTAATCAGGACCATGGGGTGGTAATGCATTCATTTGATCCTCGTCTCTTTTCTTTCATCCAAAAGCAAAGTAAAATGTCACAATGCGGAGAAACACAAACATCTGCTCGGGTTTTTAGATCAGTTGCATCTGCCTCGTGTTTTCGTGTTGGGTATAATGACTGGTTGTACTCCTCAACTGTAGTGTTTCTACAACTTAACTTGCTCTTATTAGGCCAACTTTATCATAGTGCTACAATACACACCTCTTGCTCCTTCAATTAAAGTCTTTCAACCGTGTGCTGAAGAAAAAACGACCTAAAGAACATTTCTGTTAGTGACATCCATCCAGTTTCTTTTAGTTACATGACCTAGTTCATGCGATCATCAGATCATCACATGGACAAACATTACATTTTCCTACTCAGTGATGTGGCCCCTAACTGTCTTTCAATGGGGATTCATTTGTTCAGGAAGCTTGACTCCTTAATTCAGGTCAGTGGTACATCCTCTGTGACCAATATATCACATAGGGTCTTAGATGGGATGATACGTGGCTGTAGAGAAATCAAGATGACTAATGTTTGAAACCTCTTTCATCAAGTTTCAGGAACATTCCTAATGAAGACAAAGTGGTGAATCAGTCAGTGATACTGTGTCTCTGTGTATGGTTACTCTCCTTTTTTCCATAGTAATTTATGCAGACAACATTCTGCATGAATACAATGATTGCACTCAAGTGCCATGGAATATCTGAAACGGCAAGAGAAGTTATTCATGAGATTTCCCCAAAACTGATAATACAATTCATTTCCCGTTACACTGCTCAGGAGGTTACGTGAGGTTCAACATCACAGGCTCCAGTGTGGGGCTTTAACCAACCCTGTGATCAGAAAGTCGATGTAACTGACAGTGTTGTACAGTGACTGGTGCCCATGGTTTGTTTACAGATAGCTGGACCTGTACTGGGCCTGTAAGTCTTGGCCCTGGAAGGCCATGTTGACATCTGCTGAAAGGGGAGGTGGTGAACGCCAGCTTTGCTGATGGACGAGCTGTTCAACATGACATGACACAGCGCAACAGTTCCACTGAGAGACCCAGACACATAATTACCTACCCATTAATTTCCTTGTCCCACAGGGTTAGCTAGTGCTTCATGGACACTCACAGAATGTACTGCATCTACGCTGGAGGTCCCATGCAGCGGGCATGTGCCTTCTGAGATGTGCTGCATCAGTGAAAGTGGAGAACAGACACAAATTGTTTTTGGTCTTCTAGGTTGCTGCTGATGGCTGAGTCTCATGACTGACACGTTCCGGTGGTGTTCCCATTGGGAGACGTAACCCAGGGGTGTGTAACCTGCTGAACCACAGCAATGAACAACAGCATCTACCGGAACCCATAGCTGGGATATCTATTATACAGATTCTACCAGAGCCCAGAGACATGGAGAGCCAAGAGGAGCTGTGAACAGGGTTAAGGGGACCTGCAGGAAATTAGACATAAGAACAGACCACTGAGACGTGTATGGGGACTGTTAACATTAATGACAATAACACACATTGTTTCAATGAAAGTGGTATGAAAAGTATAAAAACATCTAAGAAATAGTTTATATTCTGTTCATTGCGGAACACTTTTATGTTTTACTAATCTCAAAGGAATCTGGTCTATCCTCGACAGATGAGCTCCAGTCTGTGAAATGCATGTGTATAAGGACATATACATGATGGATGAGTTATTTTATCCATGTTAAGTTGGTTTCAGTATGCAATGTGTTCCTAAATCATTTTTTTTTTGTTCTAACAGCACTTGCAACAAAATATTAGCTCAAATGACGTTCATTTTCACCTTCCAGACAGGGTTCTCATTAGCTCAGCGACCTCTCATTAGAATTGATGGCAAGGAATGGCTATAAAATCTTCCAAGCTCATTTCCAGATGTTCAGAGGTTTATCTTAAATATGTCATTTCACAGTTCACTGATGATGTTTCAACTCAAGTTATCTATTACTGTACATGATGCGTCTCAGAAGTTTCTCTTTAAGAGTATGGTATCCTCTGTATAGCCAGATTCAAAGATTTGACATACAAACCTACGCAGTGGCCTCCAATGATGGAAGTGGTGGTCTGCTTACAATCTACTACCCTTGGATGTCAAGTAGACAAGATGAATAGACAGAGGATGTCCCGTTTATCCAAACAAGATGGCTAACAGACTAAATTGGTGTCCATAAAACAGAAATGTGGTCCCCATTTTTCAAACACTGTTGATTCTACTGGTATTTGTGGTAAATTCCCCAATTTTACGATCAGCCTAACATTAGCGGGCAGAACCAGTACAGATTTCAAACGGAGGAGTAAATAGATTACGAGAACTGTGTTATCCAGTCTTGTTTCCTATCAAGAAATTGCCTGTAATCTTGAGAATGAGAAATACAAATCAAATGCAAGTGTAGTGAAGTAATTACAATGGGTTAAGACCCATATTTACTTGTCAGCTGTTGAACTTCATTTCTTAATCACCTGGGACAACAGCGATTTGGTCAAATGATTTTTCTAGGTACAGTATATTAAGGTTATATTAACACTGTACTTGACACCCAGTGTCATAACACGTTATGATGCTGTCATAACCATGTCATAATATGTCATAGCAGCTGACGTAACTTGTCATAACCTATCATAATATGGTCATAAGACTGTCATGACCCGTATATTTACACCTGTTGTGACATATATTGCGTTATTTTATGGCTGGTTATAACACCTACATAAGAATGACAGAACACACATTTATTCTAATTAGTTTTTTCCCTGCAGAGATATTTCCTTTCGTTTGAAAGTTATTTTTGTTTTTGTTGTAATAAATTCTTTACAGTAATATTTATTTCACCATATGTCACGTTCCTGACCTGTTTTCTGTTGTTTTGTATGTGTGTGATGGTCAGGGCGTGAGTTTTGGGTGGGCAGTCTATGTTTTCTGTTTCTATGTTGGTTTTGGGTTGCCTGGTATGGCTCTTAATTAGAGGCAGGTGTTTTGCGTTTTCCTCTAATTGAGAGTCATATTAAGGTAGGGTGTTCTCACTGTTTGTTTGTGGGTGATTGTCACTGTGTCTGTGTTTGTTGCACCACACGGTACTGTCTCGTCTCGTTCGTTCGGTCGTTCCTGTTTATGTGTTCCTCATTTCATGTAAGTTCATAGTTTAGGTCTGTCTAGTTCGTTTTGTTGTTTTGAAAATTATTCAAGTGTTCTTCGTGTGTTTAGTTTCGTCTTGTTAAATAAAGTTCATTATGTATTCACAACCCGCTGCGCCTTGGTCAACTCACTCACCGAAAGAGAGCCGTTACACCATATTTTAAATAACTTGTAGAAAATACACTTTATGGCACTGTCATGAAGCATTATGACCATCCTGTGTCACTACTTGGACTAAGAAAATACACTATGACACTGGCAAGAAGCATTATGACCATCATAATCATATAAGGCAGATAGGCCCATCACGTACATGACCTTATATCAGTCATCAGTCATCTGCTCCTGAAATCTGCTCCTGCATTCAACCCAGTCATCAGCAACAGAGCACTGGGGTAGGTGCATTCTCTCAACCAGCTTCATGAGGTAGTAACCTGGAATGCATTTCAATTGGATCTGGTTAAAAGTTAATTTATGGATTTTCTTTCCTTCTTATTAATGCATTTGAGCCAATCAGTTGTGCTGTGACAAGGTAGGGGTGGTATACAGAAGATAGCCCTATTTGGTAAAAGACCAAGTCCATATTATGGCAAGAACAGCTGAAATAAGCATAGAGAAATGACAGTCCATCCTTACTGTAAGACATGAAGGTCAGTCAATACGGAAAATGTGTGTGCAGTCGCAAAAACCATCCACCTCTGGCTCTCATGAGGACCGCCACAGGTTTTTATTATTTTTATTTTTATTTAACCTTTATTTAACTAGGCAAGTCAGTTAAGAACAAATTCTTATTTACTATGACGGCCTATCAAAAGGCAAAAGGCCTCATGCGGGGATGGGGGCTGGAATTAAAAATACAGATAAATAAAATAAAAATATAGGACAAAACACACATCACGACAAGAAAGACAACACTACATAAAGAGAGACCTAAGATGACAACATAGCATTGTAGCAACATATGACAACACAGCATGGTAGCAACACAACATGACAACAACATGGTAGCAACACAACATGGCAGCAGCACAACATGGTAGCATCACAAAACAGGGTACAAACATTGTTGGGCACAGACAACAGAACAAAGGGTAAGAAGGTAGAGACAACAATACATCATACAAAGCAGCCACAACTGTCAGTAAGAGTGTCCATGATCGAGTCTTTGAATATAGAGATTGAGATAAAACTGTCCAATTTGAGTGTTTGTTGCAGCTCGTTCCAGTCGCTAGCTGTAACAAACTGAAAAGACGAGCGACCCAGGGATGTGTGTGTTTTGGGGACCTTTAACAGAATGTGACCGGCAGAATGGGTGTTGTATGTGGAAGATGAAGGCTGCAGTAGATATCTCAGATAGGGGGAGGGAGGCCTAAGAGGGTTTAATAAATAAGCATCAACCAGTGGGTCTTGCGATGGGTATACAGAAATGACCAGTTTACAGAAGAGTATAGAGTGCAGGGATGTGTCCTTTAAGGAGCATTGGTGGCAAATCTGAAGGCCGAATGGTAAAGAACATCTAGCCGCTCGAGAGCACCCTTACCTGCCAATCTATAAATTACGTCTCCAAATATCTAGCAGGGTTAGGATGGTCATCTGAATCAGGGTAAATTTGGCAGCTGGGGTAAAAGAAGAACGATTGCGATAGAGGAAACCAAGTCAAGATTTAACTTTAGCCTACATCTTTGATATGTGCTGAGAGAAAGATTAGGTCATTAGAGTTACTAAGATCAGAAATTGCAACCCAAATAAATGCTTCAAGAGTTCAAGTAACAGACACATCTCAACATCAACTGTTCAGAGGAGACTACGTGAAGCAGGCCTTCACGGTCAAATTGCTGCAAAGAAACCACTACTAAAGGTCACCAATGAGAATAAGAGACTTGCTTGGGCCAAGAAAAACTAGCAATGGACATTAGACCAGTGGAAATCTGTCCTTTGGTCTAGTGAGTCGAAATTAGAGATGTTTTGTTCCAACCACCGTGTCTTTGTGACACGCAGAGTAGGTGAACGGATTATCTCTGCATGTGTTGGTTCCCACCGTGAAGCATAGAGGAGGAGGTGTGATGGTGTGGGGGTTCTTTGCTGGTGACACTGTCTGTGATTTATTTTGAATTCAAGGCACACTTATCCAGCGTGGCTACAACAGCATTCTGCAGTGATACGCTATCCCATCTGGTTTGCGCTTAGTGGAACTATCTTTGTTTTTAAAAAGGACAATGACCCAAAACACCTCCAGGCTGTGTAAGGGCTATTTGACCAAGAAGGAGAGTGATGGAGTGTTGCATCAGATGACCTGGCCTCCACAATCACCCAACCTTAACCCAATTTAGATGGTTTGGGATGAGATGAGCCGCAGAGTGAAGGAAAAGCAGCCAACAAGTGCTCAGCATACGTGGGAACTCTTCAACATATGTGGGAACTCCTTGAAAAAGCATTCCTCATGAAGAAGGTTGAGAGAATGCCAATAGTGTGTAAAGCTGTCATCAAGGAAAAGGGTGGCTACTTTGAAGAATCTCAAATATAATATATTTTGATTTGTTTAACACTTTTTTGGTTACTACATGATTCTATATGTGTTATTTCATAGTTTTGATGTATTCACCATTATTCTACAGTGCAGAAAATAGTAAAAATAAAAACAAAGCCTTGAATGAGTAGGTGTGTCAACGTTTGACTGGTACTGTATATCACAAACGTATTGTTGACGTGTAGGCTATGGTGTAATGGACTGTTTTGCCTTGTGTGGTAGGTTTTGACACTCTTATGTAGGTGTCATTAAATAACGCAACATATGTCACAACAGGTTTAAATATATGTGTCATGACAGTGTTATGACCATATTATAACAGGTTATGACACGGTATGTCAGCTATTATGACATATGACATGGTTATGACCGTGTCATAACACGTTATGACGCTGGGTGTCAAGTAAAGTGTTAGCTATATTAACATTCTATTACAGACAACTTATCATCTCTTATTTGGTGAAGCTTAGTCCATTCACCTGGATCATTTTGTGATGACACGCTTGGGCTCACTTGGTGGTTCCCAAACCTTTTTGCGCAGTGACTTACCATTCAATTGACCTCTTTCATCTCTGTTTCCGTGCCTGTTCTGCAAGTAAAATTAAATATGAGATATGGCCTTGTCTCAAAGCTCAACAAAGGCAAAAATAGAAATAATGATAATAAAATACAAAATAAAATAAAAACATCATACATTTATAATCAAGGCAAACTAATCAAAAATGTGCATCTAATAATACATCTATTAATAATACATGTAATTAATAAACTCATCTCTACAGTGGTCATACTGAGTGTGTGTCACTATGAAAACAAAGTAATGAGCTGTGACATTGTCATTTAGCAACCACAGAAAAGTAACCTCAAGGGGGCAATTAAGTTTAGACCCTTGTTTATGTCATTAAAGTAACAATGCAAACCAGGCTGATTAAGACTAGAGACAAAGCCTTTGGTAATCCTTCTGACATCTCAAATAAAGCAGGATGGAGAGCTTTGGATTCTGTTTTGGGTTTTTCCAACACTTAAGATGTCAGCTAAATCTTTTGAAGTAGAGCTCAGTTTACATTATCAGACCGTCTAATCCACTAACTAGTGATGTTATTTTCCATTTCCCTCTTTCCAATGGCCCTTCTTCACTTTGTGTTTCCATACCACTATTGTTGCTGTTTGTCTTCTCTTTTCCCCTATTGTCAATTTACTGGATTACTATGTCACTGGTTTGCCTCTTCCCATTCATCCAATCATCGCATTAAATGACAGTATAAAACCAAATCCAAATCAAATCAAATTGTATTGGTCACAGACACATATTTTGCAGATGTTATCGCAGCTAAATGCTTATGTTTCTAGCTCCAACAGTGTAGTAATACCAAGAAATACACACAAATCCCCACAAATGTAAATAATGAAATGAACTGATTCATGCCCGTGTGTTTGGCTTATCAGGGTTCTTACATGGTTGCGTATTAACTTAACTCATTTGAAGGATGCGCTGAATGTGTGTTGAGTGTTGTGTAATAGCCTTGGTTCCAGGCAGCTATTTTACGCCAGTATCAACAAGTGTAATCAAGGAAAGGCGTAGCCATGGCTCCTCATCCTTCTGATATTACAGTCAAAGGAATTTAACCAAACCTTTAACCAAAACTTTGCATTCATTTAAAGTATAAAAAACAGTTGTTTTAGATGGCCATTTCATTACCCATATACTTTTGGTGTAGAAAGTGCAATAATTCAAAAAAGCCCGGCTCTGCTAACTACAAAGGAGACCTTTCTAATTCTCCTCTCTGTCTGTCTGAAGGTTTTATGAGAGTCCATAGGGAGGAGAGGAGGGGTTATCATATTTCGAGGCAGCGCCGCTACCGCTGTTGGCAGCACTACGTTCCTGCTACTGTACACTTCAACATGTGTGTGTGTACACGCGTGCATGTTGCATCTTTTTGTTTGGGGGTGGGAGCTATACAGTAGGACTGTCTGCAGCACATTAACAGAGCAGCCTCTGTTTACAATGAAACTGAGATGGCAGGATTGTGAAGCAAAAATCTGTACCCCAGCACATCAGACCCTGATAAATGATTACTATACTGTGTGATTAGGGACTTTCAATTCATAATATTCATACTGCTCACACCAGAATGAGTAAACACCATGGCTCTTGTCTGTCTGAGACATTGAGTATGTTTATATGCACACTAATAATTCAATATTAAACGGATTATGACAGTAGGCAGATTATGCAATAGTCATGTAAACACCTTACTCTGCTTATCTTAATCGGCATAAGGTCAAAATGGAATTATGCATACGTCGGTTAAAACACCTGGTTGGAATGATGGAACAGTTTCTATTGCACTCCACAATGCTCTTTCCCACCTGGACAAGAGGAACGTCTATGTGAGAATGTTGTTCATTGACTACTGCTTACCGTTCAACACCATAGTGCCCTCCAACCTCATCGCTAAGCTAAGGACCCTGGGACTGAACACCTCCCATTGCAACTGGATCCTGGACTTCCTGGCGGGCCGCCCCCAGGTGGTGAGGGTAGGCAACAACACTCCCACCATGCTGACCATCAACACGGGGCCCCTTAGGTGTGGATGATTAGTCCCCTCATGTACTCCGTGTTCACCCATGACTGTGAGGCTGCACACGACTCCAACACCATAATTATGTTTGCCGACGACACAACGGTGGTGAGCCGAACCACCAACAACGATGAGACAGCCTACAGGGAGGAGGTCAGAGACCTGGCCGTATGGTGCCAGGACCACAACCTCTCCCTCAACGTCAGCAAGACAAAGGAGCTGATCATGGACTACAGGACACGGAGGGCCGAGCATGCTCCCATTCCCAACGACAGTGCTGTTGTGGAGTGGGTCGAGAGCTTCAAGTTCCTCGGTATCCACATAACTAAGGATCTATCAAGGTCCACACACACCGACACAGTTGTGAAGAGGGCACAAAAAAGTATCTCCCCCCTCTGGAGGCTGAAAAGATTTGGCATGGGTCCCTCAGTTTCTCAAAAAGTTATACAGCTGCACCATTGAGAGCATCTTGACTGGCTGCATCACTGCTTGGTATGGCAACTGCTTGGCATCCGACCACAAGGCACTACAGAGGTTAGTGCGTACGGCCAACATCACTGGGGCCGAGCACCCTGCCAACCAGGACTCCAATACCAGGCGTGGCCAGAGGAAGGCCCTAAAAATGGTCGAAGACTCCACCCACCCAAATCATAGACTATTCTCTCTGCTACCGCATGGCAAGCTGTACCAATGCACCAAGTCTGGAAGCAACAGGACCCTGAACAGCTTCTACCCCCAAGCCATAAGACTGCTAAATAGTTTGTCTGGTTAGATATTTGGTTAACTATTTAACTATCTGCATTGACCCTTTTTGCACTAACTTTTTTGATTCACATACGCTGCTGTTACTGTCACTTTATTCCTAGTTATATGTACATACAGTATCTACCTCAATTACCTCGTACCCCTGCACATGGACTCAGTACTGGTACCCTGTGTATGTAGCTGAGTTATCATTACTCATTAATTTATTATTACTTTTATTATTATGTGTTTTACATTTCTATTATTTCTCTATTTTCTTTCTCTCTGCATTGTTGGGAAGGGCCGTAAGTAAGAATTTCACTGTTAGTCTACACCTGTTGTTTATGAAGCATGTGACAAATTGTCTCCAGTAGCTTATTTCTATTCTCTAGTGTTTTCCAAATCAGAACCACAGTCTCCTGCCAAAAACAAGTCTCTAAGACACAGTCCACAAAGAGCACTTTGTACAGTAAGGCCATGCTGGGAAGAAGATCCTTCCTTTGACCAGTTTACAGTAGCTGTCCAGAAAATAGATGTCAAGTAAGTGATGAAAGACAACTACTTGATCCTAAGAGAGACTGAGAGTGACCTGATTCCAGGTCAGACAGACAGGAATCTCAGCTATCCAGGGGAGACAGATGGCCAGTAGTGGAGTAGCATCCAGACCAGCCACAGCAGACTCATGAATACCCTTCTGTTATTTGAACGGCTTCAACTTCTGTTTAGCTGCTAGAATGATTCCTCACACACTACCTACTTACGCCTTACTCTAATATTTTGATCTATTCTCTCATTGACCACTGTCGTAGTTGATGGATTTATCTGAAGTCTAAAGCCATTTTTTTTTGTCCTGGTCATGGTGGTTTGGGCTTCTAGATACTTATAAGGGCTAAATTTACCAAAGGTGGAATTTCCTGCGTGCTGGACATTCCAGACTTTGGGATGACAGCTAAGACAGCCAAACCAGCTCCTGTCGAAATGCCAATCACTGGGACAGAGTCAAAAGAAGTACCGAAGAGAATAAACAGTGACCTGTAACAAAATCATCTGCCCTGTAAAATCACTCAGTATCATATATACCCCCTTGCCTCCCCCTCTCTTTCTAACATCGACACTGCACGCGAGGGTCTGACAAGAACGCTTGTCAGAGAATGGATTCAGTCTCTTGGAAACACATCCATACATGGAGACGTCTAGGTGTAATTACAGTATATTAAGCCTAAGATGTAACAAGATATCTATATTGATCAGTGTACCAGTCTGTATTGTCTCAGAGGTGACATGAACCCCATGTGGCATGGTGCCCACCTCTATCTCCAGTCCTCACCATTCCTCTCACGCTGCAGGGGTGTGTGAGCGCTGCGAGTCAAAGATCACATTAACTCTCATTACCTGGAGGCTTTTATCTGACGTATGCAGAAGGGAAACCTGCTACTGCCTGCTATGGACCCAAATTAAATAACTACTGTGTTTCTCTCAATGTTGTTTTATCATAATATTCATGACATTGTGGTTATGCCACAGCATTGAATAGGGGGTGCTGTTTTCACTTTGTAAAAATTTCGTTCCCAAATTAAACTGCCTCGTACTCAATTCTTGCTGAGTATTTAAGTAATTCACGTTGGTCTCTGTAGTTATTCTAGTTGCTTTGGTGAGAGTTGTGATGGTGGCTGCAATGTAAAACTATGATTTATACCTGAAATATGCACATTTTTCTAACAAAACATATGCTATACAATAAATATGTTATCAGACTGTCATCTGATGAAGTTGTTTCTTGGTTAGTGACTA
Source organism: Salvelinus fontinalis (assembly GCF_029448725.1). Taxonomy (NCBI): domain Eukaryota; kingdom Metazoa; phylum Chordata; class Actinopteri; order Salmoniformes; family Salmonidae; genus Salvelinus; species Salvelinus fontinalis. The sequence continues at coordinate 25,825,988 of NC_074679.1, read as the reverse complement.
TTTATATCTTTATTTGGTCGAAATTGTGATAGCTACCTATGCAGGAAAAAAATGGTGGGAAAAAAAAGCTGTGTCTTTTGCTATCGTGGTTAGCTAATAGAAATACATATTGTGTCTTCCCTGTAAAACATTTTAAAAATCAGAAATGATGGCTAGATTCACAAGATGTGTATCTTTCATCTGGTGTCTTGGACTTGTGATTTAATGATATTTAGATGCTAGTATTTACTTGTGACGCTATGCTAGGCTATGCTAGTCAGCTTTTTTACTGATGGGGGTGCTCCCGGATCCGGGATTGTGATGAAGTAGAAGTTAAAAACCCTGTCTGTTGTTTTCTCTCTGTAATCTCTCTGTAAATGCTATATGTCTGTAGATCTCTTGTGTGGTTTAGCACCTACATGTCACTTTGTCCCCACCTGTGAGTATTGTTATGGTGTTTGTTTGATGGTGGGAAAAGGGGGTAACCAGACAGGTCGCCCATGGGCATACACTACCTGTAGGTAAACTTTGTTAAATACACTAGTTAGAACTGGGCGGACCACCCACTGTATTTTTGGTTAGTTAGTTAGCTCTTGTTGAAGTAGGCTAGTCTAGCTTAGGGGTGTTTTGAGATATTTGTTTCTTTCCTTGGGTCCAGCTCAGCCCCTTTTCCTGTCCCCCCCCCCCCCCCCCCCCCCCCATTACCGTGTGTTTACTAATAAACCCTGGGAGTTTGACAGTAGATTTAAGTTGTCGTGGTTATTTGTTCTCACTGTTACTTTTTCACTGTTATAATTTGCATGAATTGTTACGGTCTCGTTACCATCCCCCCTAGACTGTTCGGCCAAAGTGATTCGTAACAGCAGGACAGGAAAATAGTAAAATTCACTCATCAACCGAACATCCCTGGTCATCCCTACTGCCTCTAATCTGGTGGACTCACTAAACCGACATGCTTTGTTTGTAAATTATGTCTGAGTGTTGGAGTGTGCCCCTGGTTTTCCGGAAATTAAAAATAAACATGAAAATGGTGCAATCTGGTTTGCTTAATATAAAGAATTAAAAATTATTTATACTTTTGATACTTAAGTATATTTTAAACCAAATACATTTAGACTTTTACTCAAGTAGTATTTTACTGGGTGACTTGTACTTTTACCTGAGTCATTTTCCGTTAAGTTATCTTTACTTTTACTCAAGTATGACAGTTGGGTACTTTTTCCACCACTGGCTGTGACATAACTGGCTGGACTACAGATGCAGTGACGCAGTACCTGTAAAGGTTGTCAATGTCGTTCTCCTCCTCAGACGAGGAGGAGCATGGATCGGACCAAGATGCGGAGTAGGAGGTATTCATGATTTTAATGGCAAACCAACAAACACTACAAATTAACAAAACAACAAACGTGACTAACCTGCAACAGTCCTGTGTGGCCCAAACGCTAACACAGGAAACAAACACCCACCAAAACACCAGTGAAACCCTGGCTGCCTTAGTATGACTCTCAATCAGAGACAAACGATACACACCTGTCTCTAATTGAGAATCATACCAGGCCGAACACAAAACCCCACATAGAAATAGAAAACATAGACTGCCCACCCAACACTCACGCCCTGACCAATAAAGACATATAAAACAAGAGAAAACAGGTCAGGAACGTGACATAACCCCCCCCCCCCCCCTTAAGGTGCGAACTCCGGGCGCACCAGCACAAAGTCTAGGGGAGGGTCTGGGTGGGCATCTGACCACGGTGGTGGCTCAGGCTCTGGGCGAGGTCCCCACCCCACCATAGTCACTCCCCGCTTCCGTATCCCCCTCCCAATGACCACCCTCCAACTCAACCCACCTAAATGAAGGGGCAGCATCGGGATAAGGGCCAGCACCGGGATAAGGGCCAGCAGCTCCGGGATAAGGAGCAGCAGCTCCGGGATAAGGAGCAGCAGCTCCGGGATAAGAAGCAGCAGCTCCGGGATAAGGAGCAGCAGCTCCGGGATAAGGGGCAGCAGCTCCGGGATAAGGGGCAGCAGCTCCGGGATAAGGGGCAGCAGCTCCGGGATAAGGGGCAGCAGCTCCGGGATAAGGGGCAGCAGCTCCGGGATAAGGGGCAGCAGCTCCGGGAGAAGGGGCAGCAGGTCCGGGAGAAGGGGCAGCAGCTCCGGGATAAGGGGCAGCAGCTCCGGGATAAGGGGCAGCAGCTCCGGGATAAGGGGCAGCAGCTCCGGGATAAGGGGCAGCAGCTCCGGGATAAGGGGCAGCAGCTCCGGGATAAGGGGCAGCAGCTCCGGGATAAGGGGCAGCAGCTCCGGGCTGAGTGGCAGCTCATGACTGTAGGGCAGCTCATGACTGGAGGGCAGCTCATGACTGGAGGGCAGCTCATGACTGGAGGGCAGCTCATGCCTGGAGGGCAGCTCATGACTGGAGGGCAGCTCCTGACTGGCGGGCGTCTCTGGCGGCTCCTGACTGGCGGGCGTCTCTGGCGGCTCCTGACTGGCGGGCGTCTCTGGCGGCTCCTGACTGGCGGGCGTCTCTGGCGGCTCCTGACTGGCGGGCGTCTCTGGCGGCTCCTGACTGGCGGGCGTCTCTGGCGGCTCCTGACTGGCGGGCGTCTCTGGCGGCTCCTGACTGGCGGGCGTCTCTGGCGGCTCCTGACTGGCGGGCGTCTCCTGACTGGCGGGCGTCTCCTGACTGGCGGGCGTCTCTGGCGGCTCCTGACTGGCGGGCGTCTCTGGCGGCTCCTGACTGGCGGGCGTCTCTGGCGGCCCCTGACTGGCGGGCGTCTCTGGCGGCTCCTGACTGGCGGGCGTCTCTGGCGGCTCCTGACTGGCGGGCGTCTCTGGCGGCTCCTGACTGGCGGGCGTCTCTGGCGGCTCCTGACTGGCGGGCGTCTCTGGCGGCTCCTGACTGGCGGGCGTCTCTGGCGGCTCCTGACTGGCGGGCGTCTCTGGCGGCTCCTGACTGGCGGGCGTCTCTGGCGGCTCCTGACTGGCGGGCGTCTCTGGCGGCTCCTGACTGGCGGGCGTCTCTGGCGGCTCCTGACTGGCGGGCGTCTCTGGCGGCTCCTGACTGGCGGGCGTCTCTGGCGGCTCCTGACTGGCGGGCGTCTCTGGCGGCTCCTGACTGGCGGGCGTCTCTGGCGGCTCCTGACTGGCGGGCGTCTCTGGCGGCTCCTGACTGACGGACGGCTCTGGCGGCTCCTGACTGACGGACGGCTCTAGCGGCTCCTGACTGACGGACGGCTCTACTGGCTCGGGACAGACGGGCGGCTCTAATGGTTCGTGGCAGACGGATGACTCAGATGGCGCTGGGCAGACGGATGGCTCAGACGGCGCTGGGCAGACGGATGGCTCAGATGGCGCTGGGCAGACGGATGGCTCAGATGGCGCTGGGCAGACGGATGGCTCAGATGGCGCTGGGCAGACGGATGGCTCAGATGGCGCTGGGCAGACGGGCAGTTCAGGCGCCGCTGGGCAGACGGGCAGTTCAGGCGCCGCTGGGCAGACGGGCAGTTCAGGCACCGCTGGGCAGACGGGCAGTTCAGGCACCGCTGGGCAGACGGGCAGTTCAGGCACCGCTGGGCAGACGGGCAGTTCAGGCACCGCTGGGCAGACGGGCAGTTCAGGCACCGCTGGGCAGACGGGCAGTTCAGGCACCGCTGGGCAGACGGCAGACTCTGGCCGGCTGAGACGCACTATAGGCCTGATGCGTGGTGCCGGAACTGGAGGCCCCGGGCTGAGGGCACGCACCTCAGGGCGAGTGCGGGGACGAGGAACAGGGCTCTGGTGATGCACTGGAAGCCTGGTGCGTGGTGTAGGCACTGGTGGTACTGGGCTGGGGCGGGAAGGTGGCGCCGGATATACCGGACCGTGAAGGAGGACACGCGCTCTTGAGCACCAAGCCTCCCCAACCTTACCAGGTTGAATGGTCCCCGTAGCCCCGCCAGTGCGGCGAGGTGGAATAGCCCGCACTGGGCTATGCAGGCGAACCGGGGACACCACCTGTAAGGCTGGTGCCATGTACGCCGGCCCGAGGAGATGTACTGGAGGCCAGATACGTTGGGCCGGCTTCATGACATCCGGCTCGATGCCCAACCTAGCCCTCCCAGTGCGGCAAGGTGGAATAGCCCGCACTGGGCTAAGCACGCGTACTGGGGACACCGTGCGCTTTACCGCATAACCCGGTGTCTGACCAGTACGACGCCCTCTCACTCCACGGTAAGCCCGGGGAGTTGGCTCAGGTATCCAACCCGGCTTCGCCACACTCCCCTTTAGCCCCCCTCCAAGAAATTTTTGGGTGAGCCTCTCGGGTTTCCAGCCACTCTGCCTTGCCAGCGCCTCATAATGCCGCCTCTCCGCTTTCGCTGCCTCTAGCTCCGCTTTGGGGCGGCGACACTCCACTGGCTGTGCCCAGGGTCCTTTACCGTCTAGGATCTCCTCCCAAGTCCATTCCTCTTCTCTCCATTGCTTTGGTTCTTGCCGTCCTTCTCCAATCCGCTTGGTCCTGGTTTGGTGGGTGTTTCTGTAAAGGTTGTCAATGTCGTTCTCCTCCTCAGACGAGGAGGAGCATGGATCGGACCAAGATGCGGAGTAGGAGGTATTCATGATTTTAATGGCAAACCAACAAACACTACAAATTAACAAAACAACAAACGTGACTAACCTGCAACAGTCCTGTGTGGCCCAAACGCTAACACAGGAAACAAACACCCACCAAAACACCAGTGAAACCCTGGCTGCCTTAGTATGACTCTCAATCAGAGACAAACGATACACACCTGTCTCTAATTGAGAATCATACCAGGCCGAACACAAAACTCCACATAGAAATAGAAAACATAGACTGCCCACCCAACACTCACGCCCTGACCAATAAAGACATATAAAACAAGAGAAAACAGGTCAGGAACGTGACAGTACCTGAACACAGTGGGGAGTAAGCCATTATCAGTAAGCCATTTTAAATCTAAGCAGACAGAACGGTCTCACTGTTGAATGGTTAGATATTGAAAACGGACTTCAGGAGCCAAGCAGTCTTGATTTGATAGGATGAGAACATTTTCCCAACATAATGGCATGGCAGGGAATATAATCTTCCCATCTTCCACCATTAAATTATTGTGCTGTCTATATAATTGTTAGATCCATTTTGTACTTCATGAATACTAAGAAAGATGGAGACCCGCACACTGTCAAAAATGTGAACAAACCCAAAACTGAGGCTTAAATACAAAAATAGAGATGAGACGGCTAAATGTGAAAGTGTTCCAGTGTTGGCAGTGCAGTTGTTTTACTTGGTGGCTTTTTAACAATTGATTTGTTTTGCTGGGAATGGATTCTGCCAGGTTTATAGCGTATTGTCTGGTTCTTAGTGCAATGCCGACCTAAACGGTGCTGCTTTATCCATACCGTTTTTTATGATCAAGCTCTAAGTAGTTTTACATGTGCATGCATTATGTATGTTGTAAAGTAAGACAATTGAGTGAGACAAGGGGAATTCCATGGCTGTATTACTAACCATCTGCACACTGATCAACCAGCTGCATCACGCTGTTGGCCTGACGGGTTATAGGGGCTTTGACCCATTCGGCTGGAAGGGAACATTTCAACATAAGTTGAAAAATGCTGATACTTAAATTGAAAAATGCTGATACTTCTCCAAGGGGAAAAATATACAGTATCTACTGAGAAAAGAAACTGTGTTTTCCTGCCCATCTGTAAAACAGTTTAACCTTAATAGCAGTGTTGGAAGCAGATCAAGGGACTGTTGACTTAAGCCAGTTGGATATACTGTAGACCTGCGGAGTGAGACTGATACTGTAAATCAGCACTCAGGATTCCGTGGTGAGGTTGAAATGTTTTATACATGATCAGCAGAGCACGTTTCACTTAATCACGTTTCACTTAATCACGTTTCACTTAATCACGTTTGTTCACAGACGATTAAAGTGACATGACCAGTACCGGTGCGTGGGTAAAATCAGAAAAAAAGAAGCCATATTACAACCTGTGTTGTGGTAATTGTGTTAGCTCTATAACCTGTTAGTTCATATGCCTTGCCACCGTGATATATAGGCCTAAACCCAAGACAATAAGAAGACATAGTGGCAGAATAAATTCAACCACACCTTTGTTTAATCACAAAACTGGAAGCAAACTTTGTCCAGTGAAGTCCACAAAGCATATTGCATGTAATAAACAGTTACATGACCTACAGGATGGTCAAGCATGTTAATGTTTCCAACATTTTTGGACTCCTAAACAACTATTGATTTAGAACCATGGAGGGTTCCAAAGACAACAGCAGTTTCCGCCACTTTTCCAGCACCATTTCAACTTTAACATTTAAATATCATCGATTACCTATGCTTAGTCTAATAAAGTGTGTGTGCTTTCAAGTAAAAAAAACATGTTGACTCACCCTATCGGTAGAGAAACGCCAATGCCATCCTCTTTCATACAGTAGCCTACACACTTTTAGTTTTTGTTGTCCTAGGCTACCTGACTTAAATGCTTGCTTGCTAGCCTAACTTCCTTTCATGGGTAACGATGAGCCAGCTAGTTAACATTAGCCTACACATCTAGCTACATATTGAACTTCCATCCTCTCAGGCAAGGAACACAATGTAAGAACGTATGGTTGGATCAGAATCGCCGTTATAATCATTGGCCAGTACAGAGAATTAAGTAAAACCACAAGTCCAAATCCCTATCTCGATCCATGGCTAATTTAGGAAAGGCCTATTTTAGCTTGATAGCTAGCCACCGGAGGACAACACAATGAGATCAAATAAAATAAAATTGCACTTGTCACATGCACTGAATACAACAGGTGTAGACCTTACTGTGAAATGCTTACTTACAAGCCCTTAATCTTGTCAATAGGTGGGCGCTGTTTTCACTTTGGAAAAAATCGTGCCCAAATGAAACGGCCTCATACTCTTTTCTAGATCATACAATATGCATATTATTATTACTATTGGATAGAAAACACTCAGAAGTTTCTAAAACTGTTTGAATTATGTCTATGAGTAAAACAGAACTCATTTTGCAGCAAACTTCCATGCAGGAAGTGAAAAATCTGAAAACGAGGCTCTGTTTTAGGGCCTGCCTATTTAATTGCCTTATATTTATCGATATGCATGCACTTCATACGCCTTCCACAGTGAAAGGTGGAATGGGGTGTCTAGCTTGATCTGAGGCCGAACAAGAGCTTTTGGAGTGGCAGGTCAGGAATTTTCTTTGTCTACCAAGGCGCACCGCAGAGCTCGACATTGGCTTCTGAAAAGCGTTACGTATACACGGCGAATATCTCCGGCTCTTATTTTATTTGATACATGTGATAATAACATCATAAAGTAGGTTTATTCAACCGAGTTTTATCAGTTTATTCAACGTTTATTGGGACTTTTGGAATTTTCCGTTCTTTGCACCAAGAGTTGATGGGCATGTTCGCCAAGGTTGCTAAGAAATGGACATTCTAAAACCAAACAACGATTTATTCTGGACCAAGGACTCCTTGTACAACATTCTGATGGAAGCTCAACAAAAGTAAGAAAACATTTAGGATGTTATTTTGTATTTCTGTGTAAAATGTTGAGTCCTATTCTCCGCCAGTTTGGTGAGCAATGTCTCGCAATAACGCAAGCTGTATGTTATGGCAAAGTAATTTTTAAAAATCTAACACAGCGGTTGCATTAAGAGCCAGTGTATCTTTCATTTGCCATACAACAAGTATTTTTATGTAAAGTTTATGATGAGTTCTTTGGTCAGATTAGGTGAGTGTCCAAAATATCTCCGGAGATCCTGGTGAATCGATGCTACGTATTCACAATGTATAATCAGGATTTTTAGCTCTAAATATGCACATTTTCGAGCAAAACATAATTGTATTGTATAACATGATGTTATAAGACTGTCATCTGATGAATTTGTTCAAGGTTAGTGATTAATTTTATATCTTTTGCTGTTTTTTCCGAAAGCTACCTTTTGCGGTGAATAAATGTGTTTGTGTGTTTGGCTATTGTGGTAAGCTAATATAATTCCATATTGTGTTTTCGCTGTAAAACACTTAAAAAATCGGAAATATTGGCTGGATTCACAAGATGTTTATCTTTCATTTGCTGTACACCATGTATTTTTCAGAAATGTTTTATGATGAGTATTTAGGTATTTCACGTTGCTCTCTGTAATTATTCTGGCTGCTTTGGTGATATTTTCGATGGTAGCTGCAATGTAAAACTATGATTTATACCTCAAATATGCACATTTTTGAACAAAACATAAATTTATTGTATAACATGTTATAAGACTGTCATCTGATGAAGTTGTTTCTTGGTTAGTGACTAATTTTATCTCTATTTTGTCGGTTTTGTGAAAGCTACCTATGCGGTAGAAACATGGTGAAAATATGCGGTTGTGTGTTTGGCTATTGTGGTTAGCTAATAGAAATACATAGTGTTTTCGCTGTAAAACATTTGAAAAATCGGAAATGATGGCTGGATTCACAAGCTGTTTATCTTTCATTTGCTGTATTGGACTTGTGATTTCATAAATTATATTATATGATATCCCTGTCCCGTTAGGCTAGGCTATGCTAGTCAGCTTTTTTGATGAGGAGGATCCCGGATCCGTGAGAGAGAAGCGGTAGAGGTTTTAAACAACAATGCAGTTTTAAGAATATAAATATTTTCTAAAATAACAATAGCGAGGCTATATACAGGGGTTACCGGTACCGAGTCAATGTGTGGGGGTACAGGTTAGTCGAGGTAATATGGTGGTGGGGGGGTGGGGCAATGCAAATAGTCCGGGTAGCCATTTGATTCATTTTTTCTGTCAATGACGTTTGTTTTTTTGATGTGATGTGATTGGTGTGAAGCCAAATCCAAACTGGCTTCCCTTGATACTTTTTTGGTGTTTCGCCAGGACCATTCACAGCTCTCTCAGTTTAGCTCAATGCTGATTGGCTATAATTTTATATATTTTTATCAAGGGAGGCCAAATGCTCACTGGCTTCCCTTTCATTCAGTACTACGGGCGGCAACAATATCATTCTCCTTATGACCAGACAGCATCAGATAGATGGGCTATACATACAGAGACAGACAGGCGCTGTTTCACTCGCTCGGATGCTTTCTTCAGTGAGATACATTCAGCCTCTTGCGAATTGAAGGAAAATTATGAAACAGAGAGAGACAATTTTTTGGGGAAAACTGGCTTCCCTTGGAATCCATGAATACACGCCACTGGACATGACGTCTCTCTATGACATCTTATTCAGACAAAAATACAAGTCACCAAGTTGATCACAAATATCCGTGTCATATGGTAATACGGATACTAAATAATCAGCTCCCCGCACCAACATGGATTGGGAACCTAATGAAATGATTGTATGTAGACCCTTGAAAATGTCCCCTCAGGACAGAGGTTGGACAGGCAAGCCTACCATCCTCCTGGACAGCTTGACACGGTTCCATAGTCCAGATGAGAGCAGGCAGACAGGTTCAGATCCTATCTCCAAATGAACACTTAAGGTGACTGCCAAGGAATATTTGGGGTTGGCGTGTGGAAATAGTTCAGTCGCAGACTTTGAAAAGATAAAGGTAAAAATGCATGTTACAAAGTTACAGAGCCAAGAAGCAAGGAAATATGGTGAAATGAGTGAGCTCAAATGGAGATAGCAGAGTGATGAGGGGATGAAGTCATCTGATCCCTCCACGTGTTTACCTTGAGAAGTGAATAAAAGATCTCACATCAATATTCAACCCATTTGTTCCCTTACTTCCATTAAATTTGACCCGGGACAGAATCCAGGCAGTAGCTGGTAATGTTTAATGCCGATTGCATGTGAGAATCAGTGGGGAGGGGGTATCACGCTGGGGTAAATCTCCCCGCTGCAGAAAGGTCCGGGCCCCATCACTCCACAGCACGTCTGGCAGAGCCCAGACACAAGCAGAATAACACATTGTCAAAATGTGATGCCTGTCATATGAGCACGACTAGCGAAAGTGAAAACATGGTTATTGCTTTTCTCTGTGTTGATTTAAACGCACACGTTTCTCTACTCGAGACCTCCATGGCATCTGTTTCTTCATGAGCCCTCCTCTCTGACTGACCAATGCGGTGGGGTGAAATGTCTCCAACATCTGCAAACACACGGACGGGGCTCCTTTGCAAGTAATTATCAAATCTTGATGCTAGTCTGATCGTAAAGAGGGTCACGCTCTGATGCAAGGCAATGGCAATTAAATTAATGTTTTTTTCTCTGGCTCTCTACAAACATATTTTCAGTAGCAAGAGAGGTGGTTGTTATTCTGTCAGGAACTAGAAGACTCAGAACAGTGGACTACGGAACAGATGCAACAGCTTAGTCACTTCAGCGATTAGAGAAACCATGTTGTAGAATTGAGCTTATCTAGGTTTCTCTAAAATGGTTGTGTTCATCAGCACGATGGCAGTTAAGATGAAATTCATCCTGGCTCGTTCAATCACTGAGTATTATAGGTTATAGAATCCAGAGCAGTATACACAATGCTGGCAACATCATGTCAACATTCTGATTGATTCAGGACAAATATTCTGAGAGTGCTGAATAGTATGTAATTGTATTTTGTACTGTATTAAGTGGTGTACATTTGGCTGACTGAACCGGTTTGGATAAAACTGAAACAATTTTGACACTTGATTCTCCATGTTTGGTTTTGACAAATGTCTCTGCTTGCACAGACAGTGGTGCGTGTCTATGTATAGCATTGTTGAAGGCTAATTCATTCATATTTCCTGTATCTCTAGACTGATTGGGGAAAGACTGGTGGTAAAGGTCTAAACAGCTGGCTGTGTTGAGATATCAAAAACAGATGTGGCCTGGAATGTTGTCCACATGAAAAACCAGACGGTGCCCATGCCTCTCTACCTTGATCCAACTGCTTCGGCCAACACATCTACACAACATCACTGGTGGTAACACCTCTGGAAAGTAATCTGAGGTTTGCTTAATGGTCAGGCGCTCTACAGTTTTCTCACAGTTTCCGTTGCTTTGATTTTCATGACATGAACATCGTTTGACTATCTAAAGGGATTCCATTCTAAACGCAATGAAGGCATGTCATTTCATTTCCATGGCCTGCTCAAAAGTTCAATAACTTTTTTTTCCTACAAATTCATCTTGATTTACACAAACGCTAAGGATATGCTCCATGAAATTACAATGACATCCCTTCTTTCTCTATTGGCAGGAATGTCATGTTTTTCATCATCAGGACCACAACATAGAAGTGACTAGAAATACACATTCTGTATATACAACGCAGGTGTACTGTACTTCACCCATTTTCTGCTATCAGCCAGGAGTCTTCCTGGCTTCAGTGAGTCAGGTCAACATACCTTAACCTAACTGTGTGGACAGGACTGGAGAGCATATGTCCTCCTTAGGAAGCACCAAAAACACATTGCTGCATGGGAAAGCAACTGGGGCTGGACAGTGGACACTTTAGATCTGAGTGATGTTATGCAAACTTTAACAATGCTCTTCAAAAGAACACATGAGGCTTTCTAGATGATGTTATGATAGGAGCCATTGAACTCTTCAACTTCTCTACCATGGTCCATCTGAACATCTTCCCATCTGAACATCTTCCCCTGAGACCAGTACAAGCGTGAGCCCCCCAGAAAAGCCACAGAATGGCAATCACATATGGCGATGCAGAAAATGCATTCTACTTATTCCTGCCTTGGTGGTTGGACAGTGGTGGAGACTTTGATTTAAACATGTGATCGAAAACCTTGGTGGCATACCTCTCTGTCCGACCAGCACTGTAGACAACCAGCTTCCTTCTGCTAAATCACTTAGTACAAAGATAGTCTCAGGGCCCTCGTGTTGAGCTAGCCCTGGAGAGGCAAGACAAGGAGGGAGGCAAACCACAAGTCCTGTGCATTCTACTTCTGTGACTTGTCCTTGGCCTGATCACTCAGTTTGTATTTCAAACACTTTGAACAAGTTCCACAGCCATATGTTAAGTAAAAGTAAGTAGCCTTGCATGAGCCTTGGCTTGTGCGAGCCAAAAGCTCAAAGGAGCAGGAGCCTTTCTCCTGTTTCTATAGCGTGAGGCAGCTTGATGTACAAGTACACCCACTGGACAGGACACATTTCACTTTAAGCATTTTACTGTAAGGCTTACACCTGTTGTATTTGGTGCATGTGACAAATAACATTTTATTTTATTTAGTCTATCGCAGGGCCTTACCCCAATCCATGTCCTTGAATGCCAAGCAGAGACACATCGGGTCCACTTTTTTACAGTCTTAGGTATGACTTGGCAGGGGATCAAACTTCCAATCTCAGGGCGGACACTCTAACCACAAGGCCACTGAGTTGATAATAACTAAATTCAGCCATATGTATCAAAAGCAAACTCTTAGTGAGTGCGACAACTGCTCCACTATCAACCCCACAAGTTGTCCAATCTCTACAGTAGTTGGTTTGATCTCACAAAAGTGAACTCCTAGCCTGTGACCTGACAGACATTACCATATAACATTATGTCATTTCTTCATGATCCTCCATCAAATTCCCTGTAGTCAGCCAGGCAGCTCGTTAAAGGAGATTGGAAGTCTTCTCTATTGCAAGGTTCTCTATACAACACGTCACGTCTGAGGCGGTGAGCCTGTTTCTGGAAATCAGCCCTGCTCAGGCCAGGTCTGTCTGGCTTCTCAATTTTCCATCTTGTGGTTTCTATATAAACACACCCTGGATAAAGTTAACCATATTTGAAATGGTTTATTGTTTGATATGCCTTCAACTAGGCAATTAATAGGGGAATATCAAATACACAATGAATATGGAAATATTAAAGGTGGTAAAGTGATTATCTGTAGCCTTTTCCTGCAGTCAGTGACCAAAAGCGCACTCTTTGGCCTCATGGGTGGAATGCGATTAATATTTTTTCTCATTTCCTAATTAATAAAGTTGTTTTTGTTTGTTGCGAAAATCCAGTGTTTCTGTCAAAGTTTTGCTATATTCAATCTTCTGTGATGTATATAAAGTATATTATTGGGATGCAAACTTAAAATTGAATAAACGTAAACTCTACAGTATGACATTGTACAGATGTCTTTTTTTTATGCCCATAACCATGTGTGTGAGGTATATACTTTTGTTTCAGATTTGTTTAAGACTACCAGTAATCCTTCTGTGTGACCCTGATTTAGCCCACTGCATTAAAAGGTTAACAGATGTTGAAGGCTTTGATGAATTTGAATCGATTTTTTAATGTTGTTGTAAATAATCCCAAATATTAGGAAGATATACGATCCTACAATGTCAAAGACCATTACCTTAATATAGTACATATTTCTTTATTCTTAACCTCTGTGAATAAGAGACATCAGAAGTTGTTTTAGCTGAGATGTTTTAATTATAAGACATGGGCCAAATATGGAATGGCAATGGAAATTCAGGTTAGGCTGGAAAAATGCCAAGCACATTTTTCCCTTTTATTTATTTGAAGCAGATGTTTATTGACTAATTAATGTGGTTTGTTTAAATGATAACTTTTCTAAGTCTCTGTGACATTCTGTAATCATGTTCAGATTATGTTTAAGCCTTGATTGCTTGTGGTTTCTTAAAAATAATAGAAAAGATATGGATGGGTGGGTCGCAGTTTAGGAAATGGCAGACTTACAGTGCCTTCAGAATGTATTCATACCCCTTAACTTATTCCACATTTATTTGTGTTACAGCCTGAATTCAAAATGTATTAAATATACACTACCGTTCAAAAGTTTGGTGTCACTTAGAAATGTCCTTCTTTTTGAAAGAAAAGCACATTTTTTGTCCATTAAAATAACATAGACATTGTTAATGTTGTAAATGACTATTGTAGATGGAAACGGCTGATTTTGAATGGAATATCTACATAGGTGTAAAGAGGCCCATTATCAGCAACAATCACTCCTGTGTTCCAATGGCACGTTGTGTTAGCTAATCCAAGTTGATCATTTTAAAAGGCTAATTGATCATTAGAAAACCTTTTGCAATTATGTTAGCACAGCTGAAAACTGTTGTCCGATTAAAGAAACAATAAAACTGGCCTTCTTTAGACTAGTTGAGTATCTGGAGCATCAGCATTTGTGGGTTCGATTACAGACTCAAAATGGCCAGAAACAAATAACTTTCTTATGCAACTCGTCAGTCTATTCTTGTTCTGAGAAATGAAGGCTATTCCATGCGAGAAATTGCCAAGAAACTGAAGATCTCGTACAACGCTGTGTACTTCTCCCTTCACAGAACAGCGCAAACTGGCTCTAACCAGAATAGAAAGAGGAGTGGGAGGCCCCGGTGCACAACTGAGCAAGAGGACAAGTACATTAGAGTGTCTAGTTTGAGAAACAGACGCCTCACAAGTCCTCAACTGGCAGCTACATTAAATAGTCCCCACAAAACACCAGTCTCAACGTCAACAGTGAGGAGGTGACTCCGGGATGCTGGCCTTCTATGCAGAGTTGCAAAGAAAAAGCCATATCTCAGACTGGTCAATAAAAAGAAAAGATTAAGATGGGCAAAAGAACACAGACACTGGACAGAGGAAGACTGGAAAAAAGTGTTATGGACAGACAAATCTAAGTTTGAGGTGTTCGGATCACAAAGAAGAACATTCGTGAGACGCAGAAAAAATGAAAAGATCCTGGAGGAGTGCTTGACGCCATCTGACAAGCATGGTGGAGGCAATGTGATGGTCTGGGTTTGCTTTGGTGGTGGTAAAGTGGCAGATTTGTACAGGGTAAAAGGGATCTTGAAGAAGGAAGGCTATCACTCCATTTAGCAACACCATCCCATACCCTGTGGACGGAGCTTAATTGGAGCCAATTTCCTCCCACAACAGATGACCCAAAGCACATCTCCAAACTATGCAAGAACTATTTAGGAAATAAGCAGTCAGCTGGTATTCTGTCTATAATGGAGTGGCCAGCACATTCACCGGATCTCAACCCTGTTGAGCTGTTGAGGGGGGAGCTTGACCGTATTGTACGTACGAACTTGTGGGAGGTGCTTCAGGAAGCATCAGGGGAAATCTCTTCAGAATACCTCATCAAATTGGCAACTAGAATGCCTAAGGTCTGCAAGGCTGCAAAAGGAGGATTCTTTGACGAAGCAAAGTTTGAAGAACACAGTTATTATTTCAATTAAAAATCATTATTTATAACCTTGTCAACGTCTTGACTATTTCCTATTCATTTTTCAACTCATTTCATGTATGTTTTCATGGAAAACAAGGACATTTCTTAGTGACCCCAAACTTTTGAATGGTAGTGTATATTTTTTCTCTTACCCATCTACCCACAATACCCCATAATGACAAAAGCGAAAACATGTTTTTAGAAATGTTTGCAAATGTATTGAAAATTAACTACAGAAATATATAATTTACATACTGTTCACCACCCTGAGTCAAAACTTTGAAGAAGCACCGTTGGCAGCGATTACACATGTGACTCTTTCAGGGTAAGTCTAAGAGTTTTCACACCTGGATTGCGCAACATTTGCCCATTATTATTTTCAAAAGGATTTAGCTCTGTCAAATTGGTTGTTGATCATTGCTAGACAACCATTTTCAGGTCTTGACATAGATTTTCAAGTAAATTTATAGTGGCTAGCGAAAGTATTCACCCCCCTTGGTATTTCTCCTATTTTGTTGCCTTACAATCTGGAATTAAAATTAATTTTTGGGGTGTTTGTATCATTTGATTTACACAACATGCCTACTACTTTGAAGATGCAAAATATTTTTTATTGTGAAACAAACAAGAAATAAGACTTAAAAAAAAAAAAATACTTGGGGGTGCATAACCATTCACCCCCCAAAGTCCATACTTTGTAGAGCCACCTTTTGCAGCAATTACAGCTGTAAGTCTCTTGGGGTATGTCTCTATAAGCTTGGCACATCTAGCCACTGGGATTTTTACCCATTCTTCAAGGCAAAACTGCTCCAGCTCCTTCAAGTTGGATGGGTTCCGCTGGTGTACAATAATCTTTAAGTCATACCACAGATTCTCAATTGGATTGAGGTCTGGGCTTTGACTAGGCCATCCCAAGACATGTAAATGTTTCCCCTTAAACCATTCAAGTGTTGCTATACCAATATTCTTAGGGTCATTGTCCTGCTGGAAGGTGAATCGCCGTCCCAGTCTCAAACCTCTTGAAGACTGAAAAAGGTTTCCCTCATGAATTTCCCTGTATTTAGCACCATCCATCATTCTTTCAATTCTGACCAGTTTCCCAGTTCCTGCCGATGAAAAACATACCCACAGCATGATGCTGCCACCACCATGCTTCACTTTGGGGATGGTATTCTCAGGGTGACGAGAGGTGTTAAGTTTGCGCCAGACATAGTGTTTTCCTTGATGGCCAAAAAGCAACATTTTAGTCTAATCTGACCAGGGTACCTTCTTTCATACATTTGGGAGTCTCCCACATGCCTTTTGGCGAACACCAAACGTGTTTGCTTATCTTTTTCTTTAAACAATGGCTTTTTCTGGCCAGTCTTCCATAAAGCCCAGCTCTGTGGAGTGTGTGGCTTAAAGTGGTCCTATGGACAGATACTCCAATCTCCGCTGTGGAGCTTTGCAGCTCCTTCAGTGTTATCTTCCGTCTCTTTGTTGCCTCTCTGATCAATGCCCTCCTTGCCTGGTCCATAAGTTTTGGTGGGCGGCCTACTCTTGGCAGGTTTGTTGTGGCGCCATATTCTTTCCATTTTTTAATAATGAATTTAATGGTGCTCTGTGGGATGTTCAAATTTTCTGATATTTTTTCATAACCCAACCCTGATCTGTACTTCTCCACAACTTTGTCCCTGACCTGTTTGGAGAGCCCCTTGGTCTTCATGGTGCAGCTTACTTGGTGGTGCCCCTTGCTAAGTGGTGTTGCAGACTCTGGGGCCTTTTGGAACAGGTGTATATATACTGACATCATGTGACACTTAGATTGCACCCAGGTGGACTTTATTTAACTAATTATTTGACTTCTGAAGGTATTTGGTTGCAACAGATCTTATTTAGGGGCGTCATAGCAAAGGTGGTGAATACATATGCACGCACCACTTTTTCCGGTTGACATTTTTTCGAAGTTATTTCCTTCATTTCACTTCACAAATTTGGACTATTTTGTGTATGTCCATTACATGAAATCCAAATAAAAATCTATTTAACTTACAGGTTGTTATGCAGCAAAATAGGAAAAACGCCAAGGGGGATGAATACTTTTGCAAGGCACTGTAAGTCCTAACTCTAAATCGGCCACTCAGGAACATTGGTAAGCAACTCCAGTTTGGATTTGGCCTTGTGTTTTAGGTTATTGTTCTGCTGAAAGGTGAATTCAGTGTCTGATGTGTTATTTTTTCACCTGAAACACTCCCCATAACATGTTGCAGCCACCACTATGATTGAAAATATGGAGAGTGGTACTCGGTAATGTATTGGATTTGCCCCAAACATAACACTTTGTATTCAGGACAAAAAGGGAATTGCTTTGTCAAATTGTTTGCAGTATTTCTTTAATGTCTTGTCTTGTACAGGCTTCCTTCTTTTCACTATGTGAATTAGGTTAGTATTGTGGATTAACTACAATGTGTTGATCCATCCTCAGTTTTTTTATATCACAGCCATCCAACTCAGTAACTATTTTAAAGTCACCATTGGCCTCATTGTGAAATCCCTGAGCGGTTTCCTACCTCTCCGGCATCTGAGTTAGAAAGGACACCTGTATCTTTGTAGTGACTGGGTGTATTGATACACTATCCAAAGTGTAATTAATAACTTCATCATGCTCAAAGAGATATTCAATGTCTGTTTTTACCCATCTACCAATAGGTGCCCTTCTCTGCGAGGCATTGGAAAATCTCCCTGGTCTTTGTGGTTGAATCTGTGTTTGAAATTCACTGCCTGACTGAGGGACCTTACAGATAATTGTGTGTGTGGGGTACAGAGATGAGATAGTCGTTCAAAAAATCATGCAAAACACTATTATTGCACACAGTATGAGTCCATCATGTAACTTGTTGAGCAAATGTTATTTGTGAACATCTTTAGGCTTGCCATAACAAAGGGATTGAACACTGATTGACTCGAGACAATTCAGCTTTTCATTTTTAATTAATTTGTAAAAACTTCTAAAAACATACATCCACTTTGCCATTATGAGGTATTGTGTGTAGGCCAGTGACACAACATTTCAATTTTACATTCAGGCTGTAACACAACAAAATGTGGAAAAGTTCAAGGGGTGTGAATACTTTCTGAAGGCACAGTAGAATATTATTATAAACTTATATTATAAACCAAAAATGAATGTTCTGGCACACTTTAAAACACCTTTAAATAATGACAAATTAACTGATAATACTTTAGAGTTATCTTCTTAAAATTGTTGTATTATTGCATATCAGTTAGTGTTTACTGGAAAGGTCTCTATTGCATATCAGTTAGTGTTTACTTTAAATGTTTGTATTGTCAAATCCAATCCAACTTTATTTGTCACATGCGCCGATAATGCAGTTCAGGAAACAGTTAAGACAATATTTACCAAATAAACTAAAGTAAAAAATACTTAAAAAGTAACATAATAAAAAACAATAACGAGGCTATATGGTGTACAGAGGGTACCGGTACCGAGTCAATGTGCAGGGGTACAGGTTAGTCGAGGTGATTTGTACATCTAGGTAGGGGTAAAGTGACTATGCATAGATAATAAACAGTGAGTAGCAGCAGTGTACAAACAAAAGGAGGGGGGGTGTCAACGTAAATAGTCCGGGTGGCCATTTGATTAATTGTTCAGGAGTCTTATGGCTTGGGGGTAGAAGCTGTTAAGCAGCCTTTTGGTCCTAGACTTGGCACTTCGGTACCGCTTGCCATGCGGTAGCAGAGAGAACTGTCTATGACTAGGGTGACTGGAGTCTTTGACAATTTTTTGGGCTTTTCTCTGACACCGCCTAGTATATAGGTCCTGGATGGCAGGAAACTTGGCCCCAATGATGTACTGTGGCATACGCACAACCCTCTGTAGCGCCTTACGGTCAGATCCCGAGCAGTTGCCATACCAGGCGGTGATGCAACCAGTCAGGATGCTCTCGATGGTGAAGCTGTACAACTTTTTGAGGATCTGGGGACCAATTCCAAATCTTTTCAGTGTCCTGAGGGGGAAAAGGTGTTGTCGTGCCCTCTTCATGACTGTCTTTGTGTGTTTTGACAATGATCGTTTGTTGGTGATGTGGACACCAAGAAACTTGAAACTCTCGACCCGCTCCACTACAGCCTTTTTCGATGTTAATGGGGGCCTGTTCGTCCCGCCTTTTCCTGTAGTCCAAGATCAGCTCCTTTGTCTTGCTCACACTGAGGGAGAGGCTGTTGTCCTGGCACCACTCTGCCAGGTCTCTGACCTTCTCCCTACAGGCTGTCTCATCGTTATCAGTTATCAGGCTTATCACTGTTGTGTCGTTAGCAAACTTAGTGATGGTGTTGGAGTTGTCCTTGGCCATGCAGTCGTTGGTGAACAGGGAGTTCATGAGTGGAATACGCATGCACCCCTGAGGGACCCAGTTTTGAGGATCAGCATGGGAGACGTGTTGTTGCCTACTCTTACCACCTGGGGGCGGCCCGTCAGGAAGTCCAGGATCCAGTTGCAGAGGAAGGGGTTTAGTCCCAGGGTCCTTAGCTTAGTGATGAGCTTTGTGGGCACTATGGTGTTGAATGCTGAACTGTAGTCAATGAACAGCATTCTCACATGCTGTAGATGTTCCTTTTGTCCAGGTGGGAAAGGTCGGTGTGGAGTGCAATTGGGATTACGTCATCTGTGGATCTGTTGGGGCGGTATGCGAATTGGAGGGTGTATAGGGTATCTGGGATGACGCTGTTGATGTGATCCACGACCAGCCTTTCAAAGCACGTCATGGCTACCGACGTGAGTGCCACGGGTGGTAATCATTTAGGGAGGTTACCTTCACTTCTTTGGGCACAGGGACTACGGTGGTCTGCTTGAAACATGTGGTATTACAGACTCGGTCAGGGAGAGGTGGAAAATGTGAGTGAAGACACTTGCCAGTTGGTCTCTCTTTTTCTTGCCCTCCTGGTTCTAACTATTGCCTGTCCTGATTCTGAGCCAGCCTGCCTGACCACTCTGCCTGCCCCTGACACTGAGCTTGCCTGCCGACCTGTACCTTTGCCCCATCTCTGGATTGACCTCTGCCTACCCTGACCCTGAGCCTGCCTGCCGGTAAAGTTGCCCCACCTCTGGTTTACTGATCCCTGCCTGCCTTGACCTGTCTATTGCCTGCCCCTGTTGGAATATTAAATCATTGTCAATTCGACATGTCTGCATCTGGGTCTTACCTTGATTCCTGATCATTTGATACATGTGCCGAATACAACAGGTGTGGACCTTACAGTGAAATGCTTACTTACAAGCCCTAACAAACAATGCAGTGGCTGCATCCCGCTACCGGGATCGTTATGACAGCAGCCAGTGAACGTGCAGGGCGCCATTTTCAAAACATCAAAAATCTCATCATTAAAATTCCTCAAACATATATGTATCTCATACCATTTTAAAGCTATTCCTGTTGTTAATCCCACCACAGTGTCCGATTTCAAATATGCTTTACAGCAAAAGCACCACAAACGATTATGTTAGGTCACCAGATATAGCCACAGAAAAACACAGCCCTTTTTTTCCAGTGAAAGAGAGGAGCTTCAAAAAGCACAAATAGAGATAAAATGAATCACTAACCTTTGATGATCTTCATCAGATGACACTAATAGGACTTCACGTTACACAATACATGTATGTTTTGTTTGATAAAGTTCATATTTATCAAAATATGAGTTTACATTGGCGCGTTACATTCACTAGTTCCAGAAGAATTAGTCACGTTTAGCCGCCATGTTGACGTCAACATAAACAAGAAATTACATGATAAATATTCCCTTACCTTTGATGATCTACATCAGAAAGCACTCCAGGAATCCCAGGTCCACAATATATGTTTGTTTTTTTCGATAATGTCCGTTATTTATGGCCAAATACCTTCTTTTGTTAGCGCGTTTGGTACACATATCCAAACGCTCATTCTGGTCAGCGTTACATCGGACAAAAACTTCAAAATGTTATATTACAGGTCGAAGAAACATTTCAAACTAAGTACAGAATCAATCATTGGGATGTTTTTAACATATAGCTTCAATAAAGTTCCAACCGGAGTATTCCTTCTTGTCATCATGAGAAATGGAACGCAAGTGGGTACCATGAGGAATAAGCTTGATCAGAAAATGGCTGACTGCCAGACACCTGAAAGATTCCGCTATCATTCACTCCCACAATACCATAGAAGTCTCATTATTATTTCTATTGATGGTTGACATCTAGTGGAACCCCTAGGCAGTGCAACATCATTAATATCTCAAGGGGATTTCATTGGGGACTCTGGTGAATACATACAAAGCTCAGATTTCTCACTTCCTGTTTTGATTTCCCCTCAGGATTTTGCTTGCCATATGAGTTCTGTTATACTCACAGACATCATTCAAGCAGTTTTAGAAACTTTAGAGTGTTTTCTATCCAATACTAATAATGATATGCATATATTAGCAACTGAGACTGAGGAGCAGGCCGTTTACTTTGGGCAACTTATTCATCCAAGCTACTCAATACTGCCCCCCAGCCATAAGAAGTTAAACAATTTAATTAAAAAAATACCCCCCCAAAAATAAAAATAAGACATAAAAGTAACAAAGAATTAAAGAGCAGCAGTAAAATAACAATACCGAGGCTATATACAGGGGGTACCGGTACAGAGTCAATGTGCGGTGGCACCGGTTAGTCAGGGTAATTGAGGTAATATGTACATGTAGGTGGAGTTATTAAAGTGACTATGCATAGATAATAACAGAGACTAGCAGCAGTGTAAAAGGGGGGGGGGGGGGGCAATGCAAATAGCCTGGGTAGCCATTTGATTAGATGTTCGAATTTGTATTTGTAATGGCTGCCAAAGCAGCAGCTACTCTTCCTGAGGTCCAGCAAAATTAAGGCAGTTTATACCATTTTTAAACATTACAACACATTCACAGATTTCACAACACATTGTGTGCCCTCATGCACCTACTCCACCACTACCACACATCTACAGTACTAAATTATTGTGTATGTATAGTGCATATGTTATCGTGTGTGTGTGTGTCTGTGCCAATGTTTGTGTTGCTTCACAGTCCCCGCTGTTCCATAAGTTCTTTTTTTAATCTGTTTTATAAATCTAATTTTACTGCTTGCGTCAGTTCCAATTGATGTGGAATAGAGATCCATGTAGTCATGGCTCTATGTAATACTATGTGCCTCCCATAGTCTGTTCTGGACTTGGGGACTGTGAAGAGACCTCTTGTGGCATGTCTTGTGGGGTATGCATGGGTGTCCGAGCTGTGTGCCAGTAGTTTAGACAGACAGCTCGGTGCATTCAACATGTCAATACCGCTCATAAATAAAAGTAGTGATGAAGTCAATCTCACCTCCACTTTCAGCCAGGAGAGATTGAAATGCATATTATTAATTATTAATATTAGCTCTCTTTGTACATCCAAGGGCCAGCCATGCTGCATCGTTCTGAGCCAATTTTTTGTGGCACACGACTGAACAGTAGTCAAGGTGCGACAAAACTAGGGCCTGTAGGACCTGCCTTTTGATAGTGTTGTTAAGAAGGCAGAGCATCGTTTTATTATAGACAGACTTCTCCCCATCTTAGCTACTGTTGCCTCAATATGTTTTGACCATGACAGTTTACAATCTAGTGTTACTCCAATCAGTTTAGTCATCTCAACTTGCTCAATTTCCACATTCTTTATTACAAGATTTAGTTGAGGTTTAGGGTTTAGTGAGTGTTTTGTTCCAAATACAATGCTTTTCGTTTTAGAAATATTTAGTGCTAACTTATTCCTTGCCACCCACTCTGAAACTAACTGCAGTTCTTTGTTGAGTGTTGCAGTCATTTCAGTTGCTGTAGTTGCTGACGTGTATAGTGTTGAGTCATCTGCATACATAGAAACTCTGGCTTTACTCAAAGTCAGTGGCATGTCGTTAGTAAAACGTGAAAAAAGCAAGGGGCCTAAACAGCTACCCTGGGGAATTCCTGATTCTAACTGGATTATATTTGATAGGCTTCCATTATTAAAGAACACCTTCTGTGTTCTGTTAGACAAGTAACTCTTTATCCACATTATAGCAGGGGGTGTAAATCCATAACACATACGTTTTTCCAGCAGCAGACTATGAATAATAATTTCAAAAGCTGCACTGAAGTCTAACAAGACAACCCCCACAATCATTTTATCATCAATTTCTCTCAGCCAATCATCTGTCATTTGTGTGAGTGCTGTGCTTGTTGAGTGTCCTTCCCTATAAGCATGCTGAAATTCTGTTGTCAATTTGTTTACTGTAAAATAACATTGTATCTGGTCAAACAGTTTTTTCCAGAAGTTTATTAAGGGTTGGTAACAGGCTAATTGGTCGGCTATTTGAGCCAGTAAATGGGGCTCTACTATTCTTGGGTAGCGGAAGGACTTTAGCTTCCCTCCAGGCCTGAGGGCACATGCTCTCTAGTAGGTTTAAATTGAAGACGCGGCAAATAGGAGTGGCAATATTGTCTGCAATTATCCTCAGTCATTTTTCATCTAGATTGTCAGACCCCGGGGGCTTGTCATTGTTTATAGACAACAATTATTTTTTCACCTCTTCCACACTGACTTTACGGAATTCAAAGTACAATTCTTATCTTTCATAATTTGGTCAGATATACTTGGATGTGTAGTGTCAGCGTTTGTTGCTGGCATGTCATCCCTAAGTTTGCTTATCTTGCCAATGAAAAAGTCATTAAAGTAGTTTGTAATATCAGTGGGCTTTGTGATGAATGAGCCATCGTATTCAATAAATGAAGGAGCCGAGTTGGCTTTTTTTCCCCAAAATGTAATTTAAGGTGCCCCAAAGCTTTTTACTATCATTCTTTATATAATTTATCTTTGTTTCATAGTGTAGTTTATTTTTATTTAGTTTAGTCACATGACTTCTTAATTTGCAGTACGTTTGCCAATCAGTTGGGCTGCCAGCCTTAATTGCCATACCTTTTGCATTGTCCCTCTCAACCATACCATTTTTCAATTCCTCATCAATCCCAGGGGATTTGATAGTTTTTACAGTAATGTTCTTAATGGGTGCGTGCTTAGTAACTGGAATAGTAGTTTCATAAATGCGTCAAGTGCTGTGTATGGTTGCTCCTCATTACACACCACAGAGCAGCAAATATTCTTAACATCATCAACATATGAATCACTACAAAACTTATTGTATGACCTCTTTTAAACTATGTTAGGCCCAGCCTTTGGAACTTTGGATTTCCTAGATATGGCTATTATATTGTGATCACAACATCTTATGGATTTGGATACTGCTTTAAAGCAAATATCTGCAGCGTTAGTAAAAATGTGATCAATACATGTTGATGATTTAATTCCTGTGCTGTTTGTAACTACCCTGGTAGGTTGACTAACAACCTGATACAGGTTGCAGGCACTGGTTGCAGCTTGATGATAGCCAGTCAATATTTAAATCACCCAGAAAATATACTTCTCTGTTGATATCACATACATTATCAAGCATTTCACACATATTATCCAGATACTGACTGTTAGCACTTGGTGGTCTATAGCAGCTTCCCACAAGATGTCACGATCGTGTGGCGGATTAACGGACCAAAATGCAGCTTTTGGAAAATAAGCCATCTTCTTTTATTATAACACGAAGATGAACACGACACAAAAACACTTTAACAAAACAACAAAACAACAAAACGACCGTGAAGCTACAAACGTTGTGCACAAACATACAGGCTACTAACGTTCTTACATAGACAATTACCCACAACCAATGAGAGCCTATGGCTACCCTAAATAAGGCTCCCAATCAGAGACAACCGAAATCAGCTGTCTCTAATTGGGAACTCATTCAGGTAACCATAGACTCTCCTAGATAACTAACCAACATAGACAACACTAGACATATACACTCAACACAAAACCATCTACTACACCCCATAACCCCATTACCAAATAAACACCCAAAACCAACAAAACATAAACATTACCCATGTCACACCCTGACCTAACTAAAATAATAAAGAAAACAAAGAATAATAAGGCCAGGGCGTGACATAACCCCCCCCTTGAGGCGCGAACTCCGGGCGCACCATACACAGTCTAGGGGAGGGTCTGGGTGGGCTCCCCTCCACGGTGGTGGCTCCGGCTCTGGTCGTAGTCCCCACGTCACCACAGTACCTAACCACCTCCTAGGCTTCCTCCAAACGACCCCCCTCCACATTAACCCCATTGCATTAAGGGGGAGTTCCGGACTAAGGGACAGCTCCGGACTAAGGACCAGTACCAGGGTAAGAGGCAGTACCAGGGTCAGGGGCAGTACCAGGATAAGGGGCAGTACCAGGGTAAGGGGCAGCACCAGGGTAAGGGGCAGCACCAGGGTAAGGGGCAGCACCAGGGTAAGGGGCAGCTCCAGGGTAAGGGGCAGCTCCGGACTGAGGAATGGCAGCTCCGGACTGAGGGACTGCAGCTCCGGACTGAGGGACTGCAGCTCCGGACTGAGGGACGGCCCATGGCTGGCTGACAGATCTGGCTGCTCATGGCTGGCTAACGGATCTGGCTGCTCATGGCTAGCTGACGGATCTGGCTGCTCATGGCTAGCTGACGGATCTGGCTGCTCATGGCTAGCTGACGGATCTGGCTGCTCATGGCTAGCTGACGGATCTGACTGCTCATGGCTAGCTGACGGATCTGGCTGCTCATGGCTAGCTGACGGATCTGGCTGCTCATGGCTAGCTGACGGATCTGGCTGCTCATGGCTAGCTGACGGATCTGGCTGCTCATGGCTAGCTGACGGATCTGGCTGCTCATGGCTAGCTGACGGATCTGGCTGCTCATGGCTAGCTGACGGATCTGGCTGCTCATGGCTGGCTGACTGATCTGGCTGCTCCTGTCTGGTTGGCGGCTCCGGCAGATCCTGTCTGGTTGGCGGCTCTGGCAGATCCTGTCTGGTTGGCGGCTCTGGCAGATCCTGTCTGACGGACGGCTCTAGCGGCTCCTGTCTGGCTGGCGGCTCTAGCGGCTCCTGTCTGGCGGACGGCTCAGTGGGCTCATGGCAGACGGGCGGCTTTGCAGGCTCATGGCAGACGGGCGGCTTTGCAGGCTCATTGCAGACGGATGGCTCAGATGGCGCTGGGGAGACGGATGGCTCAGATGGCGCTGGGGAGACGGATGGCTCAGATGGCGCTGGGGAGACGAGCAGTTCAGTCAACGCTGTGCAGACGGCAGACTCCTGCCGGCTGAGGCGCACTGTAGGCCTGGTGCGTGGTGCCGGGACTGGTGGCACCGGGCTGGAGACACGCATCTCAGGGCTAGTGCGGGGAGCAGCAACAGGACGCACAGGACTCTGGGGACACACAGGAGGCTTGGTGCGTGGTTTAGACACTGGTGGTAAAGGGCTGGAGACACGCACCATATAGCTAGTGCGTGGAGGAGGCACTGGTGGTACTGGGTTGGGGCGGGGAGGTGGCGCCGGAAATACCGGACCGTGCAGGCGTACTGGCTCCCTTGAACGCCGAGCCTGCCCAACCTTACCTGGTTCTATGCTCCCCGTCGCCTGACCAGTGCGGGGAGGTGGAATAACCCGCACCGGCCTATGTAGGCGAACCGGGGACACCATGCGTAAGGCTGGTGCCATGTACGCCGGCCCGAGGAGACGCACTGGTGACCAGATGCGTTGGGCCGGCTTCATGACATATGGCTCAACGCTCAGTCTAGCCCGGCCGATACGTGGAGCTGAAATGTACCGAACCGGGCTATGCACGCGTACAGGAGACACCGTGCGCTCTACTGCGTAACACGGTGTCTGCCCGTACTCTCGCTCTCCACGGTAAGTACAGGGAGTAGGCGCAGGTTTCCTACCTGACTTCGCCACACTCCCTTTAAGGCCCCCCCCAAGAAATTTTTGGGTTGTACTCACGGGCTTCCAGCCTTGTCTCCGTGCTGCCTCCTCATATCGCCTCCTCTCGGCTTTCGCTGCCTCCAGCTCTTCACGAGGGAGGCGATATTCTCCAGGTTGATCCCACGGCCCCTTACCATCCAGTATCTCCTCCCATGTCCAGAAATCCTTTGTGGGTAGGTCCTGTTGCCGCCTTCCATGCCGCTTGGTCCTATGGTGGGTAATTCTGTTTTCGATCGTGTGGCGGATTAACGGACCAAAATGCAGCTTTTGGAAAATAAGCCATCTTCTTTTATTATAACACGAAGATGAACACGACACAAAAACACTTTAACAAAACAACAAAACAACAAAACGACCGTGAAGCTACAAACGTTGTGCACAAACATACAGGCTACTAACGTTCTTACATAGACAATTACCCACAACCAATGAGAGCCTATGGCTACCCTAAATAAAGCTCCCAATCAGAGACAACCGAAATCAGCTGTCTCTAATTGGGAACTCATTCAGGTAACCATAGACTCTCCTAGATAACTAACCAACATAGACAACACTAGACATATACACTCAACACAAAACCATCTACTACACCCCATAACCCCATTACCAAATAAACACCCAAAACCAACAAAACATAAACATTACCCATGTCACACCCTGACCTAACTAAAATAATAAAGAAAACAAAGAATAATAAGGCCAGGGCGTGACACAAGAATGGGCTTTAGGTGAGGCAGATGAACCTGAAGCCATATTACTTCAACAGTATTTAACATTAGATCGTCTCTAAGCTTTACAGGAATGTGGTTCTGAATATAGACCACAACACCGCCTCCATTGGCATTTCTGTCTTTTCGGTAGATGTTATAACCATGTATTGCTACCACTGTATCATCAAAGGTATTATCTAAGTGAGTTTCAGAGATGATTGTCATCTGTTACAAGTAAGTTACTGACTTCATGGGGCTTGTTTCTTACACGAAACCCAATCCAGCTGCGTGCGTGCGCCATCGTGCGCCATTGTGCATACATTTATTTTGTCCCCCCACACCAAACTTAAAACATCTAACACGATCACGACACGCAGGTTAAAATATCAAAACAAACTCTAAACCAGTTACATTAATTTGGGGACAGGTCGTAAAGCATTAAACATGTATGGCAATTTAGCTAGCACATGCTAGCTAATTTGTCCTATTTAGCTAGCTTGCTGTTGTTAGCTAATTTGTCCTGGGATATAAACATTGAGTTGTTATTTTACCTGAAATGCACAAGGTCCTCTACACCGACAATTAATCCACACATTAAACGGTCAACCGAATCGTTTCTAGTCATCTCTCCTCCTTCCAGGCTTGTTCATCTTTGAACTTATATTGTGATTGGCATCTAAACTTTCATAGTATTACCACAATGACCGGTAAAACAGTTTGTCTTTCAATCACCCACGTGGGCATAACCAATGAGGAGATGGCACGTGGGTACCTGCTTCTATAAACCAATGAGGAGATGGGAGAGGCAGGACTTGCAGCGTGATCTGCGTCAGAAATAGGAATGACTTCTATTTTAGCCCTTGGCAACGCAGACGCTTGTTGGTGCAATAATTGAATAACATGGATTTCTATATTTATTTTGCAACGCTCGCGCACACGACGTGTCCGGTCTGGTCAGCATGTTAGGCTACATATGTTAATAGGGTCTAATTTTAGCATTTTTATGGGTTGCTTGATTGTTTTTAATGCTTTACTGGGAAGCTTATCAGAGGTAGACTTACTCATGTTATTTACATTGGAGATGACAGTGCAGGGTGAGCTGCATAAAGTGGTCTTCCTACTATTGCACACCGCCTCAGTGCTAACAGTGTAACTCTGGTTTATAGGCTCATGATTACTGCTTACAATAGCTGTAGGATAAACCTGATGTCGTTTGACCCCACATGGACTACGACAGTGTCAGCTCCCGGCTTCTGTGGTAGAACAGTCGGAAACAACCTTGTTATGTACCTGTACTCGTGCTCCTGGGTAGCACAGGTTTTTTGCCTTGGGGACCGAGATGTTTCTCACCATAGAGCTGCCTATGATGACAGCTGGTGATGTTGGATGGGCTGGTCTCTCAGGCAGCCTCACGGTCTGGTGAGGCTGAGAGCTCCAAGGATCTGAACCCGAGGTAGAAGCCACCGGAGAGGGAGATATAGCCGAGGACGAAGACGCAGGTACCTCCAGATCTGATCTTGATTGGGAAGCCACCAGGGACGAAGGCTCTGGATCCAGGGTGGCAATGCTGTTTCCAGTCTGTGTCAGTTCTGGGCTGAACATCTCCATGGAGACCCCCGTTGCCAGAGGACGCGTTCCTCGACTTCCACGGCGAGTGACATACCTCCATGGCTGGTTGGGTTGAGATCAGCTCCGTTCTCCAGGGAAGGGGGAGACCCCTTTGGGGATGGAACCCTGCATAGCACCGGCCAGTCAGCTGTGGAGAGCCGACACGGTGGCAAAACTTCCACCAGATCAGAGCGGCGTCCAGCTACTGGGGTGGAAAAAAAATAAAAAGTAGGTGGGTGTGGGTTCCCCAGTAGCTTATGGAGGTTTGCTACTTGTTTGCTAAGAGTAGCTACTTCGCTCCTGTAGTCCTCCGCAAGCAGTTGCTACATTGAAAGTCAATGTGGTCCACATTGTCCTGGAACAAAGAAAAGTAAACGCAGCTCCTGCAACATTTTTTTTTATTTTTTATTTTATAAATTTTTATCCCATTTTCTCACCAATTTTCGTGGTATCCAATTGCTAGTAATTACTACCTTGTCTCATCGCTACAACTCCCGTACGGGCTCGGGAGAGACGAAGGTCGAAAGCCATGCGTCCTCCGAAGCACAACCCAACCAGCCGTACTGCTTCTTAACACAGCGCGCCTCCAACCCGGAAGCCAGCCGCACCAATGTGTCGGAGGAAACACCGTGTACCTGGCCCCCTTGGCTGGCGCGCACTGCGCCCGGCCCGCCACAGGAGTCGCTGGAGCGCGATGAGACAAGGATATCCCTACCGGCCAAACCCTCCCTACCCCGGACGACGCTATGCCAATTGTGCGTCGCCCCACGGACCTCCCGGTCGCGGCCGGCTGCGACAGAGCCTGGGCGCGAACCCAGAGACTCTGGTGGCGCAGTTAGCACTGCGATGCAGTGCCCTAGACCACTGCGCCACCCGGGAGGCCCTGCAACATTCTTAACGTTCAATAGCGGCCTCCATTTGAGATCGCCGAGCCAGCTAAGCTAGCTGGGCTTTCCCGTCTCTCCCCCTATACGGAATCTGGCAGGATCCCGGGACAGATAGCAGTGCTCAAAGCAATTTAGCCCAACAGAGCCGCAGGATTCAAAATGAAATAAAAGTATATTAAAACACTGTCAGCTTTTAAACCGAGGCCTTTAGTTCAGGTTTCAGCGTTCGTCAGGTTTCAGTTTCGGCGTTCGACAGCATTCAACAACATCAAATACACGTCACGCTCTGATGACATCAGTGTCTCGTCTGTGTCTCGTCAGAAGCTGTTTAGAAGCCTTTTGGACCTAGACTTGGTGCTCCGATACGGATTTCCATGCGGTAGCAGACAGTCTATGACTAGGGTGGCTGGAAACTTTGACAATTTTTAGGGCCTTCCTCTGACACCGCCTGGTATAGAGGTTCTGGATGGCAGGAAGCTTGGCCCCAGTGATGTACTGGGCCATTCACACTACTCTCTGTAGTGCCTTGCGGTCGGAGGCCGAGCAGTTGCCATACCAGGCAGTGATGCAACCCATTAGGATGCTCTCGATGGTGCAGCTGTAGAACCCTTTGAGAATCTGAGGACCCATGCCAAATCTTTTCAGTCTCCTGAGGGGGAATAGGTTTTGTCGTGCCCTCTTCACGACTGTCTTGGTGTGCTTGGACCATGTTAGGTTGTTGGTGATGTGGACGCCAAGGTACTTGCTCCACTACAGCCCGGTCGATGAGAATGGGGGCGTGCTCAGTCCTCCTTTTCCTGTAGTCCGCAATCATCTCCTTTAGCTTGTCTGGTAGGCTCACATCACTGGGCAGCTCGCGGCTGGGTTTCCCTTTGTAGTCCGTAATAGTTTTCAAGCCCTGCTACATCCAATGAGTGTCAGAGCCGGTGTAGTAGGATTCAGTCTTAATCCTGTATTGACGCTTTGCCTGTTTTATGGTTAATCTGAGGGCGTAGCGTGATCTCTTATAGGTGTCCGGATTAGTGTCCTGCTCCTTGAAAGCGACAGCTCTAGCCTTTAGCTCGATGCAGATGTTGCCTAAAATCCATGGCTTCTGGTTGGGATATGTGCGTACGGTCACTGTGGGGGGGACGTCGTCGATGCACTTATTAATGAAGCCGATGACTAAGGTATTGTACTCCTCAATGCCATTTGATGAATCCTGGATCGTGCATTCCAGTCTGTGCTAGCAAAACAGTCCTGTAGCGTAGCATCCGCGACATCTGACCACATCCGTATTTAGCAAGTCACTGGTACTTCCTGCTTTAGGTTTTGCTTGTAAACAGTAGAATTGTGGATAGAATTATGGTCAGATTTGCTAAATGGAGGGAGGGAGAGCTTTGTATGCATCTCTGTGTGTGGAGTAAAGGCGGTCTAGAGTTTTTTTCCCTCTGGTAAATCAGTTAGTGTTTAATTTAAAGGTGTAAACTTTGTGTCTTTCTCTAAGTGGTGGAGGAACAGTGTGTTCTCTAGTCAGGGGGGACACGACAACCCTGAACACCCAGCTTGTATACGGTTTCCCGAACAAATTCCAGATGCATTGCTCTCTGTCAAAGGCTCAAACAGAAATAGATGGGAGTAAAATAACCAACTTTTACAAGGAGATGTTCCATGGCTTAAAGAGGCTTTTCACCATTAAAGCACACCCCATTTTATCGTCCTTGGCACACTGTACGTGGAATACTCTTAATGAGCTGCTCCGGAGGAAGTTCGATGCAGTCTGAAGATGACTGTTACATAAGAGGTGGGTTTCCTGTAGGATTTAATCATCCTCATCATCGGGCATCAGCTGAGACCTATATGAGTATGAAATGAAATGATGGGTACGATGGCTTTCCCTCTCCACAACACTGGTGCGCCAAGGCCTCACTTTCACTTCCCAAAAGTCAGCAGTCTGCTCTAGCCCCCTCCTGCATCCAATGCTCCATCAAATTATCATGTGGTTAGTCCCTCTAAAACACATTTGCCTTTTTAATTTCACAGACGGTAGTTAAATAAACTTTATTCCTCTTCTTGTTCCAGTCTGTAATCCCCACGTCTCAAGCTGACCGCCATCATTCCTGTTCCCAAGAACTCTAAGGCTACCTGCCACAATGACTACCGCCCTGTAGCACTAACATCTGAAACCATGAAGTGCTTTGTAAGGCTGGTTATGGCATACATCAACTCCATCATCCCAGACACCCCAGACCCACTCCAATTTGCATACCGCCCCAACAGATCCATAGATGATGCAATCTCACTTGCACTCCACGCTTTCCTCACCCATCTAAATAAGAGGAATACCCATGTGAGAATGCTGTTCATTGACTACAGCTCAGCGTTCAACACCATAGTTCCCTCTAAGCTTGTCACCAACTTGGAATCCTGGGACTGAACTCTCTACAACTGGATCCTGGACTTCCTGACAGGCTGACCCCAGGTGGTAAGGTTAGGCAACATCACCTTCCGCCATGCTGATCCTCTGCTGTACTTCTTGCTCACCCATGACTGTGTGACCACGCACAACTCCAAACCATCATCAAGTTTGCTGACGACACGGCGTTGGTAGGCCTGATCACCTGTGACGATGAGACAGCCTACAGGATGAAGTCAGTGACCCAGAAGTGTGGTGCCAGGATAACAACCTTTCCCTCGATGTCAGTAAGACCAAGGACCTGATTGTGGCATGGACCTTCTAATCCTCAAAAAGTTTTACAGCTGCATCATTAAGAGCATCTTGACTGGCTGCATCACTGCTTGGTATGGCAACTGCACCGCGCTCGATCGCATGGCGCTACAGAGGGTGGTGCGGACAGCCCAGTACGTTACTGGGGCTGAGCTCCCTGCCATCCAGGACCTCTATATCAGGCGGTGTGACAGGAAGGCCCAGAAAATTGGTAAAGACTCCAGCCACCTAAGCCATAGACTGTTTTCTCTGCTTCCACATGGCAAGCGGTACTGGAGCAACAAGTCTGACACTAACAGTGTCCTGAACAGTTCCTATCCCAAAGCCATACGACTACTAAATAGTTAACAAAATGCCTATATGGACTATCTGCATTGACACTTCTATTTAATTTTTGCACTGACTCTTTGCACACTCACTCACTCACTCACTCACTCACTCACTCACTCACTCACTCACTCACACTTAATTTTCTCACACACACACACACACACACACACACACACACACACACACACACACACACACACACACACACACACACACACACACACACACACACACACACACACACACACACACACACACACACACACACACACACACACATATAACACACACACGTTCATATTGACCCTGCACACGCACACTCACATATAATAATCACATAGAGTTTAAGTCGGAAGTTTACATACAGTTAGATTGGAGCCATAAAACTTGTTTTTCAACCACTCCACAAATTTCTTGTTGAGAAATTATAGTTTTGTCAAGTTGGTTAGGACATCTACTTCGTGCATGACACAAGTAATTTTTCTAACAATTATTTACAGACAGATTATTTCCCTTACAATTCACTGTATCACAATTCCAGTGGGTCAGAAATGTACAAGTTGACTGTGCCTTTAAATGGCTTGAAAAATTACAGAAAATGATGTCATGGCTTTAGAAGCTTCTGATAGGCTAATTGACATCATTTGAGTCAATTGGAGGTGTACCTGTGGATGTATTTCAAGACCTACCTTCAAACGCAGTGCCTCTTTGCTTGACATCATGGGAAAATCAAAAGAAATCAGCCAAGACCAAAAAATGTATAGACCTTCACAGGTCTGGTTCATCCTTGGGAACAATTTCCAAACGCCTGAAGGTACCACGTTCATCTGTACAAGCAATAGTATGCAAGTATAAATACCATGGGACCACACAGCCATCATACCGCTCAGGAAGGCGATGCGTTCTGTCTCCTAGAGATGAACGTACTTTGGTGCGAAAAGTGCAAATCAATCCCAGAACAACAGCAAAGGACCTTGTGAAGATGCTGGAGGAAACAGGTACAAAGCATCTATATCCACAGTAAAACGAGTCCTATATCAACATAACCTGAAAGGCCGCTCGGCAAGGAAGAAGCCACTGCTCCAAAACCGCCATAAAAAAGCCAGGCTACAGTTTGCAACTGCTCATGGGGACAAAGATCGCACTTTTTGGAGAAATGTCCTCTGGTCTGATAAACAAAAATAGAACTGTTTGGCCATAATGGCCATCGTTATGTATAAGGAAAAAGGTTGAGGTGTGCAAGCCGAAGAACACTATCCCAACCGTGAAGCACGGGAGTGGCAGCATCATGTTGTGGGGTGCTTTGCTGCAGGATGGACTGGTGCACTTCTCAAAATAGATGGTATCATGAGGAAGGAGCATTATTTGAATATATTGAAGAATTATCTCAAGACATAAGTCAGGAAGTTTAAGCTTGGTCGCAAATGGATCTTCCAAAAGGACAATGACCCCAAGGTTACTTCTAAAGTTGTGGCAAAATTACTTAAGGACAACAAAGTCAAGGTATTGGAGTGACCATTACAAAGCCCTGACCTCAATCGTATAGAACATTTGTGGGCAGAACTTAAAAAGCGTGTGCGAGCAAGGAGGCCTACGAACCTGACTCCGTTACACCGGCTCTGTCAGGAGGAATGGGCCAAAATTCACCAAACCTATTGTGGGAAGCTTGTGGAAGGCTACCCGAAACGTTTGACCCAGGTTAAACAATTAAAAGCAATGCTAATTGAGTGTATGTAAACTTCTGACCCACTGGGAATGTGATGAAAGAAATAAAAGCTTAAATAAATTATTCTCTCTACTATTATTCTACATTTCACATTTTTTAAATAAAGTGGTGATCCTAACTGACCTAAGACAGGTAATTTTTACTAGGATTAAATGACAGGAATTGTGAAAAACTGAGTATAAATGTAGCTGGCTAAGGTGTAACGGCTGATCGGAGGACCAATGCGCAGTGTGGTACGTGTTCATGCCCGTTATGAAAACAATCAAACACTGAAACAAAACAATAAGCGACACGTGAAATAACCAACCGAAACAGTTCCGTGTGGAACACACAGACACAGAAAATAAACACCCACGAAACACAGGTGGCAAAAGGCTACCTAAGTATGATTCTCAATCAGAGAAAACTAACGACACCTACCTCTGATTGAGAATCATACCAGGCCAAACGCAAAAATCAAAATAGAACAATGAACATAGATAACCCACCCAACTCACGTCCTGACCATACTAGAACATGGAAATAACAAAATAACTAAGGTCAGAACGTGACAGTACCCCCCCCCCCCCCCCCCAAGGTGCGTACTGCGGCTGCAAAACCTGAACCTACAGGGCAGGGTCTGGGTGGGCATCTGTCCGCGGTGGCGGCTCTGGCGCGGGACGTGGACCCCACTCCCTAATAAATGGCCCCACTGGACTGAGGGGCGCCTCTGGACTGAGGGGCGCCTCCGGACTGAAGGGCGGCTCCGGACTGAGGGGTGGCTCCGGACTGAGGGGCGGCTCTGGACTGAGGGGCGGCTCGGGACTGACGGACGGCTCTGGCAGCTCCTGGCTGACGGACGGCTCTGGCAGCTCCTGGCTGACGGACGGCTCTGGCAGCTCCTGGCTGACGGACGGCTCAGGCGGCGCTGGACAGGAGGGAGACTCAGGCGGTGCTGGACAGACGGGAGCACCTGGAGGAAGGAAACGGAGAGACAGCCTGGTGCGTGGGGCTGCCACCGGAGGTCTGGTACGTGGAGGAGGCACCGGATAGACCGGACCGTGGAGGCTCACTGGAGGTCTCGAGCACCGAGCCTGGCCAACCCTACCTGGCTGAATGCTCCCCGTAGCCAGGCCAGTGCGGCGAGGTGGAATAGTCCGCACTGGGCTGTGCTGGCGAACCGGGGACACCATGCGTAGGGCTGGTGCCATGTACCCCGGCCCGAGGAGATGAACTGGAGACCAGATGCGCTGAGCCGGCTTCATGGCACCTGGCTCGATGCCCACTCTAGCCCGGCCGATACGAGGCGCTGCTATGTACCGCACCGGGCTCTGCCTGCGCACCGGGGACCCCGTGCGCCTCACGGCATAACACGGTGCCTGCCCGGTCCCTCTCTCTCCACGGTAAGCACGGGGAGTTGGCGCAGGTCTCCTACCTGACTTCGCCACACTCCCCGTGTGCCACCCCCAAGACATTTTTGGGGCTGCCTCTCGGGCTTCCAGCCGCGCTAGCGTGCTGCCTGCTCATACCGCCGCCTCTCTGCTTTCGCTGCCTCCAGCTCAGCCTTGGGGCGGCGATATTCTCCAGCCTGTGCCCAGGGTCCTTCTCCATCCAGAATCTCCTCCCAAGTTCAGGAGTCCTGGCATCGCTGCTGCTGCCTGTTACCACGCTGCTTGGCCCTTTTGTTGGTGGGTGTTTCTGTAACGGCTGTCTTCCTCCTTCTCAGACGAGGAGGAGTAGTAAGGATCGGAGGACCAATGCGCAGCATGGTACGTGTTCATGTTCTTTAATAAAACAATCGAACACTGAAACAAAACAATAAACGACACGTGAAATAACCAAACGAAACAGTTCCGTGTGGAACACACAAAAAAACGAACATAGATAACCCACCCAACTCACGTCCTGACCATACTAAAACAAAGAAATAACAAAAGAACTAAGGTCAGAATGTGACAGTGTATGTAAACTTCCGACTTCAACTGTACGCTGCTGGTACTCTGTTGATCATATATCCTGGTTCCTAGTCACCTTACTCCTATAAAATCTACCTCCACCACTCCAGTATCCCTGCACATTGTAAATGTGGTATTGGCACTGACCCTGGAACTGACCCTGTATATAGCTACTGACCCTGGAACTGACCCTGTATATAGCTACTGATCCTGGAACTGACCCTGTATATAGCTTACTTACTTTCTGGTGTTCTTATTTCTATTTCTTGTGTGTTTTTGTTTTACTTTTTTTAGAGTACTACTGATTTTGATTACTGTATTGTTAGGAATGAGCTTGCAAGTGTCATGCCCTGACCTTAGTATTCTTTGTTTTCTTTATTATTTTAGTTAGGTCAGGGTGTGACATGGGGAATGTTTGTGTTTTGTCGGTTTTGGGTGATTATATGGTAAAGGGGGTGTTGGGTGTATTGTATGGGTTTGTGTGTAGTGCATGTGTCTAGCGTTGTCTATGTTGGTTTAGTTGTTTAGGAGAGTCTATGGTTGCCTGAATGAGTTCCCAATTAGAGACAGCTGATTTCTGTTGTCTCTGATTGGGAGCCATATTTAGGGTAGCCATAGGCTTTCATGTGATGTGGGTAATTGTCTATGTAGAACGTTTGTAGCCTGTGTGTGTATGTGCACAACGTTATTTAGCTTCACGGTCGTTTGTTGTTTTGTATAGTTTGTTAAAGTGTGTCGTGTTCGTTCATCTTCTTCAAATAAAAAGGAGATGGCTTATTTTCCTAAAGCTGCGTTTTGGTCCGTCAATCCACCACACGATCGTGACAGAATTACCCACCAAAGGATCAAGCAGCGTGAATTGGAGCAGTGGCCTGCTACACAGGATTATTGGAGTTGGGAGGAAATATTGGACGGAGAAGATCCATGGGCACAGCCGGGAGAATATCGCCGTCCCAAAGCTGAGCTGGAGGCAGCGAAAGCAGAGAGGCGGCGATATGAGGAGGCAGCACGGAAACAAGGCTGGAACCCCGTAAGTCAAACCCAAAAATTTCTTGGGGGAGGGCTCTCGGGTAGTTTAGTTGGGTCAGTCGGGAGACGTGAGCCAACTCCTCCTGCTTACCGTAAGGAGCCGGTGAGGGCGGATTTGGAGGTGAGCGACGCAGAGACAGTAAAGGAATTAATGGAGAAATTGGAGGAGAGAGTTATGAGGGATGTACTGGTTTGGTGCATGAGGCACGGCATCCGTCCGAATGAGCGTGTTGGTGAGTTAATGTCACCGGGAACAGCTCTCCATACTCGTCCTGAGGTGCGTGCTAGCCGTCTGGTTAAGACAGTGCCTACAGCACGCACAAAGCCTCCTGTGTGTCTCCAGAGTCCTGTGCGTCCTGTTACTGTTCCTCCACGTACTAGCCCTGTGGTGCGTGTCTCCAGCACATTACCACCAGTGCCTACACCACGCACCAAGCCTTCTGTGTGTCTCCAGAGTCCTGTACGCACTGTTCCTTCTCCCCGTACTCGCCCTGATGTGCGGGTCCTCAGCCCGGTACCACCAGTACCGGTACCACGCACAAGGCCTATAGTACGCCTTGAGAGTCCAGTATGCCCTGTTCCTTCTCCCCGCACTAGCCCTGAGAAGCGTGTTCCCAGCCCGATACCACCAGTGCCGGCACCACGCACCAGGCCTACAGTGCGCCTCAGCCGGCAGGAGTCTGCCGTCTGCACAGCGATGCCTGAACTGCCAGTCTGCCAAGCGCCATCTGAGCCATCCGTCTCCCCAGCGCCATCTGAGCCATCCGTCTCCCCAGCGCCATCTGAGCCATCCGTCTCCCCAGCGCCATCTGAGCCATCCGTCTGCCATGAGCCTGCAAAGCCGCCCGTCTGCCATGAGCCTGCAAAGCCGCCCGTCTGCCATGAGCCTACTGAGCCGTCCGCCAGACAGGAGCCGCTAGAGCCGCCAGCCAGACAGGAGCCGCTAGAGCCGTCCGTCAGACAGGATCTGCCAGAGCCGCCAACCAGACAGGATCTGCCAGAGCCGCCAACCAGACAGGATCTGCCAGAGCCGCCAACCAGACAGGATCTGCCAGATCCGTCAGCCAGCCATGAGCAGCCAGATCCGTCAGCCAGCCATGAGCAGCCAGATCCGTCAGCTAGCCATGAGCAGCCAGATCCGTCAGCTAGCCATGAGCAGCCAGATCCGTCAGCTAGCCATGAGCAGCCAGATCCGTCAGCTAGCCATGAGCAGCCAGATCCGTCAGCTAGCCATGAGCAGCCAGATCCGTCAGCTAGCCATGAGCAGCCAGATCCGTCAGCCAGCCATGAGCAGCCAGATCCGTCAGCCAGCCATGAGCAGCCAGATCCGTCAGCCAGCCATGAGCAGCCAGATCCGTCAGCCAGCCATGAGCAGCCAGATCCGTCAGCCAGCCATGAGCAGCCAGATCCGTCAGCCAGCCATGAGCAGCCAGATCCGTCAGCCAGCCATGGGCCGTCCCTCAGTCCGGAGCTGCAGTCCCTCAGTCCGGAGCTGCCATTCCTCAGTCCGGAGCTGCCATTCCTCAGTCCGGAGCTGCCCCTTATCCTGGTGCTGCCCCTTATCCTGGTGCTGCCCCTTACCCTGGTACTGCCCCTTACCCTGGTACTGCCCCTTACCCTGGTACTGCCCCTTACCCTGGTACTGCCCCTGACCCTGGTACTGCCCCTTACCCTGGTACTGCCCCTTAGTCCGGAGCTGCCCCTTAGTCCGGAACTGCCCCTTAATGCTATGGGGTTAATGTGGAGGGGGGTCATTTGGAGGAAGCTAAGGAGGCGGTTAGGGACTGTGGTGACGTGGGGACCACGACCAGAGCCGGAGCCGCCACCGTGGATGGAAGCCCACCCAGACCCTCCCCTAGACTGGTTAATGGTGCGCCCGGAGTTCGCACCTTAAGGGGGGGTTATGTCATGCCCTGACCTTAGTATTCTTTGTTTTCTTTATTATTTTAGTTAGGTCAGGGTGTGACATGGGGAATGTTTGTGTTTTGTCGGTTTTGGGTGATTATATGGTAAAGGGGGTGTTGGGTGTAGTATATGGGTTTGTGTGTAGTGCATGTGTCTAGCGTTGTCTATGTTGGTTTAGTTGTTTAGGAGAGTCTATGGTTGCCTGAATGAGTTCCCAATTAGAGACAGCTGATTTCTGTTGTCTCTGATTGGGAGCCATATTTAGGGTAGCCATAGGCTTTAATGTGATGTGGGTAATTGTCTATGTAGAACGTTTGTAGCCTGTGTGTGTATGTGCACAACGTTATTTAGCTTCACGGTCGTTTGTTGTTTTGTATAGTTTGTTAAAGTGTGTCGTGTTCGTTCATCTTCTTCAAATAAAAAGGAGATGGCTTATTTTCCTAAAGCTGCGTTTTGGTCCGTCAATCCACCACACGATCGTGACAGCAAGAAAGGCGGATCACTGTACTTATGCACTTGACAATTAAACTAATGAAACTATTCTTTCATTCAGACTCCATAAGAGATACTTAATTTACGCCTATCACATAGACAACTTGAAATTGAAAACCCCACTAATACAGTAACACTCGCTGACTTAGTTATTGAATGTCAACAGCTTGAAAACACCACAATATAGAAACTATTTCTTAATCAGATACATGAACTCACACTGTTGTCAGCCAAGGCTAATAGACTGTCGTGAGCTAGGAAAAGCTAACCAAATAAGGTTGTAATAAATTAATATATGAGTCACACTTAGCCCCCCGTTGAAAAAAATATGACTTTCGTGCCACACTCTCATAAAACAAGTCTGTAAAATAAATTCACAGGAATACCTAGTGGGATAAAACAGGTCACCTCAGCTCTCCTGGAATCGATATGTTCTGGCTGACTGGCTTTGTTTTCTCTACTGATGTATCCCTGATGGAGGTTCTGGGTTGCTTTGCCCTAACTCTTGGATTTCAGCCAAGGCCAACACGATTCACAGTCTTATCTTGAACATGGTGAGTTCCAAAGCAAAGTTATACACTCCAACACACACACACACACACACACACACACACACACACACACACACACACACACACACACACACACACACACACACACACACACACACACACACACACACACACACACACACACACACACAATCATAAAAATCATATACGCTGCTGCTACTCTGTTTATCATATATCCTGGTTCCTAGTCACCTTACCCCAATACATATCTACCCCTACCACTCAACTATCCCTGCACATTGTAAATATGGTATTGGCACTGACCCTGGAACTGACCCTATATATTGCTACTGACCCTGTATATAGCTACTGATCCTGGAACTGACCCTGTATATAGCTACTGATCCTGGAACTGACCCTGTATATAGCTACTGATCCTGGAACTGACCCTGTATATTGCTACTGACCCTGTATATAGCTACGGATCCTGGAACTGACCCTATATATAGCTACTGACCCTGTATATAGCTACTGATCCTGGAACTGACCCTGTATATAGCTTACTTACTTTCTGGTGTTCTTCTTATTTCTCATTTCCATTTTCTTATCTCTATTTCATGTTCAGGCTAACTCAAATCAAATCAAATGTTATTGGTCACATACAAGTGTTTAGCAGATGTTATTGCAGGTGTAGCGAAATGCTTGTGTTTCTAGCTCTGGCAGTACAGTAATATCTAACAAGTAATATCTAACAATTTCACAACATATACCCAATACACACAAATCTAAGGAAAGGAATGGAATTAAGAATATATAAATATATGAACGAGCAATGTCAGATAGGCATAGACTAAGATACAATAGAATAGAATACAGTACATACATATGAGATGCGTAATGAAACATATGTAAACATTATTAATGTGACTAGTGTTCCATTTAAAAAGTGGGCAGTGATTTCAAGTTTATGTATATAGGCAGCAGCCTTTAATATGCTAGTGGTGGCTGTTTAAGAGTCTGATCGCCTTGAGATAGAAGCTGTTTTTCAGTCTCCCGGTCCCAGCATTTATGCACCTGTACTGACCTCGCCTTCTGGATGATAGTGGGGTGAACAGGCAGTGGCTCGGGTGGTTGTTGCCCTTGATGAACTTTTTGGCCTTCCTGTGACATCAGGTGCTGAAGGTGTCCTGGAGAGCAGGTAGTTTGCCCCCGGTGATGCTTTGGGCAGCCCT
The DNA here is from genome assembly GCF_029448725.1 of Salvelinus fontinalis. NCBI lineage: Eukaryota > Metazoa > Chordata > Actinopteri > Salmoniformes > Salmonidae > Salvelinus > Salvelinus fontinalis. Next base: position 25,783,861 of record NC_074679.1, on the reverse strand, counting down.
GCGGTTGACTGTGGTGCAGTTGCCGTACCAGGTGCTGATACAGCCCGACAGCATGCTCCCAATTGTGCATCTGTAAAAGTTTGTGAGGGTTTTAGGTGGCAAGAAAAATGTATTCAACCTCCTGTTGTACATTCTTCATCACACTGTCTGGGTGGACCATTTCAGTTTGTCAGTGATGTGTACGCCGAGGAACTTGAAGCTTTTCACCTTCTCCACTGCGGTCCCATTGATGTGGATAGGGGGGTGCTCCCTCTCCTGTTTCCTGAAGTCCACGATCATCTCCTTTGTTTTGTTGACATTAAGTGAGAGGTTATTCCCTGTAGGCTGTCTCATCATTGTTGGTAATCAAGCCTACTACTGTTGTGTCGTCTGCAAACTTGATGATTGAGTTGTAGCCGTGCGTGGCCACGCAGTCATGTGTGAACAGGGAGTACAGGAGGGGGCTGAGCACACACCTTTGTAGGGCCCCAGTGTTGAGGATCAGTGAAGTGGAGGTGTTGTTTCCCACCTTCACCACCTGGGGGCAGCCCGTCAGGAAGTCCAGGACTCAGTTTCACAAGGCGGGGTTCAGACCCTCGAGCTTAATGATGAGCTTGGAGGGTACTATGGTGTTGAATGCTGAGCTATAGTTAATGAACAGCATTATTACATACCTATTCCTCTTGTCCAGATGGGATAGGGCAGTGTGCAGTGCAATGGCGATTGCATTGTCTGTGGACCTATTGGGGCGGTAAGCAAATTGAGTGGGTTTTGGGTGACAGGTAAGGTAGAGGTGATATGATCCTTGACCAGTCTCTCAAAGCACTTCATGATAACAGATACTCATTTAGTCCAGTTACCTTTTGCTTTTTTGGGTACTGGAACAATGGTGCCCATCTTGAAGCATGTGTGGACAGCAGACTGGGATAGGGTGAGATTAAATGTTTCCGTAAACACACCAGCTAGCTGGTCGGCGCATGCTCTGAGGACATAACTAAAAAATACATGTTGTATAGGAAATGATAGATACACTAGTTCTTAATGCAATCGGCGTGTTAGAATTCTAAAAATAACTTAATTACGATATGCAGTTTACGTTATGGCGAGAGCGTGCCCAAAACCTGGCCGCAAACTACTAGTTCACATGTACGACAGATATATGAAATAACATCATAAAATAGGTCCTACTTTTGCTGATCTTCCATCAGAATGTTGTACAAGGGGTCCTTTGTCCAGAACAATCGTTGTTTGGTTTTAGAACGGCCTTTTTCCCTCTCGATTTAGTAAGCACACTTGCCAAGTGGAATCGAATCGAATCTCTCCATCGTCAACAAATTCAGAGAACGGAACACGGCAAAACTCCCGAAAAAATTTCAATAATCTGATTAAACTATATTGAAAAAACATACTTTACGATGATATTGTCACATGTATCAAATAAAATCAAAGCCAGAGATATTAGTCGTCCATAACGACAGCTTATCAGAAGGCAAATCCAGGTCCCTTCACGCACTCTCCAGAAAACAGGAAACTGGTGACACGTCATACAAAGACCATTTATTCGAGCCCAGATCAAGTTACACACTCCATTTCTTCTCTCATTGCCTGTCGACGTGTAGTGGAAGACGTATGAAGTGCATCTAAACTAATAAATATCAAGGACTTTAATAGGCAGGCCCTAGAACAGTGCATCGATTTCAGATTTTCCACTTCCTGTCAGGAAGTTTGCTGCAAAAGGATTTCTGTTTTACTCACAGATATAATTCAAACGGTTTTAGAAACTAGAGAGTGTTTTCTATCCAATAGTAATAATGATATATGCGTATTGTACGAGCAAGAATTGAGTACGAGGCCGTTTGAAATGGGCACCTTTTATCCGGCTACTCAATACTGTCCCTGCAGCCCAAACAGGTTAAGAAATGTCACAGTATAGATAACAGATTCACATCTAAATGTTGTAAAACTTATATGATTAAATATGAAACCCTTTGTGAAAAGATAGCAATGTGATTTTAGCCTTCTAAATGAGATCATTGTTTTTCATATTAGCTTTTTCCAAGTCAGTAACCACGCCCATGTGAGCACAGACATTGTGTGAATGTGATGGAATCGCCCTCCAAGGTGAGTGCTTAAAAGGACTCGCTGAATAATTAACATACAGACCAGAGAAAGTGAGGACGCAGTCCACAGGTTGAAATGGTTGAAATTTAACCTTTTATGGCTGCAGCCCGATGCCGGTACACCTATGACAACATCCAGTTCAAGTGCAGGGCGCGAAATTCAAAATCTATTTTTTTTTTATATTTAACTTTCACACATTAACAAGTCCAATACAGCATTTGAAAGATAAACATCTTGTCAATCCAGCCAACATGTCCGATTTTTTAAATGTTTTACAGAGAAAACACCACATATATTTATGTTAGCTCACCACCAAATAAAAAAGAGGACAGACATTTTTCACAGCACAAGTAGGATGCAAGTAGGATGCACAAGCCAACCTAACTAACCTAGAACCAACCTAAATAACCTAGAAAAAACTACCTCAGATGACAGTCCTATAACATGTTACACAATAAATCTATGTTTTGTTCAAAAAATGTGCATATTTTAGCTATAAATCAGTTTTACATTACTGCTACCAACATAGCTAAAGTCAGAAATCGCACGGGAGTAGCCAGAGAAAATACAGACACCAACGTCAACTACTAATTACACATCATAAAACATTTCAGAAAAATATATGGTGGATAGCTAATGAAAGACAAAGATCTTGTGAATAGAGCCAATATTTCTGATTTTTGAAGTCTTTTACAGCGAAAACACAATATATCGTTATATTAGCTTACTACATTAGCTAGCACACAGCAGCATTGATTCTAGTCAAACGGTAGCATAGCACAGTTCGACAGATATATGAAAAAGCATCCCAAATTGGGTCCTTATCTTTGTTGATCTTCCATCAGAATGTTCTCCAAGGGGTCCTTTGTTCAGAAACGTCTTTATTTCGATCCAGAACGAACGATTTCCCTCTTGAATTAGCAAGCACACTGGCAGTGCGACGCTAACCTCTCCATCTTGACAAAATTCTTGCGTCGCATCACGTCTAAAGTCCAGAATAAATTTCAATAATATAATTAAACTATATTGAAAAAACGTACTTTAGGATGATATTGTGACATGTATCAAATAAAATCGAAGCCGGAGATCATATTCACCTTTAACGAGCGTTTTCCAGGAGCCGAGTCCAGGTTCTACTTCGCGCCCAGAAAAAAAAATAAAGTGCGCAAGTCTCACTCCAAGAGGTTGTGTTCAACCCCAGGACGAGATATTCAAGTCCTTTCTGCTCTCACTTCCGCATGACACCCAGGGGAAGGCGTATGACGTGTTTCTACAGTCCTAAGTGACATGCCCTTTTATAGACAAGGTCTTGAAGAGAGACATCGATTTTGGAAATCTCATTTCCGGATAGGAAATGGGCTGTAAAAATATTTCTGTTCCACTTAGAGAAATAATTCAAACGTTTTTAGAAACTAGAGACTGTTTTCTATCCAATAGTAGTAATAATATGCATATTGTAAGAGCAAAAATTGATTAAGAGGCCGTTTGAAAATGGGCACATATTTTCCAGTTTTTCAATACGCCCCCTGCAGCCATAAGAAGATAAAGATTTACGGGTTTCAAAAAGTATAAGAGAGAGGTTGACCACTTTTATTTTTACCGCTTCTTGCAGAAGTGTCTATCTCGCACCTGAATGGATCCCCTGCATGGGTGCCAAATTTAGTGGTAACATGAAAAATAGTTATTGATGTTCTTGTGAAGAAAACTACAGTAGAATAGATTTGTTTGTTAAACAAATGTATTTCAGCAAATGTTCAACAGTTCAGTTAATCAATTACACATCTCTTACATTGTATTCAATGTTGCATTCTGGCTATTCTGTGTTCACTTGATTTCTTTCCCCCACCCCTAAACTCATTGACTAATTAAAGCCAATACAAGCCAATACAAACAAACTATTGATACATGTCATAGATAAACAAATTATTGTTTATATGCTAGCAAATAAACACATGCACGTTTATACTGGCTTGGCCCATGCTCTGACCAAAGGTCCGTTTTGATAGTTGACCAACAGGCACGCCACTGCAAATAATTGGTTTATGCTGCCTGAGATGGTCAAGGGAATGACTGTGTCAAACAGCTTGTGCTCCTTTATTATGTGGATCATTCTTTCAACAGGCACTCTCAGCCTGGCAATGGATCAACACCTATTTTTAGGTATTGTCGCACCCCCAATGTTTTCCACAACAAAGTCACTCTCGATGAAATGTGTACTACACACATTTGTGTGTTTGGTGACAGTAAAGCTGTCACGACGTACTGCCACCATCCACCTTTTTCTGAGCTCTACATCGACCGGGAAACTTTGGAAGCTCACAATACCATTACATTTAGAAGAAACTGAACGCAGAGGCACGGAATAATGTTCAATAGCACCTCCTTCAGGCTGTTGTCAGGCTGTTGTCACACCCTGACTTTAGTTATATTTGTTTTCTTTATTATTTGGTTAGGTCAGGGTGTGACAAGGGTGGTTTGTTTAGTTTTTGTATTGTCTAGGGGTTTTTGTCTTGTCTAGGGTTTTTTTGTTTATCTATGGGGATTTTGTATCGTCTATGGGAATGTAGGTTTATGGTGGCCTGCATTGGTTCCCAATCAGAGACAGCAGTTTATCGTTGTCTCTGATCGGGGATCCTATTTAAGTTGCCATTTTCCATTTTGGTTTTGTGGGTATTTGTCCATGTTTAGTTGCCTGTGAGCACTACGTTGGCTTCGCGGTTCGTTTTAAGTTTTATTGTTTTGTTGGCGACATCGTTATTAAATAAATATGTACGCTCACAACGCTGCGCCTTGGTCCATTTCTTCAACAAACGGTTGTGACAGCTGTAATTTAAACATAGTCATTGTGAACTATTTCAGTCAGAAATGCATCGACAACATTTAGCTAGCTAGTAAGCTAATGATAAAAACAATAGCATAAATGGCTATGGAAATCAGCAATCTGGTAGGAAGTAAAATCGAATGTGGGAGGCGGTATAATGCATAGAGCCTATTAGTTGTGTTTCTATCTTACTGATAGAAAATTTGATTGTGTTTTCTTCACAGCATGATCCTAATCAACAAACCTTAGAAAGTATTTTAGTATTGTAGAGTTAGGCTTACACTCAGTAATCAATAGCAAGATAACATTATGTAGACCTACTGTGGGATATCTACTTTAAGTATGGAGATGTGTTACACATGTGCATGCTGTGTTGTTGTTTCCTGTTTCTATGCCTGTGGATTTCCACGTGTGCCTTATTGAGAAGGAGAGTGCCAGCAAAATCAAACTGTTGCAACTTCTCATGAGTTGGCCGAAAACCGCGAGACTGGATTCCAGCTAGTTATAGTGTTCAATCAGTGTATTTTGGACTGAACCAGGATCTTGGCACTTGAATTTCTAAATTGCCTTAAGTCAAATGTATGGAGAGTCTTGAAGTGTGATCATGTGATTCACTGTAATAACATTGATTTGGAATTCACCATGTTCAAGATATGACTGTGAATAGGAGGATCACGTGAAGTACGGGCGTTATGGTCGCTAGTCACTAGAGCGCTGCAATCCCAATACCTCTTTTTCATATTTTATTACATTATTTCCATAAGGAACTCTTAAACAACAAACCCAAGACTGACTAACAATGCCGACTACCGAAGGAGGCAAGAAAAACAGCGCTCCTCTGACTTTTCCCCTTTAGTTAAGCATCAGAAGACAGCCCTCAGCACTGAAACTGAGGCCTTCATAGCTGGCACAATTTCTGAGGGTTTAACCAAGCAACAGAACTCTCTCAAGGATATGCTACAACGGGTGTTAGCTGAGGCGGTGGAACAATTCAACAGAAGATATCAAGAGACTTTAGCAGCTGTTGAAGCTCTTACAATCGACATTGAGAGAAGGATGAAAGTGATTGTCCACTTTAGTAGACAGATTATCAATCTGCAAGGTCAAAATAAGGAAAGCAAACGGAAAATCAACAACTGTTCTTCACAACTGGAGAAGATGCAACTCAAGATGGCAGAAATGGAGGACCGTTCACGTCGCTCAAATGTAAGATTAATTTCTTTAAAAGAAGGACGATCTCATTGAATTCCTACATAGAATGATCCCTAAATGGATCCCATCCATATCTCACAACGTTGAACACGTATTTATTCTAGTCCATTTGTGACGGTGGGTGCAATTGTAAACTATGACATCTACCTGAAATATGCACATTTTTCTAACAAAACCTATCCTATACCATAAATATGTTATCAGACTGTCATCTGATGAGTTTTTTTCTTGGTTAGTGGCTATCAATATCTTAGTTTAGCCGAATTGGTGATAGCTACTGGTGTTGGTGGACAAATAAAAGATGTTGTCTTATGCTAATGAGTTTAGCTAATATATTTATATCTTTACATATTGTGTCTTCCCTGTAAAACATTTTAAAAATCGGACATGTTGGCTGGATTCACACGATCTGTGTCTTTCATTAGCTGTATTGGACTTTAATGTGTGAAAGTTAAATATAAAAAATATTAAAAAAAATTGAATTTCGCGGCTCTGCCTTTTCAGTGGAATGTTGGGGGGGGGTGCTAGCGGCACCCCAGTCCTAGACAGGTTAAATATCCTTTCAACTAGGATGTCCTCCTGCGCACAAACGACAAAGTCACACCAGCTACAACCTGTGAGAAGGATTTGACCTTGCACCTGGCAGTAGTAAGCATGAGATCTCTTCAATTTCAGCTCTCCATTCTGAACCTTCAGGTAAGGGCAGCCAACATAACATGGTACATTTAGGCACTTGACCTCTAAGAGTCCAATATGTGGTCTCACACTGGAATCAAATATGTTTTTTATTTTTTTTATTTCACCTTTATTTAACCAGGTAGGCCAGTGAGAACAAGTTCTTATTTACAACTGCGACCTGGCCAAGACAAAGCAAAGCAGTGTGACACAAACAACAACACAGAGTTACACATGGAATAAGCAAACGTACAGTCAATAACACAATAGAAAAAAAGTCTATATACAGTGTGTGCAAATGGCGTGAGGAGGTAAGGCAATAAATAGGCCATAGTGGCGAAGTAATTAAAATTTAGCAAATTAACACTGGAGTGATAGATGTGCAGATGATGATGTGCAAGTAGAAATGCTGGGGTTCAATAAAGACTTACAGATGATGACCTGGAGCCAGTGGGTCTGGTGACGAATGTGTAGCGAGGGCCAGACGACGAGAGCATACAGGTCGCAGTGGTGAGTGGTATATGGGGCTTTGGTGACAAAACGGATGGCACTGTGATAGACTGCATCCTGAGTAGTGTGTTGGAGGCTATTTTGTAAATTACATCGCCGAAGTCGAGGATCGGTAGGATAGTCAGTTTTACGAGGGTATGTTTAGTGGCGTGAGTGAAGGAGGCTTTGTTGCAAAATAGGAAGCCGATTCTAGATTTAATTTGGATTGGATTGGATATGCTTAATATGAGTCTGGAAGGAGAGTTTACAGCCAGACACCTAGGTATTTGTAGTTTTCCACATATTCTAAGTCAGAACCGTCCAGAGTAGTGATGCTAGTTGGGCGGGCGGATGCGGGCAGCGATTGGTTGAAAAGCATGCACTTAGTTTTAGTAGCGTTTAAGAGCAGTTGGAGGCCACGGAAAGAGTGTTGTATGGCATTGAAGTTCGTTTGGGGATTTGTTAACACAGTGTCCAAAGGGCCAGATTTATACAGAATGCTGTCGTCTGCGTAGAGGTGGATCAGGGAATCACCCGCAGCAAGAGCGACATCGTTGATATATACAGAGAAAAGGTTCGGCCCGAGAATTGAACCCTGTGGTACCCCCATAGAGACTGCCAGAGGTCCGGACAAGGGGCCCTCCGATTTGACACACTGAACTCTATCTGAGAAGTAGTTGGTGAACCAGGCGAGGGAGTCATTTGAGAAACCAAGGCTGTTGAGTCTGCCGATAAGAATACGGTGATTGACTGAGTCGAAAGCCTTGGCCAGGTCGATGAAGACGGCTGCACAGCACTGTCTTTTATCGATAGTGGTTATGACATAGTTTAATACCTTGAGTGAGGCTGAGGTGTATCCGTGACCAGCTCAGAAACCGGATTGCACAGCAGAGAAGGCACGTGGGATTCGAAATGGTCAGTTATCTGTTTATTAACTTGGCTTTCGAAGACTTTAGAAAGGCAGGGCAGGATGGATATAGGTCTGTAACAGTTTGGGTCTAGAGTGTCACCCCCTTTGAAGAGGGGGATGACCGTGGCAGCTTTCCAATCTTTAGGGATCTCGGACGATACGAAAGACAGGTTGAATAGACTGGTAATAAGGGTTGCAACAATTTCGGCTGATAATTTTAGAAAGAGAGGGTCCAGATTATCTAGCCCAGCTGATTTGTACGGGTCCAGGTTTTGCAGCTCTTTCAGAACATCTGCAATCTGGAATTGGGTGAAGGAGAAGCTGGGAAGGCTTGGGCAAGTAGCTGCAATGGGTGCGGAGCTGTTGGCCGGGGTTGGATGAGGTCAAAATCCTTCCAGTATACCCGGGCCAGGTCGATTAGAAAAGCCTGATCACAGAAGTGTTTTGACACTGATGAGCGTTTGACAGTGATGAGGGGTGGTCGTTTGACAGCGGACCCATAGCGGATGCAGGCAATGAGGCAGTGATTGCTGAGATCCTGATTGAAAACAGCAGAGGTGTATTTGGAGGGCAAGTTGGTCAGGATAATATCTATGAGGGTGCCCATGTTTACGGATTTAGGGTTGTGCCTGATGGGTTCCTTGATAATTTGTGTGAGATTGAGGCCATCTAGCTTAGATTGTAGGACTGCCGGGTGTTAAGCATATCCCAGTTTAGGTCACCTAACAGAACGAACTCTGAAGATGGGAGGCAATCAATTCACATATGGTGTTCAGTGCACAGCTGGGAGCTGAGGGGGGTCTATAACAGGCAGCAACAGTGAGAGACTTATTTCTGGAGAGATACATTTTTTAAATTAGAAGCTCGAACTGTTTGGGCATAGACCTGGAAAGTATGACAGAACTTTGCAGGCTAACTCCTCCCCCTTTGGCAGTTCTATCTTGACGGAAAATGTTGTAGTTGGGGATGGAAATCTCAGAATTTTTGGTGGCCTTCCTAAGCCAGGATTCAGACACAGCAAGGACATCAGGGTTGGTGGAGTGTGCTGAAGCAGTGAGAAAAACAAACTTAGGGAGGAGGCTTCTGATGTTAACATGCTTGAAACCAAGGCTTTAACGGTTACAGAAGTCAACACATGAGAGCTGGGGACACGCAGGGCCTGGTTTAACCTCCACATCACATGAGGAACAGAGGAGGATGAGGGTACGGCTAAAGGCTATCAAAACTGGTCGTCTAGTGCGTTGGGGACACAGAATTAAAGGAGCAGATTTCTGTGCTTGGTAGGATAGATTCAGGGCATAATGTACAGACAGGGGTATGGTAGGATGCGGGTACAGTGGAGGTAAACCTAGGCATTGGGTGACGATAAGAGAGGTTGCATCTCTAGACGCACTAGTTATGCTGGGTGAGGTCACCGCATGTGTGGGAGGTGGGACAAAAGAGTCATGTTGAGTGGGACTAGGGGCTCCGCAGTAAACTAAAACAATGATAACTCTCCTAAACAAAAGTATACAAGGCATATTGACATTAGAGAGAGACATAAAGCAAGGCATAAAGCAATCACAGGTGTTGACTGGGAGAGCTAGCTAAGACAACAACAGGTAAGACAACAACAGCTAATCAGCTAAGACAACAACAACAGGTAAAATGGCGATGAATGGGAAGAGAGGGTCAGTTAACTACACACAGGGCCTGAGTTCGAGGTTGGGGCCGACAGATAAACAAAAATAAACTAAATGGAGTACCGTGATTAATTAGCAGTCCAGCAGGAATCAGCTATGTATCCAAGTGATCATAGGGTCCAGTGAACAGCAATAGATGAAGCAGGGAAGCCGCTGGGTAGTCGTTACTATGCTAGCAAGCGGGAGGCACGGCGTTCAAAAAGAAGTTAGCAGGCCGGGGCTAGTAGAAGTGTCTGCTCCGACGTCCGGTAAAGGCTGGTTTAGGGCACAACGGATGGAATTACGTCGGCAGACCAGCCGTGATGGAACAGCAGGGCGCCGTGTTGACAAAGGGTCCAGGCCATTTGGCAAAAGAGGAAATTTAGTTTGCTAGCCGGGAGATGCGCCTGGCTCGCGGCTAACTGGCGCTATCTTCGGTACAAGTGCGTTAGCCACTATAGCCACTCGGTAGCAGATAGCTAGCAGCGATGATCCGATGCAAAGGTCCGGAGCTTACGGCAAGAATCCGGTGGAGTAGTGGATTCTAGTCGTGTTACTGAAGAGTCCGGGAGGCATCAGCTGTGTAGCCGAGTGATCACTGAGCAGGCCGGGAGGTGGGCCTGGCTCAAAGCTAGCTTCGGGGTTGGGCCACTCCGTGGCAGCTAGCTAACTGTGGTGATCAGGAGTAATGGTCCAGGGCTTACGGCAGGAATCCGGTGTTGTAGTGGAGAAAGCAGTCCGATACTGGCAGGCTGGCAAGTACTATCCAGGCTAAAAGCGGCTGGTGTCTGTGCAAAAGCTAAAGGCCGCTAGCAGTGGCTAACAATGATTTGCTAGTAGCTAAATAGCTGGTTAGCTTCTGATGGCCAGCTTCTGATGGAGGTTCTGGCGATAAGGTCTAAAAATAGCCGATCTATATCACATTGGGTGAGGCGGGTTGCCGGAAGGTATATAAAATATAAAAATGGAAAAAGAGATGGAAAATAAATTGAAATATATACAAAAAAGACCCAAAATACAAAATGTACACGGGAGAACGACATACAACGTCTGCACTGCCACGCCATCTTGGATATCAGATGCCATCTGGATATCAGATGCCATCTGGAGAGGATCCTAACCACAGGGCATCTGGGTGCACTACGAAGCCACACGGAAAGAAGTTAACATTCTTCAGTGTGCAGTATTCCTGTATAGCCACTGGCTCCATGGGTAGCCCCCTCTTCATCTCCATGGTTCTGCAAACCAGATCCCTTGAACATCCGCTCAGCTTGGTGGTCAGCTGAGGTCTCTCCCCGAACATGGCAAACCTCTCGGAAACGAGAGGATGTTATTCTCATTTTCCTGAGCTGATGCCATTCTGGGCTGCTGCTCTGCTCCCTTGTAGCAACCTTGACTTTGTGTGACATCTCGTTGGTTGTCTCTAATTGCTTGACGTGGAACTGCTCCTGATGGCTAAGGACGTAAGCACACTGGAAGTATTGGTGGAGAAGGGGCATCGGCAATCTTCACAATTTCATGGGTCTTTGGCTGTCCTGCCAGCTTGCACTGACCCAAAGGCGGACTCAACCAGGGGCACGTCAGCTGACATTTCCATTGTTGCCACAAGAGGGGCAGTAAGAGGAGTAAAGTTGGCATACGTTTCTGAGACGCAGAGGTCTATGTCAGGCATGTATCCATTGAGTGCTTTGTAGAGAACTTCTGTAAAACATTTTAAAACCTTAACATCAATTTGGAGAGATTACTATGACAAATACTTTCCCAGAAACAGCACAAGCCCGAAACTTAAAATAAAATGGATTTAAATATACATTTATATATTTCCTGGTAAAGAAGGGCCACCAGATGATCGCACATAGCACTTCCTGCAACACAGGAGCAGTGGCCTTGGACCACTATCACTGGTATGGAGTGCTTTAACACCACCAGTGAAGTGAAGATAAGTGCTATGAAAGACTGAAGTGAGAAACAAGAATGATGCGGCCCATAAATAACAATAAACATAGTAGTGTCTAGTCGTCTTAACTTGGGGCTCATTTAACTACACAGGAATACATTGTGTCTGAGTAACAAAATTACCAAACACTGCATCAACAGATCTGACCAAATAACCTGTTAAGTGGGCAATTCTAAATTGGGATTGGGACCCATCATTAATATTTATCTATTGATAATATTAAACGTTGACACTGTCTCCAACACATTTTGACCATGATGACAGTGTCCCACAGGAGATGTTTAACAAGGTCCCTATAACCTTTCCCTACTCTCATGCTGTGCAGTTTTTCACTCTTCCTCATGGACCTGTGACAGGGAGCCATCACAGTGATCTCCCCTGTCAATGTATCTTTGTTAGATACTGTGTAGAAGACATGAATAACAATCATTTTTAGCTAGTAAATATACCTAGCAAGCATAATATAAGCAAGCTAACGAAAATACACATTCTCCGGTAGATTCTGTCAACGTTACATAATTTTACGAAGTATCTAGCTAGCTACAGTTACTAGTTAAATTAGCTAGCTAGCTAGCTAATATGATTGTAGCTAGCGTAATATCCATCACTGACTTGGTACTCACCTTCATAGTTGTCTATGTAGCTTCCTATATATCTTACCGTTAAAGATTAGCCTGAACAGTGATGAACTGAAATAATTTCAAATTTTTAAAAAAATGTCAACATTCAGACCTCAAATATTAGCAATAAATGTCACAAAGGAAGATATACTAGTTTGGTCATATTTCCATAAAGCCAATAGACATAATAACAAATACTATATTTAGCAGATCTAAGTAATATACAGTGCGCAAACTCAATAATGTATGGTATGTTTCTCTATATTGCCTAGTGACAAGCACAACAGTCTCTGTGTCAGTCTTCTGTGAAATTGAATGGTTGTATTTTTCCTTTTCATTCTTGTATGCAGCAACAACAAAAAAAGGAAATTGTCACCTTGCACAAATATACATTTAAATCATAAACCTCAGTGTTTGTAATTTCAAACTATACAGGCCTGAATCATATATGAAACATAAAGTAAATTGCAACCTTTTATCATAATGGACTAAGAATGTATTATTCAAACAAAAAATAATGGTGTTGTATTACAGGCATAACAATACCTCAGAATCACATGTTACTCAATACTCTTCATAGAATATTTACTTTTAAAGTCCAATGAAAGTCCAAAATACCTTTTTGGGCAAATCACTATTCCTCACAAAAAACAGTCCTCTCCATATCAAATGATATTGATATTCATGGATCCTCATAGGCATGGAAATTCAATTTATGGATTATTCATGCTATTAATTTAACAACCGACTGGTATGTGTTATTCTGATCCTTCATTGCAGGATATATTTGTTTGAGAGTCCAAAAGGCATCAACTAGAGCTTTCTGGTGTGTCTGTAGTGCTGGTTTACAGGCTGTAAAAATCATTAGGCCTACATACAAAAATAAAAGGTTTAATGTCAATACAAATGTTGAGTTTACATGTTAGTCACTCACACAGACAACATGTAAATATAGAGAAGAGATTGGGAAGGTGCATACTGCCACCCATAGGTATGGAATGAAGATCCATGTTCAGAAACTACTGATTAATCAACAACAAATCTGACAGAGCAAGAGAGAGAGATAGAGAGAGAGAGAAGAGAAGAGAAGAGAAAAAATGAACAAAAGGGAAGCAGAGAGAGGAGAAAAAAAACAGAGAAAGGGGAGGGATAGAGAGAGAGGAGAAAAAAACAGAGAAAGGAGAGGGATGGAGAGAGAGGAGAAAAAACAGAGAAAGGGGAGGGAGAGAGAAAGAGAGAGAGAGCGAGTGGGAAAAAATTGAGAAAAGGAGCGAGAGAGAGATGGATAGAGAAACTTTGAAACCATTTTTTTTCTCCATCTTTTCTGAATTTAGACGTATATTTATTTGCTCAGTAATGGCATTTTGGCCTCCAGATAGCATATCCATCCTGACATTTATGAGTGCACCACACACCAGGCCTTTAATACTGCATCATCTTTACAGCACAGACACATCTGACCAAGGGGATTTATTTCTCCTTAATAAACTCTTCTAGGTTACATAATCATAATATAATGTCTTCCACATCTATACATCTATTAGACACATGGGACTGAATGAAAGGTGGTGCAGCTCTAACCTCAGAGGATTACAGTTAAAGCCTGTATCGGTCCATGTGTCATCTATAAATCTAATACATTTCTCATGTTTGATTTTTGCATGACTTATTACAGCTCATGTTGAGTCATTTCTGCTGAGGAAATGACTGAGATTAAGATTGTAGTTTTTGTTTTATTTGTAATGGGCAAGCTTAGGCAAAGACTGTGTAGTTGTTTTCGACTTAAGTCTTGTCCTTTTTGCATATATTTTTGTTATCATCAATAATAAAATATTGTAGATTGTTGTTCGTCTCACTCAAGCACACATAAGAATTCAATTCCTGAAACGGCAATCTTTTAAAACTTTAGATCTGGAACATACCATCATCGTCTACTGTCTCTGAATGCTTAACTAATCTGCACAAATGGAATAATTGCCTTTTCTTTCTGTCTGATATTGGATTTGTTGCATTGCTGTATACATGGACACATAATTGCATCAGGAATGGCCCTGTGGTTATCCACAGCTATGAGAACAGAGAGAGACTCAAAATAAACAAATCTTTCAGACTTATTTCAGCCCACTTCAGTTTTAAACAAGACAGGTTCAGTATCTATTAAGACATTTTTGATGCAGTCCGCTCACTAGTCTCAATGTTCTGTTATTCTCCCTCACATTTCATTGGGCAATGGGTAAACAGTCACTGTAACACACCGCTGAATCACAGAAAAAATTGCCTGCTGTTTCTCTGTCTGGAAAGTAATAAATGACATGTAATGACATGTAACACACTGTGAGATTGCATCATGCTGGAGCCTATGTATGTTTCTAACCATTCATTTTTTCAATATCTCTGAAGATGTGATGGTCCACACCATACGTATTTTTCTGGGAAAATAAATTAATAGTTTACATCACAATTTGAGGGAGTAAATTAGTTGTGGAATATGTTGGGATAATTTATCATGGTCATTAATTAAGGGTTCAACTGCTGCAGGAGAGGCTTTGCAGATTGTGGCAAAGCTTCTCAAGGCTGCACGTGTCGCCTGCATGTCCAGCACACAGCTGGAGAGGAGAATGATGCTCTTCTTTCTTCTAGACTAAATCTGCTGCGTTGACTGGCTGTCGCACTATGTTACATTTATATTTCAAGTCAGCATGAGGTTAAGCAATTTCCCCCATTTTAATGAGTTTAAATCATTAGCACTGTGGTAATGGTATCACCCCTCCTCCACCCCAAAAAATAGATTCAAGAAAAGGTTGGATGATTTATCTTGTCCTTGGATATTTAATGGAACAGAAAAATTATAAAATGTTTATGTCTACCTACAGTGGCCAGATCTGTCATCAGCTGTAAAAATGGATCAGTATTACATAAAAAGAAAACAGGGACCCCTCAGTGATTATACAGAATTGTACACAACTGACTTGTGGAGTTCCAGTAATGACTAAAACTATGACAAAAGACGCCCTGCACTCTCCCCATTGCCAAACTTGTCTTGACACATTCCATCAGAATGACTTATCTTGTAAAGGTTAAACACGTTTTCACAGACTGGAACTGTTGGGAAACACTGCTACGTCATTGGATACAGGAAAAGACAACTGTTTTCCATAACTGATACAGATAGAGCATGTGAACAAAACGTTCTTTGATTCAGATTAATTTGTAGGGGTTGTTACTTGATGTCCAAGAGGTAAAAACACTATAATATTATTGAGAAGTTTGTTGACGGACAAAGTGTTGAGTTGATAGCAAAGTAGAAGCATTCCAGTAACAAGTAACAGTAATATTAACATTCAATTGATTCTGTTTTTTCACGAGTCCACTTTCCTAAATGTTAAAAGCGTCTGCTGTCATAGCTGTTATGCTTTTAAACTCACCTCTCGAATGAATTGAGAATGATGGATTTCTCCTCTCTGGCTGTGAAATAGATGAAGAGTGTACAAAACATTAGGAACACCTGCTCTTTCCATGACATAGACTGACCAGGTGAATCCAGGTGAAAGCTATGATCCCTTATTGATACCACCTGTTAAATCCACTTCGATCAGTGTAGATGAAAGGGAGGAGAAAGGTTAAAGAAGGATTTTTTATCCTTGATGCAATTGAGACATGGATTGTGTATGTGTGTCATTCAGAGGGTGAACAGGCAAGACAAAATATTTAAGTGCCTATGATCGGGGTTTGGTAGAAGGTGCCATGCGCACCGGTTTGAGTGTTTCAAGAACTGCAGCGCTGCTGGGTTCTTCACGCTCAACAGTTTCCTGTGGGTATCAAGAATGGTCCACCACCCAAAGGACATCTAGCCAACGGCAGGCCAGTGGTCGAAAACGGGTCATTGATGAAAGAGGACAAAGGAGGCTGACATGAATTGTGCAGAGCAACAGACAGGCTACAGTTACTCAACTGACAGTCCAATACAACATTGGTGCCCTGAGACCCACAAAAGAATGCACAACTCGCCGTACCTTGACACAAATGGGGTATGGCAGCCGACGACCTCACAGAGTTCTACTTCTTTCAGCAAAAGACAAGAAACAGCTGTTGCCGTGGGCTAAGGAACACAAATTGGAAAAACATTGCCTGGTCTGATGAATCCTGCTGTTTCACGCTGATGGGAGGACTAGGATATGGAGAAAACCACATCCATCATGCCGCGCGTCAACATTGCAGGCTAGTGTTGGT
This sequence comes from Salvelinus fontinalis, assembly GCF_029448725.1. Lineage (NCBI taxonomy): Eukaryota > Metazoa > Chordata > Actinopteri > Salmoniformes > Salmonidae > Salvelinus > Salvelinus fontinalis. Next base: position 25,767,186 of record NC_074679.1, on the reverse strand, counting down.
GGTGTGGGGTGTGCTTTCATGGCACACATTGGGCCCCTTGATAAAAGTGGAGCAACGTTTGAATGCCACAGGATATCTGAACATCATTGCCAGTCTGGCGCATCCCTTCATGGCAGCAGTGTATCTACCTGCAAACTGATTTTTTCAGCAGGATAATGCCCCATGCCACAAGGCTAGGATTGTCAAGGAATGGTTCCACAAACATGACAGGGAATTCAGCTTACTGCAGTGACTTGCCCAGTCACCAGATCTCAATCCAATTGAGAATCTGGGGGATGAGATGGAACGAGCTATTTGGAGTAGAGATCCACTACCAGCCAACTTGACAAAACTGTGGAAAGCATTGGAGTCATGGGCCAGCATCCCTGTGGAACACATGGGCCAGCATTCCTGTGGAATGCTTTCGACACCTTGTAGAGTCCATGCCCCAAATTAATTGAGGCTGTTCTGGGTGCAACTCAATATTAGGAATGTGTTCCTAATGTTTTGTACACTCACTCAGTGTATATAATCTTTGGATAGGCTCCCAATTACAGTACTGTGGGGCAACAAGCTTTTGGTCCCAGCAGACCATTTTGTGTATTGAAATAGCAGTATGAGTGGCAGTATCAGCCTTATCATTCAGTTAGAGATTCCAGCTAGCCAGCAGCTCCATGTAACAATACTCAAATGGGATGTTTCCCGGAAAACAAAAGTGCACAGCCTTCAGCCAAGTGATGTAAGAACATCAGAAAAAATAGAAGCAAGGATTTACAAGGTCATTTAGATTTGACCTAATACTCATATTGGTTTTACCTCTGTTGTTTTCACAACACATAGCCACAACCAGTGTATCTCCATATTCCTCAACATTGATTGCCTATGGCCAACTAGCCGTCACTAGATACTACTGATACATACGTCATGGGCTCTCTACTGCATATGTTTTAGTACAAGCAGATCACAACTTACGATGTCAGAAAATTGGACATGGCAAACATTTTCCATTTGTAACATGCATTATTTTCACTGATACAAAGCAGCTATAAACAGATGATTGTCCCCATAAACGACTGCTGTCATGTTGTAATCAGCTATCAAGAGGACAGCTGTTTAGAAGTTGCTTCATTTTGAGTACTGTTGTTGAACCAATAAAATTACAAATTAGTTGACTGTTCAATGGGCAGTGATGCAGTGGGAGTGCCCATGTCAACTGCCAAGACTTGAATAATTATTACATAATATAATTTCTGCAATAACAGATATATCTAAAAGAAGCTCTGATTCATGTCTACTGCAATAACATTATTCAGCAGATAATCAACGACATAAACAGACTTTCCTGCCTAGGGTAGTGAGTTTCGTGGAAAAACACAATTTGTCTAGCTCCAACTTTGATATCATAAGAGGTCGAATGCTATGAACGTTTTTTGACCTTAACATTTCTGTACACAGAATAATAATTTCAATAGTTTCTGAAGTGATCTAAAATCATGACCGGCATCACCAAGGTGAGCCTGACACAACCAAAGTCAAACAGTTATCAAACTCATTGATGTCTGCCTCTCCTTGTCTAGAATGGTGACATGGGGCTTACAATAGCTCCCTTTGGGAAACAATGATGGTTTGTTTGTCCACAGATTGTTCCTATATAACAACATGTCTGGGGAACATGACTCTGGCCATACCAGACATTCCTGTGGCCTCTCCTGCCAAATCCCTGGGTTCAATGTTCAAACCAGAGCTTTAGCATGCAAATTTCTCCAGGCCAAGCTTGTTGTGCTATTAATGTCTCCCCCTTTACTTTGTACTGAGGCCTCAGGCTTCTTTGGCTGCCTCACTCAGATGAGGACCAGGAGTATAGAAGACTGGCTGAGCTGCCATATAAGGGCAAGGCTACTGTATCCTCCCTGCACTTCCTTTAACCTTCCTATATCACTCCCCAGGCAGAGAGGGTATGTACCTGGAGAATGATTCACTCCCATTCTCGTTCTCTTTCTTTCTCCTCCTCCTTCCGATCTACTGTATGTTAGTTTGTGACTTTGTGTGTGAGAGAGGAGGTGACGGAATGCTGATTGTTACACTGTTGAAAAGTGTGTGAGAACCACTACAGTGTAAATGATTTATCCTAGGATGAATATCTCTGAATACTTATGTGTTGACATATTTTTGAAATTGGGCCCTGAATGTCCATTGTCAGTTATTCATCATTGAAAAACAACATTTGTAATTTCGATGAAAAGGGCTTCAATTAAACGTAGGCCTACATTTGATGATTTAGAAGTGACAGTAAAGGTTTTTGGAACAATAGCTTTTGATGAGAAAGCCTTATTCCACAGAGAGATGCCAGCAGCATACAGGCCTCATGGGAGGCATGTGACAGTTATCTGTTGTAGATGATTTCAAAGGCCTCTCCTCGGACACAAGCTCCCAGGAGGAATTTTGACGTGTTAAACACATTAAGACGATGAAATCCAAAACCTGGAAGGAATCTAGTGGCAGGGGAACGCATAATCAGATACAAAAGCTGTGAAATTAGTCCTTTATCCAAAAGCTTAGATACACTATTATAAAAAAAATACACATATTTTTGCCTTTGAAAACAAATGGGTCCTACAGTGTGTGGCATGATGGGAGTCTGTGTGCATTCAAAGACATCTGATTAGCAGGCATGGCGTTTGTTTGGGTTCAGTAGGGTTCAGCTCCTGTCCCAAGCAGTCCCCTTGATCTCATGCCCCGAGGTGACACAGGTCCACAGCCTTCTGCTGATGTTTAGGAAGAGCCCAGGACACACAGTTACTAAAATACAGCCCTGTGATCCTGTGTTGTTGACCAGATCACAGTGAGGCAGGCAGACTAATGTTGAGCAACTGCTGTTATATTCCCCTGTGTAAGGCACACACTGCACCGTTCATTACAGTTCCAGCACGACAGTATACTTATACTTTTAAGCTCTCTAATATTAATGATTCCCAAAAATGTTTTTGCTGCATAAAGTCTTCCAGGACGAACTTTATATCCACGTAATTCTTTTAAAATTAAACAATTAATTGCATCTCAATATGCTCTGTTAGGTTTTAATTTTCAGAGTAAATAACTCACGGACACTAGAGAAGCTTAACCAAGTTTAATTCTTCCCAAAGGGTCGTTGCAGCTGTAGTTCAGACTCAGACATGGCTTCCCTCCCCGTGGTGGTGTTCATACCCCACTTTGGGTGGAGTCCCCTCCTTATCTCTAAACATTGCATCCTACTTGCTAAGCAGGGAACTAAGTGATATGTGTCACGCCCTGACCTTAGAGATCCTATTTATGTTTCTATTTTGGTTTGGTCAGGGCATGAGTTGGGGTGGGTATTCTATGTTCTATGTTTTGTAGTTCTATGTTTTGGCCGGGTAGGGTTCTCAATCAGGGACAGCTGTCTATCGTGTCTCTGATTGAGAACCATACTTAGGCTGCCCTTTTTCCCACCTGTGTTTGTGGGAAGTTGACTTTGTTTAGGGCACATTGCCTTTACCTTCACGGTTTGTTTTTGTAGTGTTTATTGTTTTGTTTGGCATCATTTTTAGTAAATAAAATAAAATGTACGCTGACCACGCTGCACCTTGGTCCTGTTCTTTTAACGGCCGTGACAGAACTTCCCACCAACAACGGACCAAGCAGCGTGGTAAGGAAGAGCAGCGTGTCAAGGATTCATGGACTTGGGAGGAGATCCTGGACGGTAAGGGACCCTGGAGGCAGGCTGGGGAGTATCGCCGTCCACGGGAGGAACTGGAGGCAGCAAGAGCAGAGCGGCAGCGTTACAAAGGGACTCGGCTAGCAAGGAGGCCCGAGAGGCAGCTCCAAAAAAATGTTGGGGGGAGGGGGCACACGGGGAGTGTGGCTGAGTCAGGTTCGAGACCTGAACCAACTCCCCGTGCTTACCGTGGCGAGCGTCGTACTGGTCAGGCACCGTGTTATGCGGTGGAGCGCAAGGTGTCTCCAGTGCGCGTTCTTAGCCCGGTGCGCTACATTCCAGCTCCACGCATATGCCGGGCTAGGGTGAGCATCCAGCCAGGAAGGGTTGTGCCAGCCCTGCTCTCCAGACCTCCAGTGCGTCTCCTCGGCCCAGGATACCCTGCGCCGGCTCTGCGCACTGTGTCTCCGGTGCGTCTGCACAGCCCAGTGTGTCCTGTGCCTGCGCCCAGCATCTGCAGGGCGAAAATAACCATCCAGCCAGGACGGGTTGTGCAGGCTCCTAGCTCGAGACCTCCAGTGCGCCTCCACGGCCCAGTGTATCCGGTGCCTCTGCCAAGGACAAAGCCTCCTGTATGTCTCTCCAGCCTGGTGAGTCCTGTGCCTGCGCCTAGAAATAATCCCCCTGTATGTCTCCCATGCCTGGTGAGCGCTGTGGCAGCTCAACGTACCAGACTACCCATACGTCTCCTCCCTCCAGTGACAATCCATGGCAAGAAGCCTCCAGTGATGATCCATGGCAAGAAGCCTCCAGTGATGATCCATGGCACGAAGCCTCCAGTGATGATCCATGGCACGAAGCCTCCAGTGATGATCCATGGCACGAAGCCTCCAGTGATGATCCATGGCACGAAGCCTCCAGTGATGATCCATGGCAAGAAGCCTCCAGTGATGAGCCATGGCAAGAAGCCTCCAGTGATGATCCATGGCAAGAAGCCTCCAGTGATGATCCATGGCAAGAAGCCTCCAGTGATGATCCATGGCAAGAAGCCTCCAGTGATGATCCATGGCACGAAGCCTGCAGTGATGATCCATGGCAAGAAGCCTCCAGTGATGATCCATGGCACGAAGCCTCCAGTAAGGAGTCATGGCACGAAACCTCCAACGAAGGCCTCCAGTCCGGAGCCTCCAGCAACGTTCTCCAGTCCGGAGCCTCTAGCGACATTCTCCTGTCCAGAGCCTCCAGCGAGGTTCTCCAGTCCGGATCCCCCAGCGACGGTTTCCAGTCCGGAGCCCCCAGCGAGGGTGCCCAGTCCGGGGCCAGCAACGAGGGTGCCCAGTCCGGGGCCAGCAACGAGGGTGCCCAGTCCGGGGCCCGCTACGAGGGTTCCCCAGTCCGGGGTCGACGACGAGGGTCCCCGCACCAGATGTGCCACCAAAGTGGGGTGAGCCAGTGGTGGAGCAGGGTCTGCGTCCCTCACCTGAGCCGCCACCGCAGATAGATGCCTACCCAGATCCCCCCCTTTAGGTTTTGCGGTCGGAGCCTTTGGGGGGGGGGGGGTTACTGTCACGCCCTGAACTTAGAGATCCTTTTCATGTGTCTATTTCGGTTTGGTCAGGGCGTGAGTTTGGGTGGGTATTCTATGTTCTATGTTCTATGTTTTGTAGTTCTATGTTTTGGCCGGGTAGGGTTCTCAATCAAGGACAGCTGTCTATCGTTGTCTCTGATTGAGAACCATACTTAGGCTGCCCTTTTTCCCACCTGTGTTTGTGGGAAGTTGACTTTGTTTAGAACACATTGCCTTTAGCTTCACGGTTTGTTTTTGTAGTGTTTATTGTTTTGTTCTGCGTCATTTTTAGTAAAATAAATAAAATAAAATGTTCGCTCACCACGCTAAAATAAAATAAAACGCTCACCACGCTGCACCTTGGTCCTGTTCTTTTAACGGCCGTGACAATATGAGCCTTTCGACGGTTTCTCCCCTTATCAGTACTGTCACAAATTATTGTTTTCCTTGTACTCAGCCCCTCCCAAGCTTCATTATGGCACCCCTCATGTCTCTTTTGTAACTAATTTTCCTATTCTCTGAGTATAACAATGTTCAAACTTTACCCCAGAATCCAACAGCTCCATATGTATTCAACTGTATTTTAATATTTATATATTTCTTAATTCCATCCTTTTGTTGTTGTGAATTGTTAGATACTACTGTTGGAGCTAGGAACACAAGCATTTCATTACACTTGCGATATCTGCAAAAAAAATGATTTGATTTGGTGTTAAAAGCCAGAAGAACATTGCAAATTTATTTTGTACTCAAAAATGTGTGTTGACTGGGCTAGTGTCCATGTTGGGGTGCTGTGTCTGCTCATTGTCTGAGGAAGAGTTGGTTCCCCTCTCCTTTTCCCTCCTTCTCCCCGGCCTCTGAGGTAAAAATGAGTCACTGACTCAGCAGCTGGACTCTGTCACCCTTCATATATCCCAGGATTCCACAGGAGACTTAGCCACAGCCAAGTCCGACACATGTAAACTCTAACGGTGTGATCACTTCCTCCTCTTCCTTAAATGGACAAGTCCACCGAAGAAAGTAGGAAGACAAACACATTGTAAATGTATATTTAAATAATATCACTAGCGAAACAAATTAAATAGATTTTTATTAGCACACAAATCAAAACGTAAATGTGTACTCCTGTCTTACATATGGGAAGGACAGCAAATCAAATACATTCGCTTTTTCTATCACAACAGTTTCAGAGGCATTTTGTTCAAACCAAAGTGCCGGTCCATGCAGTTGGAAAAGCACAACGCAGCACATTCATTTGAGTGGTGATTTATTGCCCCCTTTGAAAACAGACTTATCACAGTATTTTCCTGGGGTTGCCAGGGGAGGTGTTCATCACATAGATCACATGGTTTTCTTCAAGACACCACTGAACCCAGCTGGAAATGGGCCTTACCAGCAGGACAGGTGTTTACAGAAACACTGTTTTTAGGAGGTTTTAATGCATTTCCCAGGACTTCGACATGACACTTTTATAATGTTTCTTAACAACAGTTATTATGGTTATATTATATCAATCAGACCTCCTCTTGGGCATGAGTAATAAAACCAACAGCGTTGAGGAGGGATGGCGCCACTGTCTGAGATTGTGACAGTTTGTTTTTCAACAGCGCACCATGATATTGGAGATTAACACTATTTGCCAGACTGAAACGAGACTGGTTTCTAATGAACTAAAGGCAGCTGTTGTTAGTCTTCAATAAGGGAGGATGAGGGACTGTGGTTGTTCAGGCCTGCTTTGGCACAATCTAGTTGGAGGTGGAACCTTTACATAGCAAAGTTGATATTCTGAAGTTTTACAGAGAACCCTCAAATGAATCTCAATTTTTCATGCCTGTTGTTTACTGTAGAGTGGATTCCATTATTGAATGTTTAAACCAAGGTGTTTAGTTTTCCCATTCCATTACTGAGCATAGTCAGGTCTCTGTCTCTTTCCATCTCATCTTCCTTCCTGCCTTCCTGTGCAAGGTACGGGATCACGCAAGCGCTGCTTATTTGAAGAGCCGCAATAGAATCCCTGTCAGTTCTAATTTAATCAGGCATTGCCTGGAGATGAGTTCAGATATATCAGCGCCTGTTTATAGTTAGGCCGGTGCTCCTAGTTATTGATGTGACGGAAAACAAACTGTCATGCTTTGAGAGAGAGAATGATACGTCGGACTTGGCCAACCTTTCCTCCTTTTCCTCTTTATCCTTCCTCCTCACACAATTAGAGTGTGGCATGAATGCCACCATTGTCTTTCTATCCTGTTGAAAATAGTTTTATCTGTCTGTACCTGATGCCCAAGAACACATTGAAAGGGACTTGTCTCTTATTGGTTATGTATTGACGTAGGCTGGAAGAAGCATCTCAATTTCAGGAATCGTTTATTTGTTTCCCGGCATATTTTGGTCATAGAGTTTGTCACTACCAATACGGACATGCTATTCCTATCTTCCTTGGAATCTTGCTCTATTTGCAGAAGTCAGTATTGGCATGAATAAGGTCAATATTTAGGCTATGACCTGTCACCATTGTTTTGCTTCTTGGCTTTCTTAAAAACCATAACCCAACCATAAAACCCCAAGCACAGACAAACTGTTGAAAACAGTTTGTCTATGCTGATAGGAATATGTTGTGCATCTGTGATGCAATCTTGAATAAATTGAAGACACTGAAAATGGTATACAAGTAGTTATTATCTGACTCAATTTTAGCTTTAATTTTGCTATTCACAGTTGTATTATTTTGATGGAGAAAAGTAAGGCCTAACAGCAGTATGGCTTTATCCACATAACCAGCATGTGAATAAAATCATTTATTTGTGATGCCAAAGAGGTAGTCTGTCCGTTTTCTTTGCAAACCCATTCAGAGTGTTTAAATACTACTGATTGTATTGAATCAACAGCAAAATGCTCAATTGTGTTGATTACTATTGAGAGAAACCACATTATACAGAGAAACCCGCATTGCACTGTGGGTACACATCATTATTTGATTATCAAGTTTACAGAGTCAGGCCAAAATGTATTTTGTTTCCATAAACACTTTTTGGTAGTTCTGGATACCAGGCAAGCGCCTTCTCCTACAAAACACTTCACATAATCAGCGCCAACAGCTACTAGTTACCAAGGAAAAGAGTGTAAAACATAATGCATCCATTATTATCTAACAGTGTTGATAATGACTACAAAAAATATAGCATCTAACAGCTGCAACTCACTAATAATATTCCCAATTTGCTACAATACCTTGGTACTGCTGGTTCACAGTGGTATTATTAAGTGTTGGAGGGAGGTTTTCTGGGTCCTGCAGGATAGACTCACTCATACTGTACTAGGCAGTGTAGCGTTTGGCTCCTAGGCATGTATGAGACCATGTTTCTGTGCAAAGGCCAGACTAACTTATCCCTCATTTGACTTCACTGACTGCTTTCATTATATTATATTATTATATACTGTGCAGAAGTGATGGAAATCATTCCTCAACTCATAAGGAATCTATAGGGATGCCTTTCCACAGTCTCCTCTGAAGAGAAGCTCCCAGAGAGGCCTCTGAGGATGTGATTGGGAATTCTGAGGCCCTTTTCCCCTACTTGTGGTATGCAGGGTCTCTCTTGCTGTTGTATGTAACTGAGCCACCCACAACCTTACTCTATATGGTCTTAAGTTGACCAGGCCTTTGATATCTGTAACGGCTGTCTAATTCCTCCTCCTCGGATGAGGAGAAGGAGTAAGGGTCGGACCAAAACGCAGCGTTGAATGAAGACATGATGAATATTTATTAACGACAAGACGAACACGAAAAAACACTTGGAAAATACAAAACAACAAAACGACGTAGACAGACCTGAACTTGAGAACTTACATATACACAAAGAACGCACGAACAGGTACAGACTACACAAACGAACGAAAACACGAAACAGTCCCGTGTGGCGCATACAGACACGGACACAGGAACAATCACCCACAAACAAACAGTGAGAACAGCCTACCTTAATATGGTTCTCAATCAGAGGAAACGTCAAACACCTGCCTCTAATTGAGAACCATATCAGGCAACACATTTAACCCAACATAGAAACACATAACATAGAATGCCCACCCCAACTCACGCCCTGACCAACTAACCACATACAAAAACAAAGGAAAACAGGTCAGGAACGTGACAATATCCCTGGAGATATCAACCGTCAGAGCAGTCCAGCAAGGTTTGTATTGCGTAATATAGACATCACTAGCAGTTCATATGCCTTCTGGAGCCGCCTGACAAAGGGATATGAGACCTCAGGGTAGCAGACCAAGCCTAAACATCTGCACTCCTCTTCCCATCTTGTCTGAGAAACGATGAGAATTGGAACCCTTTGCCCAAAACATCTCTGTCCCATCATATGTTCCTCCTAAACACCCCGGTAACAGCAGCCCCACCCTCCTGGAAACAGATTTATTTGATACCTCAGCTTGGCCACTTTGTAAATATTTAGCGATGTGGGACCAATTTGAAGGGATCACATCTCCTCACTGAGGGTTGCTCAAATGTTTTTATTTAGATTGAAAGCTCTTGAAAGGACCAGTTCTTCGCATTCCAAAACCACCAATCAGCATGTGCTGATCCATTGCAGAGCAAATGTACAGTGGGATTTTATCGATGGTATGGTTCACATGATATAATACAATTCTAAAGAAGAAAATAGCAAAGGTTGTTTTGAACAGATGGTACCTGTGAATGTACTGGAAAGTTCTTACCTTGATATAATTTCTATGAACCATTATTACAATCAGATGGAATGGATTGTACTTTTTTGTATTTTGTTGTTTTTGTATGTGTGCTTATTTGGTTGCGTGTTCACAAAGCTCTGTAGACGAATATGATCCCCCAGCTAACTGCTGGGAACAGAGGAACAGAGGTCGAGCTGGCAAGGCTTTAGATAGCAATCAGAGCTTCATAACAGGAGAAGAAAAGAGAGGAGAGGGTGTAAGCACTGGGAGCTTGGAGTCACAGAGCACAAAGGAGTGAATCATCTATGTGTTGGGCTGGGTGACTAGTGTGGACCATAAACAACTGTGCAAATGGCTGTAAAACTGAAGAGCCTGCTGCACATCTGTGTGCTTGACAAGTGTGTGAGTTGATAACCCACACACCCGCCCTTAGCGCCCACGTCAGTGGTTATATCCAGGTCAGGGCTGTCTTAGGGTTGAGCAATATCGAAGGCACAAATGCTTTGTCTTGTATGAGCTGATATTCCACACACCCACCCTCAGCGCCCACGTCAATGGTCCTATCCAGGTCAGGGCTGTCTTATGGTTTTGCGATATCAAATGCACAAATGCTTTGTCTTTCCTAATGTGGGACTTTTTAAACAAGTTACGTTCAGAGACGAGCAGTCGTAGTTATTTCTGTTATAGTCAACATTTGTCGTGTGAAAACCTCTGCCAGAGCTTAATTCCTCTGGAACTGATTGAACATTGGCAATGTGCATTTGTGGTCTCTTGCAGTCACAATGAAAATTCATAATAAAAGGGAAAATTGTGCTAGAAGAAGAGCACACAAAGTGTCTTTGAGAATTGGGAAATGGACAAGGCATAGACGTGCACACTAGCACAGAGACTGTGTGTTCTTCTTTGAGAACACTGTGTGAGATGAGGAGACATGACACAGACAGAGAGGCCTATTTTAATTCTGACGGCACTTTCTGAAGTCCGACTACAGCTTATTCCACTTGGTTATATCAGCCAGAAGGTTTCTGTATGCTTAGACGTGGGCTTGCTGATGTAATAGTGTGAGATAGCCAGAGTCCAGCAGCTTCTTTAAAGGGGAAACACAGTGAGTGTCTGCACAGCCTCACATCTTGCAAGCTGCCCAGTCAATATCCATAACGTCTCATCCTTTACATTCCAAATTGTAGGTTCTGCATGATTTATTCTCACTGCTAAAAGATAGAGGGCAAACTGTTCATCTGTCTACATCAGTCCACAGAAAATCTGTGCTATGTTTTTCACATGAAGGTCTCTTATGAGGCAGAATCAGGTTTGTCCAGACAGACAGGCAGAAAGACAGCCTGAGCAGAATAACAGCTTTATTACAGCTTTATAGAATAAAAGGGGAAAAATAGGTAAATGGTTTCAACACTTTAACCTTTGACGATAACCCCAACAGGAAAGACAGACAGCATCCATCTCTAAAACTATTTAATCTGCTGTCTTATTGACAAGGATGCTTCTGCGGTGCAGACGTAGACCACATTGTTATTGGCTCTGCTTGTTTTATTTACTCCCGGCAGAATGAGCATGTCTAAAGCGAGATGTTGTGATCATCACTGGCTATTGTGTCCAAGCTCTATTAAGCTGAGCCAGTTGTCTAGAAAGTTTCCGTCTAAATATCTGGATTGAGAAGTTCATGGAGGTTGTGGATTTAGAATGCATTTCTCCAATAAGCTAGGTTGTGTGGGTACATTGTCACTATAGGTGAAATGTCAATCGAGAGGACAGTCCATATGAATGTGAGGAAACGTTACCAGTCATACCAGGCTTCTAGGCTCTCCAGACAAATGGCTGCTAAACGAAAAAGAAACAAATATGAAGGCGGATTTTGGACTCAGGCCTGGAGTTAGGATTAGTGCTAAATGTCAACGTGATCAAGACAAAGATGATGATTGTGGACTACAGAAAAAAGAGGACAGAGCAAGCCCCCATTAACATTGATGGGCCTGCAGTGGAGCAGGTTGAGAGCTTCAAGTTCCTTGTTGTCCACATCACCAACAAACTAACATGGTCCAAACAGACTAAGACAGTTGTGAAGAGAGCACGACAAAACCTATTGCCCCTAAGAAGACTGAAAAGATTTGGCATGGGTCCTCAGATCCTCAATAGGTTCTACAGCTGCACCATCGAGAGCATCCTGACTGGTTGCATCACTGCCTGGTATGGAAACTGCTTGACCTCCGACCGCAAGGCTACAAAGGGTCACTTTAATAACTGTACCTACATGTACATATTACCTCAACTAACCGGTACACCCGCACATTGACTCGGTACCGGTACCCCCCTGTATATAGTCTCGCTACTGTTGTTTTACTGCTGCTCTTTAATTACTTGTTACTTTTATTTCTTATTCTTATCCATATTTTTTAAAACTGCATTGTTGATTAGGGGCTAGTAAGTAAGCATTTCACTGTATTGATGCATCCACTGCTGCCCGCACACTTCTCGGCCTTGGCTGTGCGTCTAGGTCTTGGCCATTCATCTCCGCCTTGGCAAAATGTAAGTGTTCTCGTAGAACCACAACGCAATTTGGTGCGTATTCCACCTGGTTTCAAGTCAATTTGCAAACGTTTCATGTTACTTACATGCGGGAAGAATACATAATAGTGTTATAGCCTTTAGTTTTCTTGGCATTTTGTGTTATTGTGATCGGCTCACGTTTTACCGGTACGGCGTGCCCCCACTATACTTACTTACTTTTACCTTTGATCTACTGTAGCTTTTATTTAGGTGATTGTAAGTTCTCAAAAATCATAGGCTATTATAAAAAGTATTTTTGTTGTTGTTGTTGCAATGCACCAAACTGTGATCTTGTGGCCCACCTGGACCCATGCAGCAACCCACAAGTGGGTACCACCCTACAGTTTGGGAACCACTAATCTATAAAACCCATTACAACTAGTTTTATAACATCTTATGTTGTTACTCATAACTATTTAAAACTCCTTATTACAACTATGACAAGTGTTATGATGTATTATATAGATGCTATGTCACGGCCGTTTAAAGGAGTGGACCAAGGCGCAGCGTGATTAGAATCCATTCTTTTATTTATTTAAACAAAGAACACTTTAACAAACTCACAAAACAACAAAACGAACCGTGAAGCCAACGTAGTGCTCACAGGCAACTAAACAAGGACAACTACCCACAAAACCAACTTGGAAAATGGCAACCTAAATAGGCTCCCCAATCAGAGACAACGATAAACAGCTGTCTCTGATTGGGAACCCATCCAGGCCACCATAAACCTAATTACCCCTAGACAACACAAAAGCATACAGTTTGTTGATAGTATGACCATCTGTAGATCATCTATATGGGACTATCCAAATAAAGTGTGACCGAATATTTTTACTACTAGTACTTTACTAGTACTTTACAACAAGTCTTAAACTTTTAAACTCTTTCATTTCAGTGCCAATATTATATGAGTGGCGCACACATCTCTATCACATTCACACAAACAAGTGGAACATGCTACTTGCTACGATACAACCCATTTTTTTTAAAGCACCTTTACATTGCTATGATACATTGTACACAAATGAAAGACAATGTTTCCCAGTTGTTCTCAGCAACATATGACATTAATGATGCATTTAAAGTGTAAAGCTTAGTTTACCTGCCATACTCAGATGAAAGTCTAAAAGTGGATTGTGCAAACAGAAAATCTCCTGTGTTTTGTGAACGCAGAAATCGAAAGGGGAAGTTGAAAGTTTGAAAAAATATGTATCCAATCTAGACATGGCCATCTCGTAGCCCAATCACGAACCAAGTTTGATTAAAAAAAAATAATAACTCCAATGAATGAAGTTGAAACTCAAAACTTTACTCCACTCATCTCCCACTCACTTTCCCTCGCTCTCTGGAAATGTCCCCCTCCCCATATGTGCACTCACTCAAACACAGGCACAGAGCACAGCAACCTGCGTTTCATAATTGAGTACAGTTACATGCAGACAATAAGGTGATTATTGTGGATAGTCAGATTAATATAATAGCTTGATTAAAATGTTTACATGCTTTGCAAGAAGAACGATTTCCCAAATAATCCTGTTTTCCACACACGTAGCTATGTGTAACCTACTTGGACACCTCCCACTCTCCCACACCCAATAGCATGAAGCCACAGGGCTCTTCTTGCAGACTCTGAACATTGCAAACCGTAGGTCGGGATATTTTTTACAATGAGGACAGATTTACGACAGATCTGCGATTTGGGCCTGGGATTAGGATTAGTGCTAGAGTAAGGGTCAGTGTCAGTGTCACTACGCTCTGTAAATCAAATACACTTACGCAAGTGTAGTGCAGTGGACTTCTGTGCAGCACCCTCCATATGTTGCTGCTGGAGAAACCTATGTAACCTCTGTAACCTCTGTAAACCTCTGTAACACTTTACTGTAGGTTTTCTAATGTATGAATTAATAAAGCCTTTGTAACACCTATAAAACACATAACATTTGTCATAAACTGTCATATTTATTAATAAATAGTTATGAGTGGGCCTCCCGGGTGGCGCAGTGGTCTAGGGCACTGCATCGCAGCTGTGCCACCAGAGATTCTGAGTTCTAGCCCAGGCTCTGTCGCAGCCGGCCGCCAGTGCGGCTTGGTTGGGTTGTGTTTCGGAGGACGCATGGCTTTCGACCTTCGTCTCTCCCGAGCCCGTACGGTAGTTGTAGCGATGAGACAAGATAGTAATTACTAACAATTGGATACCACGAAATTGGGGAGAAAAAGGGGGTAAACAAAAATAAATAAAATAAAAATAGTTATGAGTAACAACATAAGATGTTATAAAACTAGTTATAATGGGTGTTATAAATGACTGTCCATCCTGTTGCCATATACTCTAATGTCAACTGTTAATAACTACTTGTGCCAAATTTGTAGCAGTTTTACTTTAGGGTAACTTTATCCTTATTGCAATCAGGATACATGTTTTGGAATATTTTTATTCCCTACAGGCTTCCTTCTTTTCACTGTGTAGCGGTTCTATGTGTAGCTGGTGTAGGGAGTCAGGCGCAGGACAGTAGATATGAGTAATTCAAGTACTTTACTCAAAAAATACAAATATACAAGGCAACAATGATAGCCCACAAACACAGACCGAATTACCATAAACAATCACTCACGAACACAACACGGGGAACAGAGGGTTAAATAATAAACAAGTAATAGGTTGAGTGAAGCCAGGTGTGATAAGACAAAGACAGAACAAAGGGAAAATTAAAAGTGGATCGGCGGTGGCTAGAAGGCCGGTGACGTCGAATGCCGAACGTCGCCCGAACAAGGAGAGGGACCGGCTTCAGTGGAAGTTGTGACACACTGTCATTTAGATAAGTATTGTGGAGTAACTAAACTCGGCAAAAAAGAAACGTCCTCTCACTGTCAAGTGCATTCACTTTCAGCAAACTTAACATGTGTAAATATTTGTATGAACATAACAAGATTCAACAACTGAGACATAAACTGAACAAGTAACACAGACATGTGACTAACATAAATGGAATAATGTGTCCCTGAACAAAGGGGGGGTCAAATCAAAAGTAACAGTCAGTATCTGGTGTGGCCACCAGCTGCATTAAGTATTGCAGTGCATCTCCTTCTCGTGGACTGCACCAGATTTGCCAGTTCTTACTGTGAGATGTTACCCCACTCTTCCACCAAGGTACCTGCAAATTCTGGGACATTTCTGGTGGGAATGGCCCTAGTTCTCACCCTCCGATCCAACAGGTCCCAGACGTGCTCAATGGGATTGAGATCTGGTCTCTTCGCTGACCATGGCAAAACACTGACATTGCTGTCTTAAAGGAAATCACGCACAGAACGAGCAGCTGGTGGCATTGTCATGCTGGAGGGTCATGTCAAGATGAGCCTGCAGGAAGGGTACCACATGAGGGAGGAGGATGTCTTCCCTGCATTGCACTGCATTGAGATTGCCTGCAATCACAACAAGCTCAGTCCGATGATGCTGTGACACACCACCCCAGACCATGACGGACACTCCACCTCCAAATCGATCCTGCTCCAGAGTACAGGCCTCGGTGTAACACTCATTCCTTTGACGATAAACGTGAATCCGACCATCATCCCTGGTGAGACAAAACCGTGACTCGTCAGTGATGAGCACTTTTTGACAGTCCTGTCTGGTCCAACGACGGTGGGTTTGTGCCCATTGGTGACGTTGTTGCCGGTGATGTCTGGTGAGGACCTGCCTTACAAAAGGCCTACAAGCCCTCAGTCCAGCCTCTCTCAGCCTATTGCAGACAGTCTGAGCACTGATGGAGAGATTGTGCATTCCTGGTGTAACTCGGGCAGTTGTTGTTGCCATCCTGTACCTGTCCCGCAGGTTTGACGTTCAGATGTACCGATCCTGTGCAGGTGTTGTTACACGTGGTCTGCCACTGCGAGGACGATAAGCTTTCCTTCCTGTCTCCCTGTAGCACTGTCTTACGCGTCTCACAGTACAGACATTGCAATTTATTGCCCTAGCCACATCTGCAGTCCTCATACCTCCTTGCAGCATGCCTAAGGCACGTTCACGCAGATGAGCAGGGATCCTGGGCATCTTTCTTTTGGTGTTTTTCAGAGTCAGTAGAAAGGCCTCTAGTGTCTTAAGTGTTCATAACTGTGACCTTAATTGCCTACCGTCTGTAAGCTGTTAGTGTCTTAACGACCGTTCCACAGGTGCATGTTCAGTAATTGTTTATGGTTCATTGAACAAGCATGGGAAACAGTGTTTAAACTCTTTACAATGAAGATCTGTGAAGTTATTTGGATTTTTACGAATTATCTTCGAAAGACAGGGTCCTGAAAAAGGGCTGTTTCTTTTTTTGCTGAGTTTAGATTAATTCTCTGTGTAACGACTCTCGTGGGTTGAAGAAGGAGACCAAGGTGCAGTGTGGTAGGCGTTCATGATTTTTAATAAAACTGGACACCGCAACAAAAATAACAAAGTAGAAAACGAAAACGAATAGTTCTGTCAGGCAACAAAACAGCTAAACAGAAAATAACTCCCCACAAAACCCAAACGGAAAATCACAATTTATATATGATCCCCAATCAGAGACAACGATAGACAGCTGCCTCTGATTGGGAACCACACATGGCAAAAACAACAAAGAAATAGAAAACATAGAATCTCCCACCCGAGTCACACCCTGACCTAACCAAACATAGAGAATAAATAAGGATCTCTAAGGTCAGGGCGTGACACTCTGACCCTTTTCAAATGTACAATGAGTTATTATTACTATTATGAGGTGAGTTCTACTTGCTGTATCATTAAGTTATACTGTTTTTCTATCTAATCTAACAATTGGAAAACTGGCAAGAAACACTTGTTATGCGATAATTGGGTTATTAGCCAATATGCATTTCACAAAGACTGTATTTAAACAGTATCATCGTGCTAGCAAGGTTCTTTCCCTTTTTTTAACCAATTTTACGAAGATCTGTGAAGTTATTTGTATTTTCACAAATTATCTTTGAAAGACAGGGTCCTGAAAAAGGGACGTTTCTTTTTTTGCTGAGTTTACTATGCTGTTGATCCATCCTTAGTTTCCTCCTATCACAGCCATTAAAGCTGCAATATGTAACTTTCTCGGCCACCCGACCAAATTCACATAGAAATGTGTATTATAGATATGTCATTCTCATTGAAAGCAAGTCTAAGAAGCAGTAGAGCTGTTCTATGTGCACTATTTCTATGCTTCCCGTTCTTAAGTTTTATTTTTGCATCTTTTGGTTTTGTACACCAGCTTCAAACAGCTGAAAATACAATATTTTTGGTTACGGAAATTATATTTCTCAGCGGTTTAGATGGTACAATGATTCTCTACACTGCACTAGCTTCTTTTGTCACATAAACTGAAATTAGGTGAACTATTAGAATTTTAGCAACCAGGAAATGGCAGAGCGATGTCTGCATTGTTCACCTTTAAACTCTGTAACTGTTTTAGAGTCCCCATTGGCCTCATTGTGAAATCACAGTGTTCTCTTCAAACCACAATGCAATTTGGAGCGCATTCCACCTGGTTTCAAGTCAATTCACACATTTTTCATAATGTTTTGTTATTTCTGTATAACAAAGAAATTAACTGCAAAGTTACATCTTTTAGAATGAGGGTCAATAGGAAACAATGTTGGGTTTTCTCAATTTGTGGGCGTGGTCGAGGGGAATTCCTTATTATTACGTGAATACCGACTGGGACTATAGATGCGGTAAAGGGGTCAATGCAGGAATCCTGTAGGAATCATACAGGTAGTCCATCAGGAAAACAATCCTTCCGGAATCCCGCAGAATATGTATCCTGCCGGAATAGGAAGTCATGCAGGATATTCCACAAGATTTTCGGGGCGACTTTCCTGTAGGACAATTCCTGCAGGAATCCTGCAGGATCCTGTAGGAATCATGCAGGTTGTCGTTCAGAGAAAAAATCCTGCAGGAATCGTACAGAATATATGTCCTGCAGGAATAGGAAGTCCATCATCAATCTTAAATGGAAGAAGTTTGGAACCACCAAGACTCTTCCTAGAGCTGGCCGCTCAGCCAAACTTAGCAATCTGGGGTGAAGGGTCATGGTCAGGAAGGTGAGCAAGAACCCGATGGTCACTCTGACAGAGCTCTAGAGTTCCTCTGTGGAGATGGGAGAACCTTCCAGAAGGACAACCATCTCTGCAGCACTACACCAATCAGGCCTATATGGTTGAGTGACCAGCGGAAGTCACTCCTCAGTAAAAGGCACATGACAGCCCGTTTGGAGTTTGCCAAAAGGCCCCTAAAGACACTCAGACCATGAGAATCAAGATTCTCTGGAGAGCCTGTAAACAACAGTGAGAATGACTACCACAGAAGCCCTGTGGTAGTCAGAGAGTACAGAGAGAACCTTGATGAAAACCTGATCCAGAGCGCTCAGGACCTCAGACTGGGGCGAAGGTTCACCTTCCAAAAGGACAACAACCCTAAGCAAACAGCTAAGACAACACAGGAGTGGCTTCAGGACAAGTCTCTGAATGTCCTTGAGTGGCTGAGCCAGAGCCCGGACTTGAACCCGATCAAACATCTCCGGAGAGGCCTGAAAATAGCTGTGCAGCAACGCTCCCCAACCTGACAGAGCTTGAGAGGATCTGCATACCCAAGAAGACTCGATGCTGTAATCACTGCCAAAGGTGCTTCAACACAGTACTGAGTAATGGGTCTGAATACTTATGTAAATGTGATATTTATTTTTTAATTAGCAAACAATTCTATAAACCTGTTTTTGATTTGTCATTATGGGGTATTGTGTGTAGATTGATGAGGAGAAAAAAACGATTTAATACATTTTTGAATAAGGCGGTCTGAATACTTTCCGAAGGCACTGTATTTTGTAACAGAGAGTAATGGTGACATCACATGAACAGCTTATGAGTGTTGGTGTGAAGGGAAACGTCTGTCTGCAATTGTAAACTTAGTGATAGTTGGTTTTAATATGGCTGGTCCACCAACAACATCTGTGAGTATGCATGTGTGTTAGGCTCTGTTTTAAAGGGAGAAATGAGAGACTGAAACTGTGTGTAGTGTTACCTGCGCCTGCATGGCTGTCTAGTGCTGCCTTCTGTGGTAGTCATTCTCACTGTTGTTTACAGGCTCTGTCTTAACTGGGGAGGACAGGAGAGAGGAGAGGGGAAAAGTTCTGAATATACCTGCAAAATATTTGTGTGTTACATGAAAAACAGCGACAAATTAGTTCAAATTATATATTGTAGTAGTAAAAGACAACCTACTCACCTTTTACTGTAGCTCCAAATGAGACAAAAAAAATTGAAAAAGATGAATTAGTAAACGTATTGTTTTCTCATGCACTTACCAACTCTAATGTGGTGTGGTGGCCTTCTGCTAAACTGTTAGAAATATAAGGTAAAGAAATACAGTGAGATACTAGGTGTGTGTGTGTGTGTGTGTGTGTGTGTGTGTGTGTGTGTGTGTGTGTGTGTGTGTGTGTGTGTGTGTGTGTGTGTGTGTGTGTGTGTGTGTGTGTGTGTGTGTGTGTGTGTGTGTGTGTGTGTGTGTGTGTTTCCTGTGCTCCCTATAGTCTAAGCTGTAAGGGAAAACAAGAAAACTCACATGGTGGTGGTAGTGGTGAAACTGTCTGAGCAAGCTATAAGTAAAAGAGAAAGTCATGTTAAAATGATCAATTACTATTTTAATCAAACTATTTGTATATTAAATTGAGACCTAATATATTTCAGTGAAAATAATGTGATATTTTATAGATAAACGCTCCAAATTGCATATGTTTTCGATCTAGAGCGTATAGCGAGTCAACTGTCATTTTTCAAGTGGGATTCCAAACCTAAGAAGATGAAACGGCTAGTACGCTACATGACCAATAGTATGTGGACACCTGCTCATCGAACGTCTCATTCCAAAATCATGAGTATTAATATAGAGTTGGTCCCCCCTTTGCTGCTATTACAGCCTCCACTCTTCTGGGAAGGCTTTCCACTAGATGTTGGAACATTGCTGCGGGGACTTGCTTCCATTCAGCCACAAGAGCATTAGTGGGGTTAGGCACTGATCTTGGGTGATTAGGCCTGGATCGCAGCCGGTGTTCCAATTCATTCTAAAGGTGTTTGATGGGGTTAAGGTCAGGGCTCTGTGCAGGCCAGTCGAGTTCTTCCACACCGATCTCGACAAACCATTTCTGTATGGACCTCGCTTTGTGCACGGGGGAATTGTCATGTTGAAACAGGAAAGGGCCAACCCCAAACTGCTGCCACAAAGTTGGAAACACAAAATTGTCTAGAATGTCATTGTATGCTGTAGCGTTAATATTTCCCTTCACTGGAACTAAGAGGCCTAGTCCAAACCCAAGACCATTATTTATTCTCCACCAAACTTTACAGTTGGCACTATGCATTTGGGCAGGTAGCGTTCTCGTGGCATCCACCGAACCCAGATTCGTCCGTCGGACGGCCAGATGGTGAAGCGTGATTCATCACTCCAGAGAACACATTTCCAATGTTCCGGAGTCCAATAGCAGCGAGCTTTACACCACTCCAGCTGACGCTTGGCATTGCACATGGTGATATTAGGCTTGTGTGCGGCTGCTCGGCAATGGAAACCCATTCCCGACGAAAAGTTATTGTGCTGAGGTTTCTTCCAGAGGCAGTTTGGAACTTGGTAGTGAGTGTTGCAGCCAAGAACTGACGATTTTTACACGCTATGTGCTTCAGCACTCGGTGGTCCCATTCTGTGAGCTTGTGTGGCCTACCACTTTTCAGCTGAGCCGTTGTTGCTTCTAGATTGTTTCCACTTAACAATAACAGCACTTACAGTTGGCCATGGCAGCTCTAGCAGGGCATCCTTTCACGGTGCCATGTTGAAAGTCACTGAGCTCTTCAGTAAGGCCATTCTACTGCCAATGTTAATTTATGGATATTGCATGGCTGTATGCTCGATTTTATACCCCTGTCAGCAACGGGTGTGGCTGAAATAGTCTCTGAATGTCCTTGAGAGGCCCAGCCAGAGCCCAGACATGAACCCGATCTAACATATCTGGAGAGACCTGAAAATAGCTGTGCAGCGACGCTCCCCATCCAACCTGACAGAGCTTGAGAGGATCTTCAGAGTCGAATGGGAGAAACTCCCCAAATACAGGTGTGCCAAGCTTGTAGCATCATACCGAAGAAGGCTCGAGGCTGTAATCACTGCCAAAGGTGCTTCAACAAAGTACTAAGTAAAGAGTCTGAATACTTGTGTAAATGTGATGTCATTTAAAAAATATATATACATTTGCTAAAATTTCCAAAAACCTGTTTTTGCTTTGTCATTATGGGGTATTGTGTGTAGATTGCAGATTTTTTTTATTTTAGAATAAGGCTGTAACAAAATGTAGAAAAAGTCAAATGATCTCAATACTTTCCGAATGTAACCAGTTATGTGAGCTATTGGATCACTCCAATATGGTGTCCTTCCGAGCGGCAGGATACATTCTGAATAAGGATTTCAGATTAGTCCCATGTACCGGGTAGTGCTGCGGCTGACCCCCTTAAATAGCTTCCGCCGCACTACTTTCACCTCGTGTCCTTTTTTAAGGCACCGTAGATCACCGACAAAGAGGATTGGAGTGATCCAATAGATCACATAACCGTGGTTACATACGTAATATTGGATTACTCCAATATGGTATCACAATACCAGTTAAAGGCCAGACAGAGAGCAAAGTCCTGTAGGATTGAGCTCAAGGCAGGCATAGTTGCTGTGACCCACCAACCCCACTCAGGGAAGCGGAGGCAACACCCAGCACGGCCGTCCCGACCTCATTTGCAGGTGCAACATTGATTTGATAGTACCTAGAAAAGGTGCTAGACAAATTCCCAACTGTCCGAGGCACAAATATCATTGAGGGGAACTCCTAGGAGCAGGGCCCACGATGTAGATACTCCTCTAGTAGAATGTGCCACAACAGCAGATGGCAGAGGCCGGCTGCCCAGCTGATATGCTGTAATAATAGTGTACACAATCCAATGAGAGAGTCTTTGTATCGATAGGTTCCGGCCCAGAACTCTCTCACCATAGCAAACGAGTGTCCAAGGCCCTGACCGGGCACAGCTCACCCGAGGCCCTGACCACACCCAGCTCACCCGCAGCTGCGGGAGGTGCATATGTGGCCAAATTTATGAGCCGGTTCACATGTCTGTCAAACAGGAACTTTGGCAAGAGTGAGGGGTTAAGAAGGAGGGTGACACTCCTCTTGTCTGGACCGATTTAGAAAAACATTCAATACTCACTGAAAAAGCATGAAGTTCACTCACCCTCTTATTGGAGGTAATAGCCAACAGGAATGCCACCTTCATGGATAGGTGCTTCAAAGACATCGACTCTAGGGGCTCAAGGGCGGCTTAGCAAGAACTGACAGCACAACGTCAAGGTTCCAGCTTGGCACCGAGCGGGCTATTGCTGGACACAGATGTCGACCTCCCTACATACATTTGGAGAGCAATGGATAGCTACCCATGGATCCCTCTGGGCCGTCGTCATGGCATGCCGAGATAGCAGCTAAATACACTCTCAATGTGGATGCCGCTCAGTTACTTTGAAAACCGTAAAACCGTTTGCACATATGACTCTCACACCAGGTACAGCATATACACCACCACAATTGATATGATGCATTGGTGGAAGAAGCCATGGCGCTCCGCAACACGTTCACTACATTGTCCCGAAGGCCTAGACTGGTCCACTAATGCCTCACAGAGGCCAAGCCCGAAGCTGGAGGTGGTGCAGTCCGGATGCCACAGTATCCCGCCAGCCTGAAAGAGCAGGTCGGGCCTCAGGGTCAGCTGCCATGGGATCAGGAACGGAGGGAAAACAGAAGGCTGAACCATGGTTGTCTCAGCCAACATGGACCTATCAAGAGCAGCTGGTGGCCCATCAATAGGACCCTGTCTAGTGGAGCTGTGATCAGGGGAAATATTGAGAAAGAGTAAAGCGTGATTGCCAGCCAATCGTGTGCGAAGGGTGTCAAGACCCATAGGGCCTGTAGGGTCCAACATCGAGAACCAGCAGGGGCAATGCGTGTTCTACTGAGATGCAAACAGATCCACCGTGCTCTCCCAAACCTGTCCCAAAGCTGTAGCACCACCTGAGGGTGTAGACTCTAGTCCCCCTCCAGCGGGCCGTCTGTCAAGAGCATGTCTGCTGCATTGTTCAGGACCCCAGGGATATGTGCTGCTCGCAGCGATGCCAAGTGGGTCTGGGCCCAAGGCAAGAGCTCCCGATCCATTTGACCAGAAAATGCTGCCCAACCAGGTAGGGCTGGAATTACTGGAGAGCTAGGCAAACCACCAGCAAATGTGTGGACCACTCCATGAGGGGCTCCAGCGGCTGCTGGCCACCATGCCTCTGAACGTGGCACCCCAACCCGTCAGAGAGGCATAAGCGCACACCAGCTCTCTGCGGTGGACTCTAAGCAGGCTCACTCCCTTTAACAGGAAGGAGCGAGATAGCCACTTCGATAGGGTCCTCAAATATGAACTCATCACCAACAATTGACGGTGTCTGTGTTGTTTTGGGTGCCGATCGTGGGAGATGAACCGTCGCTGAAGTAACAGTGTCCACCATGCAATGCGAGAGTCTGGTCGGATAGGCCCCGGCCCAGAACTCCCTCCCCATAGTAAACAAAAACTGGTAAAGATTTTGTATTGCCTGTGTCTGTGAAAAGTAAGTGTCCGTCGCACTACCCGGGCACAACACACAGGGGGAAGCCCCTAGTTCACCTGCTACAGGGAGAGGGGCGTATGTGGACAACTATAATGGCCGGTTAACGTGTCTGTCAGACAGAACCCTTGGCCAGAATGAGGGGTTAGGTAAGTCGGCAGTCCTTTCATCTCTTTCAGAAACATTCAGTCAACCAGGATGTCAACAGTAAAAGATGTAGCCTTCCATCACTGTATTCAGTACCCATGAGGTATCCATGGGGACTCTACCGCCTCTCTCAGTTTGGCATTTGGGCCTGTGAGAAGTGTAACAGTATAACTTTAGTCCGTCCCCTCGCCCATACCCGGGCTCCTCTGCACACATCAACAACAGTCACCCACGAAGCGTCGTTACACATCGCTCCACAAAGGCCGCGGCCCTTGCAGAGCAAGGGGAAACCCTACTTCAAGTCTCAGAGCAAGTGACGTAACCGATTGAAATGCTATTGGCGCTTACCCGCTAACTAGCTAGCCATTTCACATCCTTTACAGAAGCTGCCAATGCCGGCGGCAAGCACCTCAGGATGACTGCTGAGTGCCACGCTTCTTAGACGAGGTTCGCTGCCTGTGGGCAGGTACACCTTGCATTTCCCAAGGTGAAACGCCATACTGGAAATGGTAGTTTAACTCTGTGGGAAGAAGAGAAGGGTAGTGTATACCCTGCAGTGTAACAACCCCAGCTACACACTGCATAAGACCAGCAATGTAATCTAGCTGTTATGTGAGTTTCTAAGGGAAGCTAGGATAGATACTATCTGTACTGTAAAGTAGTGTAACATGATTATAGTAAACACAGCTATACAGTGAACCCCTCAGTGTAATAGAGCTGAGTTGTGAGTTTCCAAAGGAAACTAGCTAGGATAGTTACTCTATGTACTGTAAAGTAGTGTAATAGAAAATCTATCGAGCACTAACCCAGCAACACACTGTGAAAAACAGCAGTGAAATAGAGCTGTAATGTGAGTTTCCAATGGAAACTAGTATAGTTACTGTTTTCCTGTAAAGTAGTGCAACAGAAAACAATCGTAAACCCAGCTACGCACTGTGTGAAAAGAGTAGTGTAATAGAGCTGTAATGTGAGTTTCCAGGAGAAACTAGGATAGTTACTGTCTTAACTGTAAGTACAACAGAAAAATAGTGACCTCAGCTACATACTGTCAAAGTGACTTTCCAAAGGAAAACTAGGATAGCCAAGGAAAACTAGCATAGTTACTGTATGTAGCCTACCGTAAGTAGTGCAACAGAAAAACCATGGTAAACCCAGCCACAAACTGTGTGAAAAAAAACAGTAGTGTAATAGAGCTGTGAGTTTCCAATTAAGGGATAGTTATTGTCTGTACTGTAAAGTAGTACAACAGAACTATAGTGAGCACAGTGTAAAAGAGCTGAGATGTGAGTGTCCATGGGAAACTATGATAGTTACTGTCTGTACTGTAAAATAGTGTAACAGAAACTATTGCAACCCAGCAACTGTTTAAAAAACAACAGTTTAATCTCACGATGCAGAGCTAGCATAAACTCATTCTAATAGTGGAAATTGAAGCCAACAGTAATATTACTGTGACTGGCAGCTTCATTAAATAGTACCCGCAAAACACCAGTCTCAACGTCAACATTGAATAGGCGACTCTGGGATGCTGGCCTTCTAGGCAGAGTTCCTCTGGCCAGTGTCTGTGCTCTTTAGCCCATCTTAATCTTTTATTTTTATTGGCCAGTCTGAGATATGGATTTTTCTTTGCAACTCTGCCTAGAAGGCCAGCATCCCGGAGTCACCTCTTCACTGTTGACGTTGAGACTGGTGTTTTGCGGGTACTATTTCATGAAGCTGCCAGTTGAGGACTTGTGAGACGTATGTTTCTCAAACTAGACACTCTAATGTACTTGTCCTCTTGCTCAGTTGTGCAACGGGGCCTCCCACTCCTCTTTCTAATCTGGGTAGAGACAGTTCGCGCTGTTCTGTGAAGGGAGTAGTACACAGCGTTGTACCAGATCTTAAGTTTCTTGGCAATTTATTGCATGGAATAGCCTTCATTTCTCAGAACAATAATAGACTGACGAGTTTCAGAAGAAAGCACTTTGTTTCTAGCCATTTTGAGCCTGTAATCGAACCCACAAATGCTGATGCTCCAGATACTCAATTAGTCTAAAGAAGGCCAGTTTTATTGCTTCTTTAATCAGGACAACAGTTTTCAGCTGTGCTAACATAATTGCAAAAGGGTTTTCTAATGATCAATTAGCCTTTTAAAATTATAAACTTGGATTAGCTAACACAACGTGCCATTGGAACACAGGAGTGATGGTTTGCTGGTAATGGGCCTCTATACACCTATGTAGATATTCCATAAAAAATCTGCCAGCCGTTTCAAGCTACAACATTCATTTATAACATTAACAATGTCAACGATGTATTGCTAATCTATTTGATGTTATTTTAATGGACAAAAATGTGCTTTTCTTTCAAAAACAAGTACATTTCTAAGTGACCCCAAACTCTTGAACGGTAGTGTGTGTATATATATATATATATATTAGCACGCTAGCTTCATACTTTTTTCTGAAATGCCCAAAAATGCAGCCATGTTGTTTCAATTTGACACTTTGCGGCCACAAGAGTTTGACATGTGACTACAGTTTGCATTGAATTGTGGTTCATATCAACCCCGCAAGTGACCTGGACCGAGGTCCAAACATGTTATTTTTATTCCCTCAGCCCTTGCGCTAGCCTCTTTCCCTCGGGGAATCTTCGTTGAAACCGGATGCAGTTTGATTGCCATCTTAAGTGAAGGTCCAATTCACAAATGTTTCCTCCTCGGCCCTCAAATTAGCTCGAGGGAGCAAGTGAACATCTCTGGTTACTTCCAGGGTCAAATTTATCAACAAGGCTGCATTATCTGTAATTATGTGTAATATGTACTATCTGTAAAACTGTAAAATCTTATGCTTCCCGGAGTCGTGGCTGAACGACGACACTATCAACATACAGCTGTCTGGTTATACGCTGTACCGGCAGGATAAAACAGTGGCGTCTGGTAAGACAAGGGGCGGCGGACTATGAAGTCTCGATCTATTGCTCGCCTGAGGTAGAGTATCTCAGGATAACCTATAGACCACACTATCTACCTAGAGAGTGTTCATCTGTATTCATCTGTTCGTAGCTGTTTACATACCACCACAGACTGAGGCTGGCACTAAGATCAAATTGAATGAGCTGTATACCGCCATAAGCAAACAAGGAAACGCTCACCCAGAGGCGGCGCTCCTAGTAGCCGGGGACTTTAATGCAGGTGAACTTAAATCCGTTTAACCAAATTTCTATCAACATGTTAAATTTGCAACCAGAGGCGAAAAAACCTCTGGACCACCGTTACTCCACACACAGAGACGTGTACAAAGCTCTCCCTCGCACTCCATTTGGCAAATCTAACCATAATTCTGTCCTCCTGATTCCTGCTAACAAGCAAAAACTAAAGTAGGAAGCACCAGTGATTTGATTAATAAAAAGTGGTCAGATAAAGCAGATGCTAAGCTCCAGGACTGTTTTGCTTTCACAGACTGGAATATGTTCCGGGATTCCTCCAATGGAATTGAGGAGTACACCACATTAGTCATTGGCTTCATCAATAAGTGCATCGATGACATCGTCCCCACAGTGACTGTACGTACATACCCCAACCAGAAGCCATGGATTACAAGTAACATCTGCACTGAGCTAAAGGCTACAGCTGCCGCTTTCAAGGTGAGGGACTCTAACCCGGAAGCTTATAAGAAATCTCGCAATGCCCTCCGACGAACCATCAAACAGGCAAAGCGTCAATACAGGACTAAGATCAAATCGTACCACACCGGCTCTGATGCTCGTCAGATGTGGCAAGGCTTGCAAACCATTACAGACTACAAAGGGAAGCACAGCCGAGAGCTGCCCAGTGACACAAGCCTACCAGACGAGCTTAATAACTTCTATGCTCGCTTCGAGGAAAATAACACTGAAACATGCATGAGAGCACCAGCTGTTCCCGAAAGACTGTGTGATCACGCTCTTCGCAGCCGATGTGAGTAAGACCTTTAAACAGGTCAACATTCACAAGGCCACAGGGCCAGACGGATTACCAGGACGTGTACTGCGAGCATGGGCTGACCAACTGGCAAGTGTCTTCACTGACATTTTCAACCTCTCCCTGTCCGAGTCTGTAATACCAACATGTTTTAAGCAGACCACCATAGTCCCTGTGCCCAAGAACACTAAGGTAACCTGCCAAAATGACTCCCGACCCGTAGCACTCACGTCTGTAGCCATGAAGTGCTTTGAAAGGCTGGTCATGGCTCACATCAACATCATTATCCCTGTAACCCTAGACCCACTCCAATTTGCAATTTGCACTCCACACAGTATTTTCCCACCTGGACAAAAGGAACACCTTTGTGAGAATGCTATTCATTGACTACAGCTCAGTGTTCAACACCATAGTGCCCTCAAAGCTCATCAATAAGCTAACGACCCTGGGACTAAACACCTCCCTCTGCAACTGGATCCTGGACTTCCTGATGGGCCGCCCCCAGGTGGTAAGGGTAGGTAATAACACATCCGCCACTCTGACCCTCAACACAGGGGCTTCTCAGGGATGCGTGCTCAGTCCTCTCATGTACTCCCTGTTCACTCATCACTGCACGGCCAGGCATGGCTCCAACACCATCATTAAGTTTGTTGATGACACAACAGTGGTAGGCTTGATCACCGACAACGACGAGACAGCCTATAGGGAGGAGGTCAGAGACCTGGCCTTGTGGTGCAAGGACAACAACCTCTCCCTCAATGTGATCAAGACAAAGAAGATGATTGTGGACTACAGAAAAAAGAGGACCGAGCACGTCCCCATTCTTATCGATGGGGCTGCAGTGGAGCAGGTTGAGAGCAGGTTGAGAGCACCAAGAAACTAACATGGTCCAAGTACACCAAGATAGTCGTGAAGAGGGCACGACAAAACCTATTCCCCCTCAGGAGACTGAAAAGATTTGGCATGGGTCCTCAGATCCTCAAAAATGTCTACAGCTGCACCATCGAGAGCATCTTGACTGGTTGCATCACTGCCTGTTATGGCAACTGCTTGACCTCCGACCGCAAGGCACAAGAGGGTAGTGCGAACGGCCCAGTACATCACTGGGACCAAGCTTCCTGCCATCCAGGACCTCTATACCAGGTGGTGTCAGAGGAATGCCCTAAAAATTGTCAAAGATTCCAGCCACCCCAATCATAGACTGTTGTCTCTCCTACCGCACGGCAAGCAGTACCGGAGCACCAAGTCTAGGTCCAAGAGGCTTCTTAACAGCTTATACCCCCAAGCCACAAGACTCCTGAACATCAAATCAAATGGCTACCCAGGCAATTTGCATTGCCCCCACCGCCCTCTCCCCCTCTTTTACACCGCTGCTACTCTCTGTCTGTATCATCTATGCATAGTCACTTTAATAACTGTACCTACATGTACATATTACCTCAACTAACTGGTACCCCCCTGCATATAGTCTTGCTATTGTTATTTTACTGCTGCTCTTTAATTACTTGTCACTTTTATTTCTTATTCTTATCCGTAATTTTTAAAACTACATTGTTGGTTAGGGGCTCGTAAGTAAGCATTTCACTGTAAGGTGAAATGTGACTAATAACATTTGATTTGATCAGAATTTTGACATGTCAGAAAAAAAGCATGAAGCTAGCTTGCTAAAAATATGACATTGATTTTAGCGTTGCCAAATTGGCTTAGTCTCATAGCGGGGAGCCTATAAAACGTAGCTAGATTCATAAAATAATTTGGGAAATCTGAAATGTGACGAACTTGGATGTGACGACGTAAAACGTCATTCAAGGGCTGAGGGTTTATGGCTGTCTACTTTGAGTTTGAAATGCTCCCTCCAGCTAAATCGAGCGCCGAGGGGGCAACATTAGTGAATTTGACCTCCAGCTAAGATGGCAATCAAACTGCATCCGGTTTTGACGGGGATTCCCCCAAGGGAAAGTGGCTAGAACAAGGGCTGAAGGGGTAAACATGTTTGGACTGCAGCCTAGGACAATCACTCAACGCCGCATTGCTGGTCGAACAAACCTAGGCTGCATTCCAAACAGTTAAAAGACACACCCTATCCCCTCAGCCCTCAAATTAAGTGGACACTTCTGATGACGTATCATGATGTCATCAGGAAGGAATGATTTTTAAATGGACCGCCCTTGGCCGGAAAATTGTCACTTGTGCAACCTGCGATGATTGTGTTTTCAGCCAATGGTAGATAGTGGGTGCGTTATATGCGCTACAGTCAATTATGATTGCATATAATTATTAACTATATAATTATTAATATATGCCTACTGTAAGATAGCTAGCAAATGAATTAGCTACAGTAACTAACATTAGCTTGCCAAGCTGGAACCTCTGAAGAAGGACCGTTTTTTTTTCTCTACAATTTCCAAAAGCTCACCAAACAAAAACATCATTACTTTACGAGACGTGTTTGTGCCATCATGTGCATTAGTAGCAAAATGTATAACTTTTTTTACATTTGTTTTTACTTACACTTGTATGTTGATTTATCTATATTGACGTTGAGGTTTTAAGCTTCAGCTGACTTTTCTTAGCGGATGTACAATCATCGCAAATTGAATTATGGGGCATTTCAGGCCCCGAAGGGAACATAATTGTACACTCACAAACTCGATCAAAAACGAGGGCTGAGGGGCTTACGTTGCTTGGCTAATCGTTTTGGACCTATGTCCATGATGGTGATAGGGATTTCCCCAAGGGTATAAGGCGAGGGTAAGTGGACGAGGGTGTGTATTTTATGAGTTTGAAACGCAGCCCTAGTATTGTCCAGTTTGGTACACTGTCACAAGTAAACCGAGTGGGGCGGACAGCAGAGCACTCAGTTGCAGAAGCTAGCTAGCTAGCTGCTCCAAGCTATTGAATAGCTGCGGGTATACTTCTGCCCTTATACACTCTAACATAGAGCTCTTACCAAGTGTATCCTCTCTGGAATGAGCCGAGAAAAGGAAGAGGTGGAAGTAGTGTGGCGGGAGCTATGTATGGGTGTCAGCCGCAATCTCAGCACTACCTGGTACATAGGACTAATCTAAAATCCTTACTCGGAATGTATCCTACCACACAGAAGGATACCATATTGAAGTAATCCAATATAGTGCTACACAAGAACCGTGTGGAGCGAGCAGAGCGAGGCGGGTGAAGAGGACAGGTCAAGCAGAGCAGTGATTGTATGCTAGCAGGATGGTCAATTTCTCCAATCATCTTTGCTCATAGTAATGTTGTGCTTCCATAAGTGCATGAATTGGTCTAATTTAGCAGGTATGGTAAAGCCTCAACCTATTAGCTACTTCTTCCAATTCAAATTAGCAAGAAAAAAAGTGAATAATGACAAAACATTTATTATTTTGTGTGACTACAGTGCCAGCGATAAAACACAAAAATAGAAACATGTTCTAACTGAGCGAGGTATCAAAGCAGACAACCCACCGCCCGGCTTCGGTTGGGTCATTATAATTCAAAACAATGCATTCTAAAATAAATCACACATGCCTCTCAGACTCGCCTTTAGTGAGTTTAGGCCATAAGACAATGGAGTTTCATTGATTTCTGTAAATCATTACGGCAACAGAACATTGATATGGAACTGGCTGTGTCACAAGATCAATCTGTCTACTTTTTAAGGGTCACAGGAAAGGAATTTTATTTGTGTTATTTGATTTATTTATTACAGTTAAACCACACATCTGGAATACAATGCATTTAAAATCATTAAGGATAACATATCAAATTCCATGAAATGTTCAATTGTTGTCCTCTTGTTTTGACCAGGAGGACATAAGCTGTTGAACCTCTTTAGTGTTATCCCGGATGATCCAAGATCAAAATCAAAACTTGGATTATAGTGATATTACATCTGATCTCGCAAACAAGGAAACTATACATAGATAGGTGTAATCTTGAGTCAAGCATTTTGATTTTAAATGCGTGGGTATCCTTTTCTTGATATACTTGTTGAATTCTGCAAGAGTATGTGACAACAATGGTAATGAGACAGTCTAGAAATGCGCAGGTGAGTGCAGTTAGGCCTAAACAGAGCAAGTTTTTGGTGGTTGCCACCCTGTTGCATAAAGTCCAGTGAAGTTCTTTGAGGGCCGTCGATACACTGCCTGTTCACCCCGCTATCATCCAGAAGGCGAGGTCAGTACAGGTGCATCAAAGCTGGGACCGAGAGACTGAAAAACAGCTTCTATCTCAAGGCCATCAAACTGTTAAATAGCCATCACTAGCACGTAGAGGCTGCTGCCTACATACATAGACTTGAAATCACCGGCCACTTTAATAAATGGAACACTAGTCACATTAATAATGTTTACATTTCATATGTATATACTGTATTCTATACTATTCTACAGTATCTAAGTCTATGCCGCTCTGACATTGCTTGTCAATATATTTATATATTCTTAATTACATTCCTTTACTTAGATTTGTGTGTATTGGGTATATGTTGTGAAATCGTTAGATATTACTTGTTAGATATTGCTGCACTGTCGGAGCTAGAAACACAAGCATTTCGCTACACCAGCAATAACATCTGCTAAACACATGTATGTGACGAATAACATTTGATTTGATTCGATTTTTTGTTCCACCCCTTTATATTCATTTATTCATGCATGCATATACACCCAGTGGATATATGCAAATGAGGGACATCGAATTGAAGGCACTGTGAGGCCGAAACGTTGGTGGTTTACCCAGTAAATTACTAAAAGCTTATATGCAGAGTGTGCAATTCTCTTTATTTCAATAGCATACTGTTTACTCGCCGTTAGCCAGCACCTCTACTAACTTCTTGGGTTGTACGCCAGCTCATGCTTTTCACTAGACTGAATAAACCTCAGCCAGAGAAATTGATGAAGGCTTCAACACAGGACTCCTCAGACCAAACTTTGGATTCGCTTTTCCTATTTTAATCAAGAAATGGGAACATCCTGTACCCCAGCATTACATATAATGGGTGGCTAAACAATTATG
This sequence comes from Salvelinus fontinalis, assembly GCF_029448725.1. Classification (NCBI taxonomy): domain Eukaryota; kingdom Metazoa; phylum Chordata; class Actinopteri; order Salmoniformes; family Salmonidae; genus Salvelinus; species Salvelinus fontinalis. Next base: position 25,733,915 of record NC_074679.1, on the reverse strand, counting down.
TGCAAGACCTGGAAAAAAACAAAACTTGTTTTTGTAAAGTGGAAAGGTGATTTGTGTCTTCAGATTTGAAGGTTTTATTAATGCAGTTTAACGTTCTGTTTTCTTGTGCTGGAGTCAAATCCAAAAGAACTTTGACACAAAGTTTATGCACACAAACAAATGAAATAATCTCTATTATTTATTACAATAATATCTGAAATAATCCCATCAACTACACCTTTTTATGTTTGAACTGGGATCATAATTGTTTTATGAGGATGTGTCATGCATGGAAATATGTCATACCTTTTACGTTTTGATTCATAACATTAACAACCTGTTGTCAAGAAATCCAAGAAAAATCTAAGTGACGAATAGTTTTAATGCTCCATAGAAATAAGAAAATGTGTTTGGTTAAAGCATGAACAACAGATGTGAGGTCATGAGGGAGGGAGTTACAGTAACTGACTAGCAGTCCCCCTGACCCTCTGCACTGCTTCGGCCTGGTCCAGTTGTGTGCGATCATAACACAGCACCAGACCAGACCCAGTCTCTATCAGATAAAGTGTCCCGGGCCAGCTGGAGAACATTCCAGAGGTGCTGTTCCCTTAATGATCAACACGTGGGCTCTTTAGAGAAAGAGCTGCATGGAAAAGCCTGCATGGGGAGAGCTGCCTTGGACTGATAATAAGATTTACCCAGAGGGCTCCTGGGCAGGCCAGTGGAACCTCTCCAGCTCAGGCCACATCTGGCCTGGCCAGGACAATCCCAATCTGTCCCTCCCATGGCATGCCATCAGGATGCCATCAATATGTGATAAGCTGTACAAATATATTGATTTGATAAGAAAGGTATTTGGTTGGATTCATTAGAGGCGTGATATTGCATATTGTTAGATCCTGCAGGTATTTCAGTTCTGTTTCTTTTTACCCTGGTCAGCAGCAGCCAATCCATTGTCCTTTACCGTAGCCAAAGAAGTCTATCAAGCCAGTATTGGTGTATTCATAATAACTGCTCTGGAGTTACTCCTGTCCTTTTGTATGAAGCTCAGGTAGTCTTCCAACTCAGGTGGTCAGCACATGTACAGTAACGCTTGTTACTCTTGGACGGGCAAATACATCAAACTTGCAAATTAATTGCCTCAAATAATTCTAGTAATTTCAGGCCCAGCTCTTGACTGTACGGTATCTGCTCTCCCACACAGAATTGAGATGATATGAGAGAAAAAAAGCACAAGTTGAGGTGACAGAGAAAACACTTCCAGGTGCATCGCGTGTGCCTTGTTGGTTTTGGTTTACTGGTAGAACAAGTAGTGAAGTTTGGCTCTGTCCTTTAGAGCCATCTTACAGACCCCCTTTCTGCCTGAGCTTAAATAAGCAAAGGGCAGCCACAAAATTCCCCCTCCACTCTGCCCAGGGCTCTGAGTCTCAACCACAGCACACCACAGTACACCATGGCACAGCCAGCCCAGCACATCACCCTCAGCAGATAACACATCTCATGACTACTGTTAGCATAGCTATTAAGTCTTTCAGGCTGGGTCTATTTAAATAAGTAGGTGAGACAGCCAGTGGCCACCGGGATGATTTGTTTAAATCTGCTCAGGACCCATCTAATCGTTAGATAAATGTGCTTATTGTGAAGTGCAAAGACACCCCGAGCTATAATTATGTAGGTTTCTCTCCCTCTCGTGGTGAAACAGGCCAGAAACTACAAACACCTGTTCCTCTTATCACGAGAAGGGCCTAATAGGTGTGCCGTTTTTCTGGGGTTTCATGATTTCTGTAAGACTAGAATATGGTTACATAATGAGTGTTTATTGGTGTAACAATTTATGGTTAGATAGTTTATTCATTGGAGATAACTAATAGTAAGGGCTCTATTCAAACTTTACAGCTGAAGAATTGCAGATTCCGCGAAATAAATGTAAAGGTAACCTCCAATTGAGCCGGCATAAGCAGTGTTACCGTGAATGCAGTCTCCTGTAAAGCAGGAACATTGCCTTTAAATTTCAATCGCGCTGTAAAGCTGAATTTTCACAATGTGGATTGAATACAGCCCGAAGACTCACACATTATTTGGGACAAACAATAACTAATAGAAATAACTAAACATTTTGTATTTTTGTCAGCGGTCATTAATACATTTTTGAAGGTTTTGAGAAGTCTCAGTAGACAGATCCAATGTCAGCAGTGTACAGGTCTAGGCGGACAGCAGCAGCATACCACCAGACCTGTCTGTGTCTGGTCCTTACTATGTCACAAGGCCAAGGACATCAGGTACTGTAATGACAAAAACGCCTGCTGTTGCTCAACATATTTTTCAAATACTTATTCAGTCGTGGCACATCTGTGTTTTTGCAGTTAGAGCGGGCTGGTGAGGGCTATTTGAGGTCCCTCAGAGGGAGACAGTGGGAAACACAAAACCACAACTAAATACCCTTTTCCAGTAGAATATTACCTTAGAAGCCCCAGCTGTGGCATGGAAGTTTAGAAGGCAATTCAATCCAGCCTATAGGCCTCAGACTCCCCTGCGAACTGTGAGAAGCTGCCAGGCCTACAGAGCCAACACAGCCCTCTCTATGTAAGTGTCACTCTGAGTGCTCATCACCATAATCCCCAGCCAGCAGAGAGCAACCCTGTAGACACGGTCAGTTGTCAATGGGTTTGAGATGACAGGCAGTGTAATGTGACCTCAGGGGGAACGGTGGGGGCTTAGAGCAGCTAATAGCTCTCCTGCTTGACATGGCTGTGCCGCTGTGCACCGAGAGTGATCCCTCTGAGAGTCTGAAGCTGCCAGAGAATGGGCCCAGTCATATTCCCCCCATGAGGAATAAGGTGTTGAAAACACCCTTTAATGTCTGCTTAACAGGCTGGTGTCATGTTGTTTCTTGTCATAACACTCCCATGGTACTAAGCGGTTTCTAGCCCATTTAGCAAAAGATGAGTACACTGTCAGAGGCAGGCAGGCAGGCAGGCAGGCAGGCAGGCAGGCAGGCAGGCAGGCAGGCAGGCAGGCAGGCAGCAGAGCTTCCCTACTAAATCCCAAACAGCACAGGGCCTGTGGTTTCTTTTAACCACTAAATGTTTTCTCTATGTATAACTCTTTTACTGTATAGCGTCCATTAAAACTGTTTACAGGGTCAATCCTATCTAGATGGTTTTTAAAATGGGAGACTTACAAGGCTCCTCATGTTACCCTATATCACTGTGTAAATCTCACAGGGGCCTTTAGATGGGGAATGCTCAGATCTGAAATGGAGTTAAAGTGAGGTTTTATACCTGACACCTCAGCAGTGGACCGTTCACCTCCACATAGCCCTGTACTCTACTACAGTAATGCCCAGTCTGACTGTGACAAGTATCAACAGCCTTATTGTCCTGTTTGTAAGGGTTTTCCCCATTAAAAGTTATCGCTGATGCCTTAAGCCCTATGTGAGAACATTACCTCAACCAATGGTACAGGAGACGGAGAGACTGCCTGGCATGGAGAAACCGGGACAGGGAGAAGGCATAAGAAGCTGGGCATTGTTCTCCGTGGCAGTTTTCTGTGAACGCACTGGTCAGCTGTGCCAATCCTAGAGTTGTGCCAGCCATGCCATGCTGTTTTGTGCCAGACGGAGAGACTGCCATGCTGTTTTGTGCCAGCCATGCCATACACACAAATCTAAAAGTAAAATAATCGAAATAAGAAATATATAAATATTAGGATGAGCCAGGGGCGCAACTTTGGTATTAGAAGTGGGGGGGACATAATTATAATAATTATAATTTTTTATCCAGTCGGATAAACAATCCAAACACCCTACCCGACCGCTCGGAGGCGTCCGCATGGTCCTAAAGCAAACTGTTGCCTTGTTTTGTATCATATTCCAATGCTAAAACTTGGGGGGGGACTAAAATGCAATTTCAGAATGTAGCGGGGAAATGTATCCCCCGTCCACAGTGAAAGTTGCGCCTCTGGGACGAGCAATGTCGGAGTGGCATATGAAATGAGTAAAACAGTATGTAAACATTATTAAAGTGACTAGTGTTCCATTATTAGTGACCAGTGATACCATGTCTATGTAAATAGGGCAGGAGCCTCTAAGGTTGAGTAACCGAGCGGTAGCCAGCTAGTGATGGATATTTAACGGTCTGATGACCTTGAGATAGAAGCTCTTTTTCAGTCTCTTGGACCCAGCTTTGATGCACCTGTAGCAACCTCGCCTCCTGGATGATAGAGTGGTGGCTTGGGTGGCAGACCGTGGCTTGGGTGGTTGATGCGGTCCCGTTGATGTGGATGGGGGCGTGCTCCCTCTGTTGTCTCCTGAAGACCACGATCAGCTCCTTTGTTTTGTTGACGTTGAGGTTATTTTACTGGCTCCACTCCGCCAGGGCCCTCTCCCCCTCCCTGTATGGATCCACATTAGCTGCTGCCAAAACAGCAGCTACTCTTCCTGGGGTCCAGCAAAATTAAGGCAGTTGATACAATTTTAAAAACATTACATAACATTCACAATTTTCACAACACACTGTGTGCCCTCAGGCCCCTACTCCACCACTACCACATATCTACAGTACTAAATCCATGTGTATATATAGTGCGTATGTTATCGTGTGTATGTGCCTGTGCCTGTGCCAATGTTTGTCTTGCTTCACAGTCCCCGCTGTTCCATAAGGTGTTTTTTATCTGTTTTTTAAATCTAATTTTACTGCTTGCGTCAGTTACTTGATGTGGAATAGAGTTCCATGTAGTCATGGCTCTATGTAGTACTGTGTGCCTCCCATAGTCTGTTCTGGACTTGGGGACTGTGAAGAGACCTCTTGTGGCATGTCTTGTGGGGTATGCATGGGTGTCCAAGCTGTGTGCCAGTAGTTTAGACAGACAGCTCGGGGGCACTCAACATGGTAATACCTCTCATAAATAAAAGTAGTGATGAAGTCAATCTCTCCTCCACTTTCAGCCAGGAGAGATTGACATGCATATTACTAATATTAGCACTCAAGGGCCAGCCATGCTGCCCTGTTCTGTTTTTTGTGGCACCTGACCACACGACTGAACAGTAGTCAAGGTGCGACAAAACTAGGGCCTGTAGGACCTGCCTTGTTGATAGTGTTGTTAAGGCAGAGTATCGCTTTATTATAGACAGACTTCTCCTCATCTTAGCTACACCTGCATCAATATGTTTTGACCATGACAGTTTGCAATCTAGGATTACTCCAAGCAGTTTAGTCATCTCAACTTGACACCCCATTCTGATGATGTGAGTTGCAACCAGACAATCTGAGCCCATGTGCTGGAATGTGACAAGACACACTTTGCTTACACATGTTGTGCGAGACGAAAAAACACAGGACTGCCGTAGCGTTTTTCCAGCCGTGAGCCCTGTGTTGTGTTTGTTTCAGATTTACTATGGAGGTTAGCTTTTCGTGCTGCGCTCCTCCTGTTGACACCACATTCTTGGGTCCTGTAAATCAGTGGTATTGTTATTAAGAGAAGATCTACAGCAGGAATGTGGGGAGATGTGGAGCGCTGCATACCATCCTGGGCTCTTTATAAGGGGCAGAGGGAAAATATCTCTCATACAGATATAGGATCTTAATTTGAGCCAGTTTGCTACAGCATGAAAATAATCCTGCAGCAACAGGAAATGTGAATTATTATGTGGATTCTTTGTACGGGTTGATACAATAACTTCTTTGTAGGGCAAATCAAGTCTTACATTTTAAAGTCAAAATTACAAACTTTAGAAACCTTTTTAAACCTCGAATATACTACAAGTTTGCATTTCCTGCTGTGGAGTAAAATTCTCAGCAACAAAAGAGTGATCAAATTAAGATCCTACATCTGTATCTCTGGCATTGTGGTTGTGGAAGCACACTGAGTGTTCTGATTTGATGAAATTTCTTCACGGAACATCTGAGAGCTTGAATTCATTAAAAATGTTCAGGTCCAAGTCCACAGAGAGGATGGCAGCAGGCTATCCTTGGATCAAGCAGCTCTACTCTTGATCTCCTGTGGAGCAAAAATACCACACAGACGTTGACTCTCGAGGGGGAATTTGATGTTGAAGGGACTACTTTAGACTCTTTTGGAAATAGATAAACAGTGAGGACTAACCGCAGTGCCATTCTGAGGAGAGTTTAGAGTGTTCTAGCAGGGATTCTTGACGGCTGTTTTAAATAGAAGGAGACGTTTTCTTTCCAGTCTCACGTGGATCTCTACGTGGTCATCACTCTGGAGACAATTAAACCCATCAGCCTACAGAGGACAACTATTTGGGTATAAATGTGTCATTACAAATGACCTTGTAGTGGTAAAATGAGTGATGATGGAAGTAGATATGTTACCTTGAAGACTCCAGGAAGGTCATGACCTGGATGGCACAATGGAGGTACTACATCCTGTGCTATATCATCATAACCCAAAGCAAGGCCTGTTAATAGTTTCCAGGGCAATGCAATCTGATTAGGACTAACAAGGTGAATTCCATTGTGTTCATTTGAGACAAGCCAAACAGCAGGGTCAACCTCTACTTCCTATAGGCTACGTGGAACCGTCAGCCGATCTAGGAAAGGAACTAGGTCTCCTTGACTTCTTACACTGCAGGGCAAAGCAAACAGCAACTTTACTAACACACTATACTAACATGGACTAGGAGTGATGGATTTAAAAGTGTCTTTAGTGTCTGATCAAAGATTCTGTTATGCCAAACCAGCTTGCTTTTATTTTGCCAAGTAAAAGTGCACATTCCACAAATTCAAAAAATGACCGTGTATTGAACACATTTATAGTGAATAAAATGGAACGTAAACGGACACACAAGAAAATAACATCTTTGTTAAAGATACAGAAATAATTACTTCTGTCAACAAAGGACTTTTAACCGCAAACCTGCTGTCTCTGCCGTAGACAGTAATAAGCACATCGTATTTCACAAATAGGCATGCGATCTGAAGTGACCTATTATTTTCTCTTTTTATTTTATTTTTTTCTTTTCCTAGAAAGGGATACATTTTTCACAAAAACACATGAAGTCAACAACAGACAAACGTGAATACCATGTGATACACTCATTAACAGCATGAACTTTATGCATACAAAGCAGCCCCCTCTGCTGAAATGAGATCTATGTATTGTCCTCTCATGTAATATACATTACAGTTAGATGATTGAGAGGGAAAACATCAGAGCTTTCTAGGATTATAAATGGTGGTCATCAATCATAGTAAACAAACACAATGTCTCAAGATATACATTTACAGCAAGTCAACCAGTCTCCCTCCACCCGACAAATTGTACCTTGTGCACCTCAGCACACACAACAGTGTCTCCGCAATATACTGGATAAAGGGTCAAAGGACAGGAACACAGTGGCATAGTGGCCTTTTATCTTCAGAGTATCTTAAATAATCCCACAGCACCCCCCCAATATATTTTTTTAACGTCCTTGCCTATGGTAAACTAACATGCACACTTCTTCTTTTCTTTACTTACTAGCACTGACTTATAGCTAATAGCTACTTTATTGAGGTAAAATGTACCTACTATGACTGAAATACGCTACATGACCAAAAGTATGTGGACACCTGCTCGTCAAACATTCATTAATATGGAGTTTTTACCCCCTATTGTTATAACAGCCTCCACTCTTCTGGGAAGGCGTTCCACATTGCAGCGGGGACTTGCTTCCATTCAGCCACGAGCATTAGTGAGGTCAGGCACTGACGTTGGGCGATTAGGCCTGGCTCGCAGTCAGTGTTCCAATTCGTCCCAAAGGTGTTCGATGGGGTTGAGGTCGGGGTTCTGTGCAGGCCAGTCAAATTCTTCCACAGCGATCTTGACAAACCATTTCTGTATGAACTTTGCCTTGTGCAAGGGGGCATTGTCATGTTGAAACAGGAAAGGGCCTTCCCCAAACTTTTGGCACAAAGTTGGAAGCACAGAATCATCTAGAATGTCATTGTATGCTGTAACGTTAAGATTTCCCTTCTCTGGAACTAAGGGGCCTAGCCCGAACCATGAAAAATATTCCCAGACCATTATTCCTCCTCCACCAAACTTTATGCATTGGGACAGGAGGCATTCTCCTGGCATCCACCAAATCCAGATTCGTTCATTGAACTGCCAGATAGTGAAGAGTGATTCATCAATCCAGAGAACACGTTTCGACTGCTCCAGAGTCCAATGGCGGCGAGTTTCACACCACTCCAGCCAACGCTTGGCGATCTTAGGATTGTGTGCTGCTCGGCCCTATCAGCCCATTTCATGAAGCTCCCGACAAACAGTGCTTCCAGAGGCAGTATGGAACTCGGTAGTGAGTGTTGCAACCAAAGACAGATAATGTAAGGTAGTAAAACTGGCAATTAACAGGAGGCATGCGCACTAGGCTAGGAAATGGGCACGTACTGTTCGATGACCCAGGCCTCAGGCGACCTCGAACTCTGAGCTACTGTTGGGCTCAGTAAATTAACAACCTCCTACGTGTAGCCACTGCATGTGTGCAATGTGTAACTTCAACTTCCTGTGTAGCTACCTTTAAAGCCCCATACTGTGATGTTAATTGCTTCCTTTTTTTAACATTTGGCTGTTGGTCCAGGTGACGAGTTGTAAAACCTTTTCAATTTACAGGGACTTTATTTTTATTTATTCACTTGGCAGAATGGTTATGTACGGGTTACGGTACAGTACCTATTTTGTCATGTACTGCATTTTAACAGCTGGAGTCTGTTAGCTCAAACACACATTGAGTTGGGCTGGTGGGCTGCCAGTAACCATACCAGTCAGCATGCAGCTCCTGACTGTTGTTGTGTTGGACAAGTCAACTGAGGCTGCAGCGTTTTAGACTCGCCAAGTAAGGATCAGTCATCTTGATGGAATGATGAGAGACTTGATCTTTTAAACATATTTCCAGGTCTTGGCCAGTGGAAAACGTGCCTGGTGCAGCAGATAGGATATGGCCTGGTGGTACTATCCCTTAGTGTGCCTGTGAGGACTCAGGGCAGGTTGAGTTAAAGGAGCCCATTGTTTGTTTGAGATGGCCTGCCGGGTGCCTGCTGCTTCTGGAGAAACTCAAATACACTTGGAAAGACAGGATTTATTGATATAGTTAAAAGTCCGATGCCTTGTTTTACAGTACCATTCTTAATAACAAGACAGTAAAATAAGACGATTGAATCATAGTATTTTTCTATTGGTGCTTTAAACAACAGTTTGTTTGTTCCTTTCTCACTAACAATATACATTTTTTATGTTAAACATTTAACAGATACAGTACATACAAATCTAGGTAGCAATATGAGTAGACTGTTATAAAATGTAAGCCCCTTACAACCATTTTTCAGGGGAAACTAACCACAATGTGTCCATTTGAATGAAACTAAGATGTACAGAGTTATGATTGTGATCTACTGTATAAAATAACTGTCACCTCAGTTTGGGCCTCTCCCACTGTGCTCAGCTAATTCACTGATTTCATCTTGATTCTTGAATAACCAACAGTAGACAGCATAAATATGAGCAGACAGTTTGAAATCTGAAGATTCGCTTTTCCTCCCAATCTGAAACGTGTGTCTAATTCCTAATGGTCCTCCACGGATGGGCCTGTTTGCAAAGATTTCCATTATTTGGAAAATAATAATTTTCCTATGATTGGTTTGATAGCAGTCAACAGTGCAGTTCACCATGATTAGGTTTCAAAGTGCATTTCCTGAGAAGAGATGTTGATTTGATTGGCTGGGGTTCTTGGGGTCTTCAGAACCAGGCTGAGAAACCGTGTTTTTCCTTCACCACCCAGACGCTGTCGATCACCTTACCATACTGAACGACAAAGAGGCATTCTCCTTTATCACTGAGCCAACAAAACTGAATGAACAGTGCAATGACTTGTTTTTTTCCCCATGAAGTGTATTACATATCAGTAAGAGATTGGAGAAGATCATCCACTTCATAGATATAGAACTGAGGACTTCCCTCTCTGCTCACCTGGTCATCGGAGACCTGCTCCAGGTACAGGTGGGTGGTGTTGTGCACCTGCATGCGGGTAAATCCATAATCTGTACTGCGGAAGGCACTCCAGTCCCTCGGATTAGGGACGAACGGATCATGATTCTCACGGCAGCCCTGAAAAGACCAGATATCTACAAGCCATCCTACAGTGCCAAGTGAAAGTCTAAACACCCCTTGCACAATTCAGATTTTGCTGACTTGAAGTGAAACAAAAATAAGAGATTACATAACATGTTCTTCCCCCTAAAGAACATCTAAATGGCACCTGGGCTGGAATAATACATTATGGCCTCTCTTGCATTTCAAAGATGGTACAAGAAAAACGCTTGTTTTGTTTCTCTTTGTATTATCTTTTACCAGATCTAGTGTGTTATATTCTCCTACATTAATTTCAAACTTCAAAGTATTTATTTTCAAATGGTATCAAGAATATGTATATCCTTGCTTCAGATCCTGAGCTACAGGCAGTTAGATTTGGGTATGTCATTTTAGGTGAAAACTGAAAAAAAGGGTCCGATCCTATTAACCCAAACCTGAAGGTTTTAAATTTAGGCCAAAAAGTTATTGGAATCATTTCTTATCCTCCCCTGATCTATTCCTGTTTAAAAATGTTTCCCAGACATGTTCTTAAGCTCATTGGTGGCTTTGCTGTTGAATTGTTAGACATTCACTAACCAAGGGAACTTAGACACAAGAACTAAAATCATGAGAACCACTACTTTTGCAAACAGATAGACCTCATTCAACAAATATGATTTTGTATGAAAATATTTTCTCTTAAACTTATTTAGATGTACCTCAGCAAGGGGTGTGAAGACCTTTGCAATTAAGACTTGTTATTTGAGAAAAAGTATTTTACTTGGAAAATGTGGAGGTTGTGTAGATCAGTGAAAAAAATCAAAAAATCAATTTTAGGTAGCAAAATATTAAAACTGCAAGGCTGTGTAGACTTTCACTAAGCACTGTATGCTTCTTCACAGTCCTTTGATAGTCTATAGTGTCCTGTTTTCAGTCAAAGGTTCATGTTGTTTGTGGAGAGCCACATGCCTCCCTAAAGCTCATTCTCAGGCATCTGACATTTGGAACAGGACTGAGGCTCTGGTGCGGTCCTGACACCACTTTGATATGGGGATAACCAACTCATGTGTGGTTGGATGACCAAGAGTGTCCTGCTTTGTTGACTGCATTTATACACCACAGCACACCACCCATTGACTGAAAAAGGAGAGGTCAAAGCAGTGGTCTACTTACAGCAGAGCCTGTGATGATATGTACTGGGGCTTTGGGGTTTACATAAGGCTGTTCGATGCTCCCATTGAAGACCTGGAAGAGGAACATTAATAAAGGCTCTTCAGTCTGACAAAACACTGATGACATGGAGAGTGTGTGATGTAGTGATTATTCACATGGGAACTGACCTTGTAGCCATAGACAGGCCACAACCTCTCATATGTGTGTTCATGGGCCCACAGCTCCAGGTCCACTCCTGGAAGAAGATGTCGCATTAGTTGATATGACAATTTTGATACAGTACTTACCTACTATAAGCCTGGGCAATATACATATAGCATGATTTTCAATACTGAAGAAAATACAAATACCACAGCCTTGACATTCCACATTTTGTTGTTACATCCTGATTAAAAAAATAATAATTACAATATCCCATTATGTCAATGGAATTATGTTAAGGTGTTTTGTAACCAATGCCTCTTTCCACTCATCAAATTACAGGTGCACAGTCTGTATAATGTCAAAGTATAATTACGCTTTTAGAAAGGTCCACAAATGTCAAATGAAAAGCCTTGAGTCAATAATAATTCAACCTCTTTCTTATTTTATGGCAAGCCTAAATCCATTCAGGATTAAAAATGTACTTAAGTAACATACAGTAAGTTGCATAGAGTGTGCAATAACATGACTCTCATCTCTGTACCCCATACATATAATTATCTGTAAGGTCACTCAGTCAAGCAGTACATTTCAAACACAGATTGAGCCACAAAGACCATTGAGGTTTTCCAATGCCTCGCAAAAAAGGAAACCTGGTAGAAGGGTAAACATTTTAAAAACAGACATTGAATATACTTTTGAGCGTGGTGAAGCAATTAATTATACTTTGGATGGTGCATCAATACACCCAGTCACGACAAAGATACAGGAGTCCTCCCTAATTAATTTGCCGGAGAGGAAGGAAACCACTTAGGGATTTCACCTTGAGGTCAAGGGTGACTTTAAAACAGTTAGATTTTAATGGCTGTGATAGGAGAAAACTGAGGATGGATCAACATTGTAGTTACTCCACAAAACTAACATAATTGACAGAGTGAAAGGAAACCTATATAGAATCAATGATTTTATTAAAACATGCATCCTGGTCACAACAAGGCACTAAAGAAAATGTGGCAAAGCAATTCCATTTTTGTCCTGAATACAAACTGTTATGTTTGGGGCAAATCCAATACATTACCGAGTACCACTCTATATGTTCAAGCATAGTGGTGGCTGCATCATGTTATGGGTATGCTTGTAATTGTTAAGGACTGGGGAGTTGTTCCAGGTTAAAAAAAAGGTTTACTGAAAAGAGCTAAGGACAGGCAAAAATCCTACAAGAAAAGTAGACTGAACCAGGTTTCCACCAGACACGGGGAGATGAATTCACCTTTCAGCAGGAAAATAACCTAAAACAAGGCCAAATCTAAACTGGAGTTGCTTACCAAGACAGTGAAGATTCCTGAGTTACAGTTGACTTAAATCAGCTTGAAAAATCTATAGCAACACCTGAAAATGGTTGTCTAGCAATGACCAACAAATCAAATCAAAGTGTATTTGTCACCTGTGCCGAATACAACAGGTGTAGGTAGACCTTACAGTGAAATGCTTACTTACAGGCTCTAACCAACAAAGCAATTTTTAAGTTAAAAAAAGGTATTAGGTGAACAATAGATAAGTAAAGAAATAAAAACAACAGTAAAGAAGACAGTGAAAAATAACAGTAGCGAGGCTATATACAGTAGCGAGGCTATAACAGTAGCCAGGCTATATACAGGTCCCAGTTAGTCGGGCTGATTGAGGTAGTATGTACATGTAGGCATGGTTAAAGTGACTACGCAAATATGATAAACAAAGAGTAGCAGTAGCGTAAAAGAGGGGTTGGCGGGTGGTGGGTGGCAGGACACAATGCAGATAGTCCGGTTAGCCAATGTGCAGGGGCACCGGTTAGTTGGGCTAATTGAGGTAGTATGTACATGAATGTACAGTTAAAGTGACCATGCATATATGATAAACAGAGAGTAGCAGCAGCGTAAAATAGGGTTGGGGGGGGGGGGGGGGGGGGAATGCAAATAGTCCGGGTAGCCGTTTGATTACCTGTTCAGGAGTCTTATGGCTTGGGGGTAGAAGCTGTTGAGAAACCTTTTGGTCCTAGACTTGGCGCTCCAGTACTGCTTGCCGTGTGGAAGTATAGAGAATAGTCTATGACTGGGGTGGCTGCGGTCTTAGACAACTTTCAGGACCTTCCTCCGACACCGCCTGGTGTAGAGGTCCTGGACGGCAGGCAGCTTAGACCCAGTGATGTACTGGGCCGTACACACTACATTCTGTAGTGCCTTGCTGTCGGAGGCCGAGCAGTTGCCATACCAGGCAGTGATACAACCAGTCAGGATACTCTCAATGGTGCAGCTGTAGAACCCTTTGAGGATCTGAGAACCCATGCCAAATCTTTTTAGTTTCCTGACGGGGAATAGGCTTTGACGTGCCCTCTTCACGACCGTCTTGGTGTGTTTGGACCATTCTAGTTTGTTGGTGATGTGGACACCGAGGAACTTGAAGCTCGCAACTTGCTCCACTACAGCCCCGTCGATGATAATGGGGCCGTGCTCGATCCTCCTTTTCCTGTAGTCCACAATCATCTCCTTAGTCTTGTTTACGTTGGGGGATAGGTTGTTATTCTGGCACCACCTGGCCAGGTCTCTGACCTCCTTCCTATAGGCTGTCTCGTCGTTGTCGTTGATCAGGCCTACCACTGTTGTGTCGTCTGCAAAATTAATGATGGTGTTGGAGTCGTGCCTGGCCATGCAATCGTGGGTGAACAGGGATTATAGGAGGGGACAGAGCATGCACCCCTGAGGGGCTCCAGTGTTGAGGATCAGAGTGGCAGATGTCTTGCTACCTACCCTCACCACCTGGTGCTGCCCGTCAGGAAGTCCAGGATCCAGTTGCAGAGACAGGTGTTCAGTCCCAGGATCCTTAGCTTAGTGATGAGCTTTGAGGGTACTATGGTGTTGAACGCTGAGCTGTAGTCAATGAATAGCATTCTCACGTAAGTGTTCCTTTTGTCCAGGTGGGAAAGGGCAATGTGGAGTGCAATAGAGATTGCATCATCTGTGGATCTGTTGGGGAGGTATGCAAATTGGAATGGGTCTAGGGTTTCTGGGATAATGGTGTAGATGTGAGCCATTACCAGCCTTTCAAAGCACTTCATGGCTATGGACGTGAGTGCCACGGGTCTGTAGCCATTTAGGTAGGTTTCCTTAGTGTTCTTGGGCACAGGGACTATGGTGGTCTGCTTGAAACATGTTGGTATTACAGACTCAATAAGGGACATGTTGAAAATGTCAGTGAAGACACCTGCCAGTTGGTCAGCACATGCCCGGAGCACACACCCTGGTAATCCGTCTGGCCCCGCAGCCTTGTGAATGTTAGCCTGTTTAAAGGTCTACTCACATCGGCTACGGAGAGTGTGATCACACAGTCGTCCATAACAGCTGATGCTAGCACAGAAGTTATTTAGCTCGTCTGGTAGGCTCGTGTCACTGGGCAGCTCACGGCTGTGCTTCCCTTTGTCATCTGTAATGGTTTGCAAGCCCTGCCACATAAGACGAGCGTCAGAGCCGGTGTAGTACGATTCATTCTTAGTCCTCTATTGACGCTTTGCCTGTTTGATGGTTCATTGGAGGGCATAGTGGGATTTCTTATAAGCTTCTGGGTTAGAGTCCCGCATCTTGAAAGCGGCAGCTCTACCCTTTAGCTCAGTGCGAATGTTGCCTGTAATCCATTGCTTCTGGTTGGAGTATGTGCGTACAGTCACTGTGGGGACGACGTTCTCAATGCGCTTATTGATAAAGCCAGTGACTGATGTGGTGTACTCCTCAATACCATCGGAAGAATCCCGGAACATGTTCCAGTCTGTGTGGTTTAGCATCTGCTTCATCTGACCACTTTTTTTATAGAGTCACTGGTGCTTCCTGCTATAATTTTAGCTTGTAAGCAGGAATCAGGAGGATAGAATTGTGGTCAGATTTACCAAATGGATGGCGAGGGAGAGCTTTGTACGCGTCTCTGTGTGTGGAGTACAGGTGATCTATAATTTTTTACCCTCTGGTTGCATATTTAACATGCTGATAGAAATTAGGTAGAACTGATTTAAGTTTCACTGCATTAATGTCTCAGGCCACTAGGAGCACCGCCTCTGGGTGAGTGGTTTCCTGTTTGCTTATTTTCTTAAAACAGCTGAATGAGTGCGGACTTAGTGCCAGCATCCGTCTGCGGTGGTAAATAAACAGCCACGAAAAGTATAGCTGAAAACTCTTGGCAAGTAGTGTGGCCTGCAATTTATCACAATATACTCTACTTCAGGCGAGCAAAATCTTGAGACTTCCTTAGATTTCGTGATCCAGCTGTTGTTTACAAATATGCAAAGACCCCCCCCCCCCTCATCTTACCGGAGTGTGCTGTTCTATCTAGCCGGTGCAGCGTATATCCTGCTAGCTGAATAGCCTGTCATCATTCAGCCACGATTCTGTGAAACATAAGATGTTACAGTTTTTGATATCCCGCTGGTAGGATATTTGTGATCGTAGCTCGTCTAATTTACTCTCCAATGATTGTACGTTGGCGAGTAATATTGACGGTAACGGCAGCTTTCCCACTCGCCTTCTGCGGATGCTTACGAGGCACCCCGCTCTGTGTCCTCTGTACCTGCGTCTCTTCCTGTTGCCAATAACTGAGATGTTGGCCTTGTCGGGTGTTCGGAGCATGTTCTGTACGTCCTGCTTGTTGAAGAAAAAATCTTTGTCTAATCCGAGGTGAGTGATCGCTGTCCTGATATCCAGAAGCTCTTTTTTGCCGTAAAATATGGTGGCAGAAACATTATGTACAAAATAAGTTACAAATAATGAGAGAAAAAAAACACATAATAGCACAATTGGTTGGGCGCCCGTAAAACTGCTGCCATTTCTTCCGGCGCCATTTTTTCAACAACCAATTTGACAGAGCATGAAGCAAAAAAAAAGCACATGTTGAACAATCCAGGTATGGAAAACTCTTAGATACTTGCCCAGAAAGACTCACAGCAGCAATCACTGCCAACGGTGATTCTAACATGCATTGACTCACAGGGTTGAATACTTATCCAATAATACACACACAGTACCAGTCAAATGTTTGGATACACCTACTCATTCAAGGGTTTCTTTAGTTTTACTATTTTCTACATAGTTTTGATGACTTTACTATTGTTCTACTATGAAATAACACATATGGAATCATGTAGTAACTAAAGTGTTAAATCAAAATATATTTTCTATTTGAGATTCTTCAAAGTAGCCACCCTTTGCCCTGATGACAGCTTTGCACACTCCTGGCATTCTCTCAACCAGCTTCATCTGGAATGCTTTTCCAACAGTCTTGAAGGTGAGCACTTGATGGCTGCTTTTCCTTCACTCTGCGGTCCAACTCATCCCAAACCATCTAAATTGGGTTGAGGTTGGGTGATTGTGGAGGCCAGGTCATCTGATGCACACTCCATCTCTCCTTGGACAAATAGCCATTACACAACCTGGAGGCGTGTTGGGTCATTGTCTGGTTTAAAAACAAATGAGAGTCCCATTAAGCGCAAACCAGATGGGATGGCGTATCGCTGTGCTAGTCATGCTGGTTAAGTGTGCCTTGAATGCTATTTAAAATCACAAACAATGTCACCAGCAAAGCACCCCCACACCAATACACCTCCAAAGGACAGATTTCCACCAGTCTAATCTCAATTGCTTGTGTTTCTTTGCCCAAGCAAGTCTCTTCTTATTGGTGTCCTTTAGTAGTGGTTTCTTTGCAGCAATTCAAACATGAAGGCTTGAGTCACTGAACAGTTGATGTCGAGATGTTTCTTACTTGAACTCTGTGAAGCATTTATTTGGGCTGCAAGTTGAGGTGCAGCTAACTAATGAACTTATCTCTGCAGCAGAGGTAACTCTGGGTCTTCCTCTCCTGTGGCGGTCGTCATGAGAGCCAGTTTTATCATAGATTGATGGTTTTTGCGACTGCACTTGAAGAAACTTTCAAAGTTCTTGAAATTGTCCGGATTGACTGACCATGTTTTAAAGTAATGATGGACTGTCATTTCTCTTTGCTTATTTGAGCTGTTCTTGGTCTTTTACCAAATAGGGCTATCTTCTGTATACCAACCCTACCTTGTCACAATACAACTGATTGGCTCAAAGAAATTCCACAAATGAACTTTTAACAAGGCACACCTGTTCATTTAAATGCATTCCAGGTGACTCCCTCATGAAGCTAGTTGAGAGAATACCAAGAGTGTGGGAAGCTGTCATCAAGGCAAAGGGTGGCTACTTTCAAGAATCTCAAATACATTTTGATTTGTTTAACACGTTTTTGGTTACTACATGATTCCATATGTGTTATTTCATAGTTTTGATGTCTTCACTATTATTCTACAATGTAGAAAATAGGAGAAATAAAGAAAAACCCTCAGGTGTCCAAACTTTTGACTGGTAATGTATATATTTTTAAATAGCACCCCTTGTGTGCACATTCGGTAATACCGTATACTTCAGCATGGTACAGAAATAGTATGAAAATCTGGATACCACCCAAGCCTATCTACAAAGACTATGGACAGCAACACAAAGGACTAGGAGCAACTGCGGGATCCTCAGGCCTTTTCATTGTATTATACAATATAGCCATGAAAAGGTGCATTATGACCATTTTAATTAATGAACCCCATAGAATATACCTCACATGTTTTACCTATTTACTCATGTTTGCTATTCAAAGAGCACTAAGTATAAGAGTTCCACTCAAGAAACACAACCAACAAGCGAGAGAAATGTAACATTGAAAAACATTTGGATAATGCTCTGCTGTTGTAATAAAGGAAACGTTTTTGGATTACTCTGTTCAAGCCGAGTGCGGGGACGTTAGTCTGTCTGAGAGGACAGATTTGTGACGGTAACAACTATTAGAGCACAGTTCTGTTGTGTAAAATGGAGACCATACCGTATAGATACAATAGATCCTCCAGACCTGGCGCTGGCGGTTTTGTGTCATTCCGTCCGAGGCGGACCTGAAACAGAGCAGAGACACAGAGCATGCTGGGATTAGGATCAGAAACGTCATCGGATATCACCCTCATGTCCATGCCAGGCTGTCACTCCTTACCCATGCCAAGTGCTGAATGCAACAGGTCTGAATGGAAACTGTGCTTCAGGGCTAATATGGACTAGCCAGATGCCTCAGACGTTGACAGTTTTAGTCAGACACGGCAATTAATGTCTCCAGCAACAGAGCAGAAAACAAATCCTGTAAATGCTTGTATTTAACATAGAATAGTTCTATGGGACACAGCCTAGCTGTTCTTCACACATCTATCAATGCTATGTCAAGTAAATCAGGGCCAAGTGTTATAAAGCGTATTAACAGAGTGATAGAGCCTACTTGGTCAGAAAATAACGGCAATCAACATGTAATGAGTAAATAGTTGCACTGAGGGGGAGCAGGGAGTTACTTCTGCTTGTAAAACTTCACTTATGATCAGTACAGAGGATGTTTGGCCAGTTGCTCAGATTTGGTCAGAGACTCTAAAACCCCTGTACATATTAACACTAGTTGCTGTGGAAGTTCACTTGCTGAAAGCAAATTGTCAATTAATTCTTACATCCAAGAATACCATTCAATTTCACAACTAATACAGAGGGTATAATCATCCATCCATGTAATTGACCCCCCTCTCTCTCTAATCAGTGAGGTGTTTTGTGCCGTCCATACATAGCTCTCAAACTGGGTGCAGTCGTCTTTGTCGTTGTTAGAGCAGTACATGGGTCTGTGTCCCATAGTGATGATCCAGGGGCGCTCTGCTCGGTTCTCTGGCTTGTTGGCCTCCTGAGAAAGGATCAGACAAGAGAATGAGTCCCATCGCTGTGTGTGTGCACATGCACGTGTGTGTGGGCGCACATGTGTGTGTTTGTACTGTTTAGGACACCAAAGTTTATTACTCAAGAAATACTACTAAAAAGGGCATTACTGTCACTGCCAGGTTCAGTTGTCCAGAGATGCGACAAATGGCTTCACTAATACTGGCACTGTAAATGAAGTACCTTACCTCAAGGTCATTTTTAAGCCACTCGTACTGCTTGAAGATGAGGTCCACACCATAATCAAGAAAGAAGTAAATCTCAGTGGAGAGAGAAATGATATGGGCTGATCCTACATTCCAGCTGTGGACAGAGCATACAAACGATTAAAAGCCTTGACCATCCAAAGTAAACAAACTACTGATACAGACACATACTTAGTCTATAGTGAAAGACTTTCCCCAAAGGAACATTTGCAAAGGAGCATGTGAAAGATGCAAATTTAACTAACTTGCATTATGTAATAGGCTACATGACATGCATATTACCTTTTGATACATTGCACAAACAAAGAAAATAGTGCTGTGTCATCAGTGCTATTTTACGGTACAATCTCTCAAACATTACTAGCTATCTTGTTTTCCAATGGAAGGGATGTGGGTAGTGACCGTGAGAGCCCTATGATTGCACGTTAGCTGGCAGAGTGGGGGACCAGGAGAGAGCCATTCTGTATGTGGCTAGCTCACTGCTAAATTGGACAAGATTTAGTGCAGGGATGGGCAACTTTAATCGGAGTGGGGGACAAAGAATCTGAGCTCATCAAGGGGGGCCGCAGTGGCTTGCGGGTCGGCGTAGCCATAGTCTTTGCGGATCCTTAGCAACATTTGTGTCCCTCATGTCCATGTCGGTCTCCTCAGGCATCACCCCAGTCCTGCGTGCTGTGCAGGTGCTGGAAAGAAGGGGCCTCATCCCTTCTTTAGCCTGAGTCAGGGGAGTGAGGGGCAGGTCTGTGGTCTAGGAGGTTTTATCTTACTGCCTCAGAGAATGGCCTGTGTGTTATGAGCCTGCCACAGATCGGATGTATGGCTCCTTTGTGCAGTCAGCCCTTTCACTCAGACTGAACCAAAGTGTTCCATAGGGGATGCTAGTTAGAGCTCCCCTCTCTTCGGCCAAATCATTTGGGGGTGAGTTTACTTTCATCAATGACCACTTCTATACAGTAGAGGGTAAATGTGTGTGTGGTAGATGCTCCCTTACCTGTACCATAAACCCTCAGTCTGTCCTGGCATGCTGAAGCGGTTCCTGTAGTTGGAGAAGTTGCTGTGAAAACAGAACGGGTTCGGCTAATGAGATGCATGGACTGTAGTGTTCCATCTAGGTGCCTTAAATACCTCAGGTGAGATATTTAGTGCCAGAAACATTAGTTCTATCATCATGTGGTTCCCTTGTCAGTACTCGTAAATGTCACAGGTGTGACAAATTGGTTTTAATTTTCACCAAGCTGGCATTGGCATTGGTTGATTATTTTCCCTTTAAAAAACTCTTATTTTGCTTCCAGGCAGCCGCCCACAGGAACTTGAAGAAACCTGGACACCTGCCTTGGGACTGGGTCACTTTCTGTTTATTAGGTTTGTGTAATTGACTGAAATTATTACTTTGCATTGGTTTGAACAAAAAGTGGATAATTTATTTGGCTAAATGACTTGAATCTGAACTGAAATAAATTGAACTTGATGTATATTGGAAACCTAAAGTGTATTTTTGTAAAGCCATGCATTGACAAAGTTAAACTGGAATCAAACAACCCTATTGTCTGGTCTTTCACACCACCTGCTCAACCCAGATCTTAGAACCTGTCATTCGCACTTTGTGACATAAACAAGGCTAATCTTAGACAGCTATTCAGAATACATACTACAGAAAGATTCATTACACAATGACACTGACATTTTTTGTAGATGCTAGCCAATCGTGGTCGTTACCTCTCCCACCCACCAATCCCATACTCACAATAGCTTGAGTCACATTCCTCATGGAGATGACCTATCTAGCCAACTTTGACTACAGAAGTAAAGCATCTGCTTTAAACCTGCATAGAATACAGCCATTTAAAAACACTAGTCCACTGCTACAGACAGGATAGGATACGACCAGACGGTATTTCCTACAACGCCACCACCTCTACCGCTGGTCATTTATCAATATTATAGTGCCAGAACCACCAAATTGGGACACACACAGACCGAACCGGTTCCCCTAATGAGACCCAAACCGAGACTTGTGCCTTGGAGAGCACCAGTCGCAGGCGTGCTATCCACCCACCCAAACACGTGCCATTTCCTAAATATTTCAATTGGCCAAACCTGTGTTAACAAGCGGCATGCAAAAAGGAAAAGCCTTTCTAGGAAGACGGTCACTAACGACGGCAGGCCAAGCCAAGAGCTAGCTGTCTTCAGGGGTTTACAGATTTTAATTTCACCAATAAAACTGGGAGCCAATCTTCCTTCCAGTGAAAGCAGTAGGGTCATTCCACAAACTTATTGTCTTTTGCATCCCTTTGATATTTTAAGTAGAAATTGTGCAACAATATTTCATTTTAAAAGCCTGTTAAAGTATATTAAATAAAGTGCCCTTTAATATAGACTGCATGGGGAATAAAATAAATTAGATTTTTCTTTTATGAATAAAGACTTGCAAAAGTGTTTTTTATTTCCCTCTGTCAACACTGTAACTTCTAGGAAGATTTTAACCCACTTAACCCCAGCATTTCTCCCTATTTTCATCATTGTAAAGCCCTTGCTACTTTGTTGCTTTGACTAAGTCATTTCTGAAGATGATTATTTATATCTTGTGATTAGTGATTCATTTACATCTGTCCCTCATTTTAAGGTCAACCCTGTCACGTGAACTGAACTCTCGTTTGAATAAAAATAAACATTGAACATGTAGTCAAATCATAGTGTAAAAGCATATTACTTTTTTGGCAATTTACTGGTGTTTTGTGGTGGAAAACTGAGTGGGTCAAGCATAACACATTAACCCTGTTACCCATAGACAGACTAGAAATGTTTTAACAATAAAACATTTTTGGGTGTAACTTGCATTAAAATGCCCATCCCGGTTGCACACATGGGGATTTATGGCTGATTTAAGATGAAGTCGTCAACCCTGTTACGGTCAACCATGTTACTTTATTTGTCACTTAATAGGCACTTACTATAGTCCTTTTTTTATTTAACCTCTTGAGATGGGAAAACATGTTTTTTATTAAGTTGAATATATGTTCTTTATGACAGGATGTTAAAATTAGGTGAAATCCAACGTTTTTTTTTAAATCAACTTATACTTCTCAAAAGGCACCGAATTGGTGGAACGACCCAGTAAGGTATGTGGTGAAGTGATGGGGGAGTCTGATAGCTCTCCTGGCTTATGTAAGAGGCAGACAGGGACAGAGCGACCCACCTGAGTGAGTATGGTTGCTGGAGGTCAGATGACAGGGCTAGTGCAAAGTTAGGTAACCAGAGACAGTTCTGGTCAGAGATTAAAAGGAAAGATCAGGATCATAGAGAATCTCTAGTTAATGGGATAAATTGACCTTGGGGTCAAGATTACATGGTCAAATTCAAAGCTACGATAATAACTCAATAACTGAACGCTCTGTTACAATTGACCAGTCCACCATTTGCAACAGAGATTCTGACATAATCCTTTTAATGCTGTAACATACTTAATCACAAAAAATTCTGGGTAGTTGCGAAAGGAAGCCACAGTATGTCCAGCAGAATGCAGAACTGGGAGACGCTGTGAGCAGCAGCACGTCTGAGTCAAAGCCACTTAGTCTGGAGCACAGTCATGGGTTAATTCCCCCATCTTGTGGTGGCTAGGCAGGGAAGCAGCTGACTGTTTGTTGGATGGACACGAGACGCAAGGTCTCCTTATGGGCGGACACCTCTTACCTCATACATAAAACAATATACATTTTAGGAGACCCTGGACAATGGAAATAGAACAGGGGTAATAAAAGCACTTCTATTTGGTCCAGTAATATATGGACTTGTTTTGGTATACTGAATGATATATGTGCATGTCCAAAGGGGAATTATTACAACTTCCTAAAACAGTCGCTCAGAAGTGTTTATTTTTTTCTCCTCTACACAGTGGAAAATTTGATCAGCTCAATTGAAAATGCTTATTTGTGTCATTAATTTACATTGTGTCCCCGCATTGCCCCCACCCTCTTCAACGCTGCTGCTACTCTGTTATTATCTATGCAGTCACTTTAATAGCTCTACCTACATGTACATAATTACCTCAATTACCTCGACACCGGTGCCCCCGCGCACATTGACTCTGTACTGGTACCCCCTGTATATAGCCACGCTATTGTTATTTACTGCTGCTCTTTAATTATTTGTTATTCTTATGTCTTACTTTTTTAGGGATTTTCTTAACTGCATTGTTGGTTAAGGGCATGTAAGTAAGCACTTCACTGTAAGGTCTACCTACACCTGTTGTATTCGGCGCATGTGACAAATACAATCAGTCATAGTTTTTAACTAGAAAGGCTGTTTCCCTTGTGTGATTTATTTTCCCCTAAAATAATATCAAGATACAAATTTGAAGGGAAATGTTCCAGCTTAAACCTTGTCAAATGCAATGTGGATGGACTGATTCATAATCCTAATCAACAGGACTTTCCCCTGCAAGTAAACTGTTTAGAAACCACACATACTAACAAATCAGATCAGCCTTTTCATTTCACTGATGAGTCTGAGCTACAAGATGTCAACCTAATCCTGGCTTTTTGAAACCTTAAAGGAACAATTGCTGTCTGAAAATCAATTCACGTCATGGCTCATTGTTTGAAATGGCAACAGTCACTTCCTATTGCCTCAGATGGGCCATTGAACTATAGATTGTGCGGGGGAACAAAGGCGCTCTTGACTGGCGCCTTAGCATCTCATGTGGACATGCTGGCCTCATGCAGCTGGAATGCTGAGGACTCGTGGTCAGCCCGGCTCACTTGCTTTTATCAGGGGTGAAAGTAAACCAGTACGTTCCCGTACCGAGTCCTGGCAAAATAAATATTGGGGGTACGGTGTACCGATAAAATATGGGCCTATTACAATAACTAAAATGTAAAGAAAACTGTAGGCTTTTAAAACATTATTTATCTTGATGTCAGCTGCATGAAAAATGAGTGAAATCCCTTGAAAACGGGTGGTATACAGTAAACCCTACAATGCTGTGTGGTTCCAGGAGAACACTGACATTTTTCCAAGGCAGAGATGAATGGCCGAGATTGACGCACGCAGACAGCAGTAGACTCATCAATTCAGTCCAAAAATGTAGGCATAATGATAATCACTGAAATTTGCTTTACATTCATCAAATGGCAGGTGCAAATAGCTGGAATGAATTTGTGAGTGTGAGAACGTGCGCAGGTATCCTACATGAGCCTTTGATTATTTGACAATCAGATGAAAACACACTGAATGGTTGTGTTTATGCCACATTAAAAAGGTAATACATTTTTGTTAAGTTAAATGACAAATGTTTACTACTAGGCCCACAGAGATTCTATATGTAATGTAAAAAAAAATGTGTGCACGTACTTAGTAGATCCCGTACAGGGAATATATTACATCTACTTTCACCCCTGCTTTTACAGGGGTAAGAAAATATAAATAAAAAAGTAGAGGCAACTGCTGAAAATCTTGGTTCTAAAATATTTTATACTTTTTATCTAAACAATAGAAAACATACACATACAAACGACACCATCATACGAACATCATCTACATCACACACTGTCCAAACCCACTAGCAAACACCCCCATCGCTAGCGCCCGCATCACTTTCCGCAATATGGCCTGAAACTGCACCATTTTGTTTCTCTCCGTAGCCCACGCACTTTCAATATTTAAGTAATAAATCATTTGATTGGTTCTGACAAGCACCACTGAACAAAACAGTGTTATCTGATTGAGGGGGACAGTAGGCTTTAGGCTCTGCTATCCAAGGTTGGAGGGTAGTGCTTTTTGATATCAGGTTCTGATGTCTGGTGACAAGGCCAAGAAAAACAGGCTACTGTTAGCAGTTCTTCAAAGTAGCCACCCTTTGCCTTGATGACAGCTTCGCACAGTCTTGGCATTCTCTCAACCAGCTTCACCTGTAATGCTTTTCCAACAGTCTTGAAGGAGTTCCCATATATGCTGAGCACTTGTTGGCTGCTTTTCCTTCACTCTGCGGTCCAACTTATCCCAAACCATCTCAATTGGGTTGAGGTCAGGTGATTGTGGAGGCCAGGTCATCTGATGCAGCACTCCATCACTCTTATTCTTGGCCAAATAGCCCTTACAAAGCCTGGAGGTGTGTTGGGCCATTGTCCTGTTGAAAAACAAATGATAGTCCCACTAAGCGCAAACCAGATGGGATGGCATATGGCTGCAGAATGCTGTGGTAGCCATGCTGGTTAAGTGTGCCTAGAATTCTAAATAAACTACAGTGTCACCAGAAAAGCACCCCCATACCATCACACCTCCTCCTCCATGCTTCACGGTTTGAACCACACATGCGGAGATCATCCGTTCACCTACTCTGCGTCTCACAAAAACACAGCGGTTGGAACCAAAAATCTCAAATTTGAACTCATCAGACCAACGGACAGATATCCAGCGGTCTAATGTCCATTGCTCGTGCTTCTTGGCCTAAGCAAGTCTCTTCTTATTATTGGTGTCCTTTAGTAGTGGTTTCTTTGCAGCAATTCGACCATAAAGGCCTGATTCACGCAGTCTCTTCTGAACAATTGATATTGAGATGTGTCTGTTACATGAACTCTGTGAAGCATTTATTTGCACTGGTAACTCTAATGAACTTATCCTCTGCAGCAGAGGTAACTCTGGGTCTTCCTTTCCTGTGGCGGTCCTCATGAGAGACAGTTTTATCATAGCGCTTGATGGTTTTTGCGACTGCACCTGAAGAACCTTTCAATTTTCCAAATTGACTGACCTTCATGTCTTCAAGTAATGATGGACAGTCATTTATCTTTGTTTATTTTAGCTGTTCTTGCACTAATATGAACTTGGCATTTTACCAAATAGGGCTATATTCTGTATACCACCCCTATCTTGTCACAACACAACTGATTGACTCAAACTCTTTAAGGAAAGAAATTCCACTATTTAACAAGGCACACCTGTTAATTGAAATGCATTCCAGGTGACTACCTCATGAAGGTGGTTGAGAGAATGCCAAGAGTGTGCAAAGCTCTCATCAAGGCAAAGGGTGGCTACTTTGAAGAATTTCAAATATGAAATATATTTATATTTGTTTAACACTTTTGGTTACTACATGATTCCATGTGTTATTTCATAGTTTTGATGTCTTCACTATTATTCTACAATGAAGAAAAACCCTGTAATGAGTAGGTGTGTCCAAACTTTTGACTGGTACTGTATTATCTTTATCTCTGCATTGTCGGAAAAGGACCTGTGAGTAAGCATTTCACTGTTAGTCTACACCTGGTGTTTACGAAGCACGTGACAACTACAATTGTATTTGAAACAGACATGCACACACGTTACAGGATATGACAATAAATGGCTGAGCCTGTAAATCCCTGCCCTTTTTATGCAGCCCTCACTGAGCTGATAGCCTAGACCAAGATCCCCAGGACTAAAGCTCTGGTATTCACCCCTATAACCAGGGGGCATCAAGGTTGTCCATCAAGGACAGGGTTGTACTGAGCATGATGAGAGTGGAGTATTTAAACTAAACTTGGTCAATAATATACAGTAGCCTGTTTTTTCTGAACTGCACAGAAACAACATTACAGACCAGTAGATTGGTTGCAATTGGTTGCAATTTCAGTTTAATCCACCTGAAAGGACGGAACAAATATTACAACAAATCTTGTGGTTAAATTCAAATATAGTAATTGATAAAAAAAACTGTATTTATCGAAGAAATGTTTAAAAAAGGTATAATTTTTGTGAATGATATCATAAATAGGACTGGTGGAGTAATGTCACACATGCAGCTAACACAGACATATGGAAATGTCTGCTCTACCCAAAATTACAACCAATTAATTGCAGCATTACCACAAAAATGGAAGAGGCAGGTGGAAGGGGATAAAAGTAAGGAACTTGTATGTCGGCCTTATATTAAAGAACATAAATGGTTAAAGAAAAGTGTGATAAATAACAACATATACCAATTTCATTTAAGGACCAAAAAACTTACAGCTGTGCCATATAAATTGCAAAATAGTTGGGAAGAGATTTTCGATGTACCCATTCCATGGCACATGGTTTATGAATTGATACGCAAAACAACGCCGGATTCAAAACTTCTAATTTTTCAATTTAAATTTTTGTACAAAATTCTTGCAACTAATAGAATGTTATATATATGGGGGATACAATCTTCCCAGCTCTGTAGATTCTGCTGTGAGGAGGCAGAGTCATTAGACCATTTATTCTGGTATTGTCCGCATGTAGCTCGTTTTTGGTCACAGGTCCAGGAATGGTTGAAGAATTGCAACATTTGCGTAGAACTAACGCTACAGATAGCAATACTGGGGGATCTGAAAAGCCATAGTCAATCAATCAATAATATAATAATTATTTTAGCAAAAATGTTTATTTTTAATTTACAATCCGTGGAAGCTATGAGAATAGGAAGATTCAAATCTTTTGTGAAGCATCACAGCACAGTTGAAAAATATATGGCAAATAAAAATACGAAATGGATGATGTTGGAAGATAGATGGGAAAGGTTGAGTGGAGCTGAAGGGTGGGACTAATAACAAGATAAACAATGTAGGGCATACGGGATCTGTGAAATGTGTATAGGTGCGGAGCTATTGTGAAATAGCACAGTTACAAGTGGAAATCAAACTGGATGGACAACAGAAATAGAGGAAGGACTAAGAACAAACAAGAGAGAACTATTATAAAGTAGACTGTGTCTGTAAAATGTGTATAAGATGTATAAATAGAAGGTAAAAACAGAAATGTTCATCAGTTTACTCCAATTGGGGGATCGGTGGTAGCGTTTGCGGGGAATAATAATAAAGGTATACTCTTTAAAAAAAGTATGTATGTCTATGTAGGTATGTGTATGTATATATGTGTATATGTATGCATACGTGAATGGATATATATATTTGCCCCAAAAAATATGGGGGGTTGGAAATGATGCAGACAATTACATTGGAAGCAACATTCTTTCCGCAATATTAAGCTGATCCACCCCCCCCCCCCCCCCCCCCCCCCCACCCCCCCAAAAATAAAAATAAATAGCAGTATAACTTTAAACCGTCCCCTCGCCCCGACACGGGCGCGAACCAGGGACCCTCTGCACACATCAACAACAGTAAAAATAAAATTAAAATAAAAAATAAAAAAGCACGTGACAACTACAATTGTATTTGAAACAGACATGCACACACGTTACAGGATATGACACTAAATGGCTGAACCTGTAAATCCCTGCCCTTTTTATGCAGCCCTCACTGAGCTGATAGCCTAGACCAAGATCCCCAGGACTAAAGCTCTGGTATTCACCCCTATAACCAGGGGGCATCAAGGTTGTCCATCAAGGACAGGGTTGTACTGAGCATGATGAGAGTGGAGTATTTAAACTAAACTTGGTCAATAATATACAGTAGCCTGTTTTTTCTGAACTGCACAGAAACAACATTACAGACCAGTAGACTTTGTCTGAGAGTCATTGTGTAGTAAATAAACAAAAACAACATTTCAGTGAGTTTCTGTCAGTAGTTTCTGTTGACCTGGATGCAAGATAGGAAACTGATGTCTCAGTCAGTGTTTATTTTGGACAAAGTTTACTTGTTTAGTTATCGGTGGTTCTTGAAACACCTCCAGACCTTAGAAGCTGAAATAGTTCCCATCTGTTCCAATGGCACAGCGGAGTTGACCAAAGTGTTTTCTATAGTGGAAATGCTGTGGTTGCTCCACTCTGACCAAAGTGTTTTCTATAGTGGAAAAGCTGTGGTTGCTCCACTCTGACCAAAAAGTTGTTTTTCGAAGCTTCTACCCTTGCCTCACAGTACAGTACAGTAGCACATTATGGATATCAAGTCTGGGGAGGTCTGGCAGTCTGTCTCACCAATAAGAAATACAGCATGTAGCGAGTATTTTTCCCAAACCCTTTAATAATAGCATTGATTAGATGTGACCTGTACAGAATGCACCAAAATATGTACCAGGAGCAGAAAACATTGGCTAATGGTGAGCAGAAAATAAGCCGACTGCTATCATGTTGACTCACTGTTAATGAAGATTAGAAACTGTTCATAACACTGTCAGTTTTAATCATCAGTTTAACTAAATGACTGGTGCATGTGTGTGTGCATGTGCGTGGCTGTGAACGAGAGAGAGAAACAGAGAGAAGTAAATAATTAAACGGGGTCATAAGGTTCTACTCATGACAGACAAGCAGAGAGCAAGAGAGAGAGAGGGAGAGAGAGGAGTAAATAAGTAAAGGGGGTCATGATAAGGTCCTACTCACTATTCAGCCTCGTGGTTCCCAGGACAGGTCATATAGGGCACGTAGGCAGCTATGGACTGGATCTGACGCATGAACTCGTCTCCAATCCTACCATTGTCCTGAAACAATTAGATTTAGTCATTTACCACAGCATAACACACAGTTTCAGTGGTAATTAAACCTGATATAAGAAGGCTGACAGGATAAAAGTAAAAAGCACATTAAACGATCTAAAGCCAAAGTACTGTAAATCAATTTTCCAGACAGCTTCAGGAATGTGCCATTTGCATACCAAACAAAACCCCAATGAAACTAGAACCATTGATTTCACAACTATTCTAATGGTGGCAATTGAGCTTATGAACACACTGTGGTGGATGGCATGGTAATCTTCTGGTTTTGAGTTGCCATTGCCCTTAATGAGCTTTCAGAAAGAATTTCTATTTATAATATCAAGGAAGCCGCAAAACAGAGTTAGACATTCCAGCTCAAACTCAGCATGAATTGCGGCGATTAATTTTTATGGTTGTCTGCTCATAATGTCCAGCATTTTTCTCCATATTTGAGAAAAGTATGAAAGGAACAACATAACCAACATTGTTATTTAATTATAGGGAAACGGCAGCAGCTGATGTATGCCATTGGTGATTAATAGATGTCATAGTATTTATGAAGGGCATTGTGAGACTGGCCAGTTAGGTTTGGGGAAACATGGCCTCTGTCTACATTAGCTAGTTGTCTCGGCTGAATAGAGCCCTGCTGTTGTACTTCATGGGTTACTTCAGTGTTATGCCCCTAATTCCAGTCTTTCAGCACAGGATTAAGGCATTTCACAGCTATGCAGCTCATTACAGCAGCGTGTCTTAACCATGGCCCAGGCATGATCTGCTGATGAATAGTAATGGGACGCTAGGGATACGACTGAGCAGGGTTAGAGTAGCTCTATCTCATCTGTCATCATGGATCTAGCCAGGCACCCAGATGGGCTTAAGAGGTCTAGCCTCATGCTGACATTATCCACTTTCATATCTTACCCTGAGGGTACCATAAACTTTTAGTGTGCCCCCTTATGCCCATAGTTTAACTTCATGAAAATCTCATGAAAAAGTCCTTAAGATAAATGGTATGTGTATCATTCTACCAGCTGACCAGTGATGGACGTTGTAACGTGTGTATGTGCAGGAAACAAAAATATGTAGATATTTTACCTCATGCATGTCATATGCAAAGTCCCCTAGAAAACACAAAACCACATATTGGTCATGCATCACCTCTCCAAAGTGCACTCCATGTTACACCCAAAGTAAAACACAATGTTAAACCACTGTGATTCAAGTTATTATGTAGTTAGGATCAACAATTGTCAATATTGATAAGGTTATTCACTTAAGACAATCAGTTGGGAGTTTAACCACTTACCAACGTGTAGGATGACATCATACATCCCGACCTGGGTCTCCTTTTGCAGTCTGGCCAGAGACTGAGGGTTCTCATTGCCCATGTCCCCATAGATGGCAAACTTGGGACTCCAGCTAGTGCTCTCATTCAGAGCAGTAAAGGAGAACACATCACTCCAGCCAGCCTCACTGCCACAGTGGTACACTGCAGGGAAGAAATCACTCCCCTATAAATACTATGATGATGACAGAACATAGACCGAATGTGACAGGCAACAGACATAGCCTAAATATATCATGCTAGTTCTATTAACATGGAAACCTACCATAAGCAGAGGCAGTTCTCAGATCAGTGAGAGTGACCCTGTGGATGTACATCTTCCTCCCCTCTGATCCTCCATCCACAAACAGAGTAGCTTTGCCCTTGGCTGTCAGCTCAAACAGCCGTCCGCCCCACAGGCCGTACTCTACGGTGCTCTCCTCCGTCTCATTGAATGTAGTCCAGGTGATCTCCATAGAGCCAGGGAACCCTGGGGAGAAAAGCCCCATAGTTATCCAGCCAGATCAGGCTGCTCACCTTGCCCACCTGGAGAGAGTTACTGCCCTGGATACTTACTGAACCGCTTACGTAAGCTGGGAGAAACTCGCTCAAATGGCTGATTGTTCAATAGCTCACAGGGCTTGACATTACATTTTTTTACCACTTGTTCTAAAGCTCAAGTCACCTGCCCCCCCCCCCAAAAAAAAAAGTCTAACACCCTTTTTACATCATTGTATGATGCAAGGAACCACTTTAGAAAATAAAATTAATTACTATCTTTTTTACCATAGAGAATCAGATAAAAATGAAGGCTACACTCTGCCTATTGGCTTCTTTGAGTATTCAAACCTCAAAATACAACACTGCCCCTTTAAGGCTCTCCTGGGGGATGGTTGGCCACCCTTGGTATCCTATAAAATATTGTAACATTACAATTACAACCAAATAGTTTTTATAACTTAATAAAATTATTATCGCAAGGGCTCGAAATTAAGGGTGTCCCGTTGTCCCTGGGATGATCAAAGATATGTCTGCAGTTCAAAACAGACTCTGGGACAGTTCTGGGACGACAGATGCAAAATTCATACAACCACAGCAGATGACATGTTTTATTTATGTTTAAGTAATGAGGCTGATGCAACAGATTAGATTAAATGCAATAAATACATTAAATGAATTAAATGTAATCTAAAATAAATAAATTAAATGTAATCTGATGCAATCAGATTAGCTTAAAATGTTGATAAAGTTTTATTTCTTCATATTATAAGCTCAACAATGCGCACATGGCTTTAAGTTACGTGCGAATGTTCCAAAATGCAGTTAGTGGGAAAACACTGTTCTCAGAAGTGTACCTCGCGCACGAGCGCTTTCACGGACATAGATTAAAATATCAGTACAAAATGAAGAAAGAGGGGAGATCTAAAGATGCATCAACCAGGCAGGGTTACTAACATCACTAGGATTATGCCTTTGGCTGCTGGACAATAACATAAAGTTGATTTGAAAACCAACAGAACTTGAGAAAAATGCTGGTTTCAATGGCATATTAAGTGTTTATAAAATAATTTTCTCAACATTTCTATGGTCATATTTTGGTTAGGCTAGGCTACTTTGAAACAAGGTAAGACATGTTTCATAAAATGGCATAAAACATCCAGGTTTTAAACAATTAAGTTTATGGTTAAATAGCTTCTGCTCAGATTCAAGGTGGGTGATGTGCGGTGCGCAACAGGCACTGCCCTTCACTCTCCTCCCTCTTGATCATTTGATCAGAGTGAACCATGACTCGAGTATGTCGACAGAATCAAGCCTTTAGACCAGGAATTAGCAACTTTGTGTGGGGGACACAAACAAATCTGAATTCATCATGAGGGGCCTCAGTTGCTCGCGTGACTACGTACCACATTCAAACACCGCCCCCCAGGTTAAAGCCTGGACATATATAGAGATTTTTATATTAAAGATGAATGGAAACAGATCAAAGACCTACCTGCATAGGAAATGTGCACCTGCTCAGGCTGTGTCCCAATGGGAGGAACACTAAGCACTAGCAGGGGTGCCAAGCTCAACGCAACGAACACAGCACCAACAACAGACATCTTTGCTCTGTCTGGTCTACTTCTGCACAGTCCTGAAGGGAAAGGAGAGGTGCAATTCACACAGTAGGAAGTGGATGCCGGTAGTATACTAATATACTGCTGTGTCTGCAGTCCCATGACTTTTGTTGCCCTCTCATACAATGTCACATGATGTCATAAAAAACATGTAGGCTAGTTAAACTCAATAAACTCTGCTTCCCTTAAATGAAACCCAGCCTTTCAGGATACAAATTGTCTCAATTAGGCTACAGAAAACTGTGCCAGATAAATGTTCTTCTACAGTTGTGCTAGTGTACTGCACAGTCAGCCAGTCAGTCAGTGTGTCTCTGATGAGGAAATCAGAATCAGTTGACCAAACTGATGAAACAGCAGCCAAACCTGTGAAGTCAGCAAATGCAGTGTGGCAAGGCATGATGAGTCAATAAAGTTGTTTGTGATTGTTGATGTGTGCTCATTTAAAGGACAAGTCATTCACTTTGAGTTAATCTACTCTTGCATTGGCTTTCTAAATGATGAGAACTGTATCACTTTGATTGCCTCCTCCATAAAATTATACAAGCCTTAATATGTTATTAAAAACGTGAACTATGATTCTCTTTTAAAATAGTATTTTAGAGTGAAGTAGTGAAAGACCCAATCTACTATGAGAACAAGATAAACCTAAAAGTTATCGAAAATAGATTATTCATTCTGTACTTAAAGCAATTAAGATGTATATTTTTTTTTTATCGAATGCACTAAGCACGTTGAACACTAGGGGTTCGACAACAATAATCCAGTATGCCTATTGTACATTTAGCGCATTTATACATCCCAATAACGTCCACCAGCAATTTCGGCAATTTGAGCCTGGGGACGAGATTATTAATGAATCCCCAACAAAGTCTCTGGTCACAGTTCAGGAAAGGAGCCGGGGCTTCGTTTGGGTTAAGAAACCAAGCTGAAAAGGATAGCAAAACCAGCCTCATTAGATCAGAATATATGACTTCTTAGAAAGTACATCAACACTGACAGGTAACGTTAGGTGATTGCAGCATTAGCAAGGTAGATAACTAGTACAGTAGGTTAGTTCGAGGAAGTGTTAGTACAAGCCACTTTATATGTGCTCATCATCTGTAGCTATCCTTTTACATTCTACTGCTGTCCCGAGCTCTTTGTCAGCTGTGCTGCTGCTGTTAACAGCTAACGCTAACTGCAATGCTGGATTTACTGGCTGATAACTGTAAAACAGATATGTATCGTGGTAATTGCAAGTGTACAGTAGCTTCCTATAAATTGAAACATTAGCTAGACAGACAAAGTTGCTCTCACCTTTTCTGGCTACGTCATTATTCAAAATAACAACAATGTGCCCGCAAGGAATTGTGGGTAAAACCAGTTTACCCAGTTTGTGTGTAATCATTACTTCAAATAGTTGCAAAATGTTCTGTTTTGCAACGAAAATGTGTGTTTATGTTGGACAGATTCAGGTAGTTCCCTCCCTGTTTACTGAACCTGTCTAACAGACAACAGTTTGGAGTAATGATTACACTGCCGCTTTCCCTATATAGTGTATGTTGGGCCACAGACAAACCTAGGAATAATTTAGCTTTAAATGTATGTGTATGTTCAATGTGGTGTGATTCAGGTTCCCACTCGGGCCGGCAGCCCTTCAATCCGTTATTATACAGACAGCTGTACTTTCTCTTTCACTGTGGTTATTCCCAGAGCCATTTACAGTGCTGTGTGTGTTTGTGTGAAGAGTTTTGATGTACATTGATTGAAAATAATGTGTACTTTTTGCCTCATGAGCATAGTTCAACTGGTCTACACCAGCAGAACCAAATATAATATTGTATTACTCCAATGTTTGTAAACA
This sequence comes from Salvelinus fontinalis, assembly GCF_029448725.1. Classification (NCBI taxonomy): domain Eukaryota; kingdom Metazoa; phylum Chordata; class Actinopteri; order Salmoniformes; family Salmonidae; genus Salvelinus; species Salvelinus fontinalis. The sequence continues at coordinate 25,698,882 of NC_074679.1, read as the reverse complement.
AAGTAAATGTAAACAAACACTATATAGCCTCAAAACATGGTTAAAACTAAAATGTTGATATCATAGATGGATCCATAGCTCTGCCTATGAATTTGAGAGTGGTTCCATTTCTCCAGCCCCATCCTTCAGCTTTTCTACTGATACAGAGGCTGGGAGATGGCTTTGTTATTGTTAACTGCTGATTGCCACTTTAATGAAATCTTGAACTGGAACAACCCTCATACCTTTTTTTCATTGCTTCATATAACTGATGATTGAATCTAGTATGTCTGAGTATTCAACCATGTCTTTGTTTCATAGATGTCTGGCAGGTCGTTCATGGAACAACCCTGGAAGACTGAAGGGGGTTGTGTCGTGTACTGTAAGTGGAAGACCCACCATCTCACTATCATTTGGAGGAAGCAGCGAGCCACAGGGAGGACTTACGATGTGCCCAACAAGGAGAACGAAATGGCCTGTGTGCAGAACATGTAAGAAATCTTCTACATGGACCCATGGGAGTTTCCACCCACTGCCCCCAATGCTAACAAGACTGACAAGGCTGGTTCAAAAGACAATGACTACTTCACAGAGGTGTGAAATGTCAGTAGTCAATGTCAGTTGCCTTAAGGGTTGATTGTCTCATCATCGTGATATGCTTGGTGTCACAAATATTTGAATGTATTCCACCTCCGGTCCGCTGTTTTTCAGTTGTCAAAAGACCACAATACAATGACGGAGGTGCTCTTTGGAAGAAATCTGAGACTAAATCTAGCCTTGACCCTGTGGCGAAGAAATGTTGGAGAACTGCTTACATATTTTTTAAGGTACAGTAGAACTTGTAAAGATTGAAATATCTGAGGCTTTATTGGTCCAGGGATTTGATTCTATAATAGCATAGCCCTTTTGTCCTACAGGATCAAAGACACTTGTAAGTAATAACAAAAAGGTACATTTCTAATGTTTTTTTCAGAGTAAAAAACAATGATTACAATTTAAGTTTAATGCTATTTATGTATTATTTATCTAATCTTTCCCCGATAGTCTTGACGATGAGTCAGAGTCATCCAGTGTTTCAATTGGCTGTTGTGTTGACCTTTTCCCTATAGTGAAAAAGGTCCTCACTAGTCCATATGAAGAGTGAGTACCACTGTTAATGACACACTATCCATTACAAATTCTTGACAATCCAACCAAACTGATACCATGTTGTCTTGCAGCTACCTGGTAGTTGGTTAACGATGGGTACAATCAGTGTTGAAACATTGGTGGCCAGAGCTCTCAACAAGTCGAGGTACTAACGCTCAATCTATGGATGGGTAGGTTTTAACATAAAATATATGGCAATCTATCGTAACTTTGGTAATGTATACTTGAATAACTTTTAAAAAATGTATTCATATACAGTATTCATTTATTATGTCTGTGTCCATATTGTCCATGAGTTTAGTAGATAGACCATACCGTTCAAGAGAAAATAGCCTAATTAATGAAAAAAAGCATCTAATCAACAATGACATTATTTTCAATCAATTCTGCAACTCTTCCAACATTTACTTTTTCCAAACTGCCACCAGTTTGATGCCAAAACAGTTCCTAGTAATATACCCTCCCTTTGCAACACTATTTAAAATACATGATCATTTGAATATAAGTACAAATAGTGTTTGTGATGTATGTGACCTTCGTTCCTGTTTTTCAGGCTATAGACTCTTACCTGTTTCAGTTGCCATGCTTGCAATGGTGGCCCATGTCAAGCTCAAGTCCTGATGACTTTGTTTCCAAATTCCCATTGTGAAACAACTCATAAGAACAAAATGGACTTGTGACTCGATGAACTGCACTACTTGAAGTTTTATGCTTGGAAAACATAACCTGGTTCATTTGAGGGCTGCTAAAGAGTGTATATCTGACTCAGAGAGACACTCCAGACAATGATCGTGCCTTATTCTTTTTAATGACACAGTGCAGTCAAACAGGATTTCCCTGTGTTTTATATACTGTATATTTCCACACTATGAGGTTGGAATAATAATGTGAAATCGTGAAAATTATAATAATGCCCTTTTAGTGTAAGAGCTGTTTGAAAAGACTGACTGAAATTTCTGACTGTTTTAGTGGGATGGGGTTTTGGTCTTCCATGGTACTATCACCATGCGGTAAATTAGTTAATAGACCAATGAGAAAGAGAATTCCAAACATCTCTGCCAATGACAGCTAATTTCCACTCCAACCACTCCAGCAAAGTTCTTGATGAAAGCAATTGCTCTTTGCTAAGAAGCTATTTTTGTTTATTTTTGACCATTTTAATTGAAAACAGTCACAGTAAAGTACTTAGTTGTTACCCATAACTGATTTGATATTGAGATAAAAATGGCTGCATTGGATCTTTAAAGCAATTTCATTTAATTAGAATTTGATATGACCACAATGCTATCATGATTTCACCTCAATGGCACAACATTAATCCAAAGGATGAAAGTGCATAGAACTGTCTGGTTACAGTAGTGAACCATTTGAAGTTGTATTTAGTTCATTAAAATGGTACTTAAACTTGTTTTATTGTAAACTAATAAATGATTTAGATATAAAAATGTCAGCCATAAAATGTTATCCTGTGTGGCTCAGTTGTTAGAACATGGCACTTGCAACAAACATAGCATTTGCAATGCCAGGGTTGTGGGTTTGATTCCCATGTGGGACCAGTATGAAAAAAAGTTTGAAAATTGATAACAAATCAAATCAAATTGTATTAGTCACATGCGCCGAATACAACAGGTGTAGACCTTACAGTGAAATGCTTACTTATGAGCCCCTAACTGACAATGCAGTTAAAAAAATATGGATAAGAATAAGAGATAAAAGTAACAAGTAATTAAAGACCAGCAGTAAAAAATAACAATATATACAGGGGGGTACCGGTTAGTTGAGGTAGTATGTACATTTAGGTAGAGTTAATTAAAGTGACTATGCATAGATGACAACGGAGGGGGGGTGTGAATAGTCTGGGTAGCCATTTGACTAGATGTTCAGGAGTCTTATGGCTTGGGGGTAGAAGCTGTTTAGAAGCCTCTTGGACCTAGACTTGGCGCTACGGTTAATAGCAACCGCCACTGCTGAAGGTTTCATTTCTGTTTAGTCAGGCTATTGAAATACTCCAAGCTCTAGTTAGAGCCCATAACTAGGACCCAGAGTATAAATAATGCCTGGAGTTTTTCTTGGTCAGGTCACATGGTTAGAAAATATTCCTGGCCCTATTCATAAGGTACATCTACAGTATGTGTTGTGTTAGTGTACAGGTCCTTCAGACATAGTTTAAATTCACTGTTTGAATCATCATGTTGTATAGGCCTTATCATTTATGACTATCTTTGTATATAAAAAAAATATCTGTAAAATAGCTATTTGCATAACAGGGACATGGTGATACAGTATGTGTGAGGATGGAGGAACACATTTAGGGGATGCCAGTTCTAAAAGTTGTCTTGTTTGTTGTTCCACTTGATCAGCTAAAACAAACTGACATTGCAACACCAAGACAAAGGTTACAATCGCTTCTTCCCAGCAGTGGAGGAAGTGTTCGGAAGGTGAGATATTAGGCAACCATCCCACTTGACACAGATAAGTTGAAGGTTGCTTTAACCCATGGTGTTTCCTATTGTGACGTGAAGCTGAGGCTGAAGTCCAGTCGTGACTGGCCTGTAGAGGCTGTGTGGAAGGGACTGCACCGCAGTGGACTGGTTGGCAGCCTGGTTGGCCTTGTTTGCTTAGATATGGGAGTCTGTCTGTCTGTCTCTCGCTCTCTGTCTTTCTCTCTCTCTCTCTCTCTCTCTCTCTCTCTCTCTCTCTCTCTCTCTCTCTCTCTCTCTCTCTCTCTCTCTCTCTCTCTCTCTCTCTCTCTCTCTCTCTCTATCCATATAGTGCTATCAAAGTACAATGTGTGTATAACGGTTTATGGTCACAGAGCGCAGCACACACACACACACAGTGGAACAGTAACAGTGAAGGTAAGTGTTCATTCTTTACAACATTTCAGTAAGATTCATTGTTCTTAAAGTACCTGTTCTAGACATTGTATTAAAAAATGACAGATTTTTGTCCATGTATGAACTTGTCAAATACATGTATCTCTTGAATGGGCATAACACAATTGTTAGAGAAATTGCATTACCACTCTGTATGTATGGTCAATTGAATCCACATGTCTGTTTACCCTGAAGGAACTTCCCGTTAGAAGATGCAGAGTTTTGGGACATGGACAGTGGCAGTAGCAGCAGCACTGGTGATCAGTCTCATGGGAGTACACACTAAACACCTGGTAGCTGAGAACACCCATCTCCTGACCTCTGAAGAGCACAAGATGGTCCTCAACCAGGGAATGAAAGGTATGGAGGACATTACTGTATTATTATTAATGGAATGTAATTACCAACTAAATGTAGAAATGGATTCTACAGTAGGACTTATGGCTGTTTCTGTAGTTGTCATGTGTCGTTTCAGTGGGATTTAATTTGGGCATCAAATTGTATTAATAGCCCTACGTGTGGTGCTTGAAGTATCATATCTTTGCTGATAGACAAACCCGTTTGTTTTGAGTCTGTAATTCTGGAGGTAGTTCAAATGCAAAAGCCTAGACCGAATTACTTACTGACCCTTCTAAACTTCATACTTGACAACAGTGTTTCTATAAACTTCTTTCACGTTTCTTACCTGCTGCTGAGAACAGTAGTGTATTGTAGTGACACACTTTTGTCCGACTTAACAGCAGAGATGCTACATTAGAGCATCACGGTTTGACTACGCTTGTCATGGACACGGTGAAATCCCATGGATTATGAAACTGCTAACAGTCATGAAGATTAGCCCATTGATGATAAGACAGGGAGTGGCAGGTTAATCATCGTGGTCCGTCATCATACAATACCTTGAATAGGTGTACACAACGATTAGAAAAATAAATCCAGATTATCTGCTTTGATTTACTCAACTTGAACTCATGTTACTCTTCAACTCTTTGTGCAATTTGCGTATTGTGGGTGTTAATTCAGTTTGTTGCTATTTCACCCTTCAGAGTATCCCAGGGACTGCTATGAGATGTTGATGGGTTCAGGGGGTCAGGCCAGAGATGGAGTGTACTTGATTCAGCCAGCTGACTACCCCATCCTGGCCTACTGTTTCATGCAAGATGGTGGTTGGACCGTAGTGCAGCACATCACAGTTAACAGCAGTGTGGACTTCGACCGCACCTGGGTCGAATACAAGCAGGGTTTCGGGGTACTGAATGGTGACCACTGGCTGGGGAACGAACACCTCCACCATCTCACCCAAGGGCCAGGACGCTACAAGCTGGGGGTCAAGCTGGTGGACAAAGATGCCGTCGCCAAGATTGGCGAGTATGACCCTTTCATGGTGGAGGACGAGCGGTCTGGGTTCAGGCTGCGTCTTGGTCTGTTCCAGGGCTCTGCCTTAGACGCTCTCACACAGGACACAGAGAACTACCTGCATGACAACCAGAGGTTTACCACCAAGGACCGAGACAATGACAACTACTTCCAAAACTGTGCTAAGCTGCAGTTCCAGGGTGTGGCGGGAGGGGGCTGGTGGTACGACGCCTGTGCTGGGGCCAACCTCAACCGCAGGAACGTGATCTACTGGCAGAAGGACTGCAACAAAGAGCACCTGTGTAAATACGCCTGGATGATGGTAAAGCCCTCAGACACAGTAAAGGTGGTCCACACTGGGGACTGTAAGAAGGATGAACTGTGAGTCTTGTCTGGAGATTAGGTTGATCCATACCATCTGTGGTTATTCTAATGCAGTGGTTCTCAAAACATTGTTTACGTAATAGAGACAATAGTTCAACACATTTAATTTAGAAATACATAGAGACATATGATCACAAAATGCTGGAAAGAAAACAGTTCAGTATCAACTGATTTGTCAAGCATTTTTTGTAAGTAATAAAAAAAATCTATAGTTATTTTGGGGACTTCATACACTTACATCTCCCCCTCTACCTTTCCCCCAAAATTGCAAGTGCAGTTTTCTGTCTAAATGATCACAGACCACATTTTGTGGTCATTATATCATAGCTTATTGCACATGTAAAACCACTTCTGCTGTATTTATTTACTCACTCACCTAATATCACTGAACGAATGTGTTGGTTGTTGGCACAAAAAACAAGATATACTGGATCAAAATAAGATTCACTCCAGTAAGTTTACAGTAGATTTTCTGATGACAAATTTTATGTTTTTTTGATGGTTCTGGTCAATTGAAATTCTGTAAATGTAATGTCTAGCAATGGGGACATGAGAATTATACAGTGCAGCACAGAATGACCAAAACAAAAGCCTGTCTCCTGAGTACAGACAGACGTTAAACACATTCTAATTAATACATGACACAGAACAGTGCATGAATCAAACTCTACTGTCTCCCACTCAGTATGGATGTAAATGTTGAGGGCTATCACTGTACTGAGTGACTTATATTGACCCTGGACAGATTAAATCACTCCCTGATATGATCCCATCCGTAGGCCTGAACTGAACCCACTATGATTGATTAAAGGCTAATCCTTATCTGACAAGTCATTTGTCAGGTGTATACTTTATGTGGAAGTGTCCGATAAACTATTGCATGAAATCACGTGTTTTACACAGTTTATGTGCACATTAAAGCTGCTGAGTTGAGTAAGACTAATCGTTAATAGAATTTTATGTTGCAAACTCAGCATTTACTTTAATCAAATCTTTTCCCCTCTGTTTCTGTGGTGTCTGGATTCATTTGGATTGAGGGATGAATACATTTGTACTGTATATGTGTTTGTGCTTGTGTATTGGTGGAAAGATTGGCTGTTGAATGTTTGATTATTAGTATCTGACAAAAGTCAATGGTACATGTGAACAAGGCTTTGATGATCAGAGTGTACAATCGTTTGTTATCCAGCTCACTCTGAAATCAAGTCGAGAACTGTGATAGCCCTTAAAATAAACACAATGTAGTCTAACATAATACCTAGAAACCATTCAGAACATGTTTCTAGGAAATATCGCTAACTTTTTTGTGCATGTTTTTTTTATTTTATATATTTACATTTTCAATTATGTATTGGTGTACAGTATCAGCATTTGGGGCAAGATTATCAAACACTTTTGAATTCCTTGTAAGCAGTGATCAAGGTATTGATTAAAGAACAATACCATTGACAAACTAGAGTCTTGTCTCTAACCTTTGTACTTTTGACACACCCTACTTGTAGACATAACTCAAATACTGACAGAAATATTTCCACATCTATCTAGTCATATAGTCTTCATACTCGTTCCTCTGTAAGGAAGGTGTGAATGGCTCATGTTAGCTTGCTGCTCACTACAGGGTTTTGCCCGTACCAGTAAAGTTTCTCTTCCACTCTCTTCTTCTTCCACTGACAAAGCAGCAGCATGCGGAAGGTCTTCTGGAAGGTCTTGTTACAGAGGGCGTAGCACATTGGGTTGACTGTACTGTTGACATAGCACAGCCAGTAGCCCAGGTGCCAGAGAGACACAGGGATACAGTCAGAGCAGAAGGTGGAGATGAGCACCATGATGTTGTATGGTGTCCACGTCAGGATAAAGGCCAGCAGGATAGCACTGAGAGTCTGGGCAGCCTTCCTCTCTTTAATCAGCACCATCCTCTTCCTCTTGGTCAGCTGGATCTTCAGAGTGGTGTCTATTGGCTTGGAGGAGGAGGTGGAGGGTGGGGCACTCATGGAGTCGGCTGAAGAGAAAGATGATGGGGCCATGTTAGTGTCCCCGTTCTTGCTTTGCTGGGCACCGCTGGTAGTGTCTTTGGGAACTGCTTTAAACTTGTAGGACACACACTTCTTACTCTTCTGGGAGTTGGTCTTTGGTGGCGTGTGGAAGAAGTTGTTCTCCTCATAACTGCTGAGCTGTTCTTTATCACAGCCTGCTGCACCCGTGCTCTGCCTACACTCCTGGTTCCGGCAGGTGGGCTGAAAGACCCCCGGGGATACGGGCCGCTCCTCGTCCTCCGAGGAGGCATAGCTGTTGAAGGTGGTCAGCTGGTCACTCTTGGACCACTCTTCGTTTGTGGCTGCTGCTGATTTGGCTGCATTGCTCCTGTTGGAGGAGGACCAGGAGGCCTGGGTTCTGTCCCGGGAGGCAGAGCTGAGCTGCTTGCAGTTGAAGCAGGATCTAATGATGGTTTTCTGGGGCTTGGTGGTACCAGCGTCTGTGGAACTGTTGATGCCCTGGAGCTCAGCGAGGTCCTTGGTGCGACGTTCCGTCTCCTTGTAGATCCGACAGTATAGGATGGTCATGATTGACACTGGGATGTAAAACGCGGCAATGGCTGTCCCAAATGTTATCACTGGCTCCGAGAAGAACTGGATCTGACACTGCCTCTCAGGGACTGTCCTTTTCCCCACAAAATACTGCCAGCACAGTATGGGAGGGGCCCACAGGATGAGGGACACCAGCCAGGCCATTCCTATCATGACCCCAGCCCGTTTGGGGGTGCGCTTGGCTCTGTAGGTCAGGGGTCTGGTGATGGAGAAGTACCGGTCAAAACTGATGACCAGCAGGTTCATTACTGACGCATTACTGGCCACGTAGTCCAAAGCCAACCAGAGGTCACAAGCCACACTCCCCAGTGCCCAGTATCCCATCAGTATGTAGGAGGTGTAGAGGTTCATAGAGAACACACCTATAATGAGGTCAGCTACAGCCAAACTCAGCAGGTAGTAGTTGTTGACTGTCTTCAGCTGGCTGTTAACCTTAAACGACAGCATCACCAGGACGTTCCCCACTATCGTAATCAGGCTCACGATGGCCGACACAGTTGCTATGGTTATGACCTCCCATAGACTGTGTGTGACAGGGTGGATGTCTGATGCATTGCCATTTATGGATAAGTTCTGTATTCCCCCACCTTCCATGTTGTTTCGCTAACGTTGCCCTTATTGTGGTATGAGTGGTATGGCTATCAGAGAGTAATCTGTTGGGTATGCCATCTTGAGTAGGCTATCCTAGAAAGAAGAACAAATAAAGTGAGTTAATAAAATAACAAATGCAGTTTACAAGTGATCTTTTCATGCAAAGTCAAACTCCATGCACAGTATATAAAAGAAACGGTAGTGCCACAAATAGTCACTAGATGGCAATAATAATCAACAATCATCCCCATGTGAGTCTAGTAGTAAGTAGAGCACCAATGCTCACACTGGCCAAATATGCGGTCCATGCACCTTGCAAAACATCTTGTCTTGACAGTTTAAGACCTATAATGTAAATAATGTGATAACAGCACCAAAAAAGTATGCATGTTTGTGCTGTGTCATATTAAAGTGTATGGTTCTATTTCTGCTGCAAAAAGGTCTCTCACAGAAAGTTTGTTACACTACAGAGGTACATTAGCAGACAAAGAGGCTTAGCAGATTGACACATTGTTGGCAGTCTAGCCAAATTACACTTTTTAAATCCAGGTCATTAAAATAACTAGTCCGTTGCTCATCAATATCAGCAAGCATGTTTCTTGTCTGTATTAAATGGATATAGATGTCACAGTATTATCTCAGTGGCTCTCTGTAACCAGGGTTACGATGAAGTGATTGCTTCTGATTCTGAATGACGAACACTGATATCAGTGGAGCTAAACAAAATGTGCTCAAGCTTTGTACTGATGGAACAATCAACAAACAGACAAAAGATGGCCATGACATTTCTGTCCCAGAGGTTGTTTGAATTGTCTGGCGAGGCGGTGGTTTTATCAGGTGTTTTCTCTGCCTCCTGGCTGAGTTTACCCAGCTGAAGAAGAGCAGCATCCCAGTTCTTGGGACACGTAGCACGCCATATGTACTGACCGGGATTGATAAAACACAATTAAACCTGGGCCTTTGCAGTTTCTCCACACACCTTTATGAGATGAATCCACCTCAGATCACTATGGCGGTGCTAAATCCCAATGTCTTGGTCTCTATTTTTCTATCTGTTTTCCTGGCTTCAGCCTCTCCATTCTGCTTCTGAATGGGCTGACTGGGATGTTTTATTTTAATGTCAAGACTGTTATGGTTTGTGATTAAGTAGATTGTAAATTAGCAACAAATTACAGGCTACCAGGCTACCAGAATTGTCCTTTACACTTAACACTTTTTCTCCAAAGTGACCTACAGATTCTGAAGTGTCATATGTCAAATGGCCTCCATGGTAATTGAACATGCAACCTTGGATTCGATTCTAACCAATTGGGTTAAAAAAGAGTCCTACATCTAGCCCTGGAGACAGACTTCAAGTGCTCATTTCAACATTGGCCATTTCTTCCTGGCAGGTTATTTAGTGTAATGATCATGGACTCAGGCATTATGTCAATGGAACAGCACCCTTAGAGACTGTGGAATGAAATAATGATCGGAGTGATTGCTATCATTTATTCTTCTCTGTGTTTCTCTGTCACATCTGACAGCAATCATTTCTCCTTTCATTTCATTTTCTTCTTGACAATACTGAAGGAAGGAAAAGAAAACCACATCTCTAATAATATTGAGATGAAGAAATGGTGTTGTTAATTAAGAGAGATGTGAGCAACATTTAGCGAGTCATATTTGATCTACATTGAGTATACCAAACATTAGAAACACCTTCCAGTTGAGTGTGAAAAACACAGCAACATTGCAGTTCTTGACACAAACCGGTGTGCCTGGCACCTACTACCATACCCCGTTCAAAGGCACTTCAATCTTTTGTCTCGCCCATTCACCCTCTGAATGGCACACATACACAACAAGTCCATGTCTCAATTGTTTCCAGGCTTAAAAATCATTGTTTAACCTGTCTCCTCCCCTTGATCTACACAGTTTGAAGTGACATCAATAAGGATCATAACTTTCACCTGGATTCACCTGGTAAGTCTATGTCATGGAAAGAGCAGGGGTTCTTAGTGTTTGTACACTCAGTGTATAGGGTTGACTGTGTCTACTACCATGAAAATACATCTAATGGGAGATCAGGATGGTAGCGTTTTTAGCATGTGCCATTGCCAACCTGTGCCTATGTTTGAAACCTGTGTCTATGTGTTACCATGAGCCTAAGTATGCAATGTCCCAGGTCATCTCATTGCTAACCCAGTGTTGCTGGAGAACTTCCAACATGGGTAATGCCCATTTTGTTGAGAGGGGATGAAGGTGGCATCACAGATGCTGAGTTTAGGGCCTTGTTAAATGGATATCCACTGTACACCTTGTCCATGATACTTAGGATCAATGGGATCACTCAGTAATGGAAGGATTCCCATTATCATCCATAAAGTAGACACTTGCTTAGTCGTTCCCTTCCTCAAAACATCTGAATCATCAGTCTACTGAGAGATCTTTGTGTCACACACCAGATGCTCTTCAAATACATTTTGAGTCCTGCCGTGAGTTTTAACAATGGAAACATTGACAGTTCATTACATAAGACGTGGTATGGTGTGAAATATCTTGCTTAACTTGCTGTCTCAATTTTAGCTTTGCTGTCTCAGTATAACTATTGTGATAGACTATCACATCCTCCATTTCTGGTCCTGGATACCTGAATAACTCATCTGTTATCCTCTCAGCCTTGGAAGATGAATCTATACTCTGTCAGTTCATCTACCAGTAGTATTTTGACCCTATCGTGACCTATACTTCTGAGTAACTTCTCCACTCATTGGTATTCTTTTGGCACACCGTGGCAGCCTGAGGTCCACACAAATGACATTCCACTCACCACATGGAGGATCAGCGAGCCCTTGGATCGCCCTTCAGCTTATTACTGTGACATTTTATATCACTCACATAATCAACATCACAGCACTGGAGAGCCCAGGTATCACTTGACAGCTGTTTTTCTTCTTCTGTACTGTCCCTTTAGATGATGAATTAATCTGTCTCCCTCTCTTTATTTCTCCTTCAATCTATCACTCTCTCTCCCTCTCTTTATTTCTCCTTCAATCTATCACTCTCTCTCCCTCTCTTTATTTCTCCTTCAATCTATCACTCTCTCTCCCTCTCTTTATTTCTCCTTCAATCTATCACTCTCTCTCCCTCTCTTTATTTCTCCTTCAATCTATCAGTCTCTCTCTCCCTCTCTTTATTTCTCCTTCAATCTATCCGTCTCGCTCTCCCTCTCTTTTTTTCTCCTTCAATCTATCACTCTCTCTCCCTCTCTTTATTTCTCCTTCAATCTATCAGTCTCTCTCTCCCTCTTTATTTATCCTTCAATCTATCAGTCTCTCTCTCCCTCTTTATTTATCCTTCAATCTGTCAGTCTCTCTCTCCCTCTCTTTATTTCTCCTTCAATCTATCTGTCTCTGTCTCTCTCCCTCTCTTTATTTCTCCTTCAATCTATCACTCTCTCTCCCTCTCTTTATTTCTCCTTCAATCTATCAGTCTCTCTCTCTCTCCCTCTCTTTATTTCTCCTTCAATCTATCAGTCTCTCTCTCCCTCTCTTTATTTCTCCTTCAATCTATCAGTCTCTCTCTCCCTCTCTTTATTTCTCCTTCAATCTATCAGTCTCTCTCTCCCTCTCTTTATTTCTCCTTCAATCTTTCACTCTCTCTCCCTCTCTTTATTTCTCCTTCAATCTATCAGTCTCTCTCTCCCTCTTTATTTATCCTTCAATCTATCAGTCTCTCTCTCCCTCTCTTTATTTCTCCTTCAATCTATCAGTCTCTCTCTCCCTCTCTTTATTTCTCCTTCAATCTATCAGTCTCTCTCTCCCTCTCTTTCTTTCTCCTTCCATCTATCAGTCTCTCTCTCCCTCTCTTTATTTCTCCTTCAATCTATCAGTCTCTCTCTCCCTCTCTTTATTTCTCCTTCAATCTATCAGTCTCTCTCTCCCTCTTTATTTATTCTTCAATCTGTCAGTCTCTCTCCCTCTCTTTATTTCTCCTTCAATCTATCTGTCTCTGTCTCTCTCCCTCTCTTTATTTATCCTTCAATCTATCAGTCTCTCTCTCCCTCTCTTTATTTCTCCTTCAATCTATCAGTCTCTCTCTCTCTCTCCCTCTCTTTATTTCTCCTTCAGTCTATCAGTCTCTCTCTCCCTCTCTTTATTTCTCCTTCAATCTATCAGTCTCTCTCTCCCTCTCTTTATTTCTCCTTCAATCTATCAGTCTCTCTCTCCCTCTCTTTATTTCTCCTTCAATCTTTCACTCTCTCTCCCTCTCTTTATTTCTCTTTCAATCTATCACTCTCTCTCTCCCTCTTTATTTATCCTTCAATCTATCAGTCTCTCTCTCCCTCTCTTTATTTCTCCTTCAATCTATCAGTCTCTCTCTCCCTCTTTATTTATCCTTCAATCTATCAGTCTCTCTCTCCCTCTCTTTATTTCTCCTTCAATCTATCAGTCTCTCTCTCCCTCTCTTTATTTCTCCTTCAATCTATCAGTCTCTCTCTCCCTCTCTTTCTTTCTCCTTCCATCTATCAGTCTCTCTCTCCCTCTCTTTATTTCTCCTTCAATCTATCAGTCTCTCTCTCCCTCTCTTTATTTCTCCTTCAATCTATCAGTCTCTCTCTCCCTCTCTTTATTTCTCCTTCAATCTATCAGTCTCTCTCTCCCTCTCTTTATTTCTCCTTCAATCTATCAGTCTCTCTCTCCCTCTCTTTATTTCTCCTTCAATCTATCAGTCTCTCTCTCCCTCTCTTTATTTCTCTTTCAATCTGTCAGTCTCTCTCTCCCTCTCTTTATTTCTCTTTCAATCTATCAGTCTCTCTCTCCCTCTCTTTATTTTTCCTTCAATCTATCAGTCTCTCTCTCCCTCTCTTTATTTCTCCTTCAATCTATCAGTCTCTCTCTCCCTCTCTTTATTTCTCCTTCAATCTATCAGTCTCTCTCTCCCTCTCTTTATTTCTCCTTCAATCTATCAGTCTCTCTCTCCCTCTCTTTATTTCTCTTTCAATCTGTCAGTCTCTCTCTCCCTCTCTTTATTTCTCTTTCAATCTATCAGTCTCTCTCTCCCTCTCTTTATTTATCCTTCAATCTATCAGTCTTGCTCTCCCTCTCTTTATTTCTCCTTCAATCTATCAGTCTCTCTCTCCCTCTCTTTATTTCTCCTTCTAACTATCAGTCTCTCTCTCCCTCTCTTTATTTCTCTTTCAATCTATCAGTCTCTCTCTCCCTCTCTTTATTTATCCTTCAATCTATCAGTCTCTCTCTACCTCTCTTTATTTCTCCTTCAATCTATCAGTCTCTCTCTCTCCCTCTCTTTATTTCTCCTTCAATCTATCAGTCTCTCTCTCCCTCTCTTTATTTATCCTTCAATCTATCAGTCTCTCTCTCTCTCCCTCTCTTTATTTATCCTTCAATCTATCAGTCTCTCTCTACCTCTTTATTTCTCCATCAATCTATCAGTCTCTCTCTCTATCCCTCTCTTTATTTCTCCTTCAATCTATCAGTCTCTCTCTCTCCCTCTCTTTATTTCTCCTTCAATCTATCAGTCTCTCTCCTGTAGCAGGCAGTTTACTCTGGGCACCTTATTCATCCAAGCTACTCAATACAGCCATAAGAAGTTTTAACCTTTGAGTTGATTCTGTTTTAACCCTGTAACACAGAATTAACCCTCTTCCTCCATGAGTCAAAGGGACAGATTCAAAATCCTGCCGTGTCAGCGTGCATTGCACCCGGCCCGCCACAGGAGTCGCTAGCGCCCGATTGGACAAGAACATCCCTGCCGGCCAAACCCTCCCCTAACCCGGACGATGCTGGGCCAATTGTTCGCCACCCCATGGGTCTCCCAGGTCACGGCCGGCTGCGACAGAGCCTGGACTCGAACCAGGATCTCTAGCGGCACAGCTAGCACTGCGATGCAGTGCCTTAGACCGCTGCACAACTCGGGAGGCCTGACTACATATATTTCTACTGTATACAGTATTTGTGTCTTTTTTATGGATTTGGCTGCCTTCTTTATCTTTGCATTAGTGTGTATGAGTTTTAGCTCAACTACAATCACAATAAAACCTGAAAGTGACATGGATTCTAAGGGCTAGATTCAATCCGAAGCGCAAATTGAAATGAAAAGGTAATTTTAGATTGAGCCGACAAATACAGCAAGTACCACGAATGCAGTCGTCGCCAATGCAAGAACAGTGCCTTAAATTTCAATCATGCTGTAGTGCGGATCTTCTCTTTTTATTTGAGGTATTTTCCTCTCTGCACCTCATTACATTGGTCAGGTGTGTATCAATGAACCGTATCTATGGCAGCACTGACCACTCCTCAGAGTCACGTTTAACCTTTCCCTGCACTGCAGCGCTGCTCATGTTTGTGTGCTTGGGTAAAGCTAAAAGTGTGTGGGGATGAGGGTATGTTTGTGTGTGTGAGAGAGAGAGAGACAGAGGGAGAGACAGGGGGAGAGAGAGTGCACGTGTATGTTGTTCTGTGTGCACGCTCTGGAGAGCGGCCTAAGGCTCTTTGGCACAGTGCATTCTGCATGCCTCAAGTCGGTCCAGTGACCCATGCTTAAGATCCCTGGATACAGTATCTTTCGTTCTGCAGGGGGACCTATGACAGGCTTCCCTTGAGGCAGGTTGTAGTGTAGTGGGTAGAGGGGGATTATATGCGCAAAGAGACAAATATCAGGTACAGTTTTCGGGATTATTAACCTCATGCTTAAGATAAATCAGTCCTCTAAAGCCATCTACACGCTGTGATGGTACATACTACTGGAGCTGGTTGACATGGTTTTCATCAATCTTTTCACATTTGTTTCATACCAATCATTTATAGCTATTATGCATTATCTATCTCCTAATGTACCATTGAATTACCTTCAGTGGGTGCTAATTTTCCCCTCCAGTACGCTAAGTGTCTTTTTACAACTGTGATGACAAACTTTGTAATGGCATTTCAATTCAGACGAGAGATGCTAAGTATCATTATTACATTCATTTTATGATCAGTTTGATGGATATGACAATAGCTGTCTGCTGTCTGCTGATGATACTCATGACCATACTGACTGTCTGTGTAACGATTTTCCTCCTCTTCAAACGAGGAGTATGAAGGATCGGACCAATACGCAGTGTGGTAAGTGTCCATGATAGTTTAATAAAACTGAACACGACAAAATACAAAAATAACAAAGTGAATGATAATGAAAACCGAAACAGTCCTGAAATGTGAAACAAACACTAACACAGGAAACAATCACCCACAACACACAATGGAAAACAGGCTACCTAAATATGGCTCCCAATCAGAGACAACGATAAACAGCTGCCTCTGATTGGGAACCACACCAGGCCAAACACATAGAAAAACAACAACCTAGAAAAAAGAACATAGACTGCCCACACTAACTCACGCCACGAACCAAACTAAAATAGAGACACAAAAACGGAACTAAGGTCAGGACGTGACAGTACCCCCCCCCCCCCCCCCCCCCCCTCCCAAAGGTGCGGACTCCGGCCGCAAAACCTAAACCCATAGGGGAGGGTCTGGGTGGGCATCTGTCCGCGGTGGCGACTCTGGCGCGGGACGTGGACCCCACTCCACCATAGTCTTGGCCCACTTAAGTGGTGCCTTTGGAGCGACCTCGGACTGGGGACCCTTTCAGCGGGCCCCGAATAGACGGGAGACTCCAGTCGCGCCGGAGTGACGGGCAGCTCCTGACTGACGGGCGGCTCTGGCAGCTCCTGACTGACGGGCGGCTCTGGCAGCTCAGGACAGACGGGCGGCTCTGGCAGCTCAGGACAGACGGGCGGCTCTGGCAGCTCAGGACAGACGGGCGGCTCTGGCAGCTCAGGACAGACGGGCGGCTCTGGCAGCTCAGGACAGACGGGCGGCTCTGGCAGCTCAGGACAGACGGGCGGCTCTGGCAGCTCAGGACAGACGGGCGGCTCTGGCAGCTCAGGACAGACGGGCGGCTCTGGCAGCTCAGGACAGACGGGCGGCTCTGGCAGCTCCGGACAGGAGGGAGACTCTGGCTGCTCCGGACTAGAGGGCGTGGCTGGAGGCTCGCCTGCCCAAACACTCTCTCGCCACGGTAAGCACGGGGAGTTGGCTCAGGTCTCCTACCTGAGTCCGCCAATCTACCCGTGTGCCCCCCCAAAATATATTCTGGGGCTGCCTCTCGTGCCCGTTACCTCGCGCCAATTCCCCGTAGTGGAATTGGATACTTTGACTGGTGACTATCATCCATTACCCCAGGATACTTCAACTGGTGACTGTCATCCATTACCCCAGGATACATCAACTGGTGACTATCATCCATTACCGCAGGATACTTCAACTGGTGACTATCATCCATTACCCCAGGATACTTCAACTGGTGACTATCATCCATTACCCCAGGATACTTCAACTGGTGACAATCATCCATTACCCCAGGATACTTCAACAGGTGACTATCATCCATTACCCCAGGATACTTCAGCTGATGACTATCATCCATTACTCCAGGATACTTCAACTGGTGACTATCATCCATTACCGCAGGATACTTCAACTGGTGACTATCATCCATTACCCCAGGATACTTCAACTGGTGACAATCATCCCTTACGGCAGGATACTTCAACTGGTGACTATCATCCATTACCCCAGAATACTTCATCTGGTGACTATCCGGGAGAATGAAGAAGAATTAGTGCTCTGTTGCTGTGTAAATCTGATAGATTTATTGACGGGACAAACAAACAATAGGTTTATGGTTCGGCATGAATCACCTTCATCAGAGACTTCAATAGGAAAAGGTTGGGAGGCACCTATATACCCTTACAGGGGAGTGTCCCACTCTTCATGTCACTCAAACATGTCAATACTGTCAGTAGAAGTAGCAACTACACCGGTTATTCAAACAAGAGTATGATCATCATTCAAGATTCCTACACATTCATTCCACTTGAATAACAAAAGACAGAAATAAACAAAGAAGAACGTATTTACAAAAAAGATGAGAAAGAGAGCTGTTCATTCAGACCCTTTGGCTCGACGCAATCTAAGCAGTCGATCCAAAGTGCCTCTCTGTAACAATTTCCTCACAATATTATTGCACCCTTATTCCCCAGAATTTCAAGGCAGAGGAGGAGCCATGATTAGCATTCACATAGTGCCACGCAATAACATATTCCATATTCTTGTACTACAATGTGGGTGGTAGAATACTTTTGTGTCACTTGAGTTGGAACAATGTGTGCAAAGACCGCAGCGGTAGAAGTCATTAGGGGGACCTGTGGGAGACAGGTCCCCCTTCTTCTTCATTGCTGGAGTTTAACGGTGGTTGGCATCCAATATGTTGCATTACCGCCCCCAACTGAACTATAGTATTAATTCATTACACTGTGATACAACATGGGAAAAGGGTAAAAAATAAAATACAAATATATTAAAAACTACCCTGCCAACTAACTACACTCATTAAAAACCCACCACCCTATTCCACTATTTAACACTATCTGATCCTACCCCAGGCCAACGACCTGAGAGGACAGGACACCCCCACTCACACCCTGTAACTCTTCTGAAGTCAAATCTTGAGCACCCTAGTACTTCTCTGCAGCTGCCACCACAACATCTATTTTCTGTGACTCATGTTCCATCTCTGTGGTACAGTTCACAGCCATTGCTATG
Source organism: Salvelinus fontinalis (assembly GCF_029448725.1). Taxonomy (NCBI): domain Eukaryota; kingdom Metazoa; phylum Chordata; class Actinopteri; order Salmoniformes; family Salmonidae; genus Salvelinus; species Salvelinus fontinalis. The sequence continues at coordinate 25,680,306 of NC_074679.1, read as the reverse complement.
AATGCTAAGAAGCCAAACTTACTGAAACATGTATCACTCATTGGCCTCTCCCTCTGATCTGACACAGATCTACTATTCACTCTTGCTCAACCCTCCTCTACCTTCTTCATTGCCTCACCATACAACATCTTCTGCTCTTCTCTGACCACCTCAACCTGCCTCTCTCGCACCTGACACCTCCGAAACTAAACACTCCTCTGTCCCATGTCCTCCTGCACACTTCCCACATCTTGGAATCGCTCTCCTACACACTGCTGCGACATGCCCATAAACGTGACACCTATAATACCACAGTGTATTCAGCACAACAGCTCTAACATCATAACTCATATATCCTAACATTACTTTATCAGGTAAAGACTCCGAATCACAACTCGAAGGAACAGACTGTGTCACCTCTGTTTCACCACACCCCCCACCGGATCTGCATTGCACCAACGGGCGGGCGTCACAAACACCAAGAATCTTCAACTTAAATTGCTACACCTCCACACTTAACACTACCCTGGGAATCCCTCCCTTCAGTGGTGCTCTGTACCTAAGCGCAAAGCAAGATACAGGTCTTCCCCCAAGTTGCGTTGCACGGAGTGCCTGCTCCCTCTGATTACGGGTTACCTTCCCCAATTCAACAGCACTCACCATCTTTTCCACCCAACCTGAAACCACCCATGAAACCACCCATGGATTCTCTTCAAAAATCTCACTCCCACTGGACCAAACATATCTTTATCACAACCATGTCCATCAATGCAAGGCTCGGGCTCCGAGCTCCTCACAACACCTTCTACCACTTCCATTTCACTTTCAGAACTCAAACTGGCATCCGGCTCACTCTGTTTGAACTTGACACCAATATTCCTCGACATACCCTCATACAACAAAAATCTACTCAAATCCTTTTCTGTGCCCCTCCTGACTACTACAATATCATCAATATATAGGTGCCACATGACAATATTAGAAAATAATGGGTTAGATACAGCATTATTAATGAATTTTTCTTCCCAGAAACCCAGAAACAAAGGAGCATAATTTGGCGCTCCCATCACTGTTCACTGGCGTTGGAGGTAAAAAGAGGCAGTATATTGAAAAAAAGTTAATAGATAATGCAATTTCCGATAATGTCAAATCAAAACCAGAAGGGGGCAGCAGACCTTCAAGGGTGTGTATCTAAAGTGGGATAAGCCTCCTGCATGGGGAATGTTTGTGTAAAGACTTTAAACATCCATAGTTACAAGTATATCATTAAGTTAAACTTTGACATTCTCAAGGAACTTTAGCACATCAGGGGTGTCGCCCAAGAATGCTGGGAGGGAAGGAATCAACTTTGTAATGAAAAAATCTGCAAAATGGGATAGGGGTTCTGTGAAGCTATCATTACCAGAGACTATTTGCCCCTCTCCTTTTTAGTAATCCAACCTTGATGCATACAATTCACTCAATACGATCCGTAGGGTTTGCGTGTTAGGGGACATAGAATTCTCTATTGTTCATAATGCACTTGTGATATTGTTCATAACTTTGTACCACAACAGCACCCCCCAGGGCAAATTACAAGATTACAGTTGTTTTGTAGACCTTTTGAGTTCTACAACCTCTTCTGCGCTGAGGTTTCCTTTGAAGTATTTATGCTTACTGGCAACTTCTCTAAGGTCATTTTCAACCAGGTGTAATGACTGCCAAAAAGTCACTAGAACTGACAAATACCTAAGCTATGAATTACATTATTAAATACAGTAATAGATGAATCCTATACTTGCAAGTGTTGCCTAACAGAGGAGAGTAGGGTAAATTGAGATTTTCTTTTTACATTCGGCATCACTCCAAGTGAAATATAGTGAAAGTGAAATATAGTATTCTTCTAACAAATATATCTACATATATTTCAGGATGCTGTGTATCTCTGGAAATAATCCAAATTCATGTAAACATTACAATTTTGAAAACACGGTAACACTTTATTTAGATAGTCCGTCTGTAGATGCTCTACAGACTATTTACAGACTATCAGTAACATTTCAACTATCTACTAGACCTAGCCCTAACCTTAACCTTAACCCATATCCTAAACCTAACCCTAACCCTACCCCCAACCCTAACTTTAACCCTAACCTGTTATTCTAAACCTAACACTAACCTTAACCTTAACCTTAGTAAGCAGTTGCTTATCAACAGGTAGTTTATTGATAGTATAACCGTCTGTAAAGCATCTACAGATGGACTATCTGGACTATCAAAATAAAGTGTGAAAGAAAACATAGCTTGTGAAAAAAAAGTTCTAAGCTAACATGTAGAATTGTTTTAAAATGGTCATACCAAGGATCATTTAGCTATTCGATTTTGAATTTTAAGACCTCCAAAGGTATCAACATATTTTATAATTTTTTGGGGGTGATGAAACATTGAATTTGGCATTATTGCTATAAGCCAATAGAAATGCATTGAATTCACTACAGATTCACTACATGCAACAACAGATAGTTCCCCAAAAAATCTAAAAGAAGTTTGTTCTGAAGTTTCTGTCCTCTACATCTGAGAGATGTATGAAATATCAGGAAAATATATAATGTATATATTTTTTACATGCACTGTATTCATCCCCTTAATTTCCACAGAGGGGTCATATTAGTGTGTAGCCCAAACTGTTCGGATACTACAGACAGAAGTTGTCAGATGAGGCTGTACAGACTTCAGATGAGTCTTGTGGGACGTCCTGGAGCAAAATGGACAACACTATCATATTTGTGAGAGTCCCATCTCTCAATGGAGTGGCCATAATAGTTTATAGGTTAAACCTTTCTGACGCTAGAGACGTTTTCATGAGAAGACCGATTTTCAGGATGTCTCCTGGTCTGACAAACATAGCTCTAGCTCTGCCACCTTTCACTGCAAATGCGGAAAGCGATATCGGTGGATTGAGACGTAGCCCATGCAAAATCACATATTTCTGGCTTAAACAGACAGATTTTGATGGGGATGTTTTATTATGTTAATTAGATAACCTAGGGGCTGCAGAAATAGTAGGCCAAGGGTTAAGCATATTTTAACACAGGCTTAACACCTAACAAACACTTGCATTGCAACTGGGAAGAAAACACTTAAATATGCTCAACTTGCCATTGACTCAACTTACCCCAATGCCATTGGCTCAACTTACCCTCATATTGAAGCTTATAGAGACCCCAACTGATGTATAGAACAATCTTAAAATGATCTACTTTGGTTTGATATAAGCATCATGAATCCTCTACAACACAATAACACAATAAAGGAATTTGACCTATGTTGCTTCGCACTGGGCACAGACGTCAGATCAATGTTTATTTTTGATTTGCATTTGGTTGAGTTGTCAACTAATGTTAATTCAACATGAAATCAGCAAAACATTTCACCATGACATTGGATTTAGGTTAAAAGTTGAATGAAAAAAATACGAAATTCCCCTACGTTGATTACTTTTAGCAAATCAATCAGTTTTCCAGTTGATTCAATGTCAAAGCATTGAATTTATTTGTTGAAATTATGGAAACAGCATTGATTCAACCAGTTTTTGCCCAGTGGCTTACCACTTTCTCCATGTGGTTTCTTCCTTCACAGACTCAATGAAATGATGACCTCTTCCTAAATATTTAGTCAAATTATCCATTTTATGTGTGGTTTCCTAGAAACAGGGGTGGATTAACTTTCTCCTTTGGCTCAACTTAACCCACTCTCCCCTATAGCAACTCTAGTGAACTCTGGTTCTGATGATATACAGTCTTGTAGAAAGCCTTGACTTCTCCCCAGACATGATTCCTAATTGCCTCGTAATAACATGGAGGTTCTTTTTGTTCCCATATGTGAGGCTCCAAGGTCTTTACCACTGTCGCATTTGTCATGTCTCCAAGTTTGGCAGATCCTTCCTGTTTTGTGGCAACCTGTCCCTGAATATTTGATAGCCTTGTACCTCAACACATTTCTTTAACGCTCCACCAAGTTTGAGGGCTCTGCAAGGACTCGTTAAAATCACGCTCCACTGCTTAATCCTTTTTTGTCATTTTCATTCAGTCAAAGAGCAGAGCAGGGGATCGAGGGCTGGAAGGGTCACATAGCCCCTTCAATGGGTAAAAGAAAGATTTCATGGTTTTGAGTGGTGGAGGAGTGTAACCTTAGGATGAGAGACAGCCTACGGGCGGTTGTACAGTAGCTAGATTTCTTGGGACCATTTGGAGACAATTCCACTGTGTACGAAATTCAAATGAAATGTTATCATTTTTCTGTTGCGTTACAAGATAACAAGTTCTAGGGCTTTAGTGTTATTCTCTTCATTTGCTTTTTTTCTGCACATGCTCATTCTTCTGCACCTGTCCCCTGCCTCCGGGGGAAATGAGAGGTAAAGAGAAGAGACACAGGCAAAGGAGAGATAGGGGGAGGAGAGTTGGTTAATTAGAGGAGAATAAGAAAGCTACAAAGAGCCAGAGGGATGTGAAAGGAAGCAAGACTGGAGGAGGGAGGAAGATGAAGAAAACATGATAATAAGGAAAGGGAGAATAAGATTTTGAGAAAATAAACAGAAGGATACTTAGTGGGAGAGAGGTCAGGGATATATATATATACAGTGGGCTCCAAAATTACTGGCACCCCTGACTGGCAATGCACAAACAATACTTTAAAAAATATAAACAATATAATTATAGAGATAAACTCAAAATACCAACATGTGAGAAATACTGTACTTTATTAATGTTTCAATGGAACCCACCAAAATCATACAATTATTTATTACAAAATACATTTCACCAAAATCAAGGTTTCATAATTATTGGCACTCCTCATTTAGTACTTAGTGCAACCACCTCTGGCAAGGATAACAGCATGGAGTCTTTTCCTGTAATGATTGACAAGGTTAAGGAACACATTTGGAGGGATTTTGGACCATTCCTCTAAGCAGATCCTTTCAAGATCCTTCACATTCTTGGGTTTGCGCTTATCAACTGCTCTCTTCAACTCAGCCCACAGGTTTTCATTTGTATTGAGGTCCGGCGACTGAGATGGCCATGGCAGAACATTGATTTTATTGTCACAGAACCATTTCTGTGTGGATCTTGAGGTATGTTTTGGGTCATTGTCTTGTTGGAAAGTCCACATACGGCCAAGTCCCAGCCTTCTGGCAGAGGCAACCAGATTGTCAGCCAAAATTGCCTTGTACTTGGTGGAATTCATTATGCCATCAATCTTAACCAGTGCCTCTGGACCTCTGGAATTAAACCAACCCAAAAACATCACTGACCCACCACCATATTTCACCGTGAGTATGAGGTGCCTCTCCTTGTATACATCTCTGTTTCGACGCCAAACATGCCGATGCTGTATCATTTGTGGATCTTCTTGTGGCCATTACCAGATTTATGAAGGTCTACGACCATCTGTCTCTTTTGAACTGCCAGTTCTTTTGTTTTCTTCATGGTGTTGGATGACAAAGGGATATTGCATGCGTGTTACCTCATTTTTATACCCTAGTGAAAAAGGACGTGATATAATGGCTCAAAATAGTTCCTTAACACTTAGATAAACTTAAATAAGTGTAATTTAATTCCTGGTTTAATTTTGGTAGATGTTATTTACAATAATAGTATTTAAGGGTGCCATTAATTGTGAAACCTTGATTTGGAAGACATAGATTTTTTAATTAAATCAATAAATGATTTTGGTGGGTTCCATTGAAACATTAATAAAGTACAGTATTTTTCACATGTTGGTATTTTGAGTTTGTCTCTATAATTATATTGTTAATATTTTTTTAAGTATTGTTTGTGCATTGCCAGTCAGGGGTGCCAGTAACTTTGGAGACCACTGTATATATGGGATTTACAGGGGGTGGAATACACAGTCGGCTGCCAGAGGAGAATATAGTGATGGAGGAAGAGGAAGATTAAAAGTGATGAATGGGGAGGAAAATTAAGTAAATGTATAGAAATGTGACGTGAGAGCAAGGTATAGAGACATACGGTACATGTGCATCAACGTGACCTGAGATAGAGGTATGACTTTTCCAAGAGCTGCTACCTCCTCAGGAAAGCTGTCTGTATGTAATTGATCCGTGATTCACTGTAGAAACCTAAATGTGTGTGCTGCTATTTGATACAGTTACCCTACGTGACTGCCTGCTCCTTTTTCACTGTAACTCTTTCTCTCTGTTTGAGCCCCACCTAACTGTTCCTTTCATGAAGGTAAAAGGATGCATTAAATATACATGCTAAGAACTCTCAGACATGCTCGCAGCAGTTTCCGCTCGCCTTTATAGAGGTCAAACTTCTGTGCATATAAAACTCCCAGAAGAATCACTTGTGTTCCTCTAGAAAAAGCAGAGCAAGCCACAGACACATACTCACAGTTGACTTTCACTATCCAAGCGGCCAAGCCCCGTTGCCTTCAGTGTGACAGCAGGATCTGCTTGATGTGTGAAGATAGATTCTCCCAGTTAATATTTAATCCCTTTGTTTTGCTCTGAACTCTCAAGGTTAATCTCAGGGCTGAAAAGTGTAATCACAACCCTGGGAAAGAGCATGAGGATGAGGTCACAGCGGATGAGAAATCTAACTGACAGTATCCCAACATGCTACAGAAGTCCAGATATATAGATCCCAGAGTGTAGAGTAATATTGTATGTCAGGAAATTGAAGGCTTTAGTTGTCACCGCTCAGACATTGACAACAGAGGAGAGGACATCTCTTCGGAGAGAAAAAATGTAGAGAAATCAGTCAACGTAGCAGTCCAATGAAGAAAATTATCCTTAAGTTGCATGGTATCCTTACTTTGTTATTTGTGAATTAACCAATGCTCTAGAGGAGTAGAGGAAGGTTTCTGATGAGGAGAGAAAGAGGAGGGGTGAACTTTCCCCCTGAACTGCTGTGGACTAGCTGGTGACGCTCACTCCCTTTCAGTGAAGTTGGATCTCAGTCAGTGTCTGTGGCAGAGAGGAAAAGAGATGATGCTTGATCCCTGCTAATACTACTGTCCTCCCTGACAGACACAGATGTAGCTGACGCTAGCTGGGAGGAGGAATTCCCATAGGGCTGATTGGTTCATCATGTTTCGGGACAGTGAGCATGCAGCCCAGCCACGGAGCCAAGAAGAGAGGGAGGAGAGAGGGGTGGATCTGAGAGGAGGTTTGGAAGGTGAGAGCAGAAGGGAGAGGAGGGGTGTGACTGGGAAGGAGGGGGGGTGGGGAGGGGGGGTGATGGTCTATCTGCATTTCTGTGAGTACGCACAGCACTAACGAGCAGAGCAGAGCCGACTCATACAGAGTGAGCCCGTTAATTAGCCTTAGGGCACAGCTATTGTCTCCTCCCCAAAGAGCAACAGGGAGACACAGCCCAGGTTATCAGCCATGATTGGTGTCTGTGTATTGAAACAGCTTAGGGTGAGCAGCACTGACTCCAACTGTAGCTTTCTGTGCCGCTCCATAAATCACACTGCTTTTCCCCTTTTTACAAGCAGCATTGACCTGGACTGGCCAGATAAGGATGTTGCTGAGGCTACAGCGTTTCTCCATGGGACCTTTGTCTATGTCTTTGTGCGCCTGCATGGCTGGGTTTTTATAAACTGGATGGGATACAGCTTATCTCAGAAATAAAATAAAAACTATTTTAGACGTCAATGTGACATGAACTGTATCCCATCTAGCCATGACCCGGCTGCCGTGTGGAGAAGCATTTGTTGGGCGTTATTAGTAGGGAAAGGCTAGGGCTGTGGCTGTGGCCAGGGCTTTATCAGACTAAACCCCTTATGTCTTATAATCCTGACGATAGGTGCTGATCTGTCCCATGTGGCCCCATTAAATCACCAGGGGAATGACACAAAGAGATATTGACAAGCACATTCAGAGATGGAAACAAAGATATTAGTACATCACATCGAAAAATATAATCATCATCATCATAACAATGGTTTCGTCAGAAGGTCAGTGCTGTATAAAGGCTTTCAAATAGGGCACTATTCTTTCTTTTTATGTCTTACTAGTTCCATCTGGAATAATGTTGTATAGTTCCCTGGTCAGAAAATGCTTATTCTGGAATTGTACCTATTATACATGTATTGGTGTTGGTCAGCCGAGACGACGGTCGTTACACACAACTCAGTGGATGGAGATGTGTTGTAACTGGCTTTCAGCTCCCTGGGGGCAGAGTGAGCTTACCACTGGCCCAGAGAGACAGATGACAGTCCCGGAACCCCCCACATCACTCCAACCACAGAAGGAATTATGGGATGTCTCTGTCTGAGATAGTAATGAGGCCATGGAACAGTTATATAGGAATGACATGCTGGGTGTTTTTCATTAAACCCTATCACCACATCTGTCCCCCAAATCTCCCTCAATAATGCCTCTGTCAGGCGCCAGGTCAAGGGAGAGGCACACCTGGACTGGGCTTATCTGAGATGTACCGCTGACTGGTTCTTGGTTTATGGCTTGATCGTCATGAGTCTACCCTCACCCTTCACACACATGCATATTTTCAGCCTTTTTTTAAATCATTAATGCTGAATGGTTTGTATTTTCCACAAAAATCTATTAAAATCTACATGACCTGCATTATTCATGACTTTGCCAATAATGCATTAGATAACACATCAATAAATCAGTGATTTCAATGGCCAAAACATGTGCTTGGAGGAAGTCAAATAGAACATCTGACCTTTTACTGTGAGTAGAGCAGTAAAACATCTATTTCATGGCACCAGCTAAATTATGCCTAAATGATGCCAAAACCCCAGTGTTTCTCCTTAGACCTAGTGGGGATGAGTTGTAGTATAATCTCTCGTGGACAGATCTACATCAACATAACTGGTAGCCTACAGTAGAATCTGTCAAGAAGGAATAGGATGTGTGGGCTAACGAGCAGCAGTATTTCCGGTGTTTGGGTTTTCGTCGCTGGTTATTTGGACAAATCACCTGCGTAGAGAGGGTTCCGCTCCTCGTTCCGGTTCCGCTCCTCATTCTAGCATCTATTAATAATCCCTTCTCTTCACATGTATGGACCCAGACCTTAATCGAGCCGCTGACCAATTACTCAACACTCAGTTCTGGATTAATTAGTTGTAGTATGATCATGACTGTCCCATGTTCTCTGTATCTCTGTGCTCTCTCACATCACATCTGATGACATACCTAAATTCTCTGTATCTCTGTGGTCTTTCACATCACCTCTGATGACAAAACAAAATTATCTATATCTCTGTGCTCTCTCCCATTGCATCTGATGACAGACCTAAATTCTCTGTATCTCTGTGGTCTTTCCTATCACCTCTGATGACAGACCAAAATTCTCTTTATCTCTGTGCTCTCTCCCATTGCCTCTGATGACAGACCAAAATTCTGTTTCTCTCTGTGCTCTCTCCCATTGCCTCTGATGACAGACCAAAATTCTGTTTCTCTCTGTGCTCTCTCACATCACTTCTGATGATAGCGCGGTGCTATCTCTCATCACCTCTGATGATGACGGCTGATGTGTCAAAAGCTCCTGCTGCCTTTCAGACCCCCAGGGCAGAGCTGTTTCTCCACAGGTCACCATCTGATCTGCCTGGCAGTGAGCAAAGAACGGAAATGCAGCCAGAGATGGATCACATCTGTCCACAGTCCACAGGGGATTGCTTATCTCCTGACCCAATGTTGCACCCAAACGCTGACAAAAGATCAGGCTCTGTATTGTTGTTTTTTTGTGGCGCTGTAACAAAACATATTTGTCTGCCTCAGAGCGTTCAGCCCTTATCTCTATCTAGGGATTAGATTCAGGTTGCTGAAACACAGATACTATACCTATTTAGGAAAAATATGGTTAAGATATTATTGAATGGGACATTCCACAACCATATTACTGGTGATGGGTAGTCAAAAAAGATGATCTCCTCACATCCAATGAAAAAGGGAGGGATCATTTGATGAAATGATCAAAGATGCACTTGTTTATCCATGATGACATTGACTTCTATAGTGACATCTCCTATTCATGGGTGCCTGGGGCAGTATACATCAGGACTTTGAAGAGAGATGAGCATCTCTCTGTTTGTCTCTGTCTTCCTATCTCCTCTCTGTGTATCTCTCTGTGTTTTTCTGTGCCACTCAGCAACAGCTCCTCGACTGACATATTGATTAATCAATAACTCTCCTTGTTTCTGTGGATTTACAAATCCCCCTCTGAGCAGCTAGCTTTTACCTTTTAACTTTGTAAGAGACTGGGCTGTTGTAAACAACCTACCAAACCTTCAGCACTCTTTTTATTTGCTATTCCTGAATTCAATATTTATTTATTGTACTGATGTAATCATTTTATTGGTATTTTTATTAGAATATTTTTATTGAACGGCTGAAAAAACAGCTAAAGATTTATATCTCTTCTTTGACCGTTTGAACAAGGCTGATTAAGAAAGCATCCTATAGTTTCATTCATATTTAATTACTAATCTAAATTGGAATTGAAAACCAAAAAAAAAGACATATGACTCATTAAACCAGTGTAATTGTTCATGAATGACTACTGCACTCAAACCCCTGGTTTGCTGCACTCAAACCTTGTCAACCAGGTTTCACCGTGACATGTGAGTCCTCTGAAGAAACCTTGATAGAAGAGATTAGCTAAGCGGTGACTCTGATTGAGCTGTTATTGTGAGGTTGTGGTTTGCACTCCTTTAAGTACACCTGATACCATTCTTCCCCATCAGGTCATACGTCAGTGATCTTGTCTGGACCAGACCCAGGTTGACATGTGTGTGGAGGCAGAGATACAGTTGAAGTCGGAAGTTTACATACGCCTTAGCCAAATACATTTAAACTCAGTTTCACAATTCCTGACATTTAATCCTAGTAAAAATTCCCTGTCTTAGGTCAGTTAGGATCACCACTTTATTTTAAGAATGTGAAATGTCAGAATAATAGTAGAGAGAATTATTTATTTCAGCTTTTATTTCTTTTATCACATTCCCAGTGGGTCAGAAGTTTACCCAACACTCAATTAGTATTTGGTAGCATTGCCTTTAAATTGTTTAACTTGGGTAAAACATTTTGGGTAGCCTTCCACAAGCTTTCCACAATAAGTTGGGTGAATTTTGGCCCATTCCTCCTGACAGAGCTGGTGGAACTGAGTCAGGTTGGTAGGCCTCCTTGCTCGCACATGCTTTTTCAGTTCTGGACAAATTTTCTATAGGATTGAGGTCAGGGTTTTGTGATGGCCACTTCAATACCTTGACTTTGTTGTCCTTAAGCCATTTTGCCACAACTTTGGAAGTACGCTTCGGGTCATTGTCCATTTGGAAGACCCATTTGCGACCAAGCTTTAACTTCCTGACTAATGTCTTGAGATGTTGCTTCAATATATCCACATACATTTCCTGCCTCATGATGCCATCTATTTTGTGAAGTGCACCAGTCCCTCCTGCAGCAAAGCACCCCCACAAAATGATGCTGCCACCCCCGTGCTTCACGGCTGGGATGGTGTTCTTCGGCTTGCAAGCGTCCCCCTTTTTCCTCCAAAAATATCGATGTGTCATTATGGCCAAACAGTTCTATTTATGTTTCATCAGACCAGAGGACATTTCTCCAAAAAGTATGATCTTTGTCCCCATGAGCAGTTGCAAACCGTAGTCAGGCTTTTTTATGGCGGTTTTGCAGCAGTGGTTTCTTCCTTGCTGAGCGGCCTTTCAGGTTATGTCAATATAGGACTCGTTTTACTGTGGATATAGATACTTTGTACCTGTTTCCTCCAGCATCTTCACAAGGTCCTTTGCTGTTGTTCTGGGATTGATTTGCACATTTCACACCAAAGTACGTTCATCTCTAGGAGACAGAACGAGTCTCCTTCCTGAGCGGTATGATGGCTGAGTGGTCCCATGGTGTTTATACTTGCGTACTATTGTTTGTACAGATGCACGTGGTAGCTTCAGGCGTTTGGAAATTGCTCCCAAGGATGAACCAGACTTGTGGAGGTCTACCATTTTTTGGGGCGGAGGTCTTGGCGGATTTCTTTTGATTTTCCCATGATGTCAAGCAAAGAGGCACTGAGTTTGAAGGTAGTCCTTGAAATACACCCACGGGTACACCTCCAATTGACTCAAATGGTGTCAATTAGCCTTTCAGAAGCTTCTAAAGCCATGACATCATTTTCTGGAATTTTCCAAGCTGTTTAAAGGCACAGTCAACTTAATGTATGTAAACTTTTGACCCACTGGAATTGTGATACTGTGAATTATAAGTGAAATAATCTCTCTGTAAACAATTGTTGGAAAAATTATGCACAAAGTAGATGTCCTAACCGACTTGCCAAAACTATAGTTTGTTAACAAAAAATTTGTGGAGTGGTTGAAAAACAAGTTTTAATGACTCCAACCTAAGTGTATGTAAACTTCCGACTTCAACTGTAAGTACTATATGACTGGGAGAGCCACTTACTGGGCCTCGTGCTTCAATCAGCTAATCAGATAAGATTCTAAGAGGATATATGTGGTTCTTACAGTTCCTGACTGATACCTTCTATCTAGTGGGATATGCAGCGGTACAACTGTAATTGTAAAAATCATTTTTACAGGTTTGATAGGTTTTTAATGATGAACAGGAAGACAAAATACTTACCCTTAAATGGCCCTCCAGGAATAAGTCCAGAGCATCAAATATGCTTGGTTTGGTCATAAATGAGAGTTTGGGAAATGGGTTGCCACAACGACAAGCGCAGCTAATATCTTGTAATGATCAATATAATGGGTACCAATTCAGCCTCTTTGACACCAGAATTGTAATTTCAGACAGTGAGCGCTGGTGAGTTAGGGAATGCAGTGCAGGCATTAGCCTACCCTTACAGATGCAGACAAGTCCATGCAGGTGTGTTGGGGTTAGAGTTCTTACTGCAGCAGACACTGAGGTATGACTGGACAAACAATATGTACAGTCTCCCTATCTATCTGGCCACCCACTGTCTGAGTGATTTATTCTCTGCAGCCACTGTGTCAAGGCTCTGGGGGGGGGGGGGGCAATGCCATGGAGAGAGCCTTATCAGCCAATCCCAAAATAAAAAATCTAACCTATTCTCTGTGGCACTATATCAACCACCTCAGTCTGAACCTAGATAGAGAGAGAGATGTAGAGAAAGATGGCGAGAGAGAGAGATGGAGAGAGAAATATGAATGGATATATGAATATAGAGAGAGAGAGAGAGAGAGAGAGAGAGAGAGAGAGAGAGAGAGAGAGAGAGAGAGAGAGAGAGAGAGAGAGAGAGAGAGAGAGAGAGAATACTGCAAATAATTGATCATGGCTGCTCATGCTTTGCCCTCCCGGTATGGCGCTATCCTGCCAACGTGTAGTGCTGGTATGCCAGGACTGTCTGTGTCTGTGTCTGGGTAATTGGTCTTATACAGGGACCACCCGCTACACTCCTCCATCTGTTTCTCTGAGGTGGGATTAATAGATAGTCCTCAGGAGATAGAGACAAGCTCTGCTCCTACTGAGAGGTAAAAACAAAACAGCAACAAAAACAATTCCTAACAGAAGTAACCAAAAGGCTATCTATTGCTGTTTTTGAGAACTCACTAAACATTTGAAAGGAATTGAACATTATGTTGAGATGTGATGTTAAGTATTTTGGTGTTTTCCCTTGACATGGTAAATTCTGTTCAGCCAAGCATTCTGATTGGCTAAACGGTGGATTCCAGACATGCATTACCCAGATTCCACTATTCTTCTTATTATGAGCTGTATCAGCTGTTTAGCCTATTAGTCTACTATCAGCTTGTGGGCTTTTACTAAACATGCTATGCCCCGCAGGGAGATGAATTCTTGTCAGAGTCCTGAGGACATCATCCTAATCTGCTGTACTGTATCTGCATGCAATGTTTGACCGCATCAGAACCTCTACTCACATGCCAAATGTCAGGTAACTTTCCCAGAATCACCCTAAGGAGAATGATTATTTAACTCAGACCCAGGGTATGAGCCACTAGCCTCTGTCCTTACTGAAGCCGCTTACTTGTGCTGGTGTTTTTCTCCTCCGGTACAGGCAAATAATTCCGGGGAAATGGAATACTGTCACTCTTGATGAGAATAAATATCACTATGATAAATTCCACATTAAAGTCTAGTATGACCCTGCTAAAAGCCTGGAAATATAGGCTACGTCAAAGATGCAAAGATGCTCTTTGCTAACATTTACTCCCTTACTGGTCATCCTTTATCAACATTATGTTTGTGTATTTCATGGAAACTCTCAAATCAAATCAAATGTTATTTGTCACATGTGCCGAATACAACCTTACAGTGAAATGCTTACTTACAGGCCCTTAACCAACAATGCAGTTTTAAGAAAATACCCCGCAAAAAGAAAGAGAAAGAATAACAAATAGTTCAAGAGCAGCAGTAAATAACAATAGCGGGGCTATATACAGGTGGTACTGGTGCAGAGTAATTATGTACATGTAGGTAGAGTTATTAAAGTGGCTATGCATAGATAATAACAGAGCGTAGCAGCAGCATGGGGGGGGGGGGGGGATGCAAATAGTCTGGGTAGCCATTTGATTAGCTGTTTAGGAGTCTTATGGCTTGAAGCTGTTTAGAGCCTCTTGGACCTAGACAGGGCACTTCGGTACCGCTTGCCGTGCAGTAGCAGAGAGAACAGTCTATGACTAGGGTGGCTGGAGTCCTTGACAATTTTTAGGGCCTACCTCTGACACCGCCTGGTGTAGAGGTCCTGGATGTCAGGAAGTTTGGCCCCGGTGATGTACTTGGCCGTACGCACTACCCTCTGTAGTGCCTTGCGGTCGGAGGGGGAGTAGTTGCCATACCAGGCAGTGATGCAACCAGTCAAGATGCTCTCGATGGTGCAGCAGTATAACTCTTTTGAGGATCTGAGGACCCATGCCAAATCTTTTCAGTCTCCTGAGGGGGAATAGGTTTTATCGTGCCCACTTCACAACTGTCTTGGTGTGCTTGGACCATGTTAGTTTGAGTGGACCTCAAGGAACTTGAAGCTCTCAACCTGCTCCACTACTGCCCCGTCGATGAGAATGGGGGCGTGCTCAGTCCTCCTTTTCCTGTAGTCCACAATCATCTCCTTTGTCTTGATCATGTTGAGGGAGAGGTTGTTGTCCTGGCACCACATGGTCAGGTCTCTGACCTCCTCCCTATAGGCTGTCTCATCGTTGTCGGTGATAAGGCCTACCACTGTTGTGTCATCGGCAAACTTAATGATGGTGTTAGAGTCATGCCTGGTCATGCAGTCATGAGGGAACAGGGAGTACAGGAGGGGACTGAACACGCACCCCTGAGGGGCCCCCGTGTTGAGGATCAGCGTGGTGGATGTGTTGTTACCTACCCTTGCCACCTGGGGGCAGCCCATCAGGAAGTCCAGGATCCAGTTGCAGAGGGAGGTGTTTAGTCCCAGGGCCCTTAGCTTTGTGATGAGCTTTGAGGGCACCATGGTGTTGAATGCTGAGCTGTAGTCAATGAATAGCATTCTCACATAGGTGTTCCTTTTGTCCAGGTGGGAAAGGGCAGTGTGGAGTGCAATAGAGATTGCATCATCTGTGGATCTGTTTAGGCGGTATGCAAATTGGAGTGGGTCTAGGGTTACAGGGATAATGGTGTTGATGTGAGCCATGCAACAGCCTTTCAAAGCATTTCATGGCTACAGACGTGAGTGCTACGGGTCAGGAGTCATTTAGGTAGGTTACCTTAGTGTTCTTGGGCACAGGGACTATGGTGGTCTGCTTGAAACATGTTGGTATTACAGACTCAGACAGGGAGAGGATGAAAATGTCAGTGAAGACACCTTCCAGTTGGTCAGTGCATGCTCAGAGTACACGTCCTGGTAATCCATCTGGCCCAGCGGCCTTGTGAATGTTGACCTGTTTAAAGGTCTTACTCACATCGGCTGCGGAGAGCGTGATCACACAGTCTTCCGGAACAGCTGATGCTCTCATGCATGTTTCAATGTTGCTTGCCTCGAAGCGAGCATAGAAGTTATTTAGCTCGTCTGGTAGGCTTGTGCCACTGGGCAGCTCTCGGCTGTGCTTCCCTTTGTAGTCTGTAATGGTTTGCAAGCCCTGCCATGTCCGATGAGCGTCAGAGCCAGTGTAGTTCGATTTGATCTTAGTCCTGTATTGACGCTTTGCCTGTTTGATGGTTCGTCGGAGGGCATAGCAGGATTTCTTATAACCTTCTGGGTCAGAGTCCCCGCACCTTGAAAGCGACAGCTCTACCCTTTAGCTCAGTGCTAATGTTGCCTGTAATCCATGGTTTCTGGTTGGGGTATGTACGTACAGTCACTGTGGGGACGACATCCTCAATGTACTTATTGATAAAGCCAGTGACTGATGTGTGACTGATATTGATATATTGATAAAGCCAGTGACTGATCCCGGAACATGTTCCAGTCTGTGATAGCAAAACAGTCCTGTAGTTTAGCATCTGCTTCATCAAACCACTTTTTTATAGACCGAGTCACTTGTGCTTCCTGCTTTAATTTTTGCTTGTAAGCAGGAATCAGGAGGATAGAGTTCTGGACACATTAGTGTTGATGACCCCACCAAACCTGCTGAGTTAAAAGACCATCTCTGACTACCATGGTTCTCCCTAGATATACACCTTTGAAGTGGAGGGTATCTTCCACTTGCACAGTCACAAGGCCGTTGCCACATTTCTTTCTGCATGACCAGCTGTGGGGACAGATCTAGCTGTCTATCACCCATGTTGTCTCGCCTGGTGAGCATATCCTAGTCTACACTGTCTGCAGCTGATTCTCTGTTTCACAAATAACTATCCCCTTCTGTATTAGCTTTGCTCAAACATATTTATATATATACTGATTTGTCAGTAAGAAATATCTACGTACAAAAAACCCTGGTGAGCCTGACTCGTCAGTAAAGCTTGTATTGCCTGGATATCAGTGTGATCTTCTGATTTAGTGCCTCATCCCAAGAAGCTGTGATACAGTGCCTTCAGAAAATATTTTTACCCCTTGACATATTCCACATGTTGGTATGTTACAGCCTTAAATTGAAATTGATTCAACGTTTTTTTTAAACATGTTTTTAGACATTTTTGCAAATGTATTTAAAATGAATTACAGAAATATCTCATTGACATAAGTATTCACACCCCTGAGTCAATACATGTTACCCTTTGGCAGCAATTATGGCTGTGAGTCATTCTGGGTAAGTTTCCAAGAGCTTTGCACACCTGGATTGTACAATATTTGCATATTATTCTTAAAAATGTTTTTAAAGCTCTGTCAAATTGGTTGTTGATCATTGCTAGACAGCCATTTTCAAGTCTCGCCATTGATTTTCAAGCCGATTTAAGTCAAACTTGTAACTAGGCCACTCAGGAACATTCAATGTCATATTGGTAAGCAACACAAGTATATATTTGGCCTTGTGTTTTAGGTTATTGTCTTGCTTGCAGACTGAACCAGATTTTCCTGTAGGATTTTGCATGTGCTACCATGTAGCTCTATACATTTCTTTGTGTCCTAAAAAACTCTCTAGTTCTTGCCAATGACAAGCATACCCATAACATGATGCAGCCACCACCATTCTTGAAAATATGAAAAGTGGTACTCAGTGACGTTTTGTATTGGATTTGCCCCAAACATAACACTTTGTATTCAGGACATTAAGTTAATTTCTCAGCCAAATTTTTTGCAGTTTTACTTTAGTTCCTTATTGTAAACAGGATGCATGTTTTGGAGTATTTTTGTTTTGTATAAGATTCCTTCTTTTTGCTCTGTTATTTAGGTTAGTATTGTGGAGTAACTACAATCTTTTGATCCATCCTCAGTTTTCTCTTAACACAGCCATTAAACTCTAACTGTTTTAAAGTCACAATTAGCCTCATAATGAAATCCCTGAGCGGTTTCCTTCCTCTCCGGCAGTTGCGTTAGGAAGGACGCCTGTGTCATTGTAAGTGACTAGACGTATTGGTACGCCATCCAAAATCAAAATAATAACATGCTCAAAGGGATATTCAATGTCTTCTTTTTTTTACCCATCTACCAGTGGTGGAAAAAGTACCCAATTGTCATACTTGAGTAAAAGTTAACATACCTTAATAGAAAATGACTCAAGTAAAAGTGAATGTCACCCAGTAAAATCCTACTTGAGTAAAAGTATAAAAGTATTTGTTTTTAAATATACTTGTAATTTATGTAAATGTAATTTAAAAAATATACTTAAGTATCAAAAGTAAAAGTGTAAATAATTTCAAATTCCTTATATTAAGCAAACCAGACGGCACCATTTTCTTGTTTGTTTAATTTACAGATAGCCAGGGGCACGCTTCAACACTCAGACACCATTTACAAACGAAGCATGTGTTTAGTGAGTCCGCCAGATCAGAGGAGGTAGGGATGACCAGGATGTTCTCTTGATAAGTGTGAATTAGACCATTTTCCTGTCCTGCTAAGCATTCAAAATGTAACAAGTACTTTTGGGTGTCAGGGAAAATTTATGGAGTAAAAAGTACATCATTATCTTTAGGAATGTTGTAAATGTAAAAGTTGTCAAAAATATAAATAGTAAAGTACAAATACCCCCAAAAAACTACTTAAGTAGTACTTTCAAGTATTTTTACTTAAGTACTTTACACCACTACCATCTACCAATAGGTTTCCCTTCTTTGCGAGGCATTGGAAAACCTCCCTGGGCTTTGTGGTTGAATCTGTGTTCGAAATTCCCTGCTTGACTGAATTACAGATAAATGTATGTGTGGGGTAGTCATTAAAAATGCAACACTATTATTGCACACAGAGTGAGTCCATGCAACTTGTTATGTAACTTGTTAAGCAGATGAGCTTATTTAGGCTTGCCATAACAAATGGGTTGAATATTTATTGACTCAAGACATTTCAGCTTTTCATTGTTTATTAATTTGTAAAAAAAAATCTAAAAACACAATTTTACTGTGACATTATAGGGTATAGTGTGTAGGCCAGTGACACCTTTTAAATTCAGGCTCTAACATAACAAAATGTGGAAAAGGTAAAGGGGTGAGAATACTTTCTGAAGGCACTGTATGTGCTTGTCCAAATCCCTCAGCCCAGTAAACATTTTCCTCTGGTTAAAAACCAGCCAGCCAGAAAAGCTCTCTGCTTCTCTCTAGTAGTCCAGGCTGACTGTTCAACCTGTCAGCCTGTCTATCTGCCTTTCTTTTACAGTCTATGATGGTCAAGATCACATGGAGAAAATCTTAAATTATTCAATGTCTAGTACTTAGAGAATATCTAACATCTCTACTACTATGCCTCTATGCTACTATTAGGAATTCTGAAGAACTGGTTTCTGGTTGTGTGGGTTAGAGTGTTACAGGTGTGTACTGGAGGCGAAGTCAGGTGCAGGAGAGCAGAGTATAGTTAACAGGCGCACTTTTTATTGCGGTCCAAACGAAAGCTCATAAGTACATAAACGTGCCCAAAACACAGAACATGAACAAAAGTCTGGCGCGTGACAATACCCACATAACATAAAACAATTTCACACAAAGACATGGAGGGGAACAGAGGACTAAATAAATGTAGTGTGATGAGGGAATGAAAACCAGGTGTGTATGGAACAAGACAAAACAAATGGAAATAAGAAAAATGGAGCGGCGATGGCTAGAAAGCCGGTGACGTTGATCGCCGAACGCCGCCCGAACAAGACTTCGGCGGAAGTCGTGACATAGAGTTGTTTTGCATTTGGAACTTAGCAGTAGTTCACAGGCAGGTTGTGAAAAAGCTAGTTAATAATATCGTATTTATTTAATTGTATAATATTACATTTTAAATAGCCTGTATGCATAATGCTCGTGTTCTTTTTACAACATGTTTTGTCATTCATAAAATAATTTCATAAAGTAGTCGCTATTTAATTAAACAAAATAATTCATTGCAAAATATTTCCTGGTGACATTTTGAATGCTTTCCAACAGACTACATTCAATTCTCGTACCAAAGCATCCTGACCGATTTGACTTTTTATTTCAGCGAGACCCAAATTTCACATTATGTCCACAAACACTTTTCCTGGCCCACATTTCCACATGAAGAATCACAGGAGAACCACATTGAGGCCTTGACACAAAGTGATTCATATTTCCAAGGAATGGGAGAACTACGTGTTGTTTCAGTATTACTACACACGGTGTGCCTCGGCCATTGTGCGATTAGGCAATGGTTGTGATAGCTGCCTTTGAGAAAGAAACCTGCTTCTCTATAGGAAGATGAGACTTGTATGGCTGATCTTCACGGATGACTGGAGTTGCTCACTTAGTCTTTTTTCAACATCACTGCTCACGTATAAAGGAGTGAAGCTGGGGGTCAAAGGCTCTTTCTCCTGCACAGGGCGATGGAGGAAAGGTTATTGTGATGGCTCCAGTCAGGCAAACGTGTCAGGTGCCGGGGCTGGGCATTAGGAGTTACATCACAGACAGATGTCTCAGTCAACACTATCCTGTAGAAGTGGGGACGTAGCAATACATTTCAAAAGTACTCCGTTCCATTAATTCCATTCCAGCCATTATAATGAACCCCTCCTCCTATAGCTGCTCCCACCAGCCTCCTCTGGAATGCACCCATAGAGATCAATGTCCACCTAAGCCTCCTTCAGACCAGCTCAAATCAATCTCTGGTACAATTGTTGTTACATTCGGAGTGCTGCGGATTCTGCACACATTGACTCTGTTGTATTTCATGCAGCACTAACCAGAACATAATTTCTGACCAGGGTACACCACACGTCCATAAAGATGAAGAGAGAGGTTGAAAGTGCACCATAAAGTAATAAAGTCAATTTCAAACGGAATTAATAGAATCTAGCAGATTATATAGTAGATCTCTGGGAAACATTTTAGACTTGGATTTCCAAAGCAGCATTTAGGTGATTCTGATCTATTAAGATTAGTCTGTCAGAGAAAATCTCCTCACTTTGAAGTGTTTGAATTCAAACCAAATACCTTCTCTCCATGTTAGTAGCAGGTGAGTAGCAATGTGCTCTGTCTACACATGAGTACTAGCAAGCCAGGTGGGGAGTGCGTGAGGGATGAAATAGGATTGTGTATACAGCACCTGCTACTATCCCAGTACAAGTATACACTTCCCTTGCTTTACTTTATTAAAGCT
This sequence comes from Salvelinus fontinalis, assembly GCF_029448725.1. NCBI lineage: Eukaryota > Metazoa > Chordata > Actinopteri > Salmoniformes > Salmonidae > Salvelinus > Salvelinus fontinalis. The sequence continues at coordinate 25,659,196 of NC_074679.1, read as the reverse complement.
GGATTGATTGTTGGGTGAACCCCCATTTGGCAATAAAGTTAGCCCCTCGAAAAAAATATTTGGACTGTCCCAGAGTGACATATTTCTCAGCCTTTCAACTCACAGAGACAGACAAGAGTAAGAATGAGTTTTGCCATTTAAAATGAGCTTACAGTTTAAAATAAGTTTACAGTTTAAAATTAGCTTACAGTTTAAAATTAGCTAACAGTTTAAAATGAGCTTACAGTTTAAAATGAGCTCATTACTGTCTGGTGCTCTCAATTGCCCAACAGTCTTTTAAAAATAGTTATAGAAAAACAGCCACAGTTGTAAGACATTGAGATTTCCTCCATAGACTTCCATTTGTTTTACAGAGTAAATCATCTCCTGTGTGTCAGGGTTAAGTCTTATTTCATATCCAGTAACATTATGGGATGGACAGATGTCTATCTGTAATCGTCTCTCTTCAGTGGTTATTTGATTTGGTCCTCGTTACTGTATAATCCAAACATAATCCTCTGATAACGGCTCTAACATTGGGTTTACACTGTTAGCAAACTACTGGGTCTGAAGTGTTTATGTCATGACAGATTAATGAGGGAGAAATTGCTGTATTATGTTTGTGTTGTCATTTCTTTTTTCCTGAGATGATGAAAAGCATGTACAGCTATGCTTACAAATGTGCTGCCGAGACTTTGAGACAGGTTTGGAGTTTAAGGAATATCTTAGTGTCATTTTTGGTGTCCAAATGACGTCAATGAAATAGGTTTAATAGAAGAGGGATTCCTCTATATTGAAAAATATTATCTTTAGATGTTTTATTATTCCTAAATAACAATTGGACAACTGGAATCAAAATAGTAATCATATTACAGTGCAAGCAGTAAAGCTTCATATTACAATTTATTTTTCTTTGTAGTACCTAGAGATGAAACATTGAGTCTTAAAGGAGGCCTTGGTAAGGCCAAAATGTCACAAATGTTCAAACTTCAATGAATTATTTCTCAATTATGCTTTAAGATACAAATATAAAATATTTCTCAACAATCCTTCCTACACTGGACTTTTCTATGGATTACATTTCGTGAAAATCCCCCAATATCATGTTTTTTTTTTGTTCTAGTTTAGTAAGGAATCATCCAGAAGTATGATGACGCACACAGACACGCACACACACACGCACACACGCACACGCACATACAGTTTTAAAGATTGTACACTCCAAGTGCCCTTTACCCCATAAACCTTCCTGCTATTAATAATGTATTTTCTCATCTCAGTATAACTCTAAGTGCTTCTTTACATGAGGGAGAAGACATGAGCAGCCGTACTATTGGCAACATTAGTCATGATGCTCTGATATGGCTCTGCTGTAGCTCTGCGGGACACAACGAAGGTGACCTAACCTCTGTGGCATACACTTGTCACTGAAGTCTGCAACACGCAGGCCAAGCCATATGGAGGCTTGTCAGTCAGCGTCCATCAGCCCCATTACAGGCAAACCACACCAGCCACATTGTGCCTGCCAGTGTTGAAAAATTAATTTACACATTCATATTTTAAAATAATTTCACCCACACCGCTTGCACTCGTGAATGAGCGTATGCGTTGCCAAGCGCTAAAATAGAACGTGGTTTTCTTTGAGACGCTCTGTGCACTGCAAGTCCCCTCCTTATTGGATACCAGGAAGATACAAACCCACGTGGGTGCTTGAAAGACAAACAAGGAGAGATTAATCAAAGATAACTAAAAACGAACTAAGTGTTTTTCAAAGATAACTGTCACGTTCCTGACCTGTTTTCCTTGTTTTTGTATGTGTTTAGTTGGTCAGGGCGTGAGTTGGGGTGGGCATTCTATTTTATGTGTTTCTATGTTGGGTTAAATGTGTTGCCTGATATGGTTCTCAATTAGAGGCAGGTGTTTGACGTTTCCTCTGATTGAGAACCATATTAAGGTAGGCTGTTCTCACTGTTTGTTTCTGTGTCTGTTGCACCACACGGGACTGTTTCGTTTGTTCGTTTGGCTAGTCTTTCCTGTTCGTGCGTTCTTCGTGTCTATGTAAGTTCTCAAGTTCAGGTCTGTCTACGTCGTTTATTGTTTTGTAGTTTGTTTAAGAGTTTTTCGTGTTCGTCTTGTCTTTAATAAATATCAATTATGTCTGCATACAACGCTGCGTTTTGGTCCGACCCTACCCTTACTCATCCGAGGAGGAGGAATTAGACAGCCGTTACAATAACTAAAAACGAACTGTGGATTAATCATCGGAGTAGAGAAACACATGATTTTGAATGACTCCAATTCTACAATGAAGCAGTTAAAATAAGACCATATGTACGTCAGGTAAAATAACAACCCAATGTTCATCTAGGATGTCACGATTGCTTGAATGATGGTCGGACCAAGGCGCAGCGTACTTTGAGTTCCACATAATTTTTATGAATAAAGTGAAACTTAGAGAAAAAAGAAAAGAATAAACGAACCGTGACGACAATGCAGTGCTAACAGGCAACTAAACATAAACAATATCCCATAACCCACAGGTGGAAAGATGCAACATAAGTATGATCCCCAATTAGAGACAACGATTACCAGCTGCCTCTAATTGGGAATCATACACAAACACCAACATAGAAAATGAAACCTAGAACACAACATAGAAATAATAAACTAGACTAAAACCCCTAGTCACGCCCTGACCTACTCTACCATAGAAAATACAGGCTTTCTATGGTCAGGACGTGATATAGGACAAACTAGCTAACAATAGCAACTAGCTAGATTTCCATTAATATTTAATGTGTTTTAACATGCCGCCAAAATTAATATAGTTGGTTCACAGTTGGTTTTAATATTTTAACCTGCATAACACGATCGTGTCTGATCGCAAGCACGTGGCCGGTGTTGTCAGCATGTTAGCCACGTTACACTGAACCAGAGGACACTTGGCTATATCTGTATGCACGGTGCACACTGGACCAAATACCTGCTCTGATTTCTATTTTTGTAGTCTTTTGAATAAGACCTTGAAAGGTGTCACGTTCCTGACCTGTTTTCTGTTAGTTTGTGTATGTGTTAGCTGGTCAGGACGTGAGTTTGGGTGGGCAGTCTATGTTTTCTGTTTCTATGTTGGTTTAAGGGTGACCTGATATGGCTCTCAATTAGAGGCAGGTGGTTTTCATTTCCTCTGATTGAGAGCCATATTAAGGTAGGTGTTTTCACACTGTTTGTTTGTGGGTGGATGTCTTCCGTGTCTGTATGTTATTTCGTACCACACGGGACTGTTGCGGTGTGTATGTAGTCTGTTCCTGTTCGTGCGTTCTTCGTGTCTATGTAAGTTCTCATGTTTAGGTCAGTCTACGTCGTTTGTTATTTTGTATCATTTCAAGTGTAGTTCGTGTTCGTTTTTCGTCTTGTCAATAAATTCATTATGGATTCACAACCCGCTGCACCTTGGTTCAATCCCTGCTCCTCCTCTTCGGATGAAGAGGAGGAGGACAGCCGTTACAAAAGGAAGAAAAAGAGAGATATGCACATTCCATACAAGTCCTGGTCATACTATGATGAAAGAATGAGAGGCCCACACAGAATGTTGCTTCGCCCCAGAATTTTTAAGCAATAAGGCCCGAGGTGGTGTTGTATATGGCCAATATACCACAGCTAAGGGCTGTTCTTAGGCACTACGCACTACGCAAAGGCACTAGGCACCAGTATTTTATTCCGTTTAGCGCTGGGGAGGAGCAATATTCTGCTGTATGGTCCTCTCATTATGTTATCAAGATCGTGAGAGGAAGGATCATCAATTCAGTATTGACAACATAAAGTATAATTTCTTACCTTTGTGTGAAGGAAATGAAAGAGTTTGCAAGTAATCTAAAGACAATGATGTAGTATCTTGGTAAAGGTTAGGCATGAGTCATCATTAGGAGCAGAGAATAGCAGAGCCTTGTGTAGTGACTCACTATCTATCGCTCTGCTTTTTTCTACCAGTCTGGGTCCTCACAGAGCTTTTAAAGCCTGAGCTCTGTGAGCGTTGATGTAAAAGGCAGGCTCATCCTAAATGTGAGTCTGTCTAACCTCTCAGTTCTCATCACGGGCTGGAACTCCAGAGCTTTGACCATTTGTTGGAGCAAGTCCATATAGAATTACCCCTGTTCTGCCTGCCGATTCACCTAGTGGAGCCCCGGAGACTAACGTGTTGATGGCTGTGTTGACTTAAACCATCCTCAGTAAGATGGTTCCCTCAGCTCAAAGTGTTAGGCTAGGGGAGGTGTTAGACACGGTACAGTAGCCAGCCTCTTCTAACCCTGAGGCTTGGAATATTCCCTCAGAAAACCCCCAACACACACATTCTAAACTAAAAACACAGCCCACACTACACCTCGCCCTCTCTCTTTCTCCCCTGTACCTCTCCCCACATGCAGTAGTCTGGCTCCTGACATTTGTAGTGGTCCCGCAGTGCTGGAGCAGAGCTGTCAGAGTCCATCTTGTCTGCAGCGGCTCCACTCACATATCATCAAACTCTGGAGTTCTACCCAACAATGGCAAGCTAAAAGACTGTAGGGGAGGGTATAAAGGATTCCACAATGTCTAAATTGAACAAATGAGGATGTCAAACTTTCCAACAATTGGTTTGATTCAAGGTGAAGTTAAGGTGAAGTCTGTGTGTCAATTAAAGTGTTGAAGAAAAGCTACAGTATAGTTACTCCTGATGTCATTATGAGGATTGATGTTAGACATGCACTACAACCCCTATGTCCCCAGAGTAATGTACGGCTGGAACATGCCCTATGTCCCCAGAGTAATGTATGGCTGAAACATACCCTATGTCCCCAGAGTAATGTATGGCTGAAACATACCCTATGTCCCCAGAGTAATGTACGGCTGAAACATGCCCTATGTCCCCAGAGTGATGTACGACTGAAACATACCCTATGTCCCCAGAGTAATGTATGGCTGAAACATACCCTATGTCCCCAGAGTAATGTACGGCTGAAACATACCCTATGTCCCCAGAGTAATGTATGGCTGAAACATACCCTATGTCCCCAGAGTAATGTACGGCTGAAACATACCCTATGTCCCCAGAGTAATGTATGGCTGAAACATGCCCTATGTCCCCAGAGTAATGTATGGCTGAAACATACTCTATGTCCCCAGAGTAATGTATGGCTGAAACATACTCTATGTTCCCAGAGTAATGTATGGCTGAAACATACCCTATGTCCCCAGAGTAATGTACGGCTGAAACATACCCTATGTCCCCAGAGTAATGTATGGCTGAAACATGCCCTATGTCCCCAGAGTAATGTATGGCTGAAACATACTCTATGTCCCCAGAGTAATGTATGGCTGAAACATACTCTATGTTCCCAGAGTAATGTATGGCTGAAACATACCCTATGTCCCCAGAGTAATGTATGGCTGAAACATACTCTATGTCCCCAGAGTAATGTATGGCTGAAACATACTCTATGTTCCCAGAGTAATGTATGGCTGAAACATACCCTATGTCCCCAGAGTAATGTACGGCTGAAACATGCCCTATGTCCCCAGAGTGATGTACGACTGAAACATACCCTATGTCCCCAGAGTAATGTACGGCTGAAACATACCCTATGTCCCCAGAGTAATGTACGGCTGAAACATACCCTATGTCCCCAGAGTAATGTACGGCTGAAACATGCCCTATGTCCCCAGAGTGATGTACGACTGAAACATACCCTATGTCCCCAGAGTAATGTACGGCTGAAACATACCCTATGTCCCCAGAGTAATGTACGGCTGAAACATACCCTATGTCCCCAGAGTAATGTACGGCTGAAACATACCCTATGTCCCCAGAGTAATGTACGGCTGAAACATACCCTATGTCCCCAGAGTAATGTATGGCTGAAACATGCCCTATGTCCCCAGAGTAATGTATGGCTGAAACATACCCTATGTCCCCAGAGTAATGTATGGCTGAAACATGCCCTATGTCCCCAGAGTAATGTATGGCTGAAACATACTCTATGTCCCCAGAGTAATGTATGGCTGAAACATACTCTATGTTCCCAGAGTAATGTATGGCTGAAACATACCCTATGTCCCCAGAGTAATGTATGGCTGAAACATACCCTATGTTAACTTTCTCTTAGGGCTTATAGGAGTGCTGTAGAATGTGTGAGGGCTGTAGAATGTGTGAGTGCTGTAGAATGTGTGAGTGCTGCATCACTCTGATTCTGATGTGGCCTGCCTTCATATTTTATCATTTATTTAAAAAAAAATGTGACCCCTTTTTTCTCCCCAATTTCGTGGTGTCCAATTGGTAGTAGTTACAGTCTTGTCTCATCGCTGCAACTCCCGTACGGACTCGGGAGAGCCGAAGGTCGAGAGCCATGCGTCCCCCGAAACACAACCCAACCAAGCCGCACTACTTCTTGACACAATGCCCATCCAACCCGGAAGCCAGCAGCACCAATGTGTCGGTGGAAACACCTGGCAACCTGGTCAGCGTGCACTGCGCCCGGCCCGCCGCAGGAGTCACTAGTGCGCGATGAGACAAGGATATCCCTGCCGGCCAAACCCTCCCTAACCCGGACGACGCTGGGCCAATTGTGCGCCGCCCCATGGGCCTCCCGGTCATGGCCGGCTGCGACAGAGCCTGGACTCGAACCCAGAATCTCTGGTGGCACAGCTAGCACTGCGATGCAGTGCCTTAGACCACTGCCCCACCCGGGAGGCTCCGTGGCCTGCTTTCTTTGCAGCTTTTTTTCTCTCCTTCAAACAAACATGTACTTTTTCTTTCTTATGAAAAAGATGAGAGACTGCTCAATTATTTCCAGAGGTAATGACTGAATTAGATTTCAGAGACAGCTCCACATTACAACTGAAGAAGAAAAACAGTTTTTTATTTATTTCTTCAACCTCAGACTCACCTGGCTACAGATAGTCAGGCGTCTTTTGTATGTGTGACTTTTACATTGTGGTCGAAGGAGATGTGTGGAGCCATTGCTCCATTGTGGCTTTTGAAGTCCGGTTCTTTGTGTGCACGTCTCAGTGCCCTAATGATCCAACCTGACTCATTATCCAGGCTCTGGACCTGACGCTGCCACGGCCACACGGTGGGCCCAGCTCTCCTCACTCCACACAACTCACAAATTACTCCAGCTTAGTCCCACACTGAGAAACAGGTGGCCTGCAAGTCACCCTCTTTAATGGCTCCCAAGGGAAAAATAGACCTGTACCTAACTACATGTACCTCATCCAATACCACAAGTATCCAATGTTAATGTAGGGCTTTGTCCCTTCATGTAATCAACAATGCTCTTATATAACGTGATTAAATCGGATTAAAATAAAGTTTGGTTGAAAAGCAATTGATTGATTATGATTGATTATAAACATATTATTGTGCTCTCTTCAGGAGTCAGTGGACCATGCAGTTCCATGGTTTGTTCTTACCTGAGCTGTCAATAAGCTTGGCTTGATTTTGCTGAAACTATAAGGTTGAAGTAAAAGTCTTTCCACTCATGCTCAGACGGTGACATAATATTAATTTCATTCAGTGACTCACCAGTCACAGAACATGACAGCGTGCAGTCACTCAAAATGTAATTATCATTGAAATGTTATGTTTCTCCCCTTTTGAATTCAAAAGATCATTACCTGCTCCGAGGGTTCTATTCAGCCATTTTAATGGACTTTTTGAACATTTGGGTGAACATATACAGTGGGGAGAACAAGTATTTGATATACTGCCGATTTTGCAGGTTTTCCTACTTATAAAGCATGTAGAGGTCTGTAATTTTTTATCATAGGTACACTTCAACTGTGAGAGACGGAATCTAAAACAAAAATCCAGAAAATCACATTGTATGATTTTTAAGTAATTAATTTGCATTTTATTGCATGACATAAGTATTTGATACTTCAGAAGAGCAGAACTTAATATTTGGTACAGAAACCTTTGTTTGCAATTACAGAGATCATACGTTTCCTGTAGTTCTTGACAAGGTTTGCACACACTGCAGCAGGGATTTTGGCCCACTCCTCCATACAGACCTTCTCCAGATCCTTCAGGTTTCGGGGCTGTCGCTGGGCAATACGGACTTTCAGCTCCCTCCAAAGATTTTTTATTCGGTTCAGGTCTGGAGACTGGCTAGGCCACTCCAGGACCTTGAGATGCTTCTTACGGAGCCACTCCTTAGTTGCCCTGGCTGTGTGTTTCGGGTCGTTGCCATGCTGGAAGACCCAGCCACGACCCATCTTCAATGCTCTTACTGAGGGAAGGAGGTTGTTGGCCAAGATCTCGCGATACATGGCCCCATCCATCCTCCACTCAATACGGTGCAGTCGTCCTGTCCCCTTTGCAGAAAAGCATCCCCAAAGAATGATGTTTCCACCTCCATGCTTCACGGTTGGGATGGTGTTCTTGGGGTTCATCCTTCTTCTTCCTCCAAACACGGCGAGTGGAGTTTAGACCAAAAAGCTCTATTTTTGTCTTATCAGACCACATGACCTTCTCCCATTCCTCCTCTGGATCATCCAGATGGTCATTGGCAAACTTCAGACGGGCCTGGACATGCGCTGGCTTGAGCAGGGGGACCTTGCGTGCGCTGCAGGATTTTAATCCATGACGGCGTAGTGTGTTACTAATGGTTTTCTTTGAGACTGTGGTCCCAGCTCTCTTCAGGTCATTTACCAGGTCCTGCCGTGTAGTTCTGGGCTCATCCCTCACCTTCCTCATGATCATTGATGCCCCACGAGGTGAGATCTTGCATGGAGCCCCAGACCGAGGGTGATTGACCGTCATCTTGAACTTCTTCCATTTTCTAATAATTGCACCAACAGTTGTTGCCTTCTCACCAAGCTGCTTGCCTATTGTCCTGTAGCCCATCCCAGCCTTGTGCAGGTCTACAATTTTATCCCTGATGTCCTTACACAGCTCGCTGGTCTTGACCATTGTGGAGAGGTTGGAGTCTGTTTGAGTGTGTGGACAGGTGTCTTTTATACAGGTAACGAGTTCAAACAGGTGCAGTTAATACAGGTAATGAGTGGAGAACAGGAGGGCTTCTTAAAGAAAAACTAACAGGTCTGTGAGAGCCAGAATTCTTACTGGTTGGTAGGTGATCAAATACTTATGTCATGCAATAAAATGCAAATTAATTACTTAAAAATCATACAATGTGATTTTCTGGATTTTTGTTTTAGATTCTGTCTCTCACAGTTGAAGTGTACCTATGATAAAAAAAAATACAGACCTCTACATGCTTTGTAAGTAGGAAGATCTGCAAAATCGGCAGTGTATCATATACTTGTTGTCCCCACTGTATATGAAAATATCAGAGTTTTTGTTTGTTCTATTTTGCAGTAGTGTTTGAGATGATGGCATTCATTATACCATCTATTATTTGTTTAACCTGCACTGAATCATGTTAAAACTCTACTCTCCTCAAATTGTGTGTGTGTGTGTGAGCGTGTTTGTGTGAGTGTATGTGTGTGCGTGTGTGTGTGTATGTGGCTGTGAGCATGCGTGTGTGTGTGTGTTTGTTTGTGTGTGTGTGTGTACGAGACGATGGGAGGAATAGGGAGAGGGAGGGAAAGAGTTGAGAAAGCGAACAGTGCCAAGGCCATTATAGAAAAGGGGCACATTAATTGGCACAATGGGAAACAGTTGAAGGCCTCCCTTTAATTATTCTAGCTTCATTCCTGTTAAGGTCACATTGTACCTGATGTTCACCTCCATTACATTTGACTATGTGATCAAATACAGGAGCTGGATATCTACAAAACAAGGACATTCTGTACACATGAAAGCACCTGCGATGGGCTTTGTGAAGTGTGAATAATGATATGCTGGCTTTGTTACAGCTCCATCCCCATATCTTAGTAAATGCCCTTTAAAAGGCCATGCATTAATGAGCACGAAATGGCAGGATGTTGAGCAAATAAGCTCGTAAAAAAGCCATTAGATTTGTTTGCTGCTAAAATGTCAGAAACAGTTTAGATCTTCAAAAATACCTTCACTAATTAATATCTGACAGTGGAGGCAGTGGACGACTAAAAAACACAGCCTTCCACCTCTCTCTCCATTAGACTACAACAGTGGACCCGAGGAAGAGTAGCTGCTGCTTTTGCAACAGCTAATGGGGATCCTAATAAAATACCAAAAAATACCAAACAGACCTGCAACTTAAGAAAGAAGAAAATATGAGAAAGATATGGATCAACTATAGAACTGCGATACTGTTTATCATCAATACTGCTATCAAAATATACCAGACACATTTTTGATCAACTATAGCAAACCAAATTCACAATCTCTATACCTCAGAATACTTTTATGTTCAACAGTAAATCCTGGGTGCAGACAAGGACCTGTTTGAACTTGCAGACACAAGAGATAGAACAAACATTTCTGCTGTCTGCCCTTCCTTCCTGTGTTTTTTTCACTAGATTCCCTAATCCATGTGATGCATTGATGCCTGGGAGTGACATCCTCTAAGCTGTGACACCATATGTGGCACGTGAAAGGTGACAAGGCATTTGTCACAGTCATTATGGGATGTGAAGTTATGAGGAGCCAAGAGTGGTGCCAAGTCAGGCAGCTGCCTGTCAGAGGGCTGTTTCTCTGAGCCTGGCACAGACTCATCCTAGGCACTGCCACTCGGGGCCCAGATGAGTTTAGGGACAGAGTGCATGTGCATGTTGGCGCAGGCTATGTTTGTTCTTAACCCTCAACCCGTTGTAACTTAGTTGTTTCTTCACACCCTCACACCATTTATCAAATGTACTGATGTCAAAATGCATTTACAAAATAAAATCTATTACACATTTTTTTTTAGCAGGAATAAGCTAAATTTGTCCCGAATTGTTTGATTGCATTTTCGACCTCAAGTTTCTAAACCAATTTCCAAGCTGTGGATTCCAACATGTCTGAACATGCATGTTGGCTGTGCCACTACAATTGGGCTACCTCTCCTTGTTGTTGAAATCATGTTTATTTGAAAGTATTGGCTGCCTGTAGCATTGGGATGCATGCTGAATGTTAATTGGGTGGGATGTCTGTCAGAAGGAGTCCTCAGTGGTTCCCTGGCTGCAGGGCCTCTTCTCAGCACCACCAGAGCTGTCTCTTGGGCCGTATAATGGGGACATTTATTTTAGGAGCCTGGTGCTCATTGAAGAGTCTGTCATGCATGCTCTATCCAGAGACGAGCAACAACATTCCTGTGAACTCTAGGAAAGTATCTCTGCCACACACGCGCACACACACACACACACACACACACACACACACACACACACACACACACACACACACACACACACACACACACACACACACAGTACACCCACACACACACACAAACACACTCACAGCCGATTAAATTAACGGTTAAATGCAGAAGACACATTTCAGTTGAATGCATTCAGTTGTACAACTGACTAGGTATCCCCTGTTCTCTTCCCTAACTCTGTGCTTACTCACATACGTATTTGTGCACAAACAAGGGAAACAAGGCTTGCCATGTTGCTCTGGTTCCAGTGACATCGGCATACTAAGTAGGATGGTGCATTGCACATGAATGGCTCACCGGCTATCTGGCTTGTCTCTATCTCTGTGTGTAATTACTGTATGGATGCTCCTTTTGAGGGTGCCAGACTTGAAACTGTATAACCGTGGTGTGGAGTGTGTCTCCTCCATCGCTGTCAGAACTTTTCAGTCTCCCTGCTTTTATGATGTATTGGCCACAGTGACTGGATGCTAGACTGAGCAACCAGAGAGTTGCAGAATGAACGCAAAGTAAATACACACGCAGGCTGCTGAGACTTCCTGACGCAATGGCTGTAATGATTACTGCATTACATAGCCTGGCTATTTACTAAATATTGAAATTAAGGTAGACCCAAATTCAGAGGAGGCTGGTGTGAGGAGCTATACGGGCTCATTGTAATGGCTGGAATGGAATTTATGGAACGAGTCAAACATGTGGTTTCCGTATGTTTATATCTGTTTGATACCTTGATACCATTCCATTTACTCCATTCCAGCCATTACAATTAGCCCCTCCTCCGGTAGCTCATCCCACCAGCCTCCTCTGCCCAAATTGCATTGTTTGAACTGAAATTTGATTCTCCCATCGCAGCGCATGGTGGATGTATTGAGATGGTAGCTTGCCCTTTTTTGAGTCTGTGACATGGATGTTTAACTTTGATTATAATGTGGTAATGAATAATTGATGAGAGTCTGTATCCCAGGGTGCCACATGCTAATTGGCCAAGGCTGAACTGTGCTTAGAAGGTGTGTGATTAGAGAATTAAACAACCTTGCATAACTCACACAGGTGGGCGTCGCTGAGAGGACCCAACCGTCTGTCTGTGTGCCCACATTTATAATAGCCTCTCCTCATCAGCTGTTTACCAAAGAGCTCTTAATCAACTGTCTGAACAAAGGCCTGGTGGAAAGGCTTGGCCACGGTCAACATGGACATCCCCACTGAGTCTATAGAAACAGAATGGTTATGGCATTATTTACACTCAAACAGATTTCTCTGTGATGGATTTAGATACATCTAGAGATGTAGGTTGATTTAGACTGGGTGTGGGACAGACAGGGGAGAGGTGCCATCTCAGAGGGCAGCTGACGTTGACACTTCTGCCAAAAATTGACCACCTCAGGAGTGGAGCCTGCTAATGAAGCCTCCAGTCAATAAGTCAGTTCCGTAGCCCCCGTGGGCCATTAATAAGGTGTGTCCCAAGCTGACACGGAGGATGAGAAGAACAAAGAACACACGCCAGAGGCAGTGTCCCAGACCACAGGTGGAGGTCAAACCCAGGAGAACCAGAAGGAGAGAGTGGAAGTCAAACCCAGGAGAACCAGAAGGAGAGAGTGGAAGTCAAACCCAGGAGAACCAGAAGGAGAGAGTGGAGGTCAAACCCAGGAGGACCAGAAGGAGAGAGTGGAGGTCAAACCCAGGAGAACCAGAAGGAGAGAGTGGAAGTCAAACCCAGGAGAACCAGAGGGAGAGAGTGGAAGTCAAACCCAGGAGAACCAGAGGGAGAGAGTGGAGGTCAAACCCAGGAGAACCAGAAGGAGAGAGTGGAAGTCAAACCCAGGAGGACCAGAGGGAGAGAGTGGAGGTCAAACCCAGGAGAACCAGAAGGAGAGAGTGGAAGTCAAACCCAGGAGAACCAGAGGGAGAGAGTGGAGGTCAAACCCAGGAGAACCAGAAGGAGAGAGTGGAAGTCAAACCCAGGAGGACCAGAAGGAGAGAGTGGAAGTCAAACCCAGGAGAACCAGAAGGAGAGAGTGGAAGTCAAACCCAGGAGGACCAGAGGGAGAGAGTGGAGGTCAAACCCAGGAGGACCAGAGGGAGAGAGAGTGGAGGGCAAACCCAGGATGACAAGTGGAGGTCGTGTGTGTGTGTGTGTGTGTGCGCGCGTATGTAGCGAATGTGTGTGGGTTTTGTGTGGGATTGTCAATGTAGTGTGTGTGAGACAGTGTGTACGGTTTGTATATATAGAATATTGAGTGTGCGTAGGGTCAGTGCAAGATAGAGTCAGTGCAGATAGTTCAGGTACCGTTAATTGACTATTTAGCAGTCTGGCTATTAGCAGTCTTACGGCTTGGGGGTAGAAGAGCCTGTTATTCCAAGAGCCGATTTGTCGGTTAACAGTCTATGGCTTGGGTGGCTGGAGTCTTTGGCAATTTTTCAGGCCTTCCTCTGACAAGGCCGGATATAGAGGTCCTGGATGGCAGGTAGCTCAGCCCCGGTGATGTACTAGTAGTTATTACTGAAAACACAAACAGTCCCAATCACACAGTCCCAATCCTTTTATCAAATACTAATCTATGTGGGGAGTTGGCTGGTCATCTCTCCAAAAAGACAAAGAACCTTCTTGTTGCACTCAACTATTTTATTGGCCTTTTCATGTGGGCTATACAAAATGTTGGTCATACAATTTCTAAAAATGACATTTTTACAGCAAGTTGATATAGCCATTGACCATAATATTAAGCCACTGACCATAGTCAAGCCATCTTCTTCTATATGACATAAAGTGATGTATGTGTTTTTCCCCCCTCTGAAAGCCAAACACTAAGTGTATCATCAAGCTCTGGCTCACAGCATTTGATTTAGTCTTGACAGAGACAGAGACAGAGACAGAGACAGAGACAGAGACAGAGACAGAGACAGTGACAGAAACAGAGACAGAGACAAAGACAGAAACTGAGACAGAGATAGAGACAGAGACAGAGACAGAAATAAAGACAGAAACAGAGACAGGGACAGAAACAGAGATAAAGACAGGGACAGAAATAGAAACAGAGACAGGGACAGAAACAGAGATAAAGACAGAGACAGAAACAGAGACAGAGACAGAAACAGAGACAGAGACAGAGATAAAGACAGAAACAGAAACAGAGACAGGGACAGAGACAGAGATAAAGACAGAAACAGAAACAGGGACAGACACAGAGATAAAGACAGAGACAGAAACAGAGACAGAGACAGAGATAAAGGCAGAAACAGAGACAGGGACAGAAACATAGATAAAGACAGGGACAGAAACAGAAACAGAGACAGAGACAGAGATAAAGACAGAAACAGAAACAGAGACAGGGACAGAGACAGAGATAAAGACAGAAACAGAAACAGAGACAGGGACAGAGACAGAGATAAAGACAGAAACAGAAACAGGGACAGGGACAGAGATAAAGACAGAGACAGAAACAGAGACAGAGACAGAGATAAAGGCAGAAACAGAGACAGGGACAGAAACATAGATAAAGACAGGGACAGAAACAGAAATAAAACAGAAACAGAAACAGGGACAGAAACAGAGATAAAGACAGGGACAGAAACAGAAACAGAGATAAAAACAGAAACAGAGACAGGGACAGAAACAGAGATAAAGACAGGGACAGAAACAGAGATAAAGACAGAGACAGGGATAAAGACAGAAACAGAGACAGGGACAGAAACAGATAAAGACAGAGACAGAAACAGAGATAAAGACAGGGACAGAAACAGAAACAGAGACAAAGACAGAAACAGAGACAGGGACAGAAACAGAGATAAAGACAGAGACAGAAACAGAGACAAACACAGTGCATCAAATATGTAAGATCCCGTTCAATCTCTTTAAGGCCATTAAAAGCTCATTAGTAAAAGTGCAATAACACTCCATAGATTCAGAAGCAGACATTTGTGTGATTAGATTTCAATAAAGCTTATGTGCTGCACCCAGCTCTGAATAATTATTCTAGGAATCAACAGAGAATATAGATGGTTTGACACCACAGACATCTCCTTAAAGCAAACAGAAAGGGAGCTACTGTAGATAAATATCTGTGAGACAATGGAAGAGCTGCTCCTCCTCCTGTCTCTTTTACAGACTTCTATTTCATTATTACATTTTCTGTCCTCCCCTGGACTACGGCCAACAGCCTACTGGCCAGGACATGTCCTGAATGATGGTGCCTGTGGTGTGTTTTAAATGGGAGCAATCTATATAGCTGTACTCCAGTGGACCCTGTCATTCAGACTACATGGCTTTGGATAGGAGCACCTGCGATGTGACTACATGTGTGAACATATAGCTATGGTGACAGAGGTCACATTGAGAGTGAAGCAACAGTGAAGATCCCAGAACCTGAAACACACACACACACAAACACACACACACATGTATGTACGTCAGAACACCATACAACACACGTGATATAGTTACATTTAATTTCTCCTTACATGCATTTCTGATTATGCTACATCTGATTTATTCATACACTATCTTGATTCCGGACTGGATCCTGGTCAGGGGGTGCCGTTAAACCATAAGAGTCCCATGGCTTTGGTTACCAAGGTTGTTAATCGCTGACTGGTGATGTAACAGCTCTGAGCAGAACACTATGCAGTGCAGAGAGATGCAGAAAGGATGAGATCCAACACCAAAACCTTTCAGTAAAATGCAGCATGTTTGATTGCAGGAGATTGCAGCATGATGTGAACTAATAAACATAGGACTTGAAAATTCGTAACATATTGTACAAATTGTAGGAAAAAAAAGAATTTATTTATTTTTGTTTGTTTTTGCAGGACGTAACATATCATGTAAAATAGATACCGTTTTTTTTTAGAACTCATCTTTAAGTTATGAGAGGACCTATCTCTTAAAGTATGATGGAACCATTCGTTATTTATTGTGGACTTTACGGTGTGTTACTCTTGTTATTTCATTACTGGTAAGATGGAGTAGGTTTTCATGACAAGTCATCTGACTGGATCTTGCTTTAATAATTGGGGTTAATTACTGTATTACATGCTCATCCCTGACCTCCCTTGCTATTATTCTGATTAAAGCAATCCAAGAGATTACCATAAAGCCAGAGGTGTAAACAGGTTTAGCAAAAGCAAAAAGGCAAATGTTTGAACCAGCAGAAATGTGATGAATACAGTGAAATTCAAGGCAGGCCCAAAATGCTGGTTGGGTCATTCCACGAATAGAGTACATTTTGTGTAGTGTAATATGGTAAAAATAAACAATGAATTTCATTTAATTTGAACATGCTGTCATTAAGAGCATATGTTCAACTTCATAAAGTACATGCTACCCCATTTCAAGACTATAGTAAGTGCCATTAAAATAACAGGGTTGACCATATCAGGGTTGAGGTTTTTATCTTTAATCAGCCATAAATCTGATTAATGAAAGCGTGTTGTGTGCAACAGGGAGGGTCTAGTATTAATTGTTAAAACATTTCTAGCCTATCTATATATGGGTAACGGTTTACATGTTATGCGAGAAGCACTCAGCTGTCCACCACAAAACACCAGAAAATGGCCAAAAGGAGGACAACCAGCTTACCTGCTGTCACACTATGATTTGACTGTTATTATGTTCAATGTTTTTTTATATATTTTGAAAAGGAACAGTTTCACCATATTAAAATGAGAGTTCAGTTCACATAACAAGGTTGACCTTAAAACGAGGGACAGACGCAAATTAATCACTAATCCCAAGAAATAAATAATAATCTTAAGAAATTACTTTGTCAAAGCAAGAACATAACTAGGGCTGGTGAAAACTTAGAGAAATAATGGGGTTAAGTGGGTTGAAAACATGATGAGGGAGAACGTCAAAATGCAAGTCTTTTTCATATTAAAAATCTGATTTATTGAATTTCCCATGTGGTCTATATTAAAGGGGACTTCATTTATTTATTTATTATAACAGGCTTTTAAAATGCAATATTGGTGCACAATTTCAACTTAAAATATCAAAAGGACACAAAATGTACTCTATTCGTCGAACGACCCAGTTACATTTCTGAGCCTCTGCTGAGACTGGCTTCAAAGAGTAATGAACTCTGCCCTCTCTATTCCATCTTATCTGCCAGGTATCAGGGATGAGGGCCTCGTGCTGCTACAATATGTGGTGCTGAATCTCATCACAGTATTTCTCCTCTCTCAGACAGCCCAAAGTAAGGGTCAAGATATTATTCAGTCACCTCCAAAATGTTGCCAGATTCTAACGGTACCCTGTCCCTGTCCCCCTCCTGACTCAGTGTGCTTGGCTTTAGGACAAGGTCTAATTTAGGCTCTCTTGAGGTCATCTCCTGCCTTATCAGCGCAATAGAACACCGGTGGAGTACGGAGCGCCCTGCCCTGCTCAGTTCAGCACAGCTCAGCAGGGCTCACCTTAGCACATCTCTACAGCTCTACAGTAGGCGACTGTGTTTTCCCCCCTGCAGCATCCTTTCACTCTGCTGGCAGGCCTTTCACTCTGACCTTGTAACTGATCCCCCTGATGAGGACTACCTTTCACTTCCTTAAGAAAAAGACATGGGCAAGGACTTTGTGATTATGCTGATAACTGGTGTTGATATGCCAGATATGAGCGTAAATTGCTATTAGTGTAGGAGTACTTCAGTACAGTGAGGACTGCTAATGTAAAACATTAGCTAGGTTTGCATTCAATGGTGAGACATTCATGCAAATATTGGAAAATCCGCATTAAGAAAATATGCAACTTTTTCCAACAGTGGTGTCCTTCCACCAAAATGACATACATTTTTTTGACTCCGTTTTTTCTCCCCAATTTCATGATATCCAATTGCGATCCAATTACGATCTTGTCTCATAGCTACAACTCCCCAACATGTTAGGGAGAGTCGAAGGTCGAGTCATATGTCCTCAGAAACATGACCTGCCTCACGCTCTTCTTCACACCCGCCAGTTTAACCCGGAAGCCAGCAGCACCAATGTGCTAGAGGAAACACCTTTCCAAATGAACTTTTTGTGCTTAAAAAAATCAGTGCGTGATGACATAGGCCCAGTGCACATAAAATTACATTTTTTGCTTAAGTGTTCGTGTACCGGGTGGGAATGTCAACCTCATTTCCTGCATTCTTACACACGCCAATATGCCATCTCTATTTAGAACAAAAACTAAGCAAAAATGCCCACAGTCATCAAGCTAGGTAAGAGATCATTATTAAATATGTGTAATAGTGGCGCGGCGGTCTAAGGATGCGCCACTAGAGGCGTCACAACAGACCCAGGTTAGATCCCGGGCTGTATCACATCCGGCCGTGATCGGGCGGCGTACAATTGGCCCAGCGTCGTCCGGGTTAGGAGAGGGTTTGGTGGGTCGCGACGTGTCTGAGTACATTTATAATTATTTAGTTAATTACTGGAATTGATTTGGCCAAGTGCATCTGTGCTCTCTGTTCAGTGCGCTCTCTGCTTAGCAGCAGTCTCTGCTCAGCTTGGCAGCTGGGAGATGCCCGTGTGCTTAGCGGTTCACCGGATCTTTTTTCTACAGTTTTCTTGAAGAATTGCAGACACTATGCAGCGCTGTCGTTCAACAGCAGATGATGACCTATCAGCCACTGACTTGTCATTTCCACTCGCCATCACTCACCGCTATCATCAAATGGAATCATGCTAGCCACAAGTTCTGACTGAGCTCAATTGTCATGAAACGCAAATACAGGGATGAGTTTCTCTCTTTTTCATACACACTTTGAGAAATAACGCCCACAATGTGTTTTGTGCGGGGAAGTGCTTAACGTTAGTAATGAGTCTCAAAACGAACAAATTAATACAACGACACGTCCTGACCAAACATACAGCATGATGGTAAACCCAGGGAGTTATTTCAGAACAGGGCATAATGCTTCAGGAAACAGTGCTTCGACAGTGGACAAGTAAGTCAACTAGCAAGGCTTTGTTGTAATTTTATAACAGGCGATGATAAGCAGAAATAAGGGAGTACTAACTCACAGTAGTATATTTGAGTTTCGCTTTCAAACAATCCCGTGGCCTTATAAATTACACAGCTAATAGCTAACATTAGCCAAATCAAGCTAGCTAGTTACTAATGGTGCAACCCTTAGAAGCAGTACAGATGAAGATGAAAAATGATCAGGCCTACTGTACATCTTACTGTAGAAATTATTGTTGAAAACTAGTCTAGGTTGGAACTGTTGCTGTTAAAATACAAGTAATAATTAATATTCTGAACTGTAATAAACTGATTGAAG
The DNA here is from genome assembly GCF_029448725.1 of Salvelinus fontinalis. NCBI lineage: Eukaryota > Metazoa > Chordata > Actinopteri > Salmoniformes > Salmonidae > Salvelinus > Salvelinus fontinalis. Next base: position 25,639,686 of record NC_074679.1, on the reverse strand, counting down.
CAAGATGCTTTTTGAGGCAAACACTCACACAGTTCTGGGTTGCTCATCTCCAGCAGGAAGCGACCTCCTGCCTGACTGAGAAAGCAGTATATGTTCTGATACAGTTTGGCACCACATACCTGTGCAAGTCAGGGTTCTCAACTCTGACATACTTCAAAAAACAGGTACAGAAACGGTCTCATGGCTGAGTATGACCTCAGTGTTGCACTGTTAAACACGGAGCCCAGAACAGACCTGCTTGTTGAAAACTTCAACCAGCCACACACCTCTCATTAGGACTGTGTGTGTTTTCTGGTCTACATCTGTGTGATGTGATCAATCAGTTTATTCTAGTTCAGAATAAAAAATACGTATTGTTTTTTAAACAGCAATAGTTCCAATCTAGATTTTCTTTCAACAATAATTTATACAGTAAGATGTACAGTAGTCCTGATCATTTTTCATCTGTACTGTTACTTAGGGTTGCACTATCAAAAAGCCTGTGTGTGCGTCCTGTTACTCATCTATGTGATGTGATCAATCAGTTTATTCCAGTTCAGAATGAAAATGAGTTATTGTATTTTAACAGCAACAGTTCCAACCTAGACAGATATGTGAGAGTGTTTTTAATGGGGGAAAATAAACATGAATATATATTTATATGAATATTTAATTTCATTGTTATTGTCTATATTGCATTTGTTTTAGGCATAAGGGCAATGAAATGTACCGATATTTACATATAGTTGCCTATTTTCCTAAGCTTGGGTCCCAGAAAAACAACATTTCTAATTTGTGTCCCAGGCTGAAAAAGTTTAAGAACCCCTGTTATAGGCCAAACATAGCAAGTGTCGCTGTAATCATTCTTGCTGTCATCATTCTTCAGGTGCGCCTGTGGTCTCAATAGAGTAGGCTATAGCCTATGCATGGGCGGAGATGCATGAGTCAGTTATCTTTCCAAGGAAATTAACTTCCTAAATAGTTTACTACATTGCCTAGAAATAGGCCTAGATATTGATCACCCATATTTCTCTGTCTGAAAGTTTTCCCACTCCTAAAAGGTAGGCTATAAAAACAGCTCAAGAGAAATTGCAAGTCTCTCCTACTCTGCACTCTTCAAACTACATCTAGCATATTGGCTGATACAGCCCAGTAAGTAATACAACATATGAGCCATGTGAGAATATCTGATAATTGTAAATATTTCTTAAGTCATTTTTCCACAGTTGATATTGCCTATAGGGCACAAAATTGCTGGGACCATGGCTGGCAAGTGAGCTGCGTCTCATACGCCTAAAATAACATTACCGGACTGCGGTTGAGTTTGGGACCAGTCCTTGCAGAGACGGAATGAAAAGCTGCTGGTGCAAGTGGGAGCGGGATTAAGAAATCGATCCTGTGCAGACCTCTACTGTGCACCATGACAGTGAAGCCTGTAATGTTAGAGCTGTTTATTACTGTGTCAGTGTGAAAAGTAGGGAATTAGCTAGGGAAACTGACAGATCAATAACGTTACATTGTCATACTGACCAATAAAAACTCACATTGCACTGAGAAAAACGTCTGAATATCAACCTTCTATCGTTTGGCTGATGGTTTAATCAGTTCATTCAGGACTGTGACTGTGGCAAAACATTTGGCCAGCTCTCTCTCTCTAACGGTACATCAACTGGTGAAAGCTAGCCAACTTCATTTACTCTGTTGAAACGGGACAAATTAAAGGCTACGAAACATTTCCATACAAACAACTTCTGTTAGATAGTAATAATAGCCACCTCATATCGCTATCTGACAGATAGCTAGAGGCTCGTGCTGACCTGGCTGTGGTAGCTACTAGCTAGTGTAGCTAATTAATTCACCTCAGTGAGAGGGGATGAAATATTAGCTAACGTTACATGTCAGTTACAATACTAGCTTAGCACTGCAAATAAACACTAGTTTCGTTTTTTTCTGTCAAGTTATACAGCAGTTACCTTGCCAGCTACATCAGTCAACTAAAGAGTAGACAGTTTTTTGCTATGCTTGCTTGTACAACTCTGTGATAGAGTGCAACACATACACACTAAACTATGCTCAACTCTCCCCTGCTGGTCCAGCCAGCCTCCTACAGCCTCAGCCAGCTCTGGGGTTTCCATGTGGTTCTAAATCCAGCCAGCTGAACACTCCAAGAAGCCTATGGTCCGCATGGTCCTGAAGCACATTGTTGCGTTTTTTTTTTATCGCATTGCAATGATAAAACTGGGGGGCACAAAAATGCAATTTCAGAATGTGGGGGGGGCATAACACCCCTGTCCCCCAGTGACAGTTGCGCCCCTGGCGTCACAAAAACTGTTGTATTAATAAATAGCAAATGTCCCTACTCTGGTCTTGGCATCTGCGTTCTACCCAACAGCTTGCAGACACAGTTCAATTATTATGGATGAGAGCAAGAATATTGTTATTTGTCAAACGGCAGTCAAGCATCAATCGTCATGTCACCAGAGTAAGACCCTCAATATTTATTGGAAAGCAGCATCAAGCTCATCACCGGACACTTCACCACCTGGTGAAGTATATCATCATTTATTTGTAGCCTAATAAACTGCATGGTTTCCCAAGTCATAGTGGGAGGACCACATGACTCAAAGTTTACTTTGATATTATGGTGATTATCAATATTTGCGCATTAAAGCGGTTAATTTCTTGCATAAATAATTTTACAGACACAAAAAGATCCCACCATGTCGAACGAGCAAATTATCTGCCAGCGTTTATCAGATTTTACCGAAACATCCTATTTCCAACTGTTATTGATTATTTTTTATACGGTAGGACTGTAGGCCTACTCGCATAAAAACTCTAGATGGAAACGTAGTTGTTGTATTGATTAGTGTTTTCTTTTTAAAGCACACACTCAACTTGAAGTGCGCACCCATGATCGAATCTTATGATGGTGTTTTTTCTGAAGTCTGTTTGAATGTAGCTTATTGAATGACTCACTAAGAGAGTATTTGCTGGAGATGTTGAAAGCTGCTCTCACTAAGGAGATGTCCCCTGTGCTGAACAGAGGATTATTTTTGTCTCCTGATGCTCAAACACTTAAACTCTCAGCAGGGAGCTGCAGAGCAGCATAGAAAGCACAAAAAGAAAGTTCCTCTGTTACTGCCTTCCCACTGGGCACACCATGTCATTTCAACGTGGATACTTGGGTAATATTTGATTGAGATGTTGATCAATGAGATTCCAACCTATAGTCACCCACTCAAAAAAGACAGCCAAAAGTTAGTTACATTTCTAATGTGTTATCAGTTATTACTGTGCTTTCAACAACCAAATTCCAATGCAAAAACAATTTTCTATCAATGGGCTTTCAATCATTTAAAGCACAGCAAAGTTCAAACGGGACTATGATGTCAGATATTTTGTCAATTTATAAAACATATGAATTACTCATTTTAAGGTTGAATGCTATTAGTTTGTAAGATAGCCTTAACTTTAGGCTATTTACTGTATTTCAAAGTAATATTGAATTGTGTTTGGTTGGATTGTTGTCTCCATCTTAACTAAAAATCTAAGTTAAGGCATAGGACTTTAAATAGAGTTTGCACCTGATTTAGTCCTATTCTTTAACTTAGATTTTTGGTTGAGATGGAGACGTGAATCCAACATATCAATTATTAGTTTGTAGACAAACTAGAAATAAAGCCAGACTAACACGGAACCCAAACCGGCTGCGCGCGTGCGCCATCGTGCATTCATTTATTTTGTCCCCCCACACCAAACGCGATCACGACACGCAGGTTAAAATATCAAAACAAACTCTGAACCAATTACATTAATTTGGGGACAGGTCGAAAAGCATTAAACATGTATGGCAATTTGCTAGCTATTGCTAGCTAATTTGTCCTAGGATATAACCATTGAGTTGTTATTTTACCTGAAATGCACACGGTCCTCTACTCCGACAATTAATCCACACATAAAACGGTCAACCGAATCGTTTCTAGTCATCTCTCCTCCTTCCAGGCTTTTTCATCTTTGAACTTAAATGGTGATTGGCATCTAAACTTCCATAGTATTACCACGACGACCGGCAAAACAGTTCATCTGTCAATCACCCACGTGGGTATAACCAATGAGGAGATGGCACGTGGGTACCTGCTTCTATAAACCAATGAGGAGATGGGAGAGGCAGGACTTGCAGCGCGATCTGCGTCAGAAATAGAAAGGAATTCTATTTTAGCCCTTGGCAACGCAGACGCTCGTTGGCGCGCGCGAGCAGTGTGGGTACAATAATTGAATAACATGGATTTCTAACTTTATTTTGTAAAGCTCACGCACCCGACGTGTCCGGTCTGGTCAGCATGTAAGTAATTGGCACAGATGGAACTATCCAAGCAAAAGATGCATCTCCTTCAACTGGGATATTTGGTTGCCTTGACAACTAAACACAATTCAACATCACTAAATATCATTGCATTTGAAATCAACTGGAGCTTGAAACCCTAGGCCTATTGAATTTTCATATTTTTGTTGAATTCTGGGTTGAATTGAAACAATATGGGGCTCCCGCGTGGCACATCGGTCTAAGGCACTGCATCTCATTGTTAGAGGCATCACTACAGACCCCGGTTCGATTCCAGGCTGTATCACAACTGGCCGTGATTGGAAGATCGATAGGGCGGCGGGCAATTGGCCCAGCGTTGTGTGGGTTAGGGTAGGCCGTCATTGTAAATAAGAATTTATTCTTAACTGACTTTCCTAGTTAAATAAAGGTTAAATAAAGAAATTATAGCTGTTGATGACTTTGCAAATGCTATATAGGACTAAATAGCATCATTGATGATATATGAATAATAATGTATATACACATTTAATATTCTCTGTTAAACCTACCCTTTGGAATGACTTCAATAGCAACAGTGTATCTATTTAATTTTTAAGTGGAGATCTCTCAACAATTATTCTCACAATAACAAATTGGTAAAATATCATAGCAAAGCAGGGCTAGGTGAAAACCCTGGATGGGAGACCAAAGGGTAGCTGTAGATAGATCAATTTTCTGGTAGGAGGTACTCCCCAGCCTATAGTTTTCTTTTCTGATAGTGGATATAACGTCGAAGATCTGACATTGTTTTAAAGGTACATATTCAAATTCATGTATTTTTTTATACATTGTCTCTGTTGAAATTTGGTTATCATGATGACATAATCCGGTGGTTGAAATTTCACTCTCAAAACAAATCCAGTGTATTTTCCACATACTGTAGATTCCACATCACAATACATTGACAAATTACGTTGAAACAACATTGATACATTGAGCTGTGTTGAAGCCTAATAACACTAACTTCTACTTAGAATTATGTTAGGGTGAATTATTCTCCACTAGTCAGCTTTACTGCCCCCTGCCCTCTATGTAAATGAGGAAGAAAGACCTGACATCCTACAGGAAAGAGAAGACACCATTCCGACTGTTTAATGTGTCACTGTGGAACTGTGTCTCAGATGTAATAAGGCATACTGTACAGTACATCAACTCCAGGCCTAGTCCCTGAGGCAGCAGTGTCACGACCCGAGTGGATGTGAGGATTTACCCAGTCGCGCAGAGCACTTACATAATTACTTCAATTTCTAAGACAAAGCTGGGATCGAACCCACCATGAGCCCGCAATCCTGTTAAATCACGTCTTAGAACGCACTGACCATATGAGAATTCACAGCAAATATGCACGCTGAAAGAAAGAAGAGATCAGAGAAGGTACATTTGGATTTAAAACAGTGTAATCATGGGATCTCTTCAATCACCTTTCTGTCTTGCTCCTAACACACACTGCAGCATCAACTCTCTGTCTGTGTCTCTATTCTACTGTAGCTCTCTATTTTTACGAATGGACAGAGGGGACTCCGTCCTCTCAGAGTGTGCCCAGTGCCACACACAAACACACACACCATGCACGTATGCACACAACCCAGCATCCGGACACAAAAATACTGTATACTAGGGATCATCAACTAGATTCATCCACAGGCTGATATTTTCTTGAGCGGATGGTCGGGAGGCCGGAACATAATTACAAATAATTGATGAACTGCAAATTGACCGCAAGAAGCCCAAACAGATATAGGACTAAAATGTATTTATTATTTAATTGAAACCTTGCTTACATTTGTATACAATCACATACAGTTGAAGTCTGAAGTTTACATACACCTAGGTTGGAGTCATTAAAAGTGGTTTTTCAACCACTTCATACATTTCTTGTTAACAAACTATAGTTTTGGCAAGTCGGTTAGGACATCTACTATGTGCATGACACAAGGCATTTTTACAACAATTGTTTACAGACAGATTATTTCACTTATAATTCACTGTATCCCAATTCCAGGGGGTCAGAAGTTTACATACACTGAGTTGACTGTGCCTTTAAACAGCTTGGAAGATTCCCAAAAATGATGTCATGGCTTTAGAAGCTTCTGATAGGCTAATTGACATCATTTGAGTCAATTGGAGGTCTACCTGTGGATGTATTTCAAGGCCTACCTTCAATCTCAGTGTCTCTTTGCTTGACATGGGAAAATCCAAAGAAATCAGCCAAGACAAAAAAAAATGTAGACCTCCGCAAGTCTGGTTCATCCTTGGGAGCAATTTCCAAAAGCCTGAAGGTACCATGTTCATCTGTACAAACAATAGTACGCAAGTATAAACACCATGGGACCACGCAGCTGTCATACCGCTCAGGAAGGAAACGCGTTCTGTCTCCTAGAGTTGAACATACTTTGGTGCGAAAAGTGCAAATCAATCCCAGAACAACAGCAAAGGACCATGTGAAGATGCTGGAGGAAACAGGTACAAAAGTATCTATATCCACAGTAAAACGAGTCCTATATTGACATAACCTGAAAGGCCGCTCAGCAAGGAAAATGCCACTGCTCCAAAACCGCCATAAGAAATCCAGACAACGGTTTGCAACTGCACATGGGAACAATGATCATACTTTTTGGAGAAATGTCCTCTGGTCTGATGAAACAAAAGAACTGTTTGGCCATAATGACCATCGTTATGTTTGGAGAAAAAGGTCAGATGCTTGCAATCCGAAGAACACCATCCCAACTGTGAAGCACGGGGGTGGCAGCATCATGTTGTGGGGGTGCTTTGCTGCAAGAGGGACTGGTGCACTTCACAAAATAGATGGCATCATGAGGCAGGAAAATTATGTGGATATATTGAAGCAACATCTCAAGACATCAGTCAGGAAGTTAAAGCTTGGTTGCAAATGGGTCTTCCAAATGGACAATGACCCCAAGCATACTTCCAAAGTTGTGGCAAAATGGTTTAAGGACAACAAAGTCAAGGTATTGGAGTGGCCATCACAAAGCCCTGACCTCAGTCATATAGAGAATGTGTGTCCAGAACAGAAAAAGCATGTGCGAGCAATGAGACCTTACAGTCCTGACTCATTTACACCAGCCCTGTAGGGAGGAATGGGCAAAATTCACCCAACTTATTGTGGGGATCTTGTTGAAGGCTACCCAAAATGTTTTACCCAAGTTAAACAATTTAAAGGCAATGCTACCAAATACTAATTGAGTGTATGTAAACTTCTGACCCACTGGGAATGTGAGGAAAGAAATACAAGCTTAAATAAATAATTCTCTCTACTATTATTCTGATATTTCACATTCTTAAAATAAAGTATTGATCCTAACTGACCTAAAATAGGGATTTTTTTACTAGGATTAAATGTCAGGAATCGTGAAAACCTGAGTTGAAATGTATTTGGGTTAGGTGTATGTTAACTTCCGACTTCAACTGTATCTTTCTAAATTCAGCAAAAAAAATAAACGTCCCTTTTTCAGGACCTTGTCTTTCGAAGATAATTCGTAAAAATCCAAATAACTTCACATATCTTCATTGTAAAGGGATTAAACACTGTTTCCCATGCTTGTTCATTGAACCATAAACAATCAATGAACATGCACCTGTAGAACGGTCGTTAAGACACTAACAGCTTACAGATGGTAGGCAATTGAGGTCACAGTTATGAAAACTTGGGACACCAAAGACGCCTTCCTACTGACTCTGAAAAACACCAAAAGAAAGATGCCCAGGGTCCCTGCTCATCTGCGTGAATGTGCCTTAGGCATGCTGCAAGGAGGCATGAGGACTGCAGATGTGGCCAGGGCAATAAATTGCCATGTCCGTACTGTGAGACGACTAAGACACCGCTACAGGGAGACAGGATGGACAGCTGACCGTCCTCGCAGTAGCAGACCACATGTAACAACACCTGCACAGGATCGGTATATCCAAACATCACACCTGCGGGACAGGTAAAGGATGGCAACAAGAACTGCCCGAGTTACACCAGGAATGCACAATCCCTCCATCAGTGCTCAGACTGTCCACAATAGGCTGAGAGATGCTGGACTGAGGGCTTGTAAGCCTGTTGTAAGGCAGGTCCTCACCAGACATCACCGGCAACAATGTCGCCTATGGGCACAAACCCACCGTCGCTGTACCAGACAGGACTGGCAAAAAGTGCTCTTCACTGACGAGTCGCGGTTTTGTCTCCCCAGGGGTGATGGTCGGATTCGTGTTTATTGTCATAGGAATAAGCGTTACACCAAGGCCTGTACCCTGGAGCGGGATCGATTTGGAGGTGGAGGGTCCGTCATGGTCTAAGGCGGTGTGTCACAGCATCATTGGACTGAGCTTGTTGTCATTGCAGGCAATCGCAACGCTATGCGTTGCAGGGAAGACATTCTCCTCCCTCATGTGGTACCCTTCCTGCAGGCTCATCCTGACATGACCGTCCAGCTTGACAATGTCACCAGCCAAACTGCTCGTTCTGTGCGTGATTTCCTGCAAGACAGGAATGTCAGTGTTCTGCCATGGCCAGCGAAGAGCCCGGATCTCAATCCCATTGAGCATGTCTGGGACCTGATGGATCGGAGGGTGAGGGCTAGGGCCATTTCCCCCAGAAATGTCTGGGAACTTGCAGGTGCCTTGGTGGAAGAGTGGGGTAACATCTCACAGCAAGAACTGGCAAATCTGGTGCAGTCCATGAGGAGGAGATGCACTGCAGTACTTAATGCAGCTGGTGGCCACACCAGATACTGACTTTTACTTTTGATTTTGACCCCCCTTTGTTCAGGGACACATTATTCCATTTCTGTTAGTCACACGTCTTGTGGAACTTGTTCAGTTTATGTCTGAGTTGTTGAATCTTGTTATGTTCATACAAATGTTTACACGTGTTAAATCTACTGAAAAAACACAGTTGACAGTGAGTGATTGTTTCTTTTTTTGCTGAGTTTATTATGCATGGGAATGCTTTAAAACAGATTTCCTAAATTAAAAACACTTGGAGCTGATTTGCTGCTGTTTTTACTGTCTTTCATGTCCCCAAAAAATTACCCACGGGCCGCAAGTTGATGAACAATTTATGTGCTTAATCTCTTACTACAATGTCAGTGCAGTGCCAATCTGCAAATAGAACACACTCTCCATATTAAGCCCCTGTGTTTCAGGTCATTCACCTTCACAAGGGTAAACCGTGTAGAGTATATCTCCTATCCTTACTACCATTTTAATAATCTCTGTTCACAAAAAGCCCCTTCTTCTTACAAACAATTACTATATGAGTGCATGCTTTGATTGCAAAACATTCCTTCTTCATTCGTTCATTCCTCCATGTGCTTTGAGCTGTAATTAAGACTTTAAATTAAGATAATCTTTACCAATTTTTATATATTTGTTTATTTTAACCTTCATTTAACTACCAATTAGCCGCCCATTTTAGCAAAAGTTAACATAATCGCAAATCTCCTGGAAATTCCCACCAAACACAAATGGCAGGGTGACAAAATACATTTCTTGATGTCAATAAAGCCACCAAGGAGTGAGCTAAATTCAGTCTTCTTTGTGCCAGTAATCATAGGTTAATAGGTTATGGCTTAATAGGTTATGATCCCTATTCAAGATTGGGCTCTTTGTTTGTGGTGTGTGAAAGGGATTTCATTAATTGAACCAATTCTGCTATTGTGTGTTTTTTCACGTTTTTTTGTAACTTATTTTGTATATAATGTTTCTCTTATGATCGAAAAGAGCTTCTAGATATCAGGACAGAGATTACTGTCCTGGAAGATTTTTTTTTTTAACGAGTCGGACGCGAAGGATTTACTTCAGACAACCGCAAAGGCCCAAATCCCTGTGATTCGCATGAGAAAGAGAAGGAGATATCCAAAAACTGTTGGAGTAAAAAAATTGTGTCTTTTGCTAACGTGTTTAGCTAATAGATTTACATATTGTGTCTTCCCTGTAAAACATTTTAGAAATCAGAAATGGTGGCTTTATTCACAAGATCTGTATCTTTCATTAGGTGTCTTGGACTTGTGATTTAATGATATTTAGATGCTACTATTTAATTGTGACGCTATGCTAGCGATGCTAATCAGTGTGGGGGGGGGGGTGGGGGGTGCTCCCGGATCCGGGGTAGAGGCTCGTTAGAGGTTAACTAGATGCCGCACTCCTAGTGGCCGGGGACTTTAATGCAGGGAAACTTAAATCCGCTTCACCTAATTTCTACCAGCATGTTAAATGTGCAACCAGAGGGAAAAAAACTCCAGACCACCTTTACTCCACACACAGAGACATGTTTAAAGCTCTCCCTCGCCATCCATTTGGCAAATCTGACCGTAATTCTATCCTCCTGATTCCTGCTTACAAGCAAAAACTAAAGCAGGAATCACCAGTGACTCGGTCAATAAAGAAGTGGTCAGATGACACTGGTCAGAGCTAGAGGACTATTTTGCTAGCACAGACTGGAATATGTTCCGGGATTCTACCGATGGTATTGAGGAGCACACCACATCAGTCACTGGCTTTATCAATAAGTGCATCGAGGACGTCGTCCCCACAGTGACTGTACGTACATACCCCAACCAGAATCCTTGGATTACAAGCAACATCCGCACTGAGCTAAAGGGTAGAGCTGCCGCTTTCAAGGAGTGGGACTCTAACCCGGAAGCTTCTAAGAAATCCCGCGATGTCTTCCAACAATCCATCAAACAGGCAAAGTGTCAATACAGGACTAAGATTGAATCGTACTACACCGACTCCGAAGCTCGTCGGATGTAGCAGGGCTGGCAAACTATGGCACAGCCATGAGCTAGACAAGCTAAATTACTTCTATGCTCTTTTCGAGGCAAGCAACAATGAAGCACGCATGAGAGCATCAGCTGTTCCGGACGACTGTATGATCATGCTCTCCGTAGCCGATGTGAGTAAGACCTTTAAACAGGTCAACATTCACAAGGCCTCAGAGCCAGATGGAATACCAGGAGGTGTACTCCGAGCATGCACTGACCAACTGGAAAGTGACTTCACTGACATTTTCAACCTGTCCCTTACTGAGTCTTTAATACCAACATGTTTCAAGCAGACCACCATAGTCCCTGTGCCCAAGAACACTGTCACACCCTGATCTGTTTCACCTGTCTTTCTGCTTGTCTCCACCCCTATTCCAGGTGTCGCCCATCTTCCCATTATCCCCTGTGTATTTATACCTGTGTTCTCTGTTTGTCTGTTGCCAATTCTTCTTGTCAGGTCTTACCACCGTTCTTTCCCACCTTCCTGTTTCTCTAGTTGTGTTTCTCAGTTTTTCCCGTTTCTGACCCTTCTGCCTACCCTGACACCGAGCCTGCCTGCCATCCTTTACCTGCCTGACCCTGACCTGATTAAAAACCTCTGCCTGCCCTGACCCTGAGCTTGCCTGCCATCCTGTACCTGCCTGACTCTGTCCTGTTCACGAACCCCTGCCTGCCCTCAACCTGCCCTTTGCCTGCTCCATGTTTCTAATAAATCTGTAAACTGTGCTATCCGCCTCCCCTGTCTGCATCTGGGTCGGGATAACACTAAGGTAACCTGCCTAAATGACTACCGACCCATAGTACTCACGTCTGTAGCCATGAAGTGCTTTGAAAGGCTGGTCATGGCTCACATAACACCATCGTCCAGGAAACTCTAGACCCACTCCAATTTGCATACCGCCCCAACAGATCCGCAGATGATGCAATCTCTATTGCACTCCACACTGCCTTTTCCCACCTGGACACCTGGACAAAAGGAACACCTATGTGAGAATGCTATTCATTGACTACAGCTCATCGTTCAACACCATAGTGCCCTCAAAGCTCATCACTAAGCTAAGGATCCTGGGACTAAACACCTCCCTCTGCAACTGGATCCTGGACTTCCTGATGGGCCGAGCCCAGGTGCTAAGGGTAGGTAACAACACATCCGCCACGCTGATCCTCAACACAGGTGCCCCTCAGGGGTGCGTGCTCAGTCCCCTCCTGTACTCCCTGTTCACTCATGACTGCACGGCCAGGCACGACTCCAACACCTTCATCACCAACAAACTAACATGGTCCAAGCACACCATGACAGTTGTGAAGAGGGCACGACAAAACCTATTCCCCCTCAGGAGACTGAAAACCTTTGGCATGGGTCCTCAGATCCTTAAAAGGTTCTACATCTGCACCATCGAGAGCATCCTGATTAGTTGCATCACTGCCTGGTATGGCAACTGCTCGGCCCACTGACCGCAAGGCACTACAGAGGGTAGTGCGTGCAACCCAGTACATCACTGGCCAACCAGGACCTCTACACCAGGCCGTGTCAGAGGAAGGCCCTAAAAATTGTCAAAGACTCCAGACACCCTAGTCATAGACTGTTCTCTCTGCTGCTGCACGGCAAGCGGTACCGGAGCGCCAAGTCTAGGTCCAAAAGGCTTCTACCCCCAAGCCATATTTTTTACTTAACACTTATTTTTCTTAAAACTGCATTGTTAGTTAAGGACCTGTAAGTAAGCATTTCACTGTATTCGGATACTGTATTCGGTACATGTGACAAAAACAATTTGATTAGATTTGATTAATTACATAAAATGCTCTGCTTCCACTTCTCCACTGCTGCTACAGTACAACCTGATTGAAGCTGAACTAATAGTGTTTATCTGACGGATGATACTGTAGGTTGAGAACCCTGAGAGACGCAGCAGGATGTAGCGTGGGGACAGTACTCAGCGGCGCTAGGCTGGGCGAGGTTGCTCTGCAGGTACCAAACCGCTGCAGGTGACAGAGCAGAGTGTGTCTCATTCTTCTGCTCTCCTCTGTCTGTGTCTCTGTCTCGGCACAGCGGAGACCACCAGAAGGAGAACTAGATGACAGGCCAGATACTAGTTGGAACAGCATGCAGCAGCTTTACACACATAAAAATTGTCTATTTGTGGGGATCCTTGTTGTAAGACAAATAGGTGTCAAAATGTGGTTATTAGTTGTGTGCTGCCCAACTTTTTCTGTTTTCCACTGAATCTATTTAATACATCTAAAGATAAAATAAAAAAAAGGTAAAATTGTCACCACTGAACGCATATCTATTTCTGCTTTAGGAAAAATAAACAACATTCATGTCACGGCCGTCAAAAGGAGGAGACCAAGGTGCAGCGTGGTGAGCGTACATATTCCTTTTTTATTAGGATGACGCCAACAAAAACAATAAACAATACAAAACAACCGTGAAGCTTAAGGGCTATGTGCCACAAACAAAGTTAACTTCCCACACTGAAAGGAGGGCAAAGGGCTACCTAAGTATGGTTACCAATCAGAGACAATTGTCCCTGATTGAGAACCATACCTGGCCAAAACATAGAAATACAAAATCATAGAAAACAAAAACATAGAATGCCCACCCCAAATCACACCCTGACCAAACCAAATAGAGACATAAAAAGGCTCTCTAAGGTCAGGGCGTGACAATTCAGGTATTATGATTTTTACACATTTCTATAGTTAGACTCCTTAAAACTGTTCAGTTATCACTTTAACAATAATACTCCTAAAGTGACTTGGAAATATTTGAGTGGAGTGGTTACAGGTCTTGAATAGGAGTATGGTTAAATGAAGTGGAACATGTCCCCTGAGTGTGGTCATCTGGCTTCCTGCCGTGTGTCTTGCTGAATGACCAGACGGAGCAGAAGGTCAGACCCTGGGTGATCTGAGATGTGACAAGAAACATTATAATGGCCTTGTTAATATCCCAGCTCCTCACCAGCCAGTCACCCTCCTCTCTCTGTTCCCATAATCGGGGAGATTACGACATGGTCATTTCTTGCTGGTCAAGGGTGCATGAGGTCACAGAGAATGGGGTAAAAAAGTTGTGGGCTCAGCTCCTGTGGGTTGTGTTCTGCTGCTGGCTCATTGATCAGGCCATCAACGAGGTTACGGAGTGCTGCAGGATCGATTCCCAGCCATGCCAGCCGTAGCATCCATAGGCTATTCTTAGTTGCAAGTGGAGGTACTCTGAAATGGGCCGTGTAGCAGGTGCTTTTAATCTTCATGTTCTCTGTGTCATGTCGTGGTGGTGGAGGTGGGCGTGCGTTATCTGGGAAACAGCCCATGTTTCATGCGAGAGAAGGTTTTTATGAGGACAACGGTCTGTTATACACAATACATCCATTCTGCTATGGACAGCATAGCCATAGCCTGTCATACTGTATGTCTCCAAGGTCTCCGCATTCGATCAGTTAAGTAAATGGCTCTCTCAGGTTGACTCAGTTTAATTGAGTTTTCAGATTAGTAGCAGTGTGTCATTACAGAACTAATGCTTCCACCACAGAGAGTGAGATGAGCCCCACTACCACAGCCCTGTTTTCACAACCATCACTTCATAACATCAACCACTGTTGGGACCTCAGACTGAGACAATTAAACACAAAAGGAGAGAAATGGAAAAGGAACATTTAATGTGTATAATTTGTCTCCAGTACTTTAATAGCTTCAACATTATTTTAAATTAGCCAGAGTGGTTTCCTGCTGCTCTTATTATGTCTAATTATTGAAGATTGTTATAATTTCAGGGATTTTGAAATGGTAATTCACTCTTTAGCAAGCTTCAGTCCATTCATCTAAAATGATTTAAAAACATGATCAGACATCAACATGTCAGAGGTGGTAAGGCTGGTTAGGGATGGCTGTGTGAGCTTGAGGGATGCCAGGCTGCAGCCCAGTGTGGTACTGAGGTGGGAGGGACATAATACAGGTGGCAACGTGGGTAATATAGATAAAACTCCCATCGGCCAAGGCAGGGAGCCAGCCTGCTTATGTCCTGCATGCCACCTGCACCCTGCTACGACTGGACAGGTACTGACCAACACTAGTCTGTAGCTACTAGCTAAAACCTAAAGCTAGGACTGATTATACTACCTTACTGATAATAACAAAGCTTAAAATACCTAATGTGGAGACTGAATGTGATAAACCTTCAAGGCGACCCTAGCTAACACCTAACAGTCAGATCTAAGCTGTAACAGTCAGGTCTAAACTGTAGGCCATGTTGATGGGTAAAGGAGAGCCAGAGGCTCAGCTTCACATGTAGATAATGTTTTGGTAGGAAATGATGCGATGCTTTAAAAAAACTCGAAATCCCCTGATATGAACTCAGAGTGACGTTGGGACATGATGTAGGGGTCAGTAGAGGACCCACTGGACAGTGAGATATGACACACAAGCTTGCTGTACACTCTTAGAAAAAAAGGTTCCAAAGGGGTTCTTCGGATGTCCCCATAGGAGAACCCTTTTTGGTTCGAGGTAGAACCCTTTTTGGAAATGGTTCTACATGGAACCCAAAAGGTTTCTTCAAATGGTTCCCTAATGGGGACAGCCAAAGAACCCTTTTAGGTTCTAGATAGCACTTTATTTTCTAAAAGTGTAGATTGTACTGTAGGCTACATACCTTGTCCTTAACAATAGCAAAAAAAAGTTTAATAAAATCCTTAAAGAAACACTGTGAAGAGACTTAATTTATTGCATTCATTTCTTTATTTTTCCTTCAGAAAAAATGCACGGTTCAGCAAAGTTACTACATACAAATGGCCATACAATAGCAATTTATTTTTGTTGTTTTTGTTTCAAGGTGTTTACTAAATTCTGACATGTGATATACTTAGACGTGTGTCATTTATACTCTTTGTACCATGTACGTTTGCAGTTAGGACGCTGCAGTTGGCAAAAAAACTCAATACGGTTCATACTTTTTCAAATGAAAAACATAAGCCACAAACAAATGACTCTGAACAGCTATCCAGGAAAACTACTGCACTTCCATCTCAGAAAGAAAAACACATGGTTTTGCATAGCTGTGTCGTAATGTAGATAAGGCACTTCATCAGTACTTGAATTTAGGCATTTCATCATATAATAAACCCTTCACCTTGTCAAGTCCTCTATATTCAATACTTCATCTCTGCAAGCACGACACTGTAACAACATTTTAAAAACGTTCTTAAATCACATTGGCTCTCTGTATAAATCTGTTCCCCCTATCTTTTGGCATAAGTGTCATTTTCATCATTCTTGAAATATTGAAGTAGTCTTCTTGTGCATATTGCAACGGGCCCAGACTCACACGTTGTTCCATAACCCCACACAACCCAGTGTTTCTCAAAAAGACAAACATTTGTGCAATGGTTTGGGTTTATGTGGAGGAAAAGGCAACACGTTGTCAAAAAACAATGAAAAAATAGTACCAAACTGAAATCAAATGTCTGGGCAGGTTGTGGTAAAATCACTCTCTTGGAGGTTGGCACTGTACCAAAGGTAGCATGTAGAGGTACATTTGATGTTGATGTGAAAATGGTTACTCCGTCATATGAAAGATAGCATCTGCCCTCTCCTCTAGTCAGTCTCACACATTTCGAGGAGGCAATAGGCGGTGAATGGTTACCAACCGTCCTCAGCTGTTAAGAGGAAGTGGGAGTGGATCTGGAGCAGCTCTCTGTAGGACTGCAGGCCTGTCTGTCAGCACTATCCAAGCTGATCCTCATACTGCTTTCTGAAACAGTCTCCAGCGGGGAAAAAGTCCCATTGCCTCTCCTGGTACATCTTCCACACGTATGACTCCTAGAGGAAGCAGACAGACAAACAGACGGGTCAATATAACCTTTGGTTCCTGAAATGACAAGCAACATTTTCTCAGAACTAAGGGGACAAAAGGGTGACAAGGTCCATACCTGGCCAGTGTGTTCTGTCTCATCTTTGTTGATGAGGTACATCAGGAAAAACCTGTCAAGCAAAATGGCGAAACATGAAAATGACCACTTATCCACGGTCATGGTTCACTAGTATCATTCAACATTCAAAGAGCAACTGACCTTTTCAGAACTACAAATAGATATAGCAGGAGGGAATAAAAGATTAATTCAAGCATAATGTTATAGTTCTTGATGATCTTATCAATCATCCACGTGTTCTATCCTCAAGCATAGAGCAGCAATCAGATTACTGAGTCTGTCCACGACTGTTAACCAAATCAAAATGTACCATGCATAAGAGAATATCACACAACTATTTTCCAAACAACTTAAACAGCATAAGCTAATGAGGATAGCGTCACAGCATCCTCCAGCTGACTGAGCGGGCAGATTAAGGCCACATGGCTTCCTATTGTCCAGCTAACTCACACAGATAAACAATAGATGAGCATTGAGCTCCTAGAGGGGGAAAGGGTGCTGGCACTATGAGGCACTGCAGGTATTTTTAACTTTGGCACAGATACCAGATACCATCTACTGTTGTGTAAAAGCCATCAATCAGGTGACTTAATAGGAAACAAGTGGGTATAAAGATACAGGAAGACAAAAGACATGTGGGCTAATTGATACTTTAGACGAAAAAGTCTAGCTTTAAAGTGCTGGGTTACATCCAGTCTAGATACAGAGGGATACTCACAGGTAGTTGGCCAAGTTGTGCTCTTGTAAGGTGTGTGTTTCAAAGCCGTGAGGCGTCGTATCAAAGTAGTCATTGCCGATGCCACAGATGAAACATTTGGTCTGAGGAGAAAAAAGATAATATATTCCAAAATTGTCCTCTGCTGACCTGTACTACAGATGCAAATCAAAGTCTCTCACCTCCATATCCTCTTTCACTTGCTCCTGTTGGTCTCTCAGCTCTCCAAAAGCATCAATGATCAGACCTGCAGCCACAACAACCAACAGTGAACATGTCTCTTCATGGACATGGCAATTTAATACAATTCTCCTTCCCCAAGGCTTTTGCATTGCAGTGTAAAATACTTAATGGTTGAACAGCTTCTGACTACAGGAAGCAGCATTACTCTGTATTAAGGTACAGGCTACATCTGTATCTGTCTGTGTGTTCTGATGAATGACTGTGATGCGAGTTGACAGTTTCAGTGTGTCTGTGGGAGAGACATGAGGCTGACTGATTGTCTCAGTCTGAGGTGGAAGAATCATTGGACAGTTTGATTCTGTCTGACTGTGAGAGAAACATTACTGTGTAGGAGGGAGTTTGTCAGTCTGTCTGCTATCAGGGCCCGGTGGAGACAGACAGACGGACATAGCTGCACGACCCTTTACACAGCCCCTTTCTGCCCACAGGGACCAGGGTGTCTTTGACCCTGCTTGGTCTCACCCTGGTCCCCATTGTTGTCTCCAAAACTGCCCTCTGTGAGCCAGACCAGTACAGTATGTACCCTGGATGATAGCCAGCAGGATGACAATGACGAAGAAGAAGAAGGTGATGTCGAAGAGGATGCGGTAGAGCTCGTAGGGGTCGCCCGCAGGGTCTTCTATCTCGTCTCCGATGCCACCCCCTGCCCTCACACCGACATACATGTGGAACAGGTAGCACTGATGGAGGAGAGAGAGACAGAGAAGATGAGAGAGGGACAGAGAGAAGGTAAGAGAGAGACAGAGAGGTGAGAGAGAGACAGAGAGAAGGTGAGAGAGAGACAGAGAGAAGGTGAGAGAGGGACAGAGAGAAGGTGAGAGAGACAGAGAAGGTGAGAGAGGGACAGAGAGAAGGTAAGAGAGAGACAGAGAGAAGGTAAGAGAGAAGGTGAGAGAGGGACAGAGAGAAGGTGAGAGAGGGACAGAGAAGGTGAGAGAGGGACAGAGAGAAGGTAAGAGAGAGACAGAGAGAAGGTGAGAGGGGCAGAGAGAAGGTGAGAGAGGGACAGAGAGACAGAGAGAAGGTGAGAGAGAAGGTAAGAGAGAGACAGAGAGAAGGTGAGAGAGAAGGTGAGAGAGACAGAGAAGGTGAGAGAGGGACAGAGAGAAGGTGAGAGAGACAGAGAAGGTGAGAGAGGGACAGAGAGAAGGTAAGAGAGAGACAGAGAGAAGATGAGAGAGAGACAGAGAGAAGGTGAGAGGGACAGCGAGAAGGTGAGAGAGGGACAGAGAGACAGAGAGAAGGTGAGAGAGAAGGTAAGAGAGAGACAGAGAGAAGGTGAGAGAGGGACAGAGAGAAGGTGAGAGAGACAGAGAAGGTGAGAGAGGGACAGAGAGAAGGCGAGAGAGACAGAGAAGGTGATAGAGGGACAGAGAGAAGGTGAGACAGAGACAGAGATAAGGTAAGAGAGGGATAGAGAGAAGGTGAGAGAGACAGAGATGGTAAGAGAGGGATAGAGAGAAGGTGAGAGAGAGAGAGAGAGAGAGAAGGTGAGAGAGACAGAGACAGTAAGAGAGGGATAGAGAGAAGGTGAGAGAGAGAGATAGAAGTTGAGAGAGGGACAGAGAAGGTGAGAGAGGGACAGAGAGAAGGTGAGAGAGGGACAGAGAGAAGGTGAGAGAGAGAGCGAGAGGTTTCAGCCACAGGATAGTTGGAAATAGAATAGACACACTCAGACAGAGAATGTGAGAGAGGGACAGAGAGAAGGTGAGAGAGACAGAGAAGGTAAGAGAGAGACAGAGAGAAGGTGAGAGAGAGACAGAGAGAAGGTGAGAGGGACAGAGAAGGTGAGAGAGGGACAGAGAGACAGAGAGAAGGTGAGAGAGGGACAGAGAGAAGGTGAGAGAGGGACAGAGAGAAGGTGAGAGAGACAGAGAAGGTGAAAGAGGAACAGAGAGAAGGTGAGAGAGACAGAGAGAAGGTAAGAGAGGGATAGAGAGAAGGTGAGAGAGAGGCAGAGAAGGTGAGAGAGGGACAGAGAGACAGAGGATGTGAGAGAGGGACAGAGAGAAGGTGAGAGAGACAGAGAAGGTGAGAGAGGGACAGGGAGAAGGTGAGAGAGACAGAGAAGGTGAGAGAGACAGAGAAGGTGAGAGAGGGACAGAGAGAAGGTGAGAGGGACAGAGAGAAGGTGAGAGAGACAGAGAGAAGGTGAGAGAGACAGAGAAGGTGAGAGAGACAGAGACGGTAAGAGAGGGACAGTGAGAAGGTGAGAGAGAGAGAGAGAAGGTGAGAGAGGGACAGAGAGAAGGTGAGAGAGGGACAGAGAAGGTGAGAGAGAGAGAGAGAAGGTGAGAGAGGGACAGAGAGAAGGTGAGAGAGGGACAGGGAGAAGGTGAGAGAGACAGAGAAGGTGAGAGAGACAGAGAAGGTGAGAGAGGGACAGAGAGAAGGTGAGAGGGACAGAGAGAAGGTGAGAGGGACAGAGAGAAGGTGAGAGCGACAGAGAAAAGGTGAGAGAGACAGAGACGGTAAGAGAGGGACAGAGAGAAGATGAGAGAGAGAGAGAGAGAAGGTGAGAGAGGGACAGAGAGAAGGTGAGAGAGAGAGAGAAGGTGAGAGAGGGACAGAGAGAAGGTGAGAGAGAGAGCGAGAGGTTTCAGCCACAGGATAGTTGGAAATAGAATAGACACACTCAAAAGGCCCCAAACAGGATGGTTAGGCCTTATTTAAAATATTGTTGAGAACTGGGCTGATGTTTTATAAATGATTTTATTTGTTTTTTATAGTGTGGCCTCTACATTACGATTTTAGTCTAAAAAATCCAGAGACTCACAGTCATCATGTCGTCACACTTCATATCCGGCTGGTTCTCATCCTCACTCTTGTTGTAAAACTTGCGGAAGAAGTTGAAGGCCACCACAGTGTACAGATACACCACCACCGCCAGTAGACCTACAGTCAGAACCAGCTGACACATAGAGAATACTTCAGGTTACTACCACTATGATGTACTTTATCTCTATGGTTAATACCAGGGTAGAACTAGAGCTCTAACTCAACACTGACCCCTGCTGCCTGGTGGTCAAACGGCATCCACCCACCTGTTTGCCATTGTGGGTGACTGAGGACAGGATGGTCCGGAGGGTCTTGAAGCCCATGGCGATGTCCAGCAGATGGGCAGCGAAGAAGAAGTTGTTGTAGTGACCCAGGATGGACATGGTGGTGTACCACACCAGGTACAGGAACGACTGCAGGGACACACAATATAGAAACAGATCAGTCAGGTCAAGTCAATAATGTGGTGTTATCATATACCAAATGATGTTCATTGTAAATGTAGGACACTCACATTGTCTGTAAACACCACACCCATTTTCCAGCATTGATACTTGGTGTCGACAGAGCTCAACCTGTCAAAAGAGGTAACATGATGTGAATGGTATTGCTTTTGACTTCACTCTGTGTATGCTAACCCGATAACTCTATTATAGGCCACTCTCACAGGGTCTCACCAGGACACCAGCGATGCCTCCTTCACCACTGTCTCCTCTGTGGGGTTGAAGTCCAGAGCACTCTTATCCAGCCCCAGCAGCTCTGCTATCCTCTCAGCTCCGTACAGATCTCCATACTTATTGATCACCTAACAGCAGCATGCCAGGATAACAAGGAGAAACTGAGAGTAAATAGTAGTAATAGTATGTGCATGATCAAGTCGTATTGATCTGGTGAATATAAATTACAAGCCAAACAAGAATGAATTAAATACTGTCTACTTACCTTGCGTTTCACAAACTTGTCCCAGTAGTTATTAGGGAAGGAACTATACAAAAGATGATAGAACATAGAATTATCACATGAAGGATTTACATGAGAGGAAGTTACAAACAACATCCCTGGTGTAGACAATCAGTCCACAATCTGCATACTACAATCAAATACCAAAGTGATGCTTTTAGTTTGCGGTAATGATAGTAGTCGTGTTCTGTTTGACTCACGGGGTGTTGATGACGAGGCGGTCCCACTGTCCTTTGATGTCATCGTCTGACGGCTGCTCTGTGATGTAGAGGCCGTCAAACTCCAGCTTCCTGGCGATCTCCTTCTCTCTCTTGAACACCGTCAGAGGCACCTTGGGGACACAGACAGAGAGATGGAACATTAGATCACAGCTCCACAGGGCACTGTCTGGATATAATACCATTACACTCTGATGATTACGTCACCAAAAACACCTTCAGAAAAAGGGGGAATATGTATTGGTGGTAAATTAGTTCCCATATCACAATATAAATATAAACTTTGACCACTTGGAAAAGTGTGATATGTAAGTTTTAATTACTAGTCCATTATAATGATGGAAAATACATTCTCTAGGGATACTATAAAGATGTCGGTGTCGATCAGTTAGTTATCTGTATATGTGTGTGTTCACAAAATGTACCTTCAGGTAGTAGTATCCCACCACACACAGGAAAGAGATGACTGTGTGTAGTATGGCCAGGAAGCGTAGTGTAGGTGCCATGTAGCCGGTGCTCTCCTGCAGGACAAAATACTCCATCCCACCTTCATCCTCCTCTTCATCAGTACCTCCACCACCGTTCCAGGGGTCTGGATCATCGTCATCCCCTTCATCGCCAGTCACCTGACACAACAAACACCCAGTTTATATCCATGGCAGTTCAATAGCAACACTGTGCTCTATTTGATTAGATATTGACTTACTTTGTAGAAGAGCAGAATAAAGTTGATGGCGAAAGCAACGAACAACGCTAAGAAACGCAGGTTGTAGAAGTTTCTGGCCAGATAGTTCTGCAAAACACACATGTATACACTGAGTTGCCCTCAGAACAGCATCAATTTGTCGGGGAATGGACTCTACAAGGTATCGAAAGCGTTCCACAGGGATGCTGGCCCATGTTGACTCCAATGCTTCCCACAGTTGTGTCAAGTTGGCTGGATGTCCTTTGGATGGTGAACCATTCTTGAAACACACAAGAAACTATTGAGTGTGAAAAACAAAGCAGCGTTGCAGTTCTTGACTCAAACTGGTGCGCCTGGCACCTACTACCATACCCCGTTCAAAGGCACTTAAATATTTTGTTTCGCGCATTCACCCTCCGAATGGCACAAATACATTATCCATGTCTCAATTGTATCAAGGCTTACAAATAATGATTTAACCTGTCTCCTGCCCTTCATCTACACTGATTGAAGTGGATTTAACAGATTATAGTATTAAGGGATTATATCTTTCAGCAGGATTCACCTGGTCAGTCTATGCCATGGAAAGAGCTGGTGTTCCTAATGTTTTGTACACTCAGTGTATAGTATTCATACATTTGTGTCATATGCAACAGGACAACTATTAATGTACTGTTGTGATTACAGGCCTCAACAGAATGGGTGAGTGTGCTCACCAACATCTTGGTCTGGTAGATCTCCAGGCCAGAGAAGAATCTGGCCATGAAGGCCTCTGGGGGCTCTTTCTTTAGTCCCGGTCTCTTCTTGGGGGCCTTCTTCTCCTCTTCTGGTGGGGACTCAGGTGGAGTCTCCTCTTTGGCTTTGTCCTTGTCTTTCTTCTCCTCCTCATCTGGGCTGCAGTTACAAACACACACCCCGTGGGTTTACACAGACAGACAGACAGACAGACAGACAGACAGACAGACAGACAGACAGACAGACAGACAGACAGACAGACAGACAGACAGACAGACAGACAGACAGACAGACAGACAGACAGACAGACAGACAGACAGACAGACAGACAGACAGACAGACAGACAGACAGACAGACAGACAGACAGACAGACAGACAGACAGACAGACAGACAGACAGACAGACAGACAGACAGACAGACAGACAGACAGACAGACAGACAGACAGACAGACAGACAGACAGACAGACAGACAGACAGACAGACAGACAGACAGACAGACAGACAGACAGACAGACAGACAGACAGACAGACAGACAGACAGACAGACAGACAGACAGACAGACAGACAGACAGACAGACAGACAGACAGACAGACAGACAGACAGACAGACAGACAGACAGACAGACAGACAGACAGACAGACAGACAGACAGACACGCACCCTCAACAAATCAGTTCAGTTTCCACCAGGAGCAAAACAAATGATGATAGGGCTGAGCCTGGTAGGGAATATTGTGTCCACACTGGGAATCAAATCAGGTGCAATCACCTCACATCAAGGACTTTATGAGGTCACTTACTCTGCCTTCTCTGGCTCGGCTTTGTGATCTCCATTGGCAGGCTCCATAGTAGCAGCCTCCTTCAAGAAACACATGGAATGTGGTTAAACTACGCTCTTACAAAAAAGTGTTCCAAAAACTTTCTTCTGCTGTCCCCATAGGAAAACCCTTTTTGGTTCCAGGTAGAACCCTTTTTGGTTCCAGGTAGAATCATTTTGGGTTCCATGTAGAAAAGGTTCTATATGGAACCCAAAAAGGTTCCACCTGCAACCAAAATGGTTCTACCTGCAACCAAAAAGGGTTCTTCAAAAGGTTATCCTATGGGGACAGCCCAAAGAACCCTTTAAGGTTCTAAATAGCACTTTTTTTCTAAGAGGGTACAGCTCATTTTTGCACCTAATCATTATGTGACATATACATTACAGAGGCCTGACCTTACACAGATAACCATTACTCTTTTTCTAAGACTGAACATGTGTGATTTCTGAGGAGATCCAGGTACAGACCTTGGCCTTCTTCTGTTTGACGGCACTGGCTAAAGAGGGGGCGTCGACTCCCACCACTTCACCCATGTCCCCCAGACCTGGCTCGGCTGCGTGCTTGCCCCCCTGGCTCTTGGTTTGAATGTTGAGCAGCTCAGCCATCAGGTCGGCCTCTGCCTTGTCCCCTTGGGCCATCTGGACCATCTCTGCAACCGACGATGCCTCACTCGCCTCCATCTTCTCTGCCTCCAGCACGTCGCCATGGATACCAAACTGTGTGGGGTCAGGCATGTTCCCCAGGATGTCTGTAACCTTCATGTTCTTGGCCCCCTCCACCAGGCCCCCACCAAACATGGAGGACCACAGGATGTGGAAGAAGCCCCACACCAGGTTGTAGAGGAAGCGGAAGAGGCCTGTGATTATCTTCCAGAAGAAGGAGAATAACCCTCGAACCATCTCCCTCACACTCATCTTCCTGAAATTCCTGTACTGCCGCCGCATGCTCTTGAAGGTGAGCAGCTGGCGGAAGCTGGACAGGTTCTTCCTCATGGAGACACAGGAGTTTGTGAAGGCTGAGTGAGACTCCATCATGCTCTCCTCCTCTTCCTCCTCCTCTTCCTCCTCCACACTCTGTCTGTCCTCCTCATCCTCCTCGAGACGCTCCACTGAGTCAGGCTCAGAGATCTGGGAGGCCAGTTGCATCTCAAAGATGGTGTCCTCACAAAAGTTGACAAACAGCTCCATCTTCTCGCTCTCCCCGCCCTCGTTGACCACGTCAAAGATGAACTGTCTCTTGGACTCTTTGACCTGGGGCTTCTCCCACTGCGTACGACTGGACTCACTGATCTCAAAGTAGACCCTCTCGATGCGCTTGGCCCCGCCCATGATCTCTATGCGGCCCAGGTAGGGCTCGAAGTAGTTTATCACGCTCTCAGCCAGGTCCAGGAAGGTGGCTAGACGGGCGTCGTGAGGCATGTGTTCTGATAGGTTGGTGAGCAGGACCGCCACGTTAAAACCAATGTCCTTGGCCGGTTCATGAAAACGTTCAACAAACTCCTCGTAGTTGAACATGTCGTTTTCGTCGGCCTCGACGCAGGAGAGCAGGAACTCAATCTCCGACTGGGAGTACTGCTTCTGGTTCTCCATGGACTTCTGGAACTCCTTCTTGGAGATCACTCCCTTGCTGTCCGGGTCGTACTCCTTGAAGTTGTCCGAGGAGGTCAGGTCTTTGAGTTTGAGGAACATGTCGAAGAACTTGAGGATCATCTCTACATTGCTGGAGGACTCCACCAGGGTGTCCACCATCTGTTTGCCAATGGTTCCGTTGACAACATTACCTGTAGGAGGGTAGTGAGGGTTACTAAAGTTTAGGACATACAATACAAAGTACACAGTAACCATAACACAATCTGCTTATTTTATTGTCAAGGTAGATCGCCTAGATATTTGCAAAATCATAGATACCATGCAAAATCATTTCAAGCAAATAAATATGTTTACAGTTTTAGGGATAAAGGATAACATGGTTAGTAGCTAACTCTGTTCTATCAGTGTCATCTGATAGCCACAATGTGCTCCATGATGAGTCACGACTGAGATAAAAAGGTGTAATAGAACCTTCCAGAAGGGAGAGCATCATCACAATCATGTCCTTCTGCAGGTCCAGCAGCTCCTTCAATAAGTCAATCTGACTTGAGTCCTGGGGGGACAGGAAACAAAAGCAACTTTGAGACACATTCTGCACCCTATCAAGGTTAGTGCCGCTCTGTCAGGGCCAGTCCACTGCTAATATCCCAGAGCGGCATTTGGATAGATCAAGGCCCTCTGCGATCACTGGGACCCGCTACTGTAGGATTCGCTAGGCCCCAGCCATCCATCAGCACATGGCCTAATGTCATTCTGCTGGGCTAGAGCAGATGGCTGGGAGGGGATGACTCATTTTGGGCCTCCCCAGCATGCAATAAATCTGAGGAGGGACTTTGATTAGCTTAATCAAAACGCACCCGGCAGCCCTGTCAATCTGGTCACTTGCAAACAGCCCTGCCCCTCCGGATAACCCTGAGATAAGCTGAGGCGGTCTAACAGTCCGAGAGGTTTCGTTCTGATCCCACCTGGGTTATTGGCTACAAAGCACGTCCAAGGTGTTTTGCTGTGGGAGTGATGGATCACATAGCCTTCATAACATTTCAAATGAAGGCAGGGAGAAAAGCCTGTCACCCAGGTATGCTGCAGAGTACATCCCTGAACTAAGAGGGACCTCTTGTGGCAACAGCTGATTGGTAAGAAAGTCAGGATATGAACTCTCCATCCACATACAGTTTGATGT
Source organism: Salvelinus fontinalis (assembly GCF_029448725.1). NCBI lineage: Eukaryota > Metazoa > Chordata > Actinopteri > Salmoniformes > Salmonidae > Salvelinus > Salvelinus fontinalis. Next base: position 25,612,729 of record NC_074679.1, on the reverse strand, counting down.
TGTATCACACTAACCAGATGCTATTCAGTTTCATATCTGAATTGATAGATCTAATATTGAGCCACTGGTTGACAAAGAGTGAGTTGATTAGAAAATGGTCCTTAGTTGTATTACCTGTGAGAGCTTCATCTGCATATTGGCAAACACATGCAGGAAGCCTACCACTGCATCCCATAGCCTGCTGTGGGCCAGACTCTGCTGGTTCCCAATACACGGGCCCTGGGGACACACAGAGAAGATATCACTATAGTCAGGACGATAACCATGATTAACCATATAATGCATTCCTGTCCGTGAAGGTTAGTTTCTTCCAACCCAAGAGCCTTTGTTACCTGTATGTACTCAGTGAGAGAGTTGAAAATCTGCTTGGCCACAGCCAGGGCTTTGGAGAAGTTCCGCTGGCCAGCCTCATCCATGATGTCTTTCCCAGAGTAGTACCAGTAGAAATCACTGATGGATTCCTAATATTGGATAAATCAACATGTAACGCAGGACAGTATAAACAGACGCTACACACAAAGCATATAGGGAGTGAGGGTGGGGGATAGTATTTTACCTGCAGACGGAGCAGGTAGTCCACAGTGCTGATGATGATATTTACTGTGGTTGTGTTCCCAGTCTGAGTCCGCAGGAAGTTTTGGAAGTCTGAAGAAAGGGAAAAGGGGTCAATTGGATAAAAGAGGATCACTTTCAGCAGAGTACGGTAATGAAATATATTGAACATTGTCACAAGTAGGCTACAGTAGGTAAACTAAGGCTTATTATTGACGTAAGGTGTTCTGTGTAAAGTGTTGGACATACCGTTGTTGTGTCCCTCACAGAGCAATTGCAGAAACCTAAAGAGATCCTTAGTGAACTCATCGTTCTGCAGTACCTTGGAACCTGGAAACAGGAGATGAGATTGATGACTGTCCCCTTTGGTTAGGAGGGGGCTAGAAACCAGATGACCCCCTCAGCTTGATCTAACACAAGCTTACACCATGGCCAGCATAACTTTCACTTCCCCACAAAGCTGCTGTATAGTCCTCTAGCTCCTAGACTAGGAGACTTTGTCATGAAAGTCGTATGCTCTCTATGAGACATTCATATCACTTTGACTTGATATACTGTACATACTGGATAGAGGGAGGGATAATAGGAATACAACTGAGCTTTGTTGTTCGGTCCTTCAGATACAAGCAAAGCTTTGGACATTTTATTCTTATTACTAATTTACTTTATCGATTAATATTGGTTAGTAATATCAATATAAAGAGAAATAAAAGTTTCCACACAAGACAAGCAGACAAACAGTAACTTTGTATAGGAGAGAGAGGTAAGAGTCAGTTGGGTCTAAAGCTATGGCTTGAACAATCAGACCAATGTCTTATTGAGCATGCATGTGTTCCTTCAGATCAGAGCAGTAGGTTATTATCACATTCCAGACAGAGGGGAGGGGGAAGAGGTGGGAACTGGACGAAGAGCAATCAGGATGGCGAAATGAGTAGAATCTAAACCGTGTATTTACCCCGCTCACTCACGTTGACTGCGACCGATGAGTTAAAAAATGATAAGAAGAAACAAACAAACAAAAAAAGCAGACATAAGCAAAGGAGAAGACATTGAGTTTCAATAAGAAGTAAGGAAGAAGAAGAGAGAGATATCGACATCATTTTAGACGTTGGACATACAGTAGACATGTGGTTAAGAGTCTCAGGTAGGTAGGTCTACAGGTTCTGCTGCACAGTTTGGCAGGACTGGTGTTAGACGGGGAGTGAGAAACACTACAGGACTGCAGTCACCATCACTTATGCCTGGTTACATGAGGTGGGAATGAGCTGGAGTATGTATGAGAACATACCCATTTACTGTATGCGCTCCATTAGATCCAACAGCTTCTATGGTGGGGGATTTACATTGTGTATAGATCTGTTTTTTTTGGAGTTGGTGTTTTTTATCTTGTTGACAGACAGTACTCGGACATCACGTGACTGAGGAACATACAGTAGCACAGGTTTACCTGCCCAATGAACACAGACACAATGGGCTAGTTCATTTTGCATGGCCCGGTGCCCCGGGTGGTGGAGATTTCACTTAAGGACCAATGGAATGGTGTAAAATATGCAATCTCTGCCTACCTGAGGAACCGGGCCATGCAAAACAAACTCGCCCAGTGACATATGTGACATGGAGATGAGCTTTTCCATCACAAACAAAAGAGCGAATGTGGCACGCTAATGCTGTATCATGTGGCTGTAATAGCCCTATCACAGGCCTTCAAACACAACAAAAAGACATAGGCCAATCATTAGCTGGTGGGTTGGACATTGGCTGACAATCATAATGGCAGGGGGTGTATCCTTATGGATTGCTCTTATTGCTTGTGCATAAGTTTGTAGGAATTACTAGCGACCACATAAAGTTCTGACATAACATTACTTTTGTCACTATGGAGTAGGGTACAGTAAATCTTTATTAATGAATTACGTTTCTCTACGGGCAGATTCAGAATGTACAACAAGGTGTTAATAGGAACACATTGACCACTGGCTGTAGCACAAGCAGTAAGAGCAAACCACAAATAATCACATTAGTGGAATAATGTAATTTTAGACTGGTTTTGTCTGTGAGCATTGATTGGTTGGAGATCAGAAGACAGGTGACTTGTGACCCTGTGGCTGGGTGGGAGGAAGGGGGAGGGGTCAGATGAAATCAACATGGAGTAACATGGAAATCAACATTACCTACTTAACATTTATATGTTATACTTGTGCATGGTTTTAGACACTAAAGAAATGTGTATGGAGCATCATGGGTCAGCATTTGGCAAGAGCACCAAGCGGACTTGACTCTCAAAAGTAAGAAAATAAATTGTCATCTAATAATCAAACAAATTTACAATTACTTTCCTATAACACTAAAGATTTCTAAGATATGCATGTCTTGCTGTGTGTTGATAGGAGAGAGAGAGGTTATAGTGCACATGTCTGTCTGAGGTAGTGTTGACAGGAGAGAGAGGTTACAGTGCATATGTCTGTCTGAGGTAGTGTTGACAGGGAGGGGGGTTACAGTGCATATGTCTGTCTGAGGTAGTGTTGACAGGAGAGAGAGAGGTTACAGTGCATATGTCTGTCTGAAGTAGTGTTGACAGGAGAGAGAGGTTACAGTACATATGTCTGTCTGAGGTAGTGTTGACAGGAGAGAGAGGTTACCGTGCATATGTCTGTCTGAGGTAGTGTTGACAGGAGAGAGAGGTTACCGTGCATATGTCTGTCTGAGGTAGTGTTGACAGGAGAGAGAGAGGTTATAGTGCATATGTCTGTCTGAAGTAGTGTTGACAGGAGAGAGAGAGGTTACAGTGCATATGTCTGTCTGAAGTAGTGTTGACAGGAGAGAGAGGTTACAGTACATATGTCTGTCTGAGGTAGTGTTGACAGGAGAGAGAGAGGTTACAGTGCATATGTCTGTCTGAGGTAGTGTTGACAGGAGAGAGAGAGGTTACAGTGCATATGTCTGTCTGAGGTAGTGTTGACAGGAGAGAGAGGTTACCGTGCATATGTCTGTCTGAGGTAGTGTTGACAGGAGAGAGAGAGGTTACAGTGCATATGTCTGTCTGAAGTAGTGTTGACAGGAGAGAGAGGTTACAGTACATATGTCTGTCTGAGGTAGTGTTGACAGGAGAGAGAGATTACAGTGCATATGTCTGTCTGAGGTAGTGTTGACAGGAGAGAGAGGTTACAGTGCATATGTCTGTCTGAGGTAGTGTTGACAAGAGAGAGATGTTACAGTGCATATGTCTGTCTGAAGTAGTGTTGACAGGAGAGAGAGGTTACAGTACATATGTCTGTCTGAGGTAGTGTTGACAGGAGAGAGAGGTTACAGTGCATATGTCTGTCTGAGGTAGTGTTGACAGGAGAGAGACGTTACAGTGCATATGTCTGTCTGAGGTAGTGTTGACAGGAGAGAGAGGTTACAGTGCATATGTCTGTCTGAGGTAGTGTTGACAGGAGAGAGAGAGGTTACAGTGCATATGTCTGTCTGAGGTAGTGTTGACAGGAGAGAGAGAGGTTACAGTGCATATGTCTGTCTGAGGTAGTGTTGACAGGAGAGAGGTTACAGTGCATATGTCTGTCTGAGGTAGTGTTGATAGGAGAAAGGTACAGTGCATATGTCTGTCTGAAGTAGTGTTGACAGGAGAGAGAGGTTACAGTGCATATGTCTGTCTGAGGTAGTGTTGACAGGAGAGAGAGAGGTTACAGTGCATATGTCTGTCTGAGGTAGTGTTGACAGGAGAGAGAGAGGTTACAGTGCATATGTCTGTCTGAGGTAGTGTTGACAGGAGAGAGGTTACAGTGCATATGTCTGTCTGAGGTAGTGTTGACAGGAGAGAGAGGTTATAGTGCATATGTCTGTCTGAGGTAGTGTTGACAGGGGAGAGAGATTACAGTGCATATGTCTGTCTGAGGTAGTGTTGACAGGAGAGAGAGGTTACAGTGCATATGTCTGTCTGAAGTAGTGTTGACAGGAGAGAGAGAGGTTACAGTGCATATGTCTGTCTGAGGTAGTGTTGACAGGAGAGAGAGGTTACAGTACATATGTCTGTCTGAGGTAGTGTTGACAGGAGAGAGAGATAACAGTGCATATGTCTGTCTGAGGTAGTGTTACAGGAGAGAGGTTACAGTGCATATGTCTGTCTGAGGTAGTGTTGACAGGAGAGAGACGTTACAGTGCATATGTCTGTCTGAGGTAGTGTTGATAGGAGAAAGGTACAGTGCATATGTCTGTCTGAAGTAGTGTTGACAGGAGAGAGAGGTTACAGTGCATATGTCTGTCTGAGGTAGTGTTGACAGGAGAGAGAGGTTACAGTGCATATGTCTGTCTGAGGTAGTGTTGACAGGAGAGAGACGTTACAGTGCATATGTCTGTCTGAGGTAGTGTTGACAGGAGAGAGAGAGGTTACAGTGCATATGTCTGTCTGAGGTAGTGTTGACAGGAGAGAGAGAGGTTACCGTGCATATGTCTGTCTGAGGTAGTGTTGACAGGAGAGAGAAGTTACAGTGCATATGTCTGTCTGAGGTAGTGTTGACAGGAGAGAGAGGTTACAGTGCATATGTCTGTCTGAGGTAGTGTTGACAGGAGAGAGAGAGGTTATAGTGCATATGTCTGTCTGAGGTAGTGTTGACAGGAGAGAGAGGTTACAGTGCATATGTCTGCCTGAGGTAGTGTTGATAGGAGAAAGGTACAGTGCATATGTCTGTCTGAAGTAGTGTTGACAGGAGAGAGAGGTTACAGTGCATATGTCTGTCTGAGGTAGTGTTGATAGGAGAAAGGTACAGTGCATATGTCTGTCTGAGGTAGTGTTGACAGGAGAGAGAGATTACAGTGCATATGTCTGTCTGAGGTAGTGTTGACAGGAGAGAGAGGTTACAGTGCATATGTCTGTCTGAGGTAGTGTTGACAGGGGAGAGAGAGGTTACAGTGCATATGTCTGTCTGAGGTAGTGTTGACAGGAGAGAGGTTATAGTGCATATGTCTGTCTGAGGTAGTGTTGACAGAGGAGAGAGATTACAGTGCATATGTCTGTCTGAGGTAGTGTTGACAGGAGAGAGAGGTTACAGTGCATATGTCTGTCTGAAGTAGTGTTGACAGGAGAGAGAGAGGTTACAGTGCATATGTCTGTCTGAGGTAGTGTTGACAGGAGAGAGAGGTTACAGTACATATGTCTGTCTGAGGTAGTGTTGACAGGAGAGAGAGATAACAGTGCATATGTCTGTCTGAGGTAGTGTTACAGGAGAGAGGTTACAGTGCATATGTCTGTCTGAGGTAGTGTTGACAGGAGAGAGACGTTACAGTGCATATGTCTGTCTGAGGTAGTGTTGACAGGAGAGAGGTTACAGTGCATATGTCTGTCTGAGGTAGTGTTGACAGGAGAGAGAGGTTACAGTGCATATGTCTGTCTGAGGTAGTGTTGACAGGGGAGAGAGGTTACCGTGCATATGTCTGTCTGAGGTAGTGTTGACAGGAGAGAGAGGTTACAGTGCATATGTCTGTCTGAAGTAGTGTTGACAGGAGAGAGAGAGGTTACAGTGCATATGTCTGTCTGAGGTAGTGTTGACAGGGAAGAGAGATTACAGTGCATATGTCTGTCTGAGGTAGTGTTGACAGGAGAGAGAGGTTACTGTGCATATGTCTGTCTGAAGTAGTGTTGACAGGAGAGAGAGAGGTTATAGTGCATATGTCTGTCTGAAGTAGTGTTGACAGGAGAGAGAGAGGTTACCGTGCATATGTCTGTCTGAGGTAGTGTTGACAGGAGAGAGAGAGGTTACCGTGCATATATCTGTCTGAGGTAGTGTTGACAGGAGAGAGAGGTTACAGTGCACATGTCTGTCTGAGGTAGTGTTGACAGGAGAGAGAGAGGTTATAGTGCATATGTCTGTCTGAAGTAGTGTTGACAGGAGAGAGAGGTTACAGTGCATATGTCTGTCTGAGGTAGTGTTGACAGGAGAGAGAGGTTACAGTGCATATGTCTGTCTGAGGTAGTGTTGACTGGAGAGAGAGGTTACAGTACATATGTCTGTCTGAGGTAGTGTTGACAGGAGAGAGAGATAACAGTGCATATGTCTGTCTGAGGTAGTGTTGACAGGAGAGAGAGGTTACAGTGCATATGTCTGTCTGAGGTAGTGTTGACAGGAGAGAGACGTTACAGTGCATATGTCTGTCTGAGGTAGTGTTGACAGGAGAGAGAGGTTACAGTACATATGTCTGTCTGAGGTAGTGTTGACAGGAGAGAGAGATAACAGTGCATATGTCTGTCTGAGGTAGTGTTGACAGGAGAGAGGTTACAGTGCATATGTCTGTCTGAGGTAGTGTTGACAGGAGAGAGACGTTACAGTGCATATGTCTGTCTGAGGTAGTGTTGACAGGAGAGAGGTTACAGTGCATATGTCTGTCCGTGGTAGTGTTGACAGGAGAGATGTTACAGTGCATATGTCTGTCTGAGGTAGTGTTGACAGGGGAGAGAGAGGTTACCGTGCATATGTCTGTCTGAGGTAGTGTTGACAGGGGAGAGAGGTTACCGTGCATATGTCTGTCTGAGGTATTGTTGACAGGAGAGAGGGAGAGGTTACAGTGCATATGTCTGTCTGAGGTAGTGTTGACAGGAGAGAGAGGTTACCGTGCATATGTCTGTCTGAGGTAGTGTTGACAGGAGAGCCAGAGGTAATAGTGCATATGTCTGTCTGAGGTAGTGTTGACAGGAGAGAGAGGTTACCGTGCATATGTCTGTCTGAGGTAGTGTTGACAGGAGAGAGAGAGGTTACCGTGCATATGTCTGTCTGAGGTAGTGTTGACAGGAGAGCCAGAGGTAATAGTGCATATGTCTGTCTGAGGTAGTGTTGACAGGAGAGAGAGGTTACCGTGCATATGTCTGTCTGAGGTAGTGTTGACAGGGGAGAGAGATTACAGTGCATATGTCTGTCTGAGGTAGTGTTGACAGGAGAGAGAGGTTACAGTGCATATGTCTGTCTGAGGTAGTGTTGACAGGAGAGCCAGAGGTAACAGTGCATATGTCTGTCTGAGGTAGTGTTGACAGGAGAGAGAGAGGTTACAGTGCATACGTCTGTCTGAGGTAGTGTTGACAGGAGAGAGAGAGGTTACAGTGCATACGTCTGTCTGAGGTAGTGTTGACAGGAGAGAGAGAGGTTACAGTGCATATGTCTGTCTGAGGTAGTGTTGACAGGAGAGCCAGAGGTAATAGTGCATATGTCTGTCTGAGGTAGTGTTGACAGGAGAGAGGTTACCGTGCATATGTCTGTCTGAGGTAGTGTTGACAGGAGAGAGACGTTACAGTGCATATGTCTGTCTGAGGTAGTGTTGACAGGAGAGAGGTTACAGTGCATATGTCTGTCCGTGGTAGTGTTGACAGGAGAGATGTTACAGTGCATATGTCTGTCTGAGGTAGTGTTGACAGGGGAGAGAGAGGTTACCGTGCATATGTCTGTCTGAGGTAGTGTTGACAGGAGAGAGAGGTTACCGTGCATATGTCTGTCTGAGGTATTGTTGACAGGAGAGAGGGAGAGGTTACAGTGCATATGTCTGTCTGAGGTAGTGTTGACAGGAGAGAGAGGTTACCGTGCATATGTCTGTCTGAGGTAGTGTTGACAGGAGAGCCAGAGGTAATAGTGCATATGTCTGTCTGAGGTAGTGTTGACAGGAGAGAGAGGTTACCGTGCATATGTCTGTCTGAGGTAGTGTTGACAGGAGAGAGAGAGGTTACCGTGCATATGTCTGTCTGAGGTAGTGTTGACAGGAGAGCCAGAGGTAATAGTGCATATGTCTGTCTGAGGTAGTGTTGACAGGAGAGAGAGGTTACCGTGCATATGTCTGTCTGAGGTAGTGTTGACAGGGGAGAGAGATTACAGTGCATATGTCTGTCTGAGGTAGTGTTGACAGGAGAGAGAGGTTACAGTGCATATGTCTGTCTGAGGTAGTGTTGACAGGAGAGCCAGAGGTAACCGTGCATATGTCTGTCTGAGGTAGTGTTGACAGGAGAGAGAGAGGTTACAGTGCATATGTCTGTCTGAGGTAGTGTTGACAGGAGAGCCAGAGGTAATAGTGCATATGTCTGTCTGAGGTAGTGTTGACAGGAGAGAGGTTACCGTGCATACGTCTGTCTGAGGTAGTGTTGACAGGAGAGCCAGAGGTAATAGTGCATATGTCTGTCTGAAGTAGTGTTGACAGGAGAGAGAGGTTACAGTACATATGTCTGTCTGAGGTAGTGTTGACAGGAGAGCCAGAGGTTATAGTGCATATGTCTGTCTGAGGTAGTGTTGACAGGAGAGAGAGAGGTTACCGTGCATATGTCTGTCTGAGGTAGTGTTGACAGGAGAGAGAGGTTACCGTGCATATGTCTGTCTGAGGTATTGTTGACAGGAGAGAGAGAGGTTACAGTGCATATGTCTGTCTGAGGTAGTGTTGACAGGAGAGCCAGAGGTTATAGTGCATATATCTGTCTGAGGTAGTGTTGACAGGAGAGAGAGAGGTTACCGTGCATATATCTGTCTGAGGTAGTGTTGACAGGAGAGAGAGAGGTTACAGTGCATACGTCTGTCTGAGGTAGTGTTGACAGGAGAGAGGTTACCGTGCATATGTCTGTCTGAGGTAGTGTTGACAGGAGAGAGAGAGGTTACCGTGCATATATCTGTCTGAGGTAGTGTTGACAGGAGAGAGAGAGGTTACAGTGCATACGTCTGTCTGAGGTAGTATACTGTTTCCCCTCGTTTATCTCTCCTCACTTACTTGATCCTTCCTCAGTCACCATCCCAAGACCTTCCGCTTTGTTTTGCCTTTCGAATGCATTCAAATCCAGGACACTAATGAAGTTGAAAGAAAGAGACCCAACATGGTTTTCAACACGTACGGTTTTGCTTTGTTTGAATGTCAAACCGTCAAAGATTTGTTTGTGTATTGTGAGATCATTTCACCTGCAAGACTGCATGAGTCCTGATAAACTCTTGAAAAAGCCAGCATCTCTTTTTTCCTTCAGATAGTCAAGCATTTTCTACAAAAAGGAAATACACAATAAAATGTGATCTGCACTGTAGATACTGAAAACATTTATATGGATTCCATAAATATTCTCATATACCTGCTGAACCACTATGTTGCCCCCGTTGAGTATAGAGATGCCCAGCTTCAAGGTAAAGGTCACCATGGGCCCAAGTGAACCTGAAGAGGACAATCAGGGATCACATTATTTGTATGTGTTTGTCTTTGTAAGAGTGTTCCCCTGTACTTTATTTATTTATATATAGATATTTTTTTAGGTGGTAGATCAGCTTTAATATTGCAGATAGATTGCACCTTCCATCAATGTAAGTGTCTGCATCATTTCCAGTCCCCCATATATTTATTTGTATATATTATTTGTAATGATTATTTATTATTTTCTCCTAACCCTACCATACCTCCCCTAATTGGAGTAAACTAATGGACAACAACACTTATGCTTCTACTTCCAGTTTATACATACTATATACATTTTACAGACACAGTATATTTTACAATAGTTATCTTTGTTTGTTTTTAGTCCCGTCCTTCAGCTACCCTCAACCCCTCCCATCTATCTCTGAACACCAGAACACCCTGTACCTTTGCTGGCGCTGATCATCTGTAACACCATCTCAGCAGCTCCTCTGTCATGCAGTCTGGCCTGCTGGTACAGCGTCTTCTGTTTCTCCATCTCTTTTTCCTGTCAGGTCAAAAAACAAACAAACCCCTTGTAAACAAACACAGCTCCTTACAAAATCATTTGAGACTAGTCAAATATAATACCCTGATGGGAGATCCAAAACACCTCAAACGTTTTCTCTTTTCCTTCTTCATCTTCCTCTTCCTCATCTTCTGCACAACTCTAAAGAAAACAAGCGAGAGCTTTGTTAGCCAGGTCTCTGTTGACCTCTACATGACACTAAAGACATTAATCCAATAACAAATCAGCAAACAATCTATATAGGCTTTGTACCTTTGCCATCATGTCTGCATATGCAATATACAAAGGATCCTCTTCCAAAGAACTGAATGAAAAAGCAGGATAAACGTATGTGAATAAACCTTGCATAACTCCATAGTAAACAAGTATCTCAGGTGCATGACTAAGAACAAATGTGACACAATTACTTGTGCTCGAGTGCTTCTCCTTGCGTGGGGAGAAATGCTGCAGTGATTTAGTTTAATGTGCCAGTTTATTAGCCAAGGGATACACCAGCAATATTATACAGCACAGATGGAGCTAGCAGCATGATGCCAGGTGCACAGGTGTCTGTGTGTGTTTACCTCCGCTCAGTGAGCGCATTGTGACTGAAATGCAGGATGAGCTGATGAAGAGGGTCTGGCTGCCTCTCTGCCTCCTCCTCTTCCTCCTCCTCCACCTTCAGTTGGGTCTTCTGCACAAACACCCAGTCACACATCAGAGTACATCAGAGTACAGCCTGACACCCAATCACCTGTCATGTATACAGTAGCAGTGCCCTTTACCCTCTGAGAGTGACTAAATGTGCCTGCTGTACACTGAGCTGATACAAACCTTATAGATTGAACTTCTAAATCAGTATGCTCTACTTTGAATTAGTGATGTTTTAATAATGTAAGTTAATGTTGTTGAAATTACACTGCAACACACTTTAAAAATAACAATTACCACAAGGCCAAGGTATCTAAACAAAAACATGGATGGTTATTAACCATATGCAGTAACCACTGCCATTTCATAAGTAGTCTTATCTTACTGCGCATCTCTTACCTCAGAGACAACAGGGTGTACCTGATCAACAGAAACACATTGAAATGAAAGATGCACAATGTGCAGTCAAACCCTGTCTCACTGAAGCATGGCCCATGGAAAGACACAGACTGAGTGTATCTCAACAGAATAGCATTACGGGTACGGCACGCCACTCCTACATCAGCAGACCATGCAGGCACACACACAGGGACATACACACAGCACATTTAGATGGTACAGCAGTGTCAAGGTTAGCGGTGTCAAGGTCAGCGGTGTCAAGGTGTGTGTTCAGTAGAGATAAAGAGAGGAAGATGGAGGTTAAGCATGACTCTCCACGAGCCTGATCCATACTCTATAATACTCTATACTAGTCTAGCACCGTATCACTATGACAGTCACAGACACTCTCCTAGTGAAGAGAGACCACCAGGAAAGGATGGTGCAAAAAAAAGTGGTTGATGGGATACTATTCCACATGGTCATCGCTTTTAAGATGTAACCATTTTCCCTGCATTTTAGGTCAGAAATATCTTATAAAGTGTTATAGAGTGACTATAACCATTGTATTCATTGCTGTTTTGATAAATGTAGCAGATTCTAATGCTTACACAGGACAGAATGGTGTTTTTGAAGAATTTCTGAGATATCTAGAATCAAAGTTGTAAAGAAAGCAACCCTTGCAGGGACAGTTTTCCTTAATAATTTCATTACAACAAATTCCTCAAACGACATGAATATTACACGATAATGTGTCCATGCTGTGACAGAAAATTTACGAAAGATGCCACACCTTCCATAAATTTTAACAGTAAGCCGTAGCATCGTGGTTGGATGCTCTCTTACCCCTGTGGGATGGGGGACAGCTCTAGAACCGGATAACGGTACAGTAACAGTACAGTACAGCTGCCAGCCTGGCACTGACATCCAGACCGATGCCATGCGTGCCTGGGAAGGCATTTCGTTAGCAAGGAACAGATCAACATGGAGCCAGGGGCAAAACATGGATGACCGGCGGAACACCCGAAGTGCTTGGCAGGCATTGTGCTGGCGAAGAGCTTGTGTTGTGGCACGGCCAGGTGAGGATGGAGAGGATAGGCTAGTACCACAATTAACACAGAGAAGGCTGGGCACTGTGAGGACAGGTACAGTACTTACTGCCAGGTCCTGCACTAGCTTCTCTTCAAAAGAGTACGTCTCTGTCTCTATCCATATTCTCTGATAGCCCAGGAGGAAGAGGTTAATAGAGCGATGCCTGGGGGTGCAGAGGGAGATGAGGAGGGTTAGCAGGGTGGGCCAGGGGGGAGAGGAGAGGAGCGGGGTATTACTTTAAGAATGGTTAATACTTTTTAGTATGGCACTGGAACATCCAACTGGTCACCGTGGAGAAACACAGACTGAACTGTACCCCCAAATTCATAACCCTGTCATGTATACACCAGTAAACAATTATCACGGAACATATTTATTTTAGCAACATCTATAGTGTACTATGATGATTAAAGCTAAATAAAATGGTATGGTTTATGGTATAAATTACAGAGACATCAGTACAGAAACCTAGAATTTAGGAGAAAAATACTTTTTGGTCAGAGTGAATGAGGGAATATTTTTGTGATGAGTGTAGCTCCCAGGCCAACCAGTCAGAATGCCAGTTGGATCACTGTATTAGAGTTACAGGAGGAAGGAAGTGGAGGTCACAAACATTGTCTGAACATTACATTACCGTTAGCATGGAGAGCAGACTGTCATAGTCTGTGTTCTCATGCATTTTTTCAAGCCAATAGCATCGGTAGGTGTTCAGGAAGTAATTATTACTTTTGTGCCTGAGGGGAGGTACAGTATAGTAATGTCATTCAGGAGAGACCAGAGAGAAGGTGAAGTACAGATGTACTATCTTCATTTAACCAGTTTCTCGCAGCAGGAAAATAATCCTGCAGCAACAGGAAATGTAAATTATTATGTGGATTATAATGAACATTTTTGTAGGGTTTGATACATTTTGCATTAGGGCAAATCAAGTCTGACATTTTAAAGTGGAAATTACAAAGCCTTTTTAAATCTTGAATAGAATATAAGTTTGCATTTGATGCTGCGCAGGAACATTCTCTGCGACAAAGAGTCATAACATTAAGAAAGTACATCTGTAGTAGAGACACAGTAGTAGAGACACAGTAGTAGAGACACAGTAAGAAGTGTGGTAAGTCACTGAAACAAGGGTATGTAATAGTTTTAGAGGTGGTGGAAATATAAGCTAACAGTTGAAGGAGAAAAGTACACAGACATTTCATCAAATGTCCTCAACATAGAATGTCATTATTTCAAAAACATTACTCTGACTGAGAAGGCTAATGCTTACTCATTACTCAACTATGTGAGGCAATGTCATATTCCCAAAAGAACACCAATAACTAGGTGAAATTAGTCATCTGGTGTCGAGGAGCGGCATCAAAGCACATATTAAAGATGGCCGACCCCAGGTTCGGCTCCTAATTGTTTTTCTCCCTGCTGTCTCTCCTCCTGGGTCTCTGTGATTGAGTTACAGTGCAGCAGGGCATGAAATTGCTCGTGTCCTTTTCTATTCCTTGATAACTGGCTGAGGCTAGTCATTTGTCGTACAGATTGGGGGAGGGGAGCTTCACATTAAATACTGGGTCTGGAGTCTAGGAAAGAGGGGTGAGACTCGTGAGGCAGAGAGAAAGAGAGAGTGTAGGGTTGGCTTGGAAATAAGAGACAATACTAAACTGTACACAGCTTGCTGCCTGCCAGTACAGACAACAGCAGCTGGGGTATTTGGTTCTAATATTTGACTTGGAGTCCCCAAATCAAATCCAATTGTATTTGTCACATTCGCCAAATACAACAGGTGTAGTAGACATTACTGTGAAATGCTTAGTTACAAGCCCTTAACCAACAATGCATTTCAAGAAAAAGAGTTAAGAAAATATTACAAAATAAACTAAAGAAAAAAAAATGAATAAAGAATTAACAATAAAATAACAATATCGAGGCTATATACAGGGGTACCAGTATAGTAGAGGAAATGTGTACATGTAGGTGGGGGGTGGTGCATTGTAAGAAGTCCAGGTGGCCATTTGATTAATTGTTCGGCAGTCTTATTGTGACGGCCCTGAATATTTCTGAACCGTCTCTTATGGCTTGGGGGTAGAAGCTGTTAAGGAGACTTTTTGGTCCGAGACTTGACGCTCCGGTACCACTTGCCGTGCGGTAGCAGAGGAAACAGTCTATGACTAGGGTGACTGGAGTCTTTGACAATTCTTTGGGCTTTCCTCTGACACCGCCTAGTACATAGGTCCTGGACAGACGTGAGTGCTACGGGGCGGTAGTCATTTCGGCAGGTTACCTTCACTTTCCTGGGCACAGGGACTATGGCGGTCTGCTTGAAAAAACTCACGCAGGGGGCGACGGTTAGGGATATTTGGAACTCACATGTGAAAAGGTTAATTGTAGATCGTTCAGTTTATTTTCCAATGATTGCAGGTTGGCCAATAGTACAGAATACGCCTCCGAATTCTCACAAGGCACCCGACCTCCAGTCTCGACAAAGCAGTACATCCTTCGCGTCGGACTCGTTAAAGAAAAAGTCTTTGTCCAGTTTGAGGTGAGTAATCGCTGTTCTAATGTCCAGAAGCTCTTTTCGGTCATAAGAGACGGTAGCAGCAACATTATGTACAAAATAAGTTACAAACAATGCGAAAAAATAAATGAATAGCACAGTTGGTTAGGCACCATTACATTACAGTCAGTCAGCTAATGAATGTGTTTGTAAAGGAATGTGACTATAGAAAATGGAGACAGGTGTGTGGTACCTGGGCAGGTTGTAGAGAGGAGCCATGCGGAAGCAGGCCACCACCGCACGCTTTCTCTGCTTGGACAGCAGCTTCTGCCACACACACTTCTTAGACCTCAATGGCTGTTCCACCTACATTGAATAAATGAAGACAAAATATGTACTTTATTATATATCAAATTATATAAGGAGTATGGTTTGGAGCAGAAGTATGAGTATATCATGCTGAGTATAGATCTATGATCAGAGAAGCAGGACATAAAGGATCTAGGATCTAGGATATAGGACGCAGCCAGTATATGGAGATATGAGGCACAGCCAGTATATGAAGATATGAGGCACAGCCAGTATATGGAGATATGGGGCACAGCCAGTATGTGGAGATATGGGGCACAGACAGTATATGGAGATATGAGGCACAGCCAGTATATGGAGATATGAGGCACAGACAGTATATGGAGATATGAGGCACAGCCAGTATGTGGAGATATGGGGCACAGATAGTATATGGAGATATGAGGCACAGCCAGTATATGGAGATATGGGGCACAGCCAGTATGTGGAGATATGGGGCACAGACAGTATATGGAGATATGAGGCACAGCCAGTATATGGAGATATGAGGCACAGCCAGTATATGGAGATATGGGGCACAGCCAGTATATGGAGATATGAGGCACAGCCAGTATATGGAGATATGAGGCACAGCCAGTATATGGAGATATGAGGCACAGCCAGTATATGGAGATATGGGGCACAGCCAGTATGTGGAGATATGGGGCACAGACAGTATATGGAGATATGAGGCACAGCCAGTATATGGAGATATGGGGCACAGCCGGTATATGGAGATATGGGGCACAGCCAGTATATGGAGATATGGGGCACAGACAGTATATGGAGATATGGGGCACAGCCAGTATATGGAGATATGGTGCACAGACAGTATATGGAGATATGGGGCACAGACAGTATATGGAGATATGGTGCACAGACAGTATATGGAGATATGGGGCACACATATAAGACGTAGAAAACTGGATGTACTGTAGGCAGTACGGGTGATGCATGGTGCAGCCAGCCACTGACCTGCTCCAGATGAAAGACTGCAGCTGAGATGCTCTGGACCCGGGACACGGTCCTCTCAGGGTCTGGAGGCCCCTCGTTCTTCACCATCACATCCTTATACAGGTTCAGCTGCCACCGCACTGCAGGGTCCTCTGACTGTGGGTGGGTTAGCGCAGTGTAGGGCTTAGAAAACATCACTGCTGTTTGATACAGAGGTGCTGTTCTAGTTTTATGAATGACAGTAATTCATAATTTTCTCTAGCTCACCTTCTCTTGAAGATGCAGATTCTGCCGCAAATGCTCCTTCACTTCATCATCTGTGTCTTTCTGTTGAGTAATACGAGGAAACAATTAGATATACCATTCATTAATCGTAGTCAGTTGTTGACCACCCTTGATGACCAAAAAAAATGTAATACTGGTCTCTGCTGAGTATTGTGTAGTCGGTAACACCTGACCCCAGACCAGTGTGGGCTAGGCAGGCCATCTCACCAGGATATAGCGTGTCTTGGCCAGGGAGATGAGCTCCTGGTCCCCGGGGGTGCACATGTTGAGTCCAATGGGCAGCATCTTCTTCAGGGCAGCCACGATCAGGGAGGTCTGGATGGAGTAGAACTCTCCACGCTTCCTCTTATGCTTCCTTTCCTGGTCCTGACCCCCTGACTGATACCAGGACGGAATGAAATGTTAATAACTTCACCTGGCACTCACTGAAAAAATACCTATGTATAGTAGTGCCCTAAAGGGAATAGGCAGTAATTTGGGACAGTCTAGTCTTTTCTCTATGTCTACCTTTATGTTCAAATTGCTACCTTGACCTGCCTGTGCTGTATTTCACAGGAGCTTATTTAACAGTGGGAGAGCACACAGCACACCACACACTGAATTAAGCCTGTGGGTAGCAGAGGGAACCAAGGAATTTTTTCATCACCAGCAAAATCTGCAGAAGCTGTGCCAATGAAGCATTTCAAATTGAGCTATAGCCTGAAAGCAGCATTAGCCCACAGTTTGCCTCTACCCATAGAGTGAGGTATTATTCAAGAACGACAGCACTGAAAAAGGCTAACGGAAGAAGCTGGCACAAAGGAGACACTCATATTCAACTGAGCAAGAGAGACAGAAACACAATTAACTGTATGTATGGGTGCGCGCACACACACACACACACACACACACACACACACACACACACACACACACACACACACACACACACACACACACACACACCCCAGTGCAGGAGCTGAGTGACTAATAGAGACAGCCAGTAGAAGGCAGGAGCCACACACACACCAGGGTATCCATAACCCAGAAACACCATTGACATGTGTTCATGTTATTTGTCATGGGCTTGTTGACTTTCAATAACAGAGATGGGACGTGGTCGGCCCATAAGGGAATGAGAAACACTAGTTATGATGTCAGGGTGGTCTGATGATGGAGGGCCGATAGGTGTTAATGATTGGCTGATGTAATGTGTTTACAGTGAGGCAGGGCACGCCAATGGCTGCTGCCTATGCCAGTGAATGGAGTGTAAATGCAGACAGGATAAAATAATATTTAAAAAACAAACAATCAACAAATCTATTCCCTGTCCCTGAGGTGGTGGCATGGCCGCTGTTTGGCCACGGGGGATATGAGTGTTAGGGTTGCTGCAGTACTGGAGCAGTGAGAGAGAAAGGGCTGCCTCTGCAGAATGAATCCCAGTAACAAGGCTCAGCTGGAGAGCGTGCTGACAGAGAGCAGTGGGAGGTTGAACTGAGGTTAGCAGGGTTAGGATGTGAACATACATGACCACACGGGCTGCAGACTGCTTCGAGAGTGTAGAGTAGAGCTCTCCACCACTGAAAATAAGGGGAAGATGCAGAACTGTTTTGACTGTCTCAGTAAGCAGGCACATAATAATAAATGCTACCTTTGACATCTTGATCTTGCTATCACCAGTCAGGAATGACAGGTTGTTGATTTCATTCTGAACCACAAAGTTCTGCTCTTCCCTTTTGAAGTTCTGAGGAAAGAGTAATAACAATGTATGAAGAAGACATTTCTGCTTTGTTTACTTCTCATTCTGAGCGTCCTCTCCATTGTAACTGTTAGTTTGTCCATTGTTTTTAAGGAGAAATCGTACATGTGATTTGCACCAGAGGATGAAGATCTCAGCCACCATTCTGAAGAGTTCATTGGAGTCAGCGTCTGGTTCTTTCAGCCACCTCGACCTGCAGGACAAAGAGGAGAGAAGAGATTGACCCAAGGACTATATCAATATACTATCCTCTGCTTCAAAGCCTTGCTACCAAACTAGTACATTCCTTCATTACAATAGGTCCTATGGTAAAAGTAAAACACACCCACATCATGCCACTGTAAACTACTCCATTACCCAGGGTTCAGCGGGCTCACCTGTTGTTGTCTACATAGCGGATGAGCATCGGGTAGAAGGCGTAGAGGTCTCTGCAGAGCACAGCGAACTCATCCAGGATGAGCAGCTCAGCCTCCTGGGTGTCTCCCTTACTGTCAGCTTTCAGTAGCTCCTCCTCCGTCACCACCTTCACTGTCTTCTTCTTCAGCTTCTCCAGTGTAGGCAGGAAGTGACTCTTCAACAGAACAGCCCTGGCCTTAGTGATGATGGGCTGGGCGTACACTGCACACACAGCAGTCATAGTGACAAACACATAGTTAGTTGTTTTATTAGAAATTAAAAACAAACCAATACAAAAGCTGTCTTGCTAGGAATGCAAAAGACAATCCCTTTTCAGTCTGGTTCATCTGATCAGCACTGTATACAAATACGAGGACAGGTTTGCCCTCAAAAACCAGTTTGTTTCCTAAAGCTCCCATCCACTGTGACAGACTGCTGTACACTCCAACACAGTAATGCAACCCAACTAACCTGCGATCCTCTTCATCCAGGAGGCCTCGTCGATGCCCAGGTTGCTGTTGAGGATCTTCAGGATGTTTCCCAGGATGAGGCTGAGGTGTTCTGAGGTGACGGTGGTGGAGAAGACACTGCCCCCAACACTGCCCCCGCTGTGCGGAGACGGCTGGTTCTCTGGGCCCTTCTCCCACCAGTAGGACAGGTAGTTACACAGCATGGGCAGCACCACCTCGATGACGTGGGGCATCTCTGTGTAGCGTGCCCCAGACTCAGACATGTCGTTGATGTCCTTCATCAGGACATCTAGACGAGGCATCTCTGGACACATCTCCTCCACCGCGTCTGGCATGCCCAGGACTACACAGAATAAGATGAGCACTATTTTACATGCACAGGTAAAGAACCATTAAATAGTGTATCATGGTGTAACATGTACAACACTATCATGTATAAGTGTGTGTAACTCACTGGCGCGTTCTCTGGCGGTCTTGGTGTTGAACACAGAGCAGGGGTTGTGTTTGTTGAGCAGGGGCTCCAGGAAGGCCACAGGCATGGCCCCTGCCAGGGTGGCCAGACACTCCCCCAGGGCCGGCAGCTGCCTGGAGGGGACAGGGAGAGGGGAGAGACAGACACACAGATCTCAGAAATATAGTATCTGTGATATCAGTCTCCTAGCAATATCTAAATAATACTACCTTTCCACATAGATGTTTTTCCCAGTCCCGAGCGCATAGAGGCTGGTCAGGATACGATAGCAGGACACTTGGACATCATCCACTGAAAAACAGCAGAAAAGGTATGGTGGTTACATTCATATGCACAGCATCAGTGATATGACATGATTATAAAGCATACTCTCGCCACTCCTCATATCTCCTAGATGTGTAGGTCCTATTGTGGTCACTCACAAAGCAGGTCCACTCCAAAGTGGTGCTGGGTGATGTGTTCAAACAGGGCAGTGAGGATGGGCAGTAGTGCCACCGTGGTGTAGTTGATGTTCTGGGACACACCCTTCATCTGTGAGCGGGAGTGGGTGAACTTCCCCAACTTCAGGTTCTCAAGGGTCTTTTCCAGGTCCTCCGCTGCGTTCTCGAAGAACGTCCTTAACCCCGCCTTCACCAGCTCTGAGCCAGACTTCATCACCGTCCTGTCGGAGGAGAGGGATGAAGGGGTTAAATGATGGAGTATGTAGTCTGTCATTGCTGCCGTTTGTGCACACAAAAAACCAAACAATGTCCCCATGTGGGATAATAAAATGATCGTATTTGATTAGAATAATAATTGCCATATGATAGAAGAGTTCCCAAAGGACAGCATCATTTCCATAGAGGAGATCCAGCTGTACTACAGAGAGCTCCCAAGGGATTCTAGTCCTGTCATGTGAATATTTACAGTGTATGATTTATACAGTAAATTATGTAAATATTTAGATTCAAGGTGAGACTGTCAGTGTAGGGACGTGCAGAAATATTACACCCCAAAAACTATTTGATACATTAAGCAGATTAGATTAGTACATTTTTAGTAATGCATTTTGTGACTCTTAAAGCTTTTTGAAGCCGTGATGAATCTCCCAAAGGGAGGGAGTTGAAAGACAAGGCCTATGGGCAAGTACAGTACAGTACAGTGGCTACATCCTCAGCATAAACATCATGTTTAATGCATTGCTATTTTAACCTCATTTGTGAGAACTGCTGCCTCAAACAACACATAGTTTCTAAAGAACACTAGGAGCCCGGAGCTAGCTACACTACCTGCTGTGTATGCATGATGAGTGTACTTATCTAAATACCAGCGGGAGTTGTTTCTCTTAATGTCAATGATTCCAAAATGACATGAATAACAACAACTGGTGATTATGAACATGGTGGAGAACAACATATGTGTGGGCCTAAGTAATGCAACGTTATATAGGTTAGACATTAGATTAGCCCTCTTTTCCAATGGCACGTACTGTAAAATTGTTACGTGACGGACCTCTTTCAAACCTTTGATTTAATTTCAAACTCTAGGGGTATAGGACTGCAGGACTGAGTTCTACCCACCTGGTGTCCAGTGTGTGGGCCAGGATGTGGAGAACGCTCACCATGGTGGTGGAGTCACTCCCTACAGGAGAACACAGTACAGTCATTAGCATATCACACACTAATAGTCATCCTAATATTCACAGCAACAAAGAGCGATGAGAATCAGCTTCTTACCAAATAGGGAAATCCTGTGTCTGACAAGAGCTGCCAGTTTACAGAACAGGCTGGAAAAGTGAAGGAGAGATAAAGGAAAGAAAGAACGAAATCATGGAGGTCAAAGGCTAAGAGTAGGAAAAGATGAAAATATGAAAGGAGTATACGGAGAAGAGTAAGTCAGAAGCATTCACAGACAGTGAGAAAGTGGAACTGCAGAGTCGTGAGATGATATTGTACCGACCTGGTGACCATCTCCTTCTCCTTATTAGAGGCGTAGCCGCTGCTGCTCAGGTTCTTACTGGGAGAAGACAGGAAGTAGAGACAGTGGTTCTTGAAGTACTGGTCTATCAGAGGGAGGAGGACCTAAAGAATACATAACATTTAGGAGATGTGTGACAATCTTTGTGTAATCTCATGTACTGTACTTAAAATTTTAATTTGTTTCACACAGATTTACAAAATTCTCACTTTGGCGAAAAACTTGATTTCTTGCTCATGAGGCGACTTGTCTGTCTTCCCACTGGTAGCCATGGCCTCTGAAACGACAAGGTCAAAGTTCAATAAAGAGCAGGTCAATAAGGCAGCATTGTCCATAACAGAAAAGGTAGAGGAGCATTCAAAGATCAACGATATGAATGTCACCAGGCTCTTACCAAGGTGGGCAATGAACTCCTGGGCTGAGTTCACATACTTCAGCAGCTTCTTGAGGAACTTGTAGGCAAACCTCTTCTCCATGGAGGAAGAGTCCTGCTCCATGTCCTTCAGACCTCTACAACACAGGGAGAAGGGACAGATGAATTCTCATTCTGTCACAACAATACAAATCAATGTTTTTACAAAGACTGAAGTTCACACACTGACCTGGTGATGGCGTAGCCGTTGATCTGCAGGAAGCGGAACAGGTCCTGGGCCTTCTCTTTGTCCCGGGCCTTCTCTTTGGCGGTCAGGGTGTCATAGGGCACTAGCAGAGGGTGAGTTGCCCCACCTGGAACCACAAACAACAACACTGTAACAATCAGAACCAATAAATCTCACATTTACTCTGACTACATTCATCTGGCTCCTCCATCTCACAGGGAGTGAAGATAATTATAGAATCACCTCTAATTCCAAGGTCATTCTTTTTCTTCTTAGCCCAGATGTTGTGATAATTCTCAGCCACAACCTCCACCATGCCCTTGATCCAAAGAGCAAAGAGAACATCTGTTCATTAAATAACATTAACAGCCTAGTCATAAACAAACCAGTTATTTACAGGTACAAAATAACAGCTGTGTGGTTCACTCACCTGTAACTCTCTAGACAGAACCACATTGATGGTGTCTATTGGGGTCGGGTTGAAACCGTTAGCCTGCCAAATGCCAACAAGAAAACATTCAGTAATAAAACAAACATTGAACAGATAACAGCAGTCCTGGTATAAACTCTCAGAAAAAAGGCTTCCAAAAGGGTTCTTTGGCTGTCCTCATAGGATAACTATTTTTAGTTCCTGGTAGAACCGTTTTTTGTTCCTGGTAAAAACCCTTTTGGTTTCCATGTAGAACCATTTGTGGAAATGGTTTTACATGGAACCCAAAAGGGTTCTATCTAGAACACAAAGGGTTCTACCTGGAACCAAAAAGGGTTCTTCAAATGCATCTCCTATGGGGACTGCCGAAGAACCCTTTTAGGTTCTAGATAGCACCTTTTTTCTAAGAGTGTAAAGTAGGAGGAGGAGGTTATTAAACTGAGTACATGAGAAGAGGACTGGGAGATCTTGCGCATCTTCTCACTCTCCCGTAGGGACATGGTCTCTCCATCCTTGGTCCTGTCGATGTTCCAGCCCATAGCCAGCATGCTCTTTAGAGTCTCCCTCACCGGCCACCTGTAGATATCCTTCTCCTGAGGACCACACAGACACAGATACACACCAAGAGTGAGCAAGATATACAATCAGTTAAAAACTAATCATCACATTGTCAACTTAATCATGAGGTCTACCTATTGAGCTAGTTTTTTAGTGTACCAATTCCATATTGTGTAATGTTGTACTACACTGTACCTTCTCTGTCAGACCTTTGTAGGTCCTGAGTAGAGGGTGAGTCTTGGCCTTCTCATCTATACAGTCCCCATACCTCCATCCCAACATCACCTGGAGAAAACAGCCAAGTATGAGCCTACTACAGACCTGATAAATTACCAGCTAGTTTTTCAACCTAAATAAAAACAAATATGATAGAGAGAGCAACCCTGAAACCAGCCTCATATTGTTTCATCCAAGAAGGTAGTGGTATGGCTTTATAAAATACAGTGCAAAAGCAGTAGATTCTTAATCTTTATGCCCTGTTATAATGAATTGGTTCCAGGTGTAATTTTGCATCATCTAATACACATTTCCTTGGCAGAGGAGCTCATCGTTGGCCTACCTTCTCTGCTGACCATTTGTCATGGGAATGCTCAGCATATTTGTTGGCAACGTGTTCCAGTTTCTCTGGAAGAGATATGCTGTAAAGAGAGAGTAACCATGACTCACTGCAGGTATGATGCATGCTGGGATAAAGCATACGTAAACACAGTCATATAAGTATATAAAAGCACTGCACATTACATCAAATCAATTATGTGCATCATTTCTACATGGCACCTATAACAAGTTGTTACATATAAAGTCAGAGTGGGATCACTTCATTTAAAATGCCCTTAATTTGAGCAGACAGTCACGCCTTATATGCCATAATCTCTGATGGCCACTCACTTGGCTGTGCTTATGGGTTTAGGGTCGAAGTTGCCCTGAGCGTCCACAGACACAGGCTTCTCCAGGGTGGTGCTGATGGTGGAGTCTATGTAGTCAGGCGGTAAGGCCCCAGATATGGCACTCAGACAGGGCATGGCCATCTTAAAGAGATCTGCATCGTACTTCTGCAATGTGAAACACACTCTGATTGGTGGACTATCAGTGGACTCCACTGAGGTCTGAGTAAGGCTAAACTATCGACTAGAGACTGCAGGAATGGCTAGAGGTTAAGAGATATGCTTAATGCAGAGTCGTCCCAGTTACAGAGAGCAGAGGTTGAGATCGATGATGACTGTTCAAATATTGATGTTCTCAGCCTGGTCTTTCTGTCACCATCTTCACTTTCATGTGCTGGTTTCAGACATTTACCGTACTTCAAAAAGAGCATACAAGATGAACCATAAATCTATGGCCATATTCAACAGCACAGAAAGGCGATGAGGCATTCGTAGAGAGATAATTCAATAGGACACTTAAAGAGGAGCGTCTAGTACCAGATTACTAAAGGTTATGACCTATTGGCCTGAACATGTATCCACATGGTCAGCACTTCCTGATCAAAGCTCAGTGCAGCATTTTTTTTTAGCCTCAACTAGGAGCCTGTTGGAGGCCTTCCATTCTCCTGGGTTTAAGTGCTGTGTTAAAGGAGACCTCATCGTACCCTCTGTGAGAGCGAATCCAAGACGCCCCAGAAGATCTTCTTTGTGAGGAGCAGCTCCTCGTCTGAGGCCATGCCGTAGCTGCCCCAGCCTGATGGCAGACAGTAGTACTTCCAGCTCTGCTCGTAGTGGTTGGTCAGGAGCTGTGGAGGACACAAAGGGTCAAAGGTCAGGCTGCAGAGCAAACCCCTGAATCCACAGCCTGCTGAGAGCAGGGAGAGGGCAGCAGAAGGGCAGAGAGAGAGAGAGAGAGAGAGAGAGAGGAGAGAGAGAGGAGGAGAGAGAGAGAGAGAGAGAGAGAGAGAGAGAGAGAGAGAGAGAGAGAGAGAGAGGAGAGAGAGAGAGAGAGAGAGAGAGAGAGAGAGAGGAGAGAGAGAGAGAGAGAGAGAGAGGAGAGAGAGAGAGAGAGAGAGAGAGAGAGAGAGAGGAGAGAGAGAGAGAGAGAGAGAGAAGAGAGAGAGAGAGAGAGAGAGAGAGAGAGAGAGAGAGAGAGAGAGAGGAGAGAGAGAGAGAGAGAGAGAGAAGAGAGAGAGAGAGAGAGAGAGAGAGAGAGAGAGAGAGAGAGAGAGAGAGCAAAGGGCTGAGGAAGAGAAAGAGACATACCCTGAGAGGCATCTTGCAGTACTCTGTCAGCAAGGGCACATCAAAGACGAGGCGTCGCAGGAGATGCTGCAGCATGGAGGGACGGAGGTACCTGCAGACAGAGGACCAGACCAGGGAGGGAACAGGAAATCAGAGAGACACCACATCATGACCCAGGATAATACTGTATCTGTTTGGCTTAAGTGTTTCAATGGCCACACAGTGAGCGTATTGCTTCCTTAAGGGGTGCTAATGTACATAGTGGAACTCCTTACTTGCAGACGGCCAGCAGACACTCCTCGATAGCGTCTCTCTGGGCCTTGGTGAGAGAGCGGCCCTTGGACAGCCTGTAGATGGTGTGCAGCGTGGAGTCGATGAGCACGGCGTAGTGCTCTGTGCCAGCGAAGTGGGGGGCACAGCGGGTGAGCAGGGGCAGCATGGCAGAGCCGATGTACCTGTTCATGGCCAGAGCTGTCTCTGTGGTGCTGAGTACCTCCTACAGGGGAGGGGTCAAAGGGGAGAGGTCAACACAACACAGTGTCACACAGTAGTTCTCACAACCCAGGCACAACTTCAACTGTTCCACAATCACTATCATTAGGTGTGTCAAAGATAGACTTTCAACTACTCTAAATAGAATCCTAGTGAGGAGCTGAATCTGCACATTTATCCTTAGGAAATAGCTGATGAAGAACTAAAACAGGGAGACAAAGCACTAGGTCATCCCAGGCCAGGGCTAATCAAATCTACAGAGTAATACTCTCTAATTAAAGGCCTGGAACGGTGAGCCTAGCATCGTGTTACATCGGAATCAACCAGACTTTAATTTAATAGCTGCTGGATTACGTGGGCGCGTGATCCTTATCGCTTTCCAGTGTGGATCAAAGATCTGTGTGTCTGTACAGGAGCAGGGCAACTGGTGGCCCAGAGGCTAGCTATTCTTAGCCGTTGTCACATTAACACCGGGCTGGGGCTGGGGTGGAGGGTTGCCTCAGAGAGCTCCAAAACAAGCAGAGCCATGGATATTCCAGCCCTTATCAAGGGGCTCACCGCCTGCCTGCTCATGGAATCACCAGGGTCAACCTCCACTAGTACACTCCACTAAACCGACTCCACTTAGACACTCAGCTTTAAATACACATGTTTTAAACTCCCTCTCACACACACAAGCCTTCAATACACAGCCTCCACTCCACTCATCTCCCACATCATTGAATACCTCAACCCACGTCTGGTAAACAATGAACTAGATGGCAAAACGAACAACTTGATGCCTTAGCCTAATTTGTGGTCTTCCACATCTCCCACTTCTCAGCTGAGGGTGAGCTCACCACTCACCGTGTCCAGAGAAGCAGAGGCTTGCAGGTCGGGCAGGAAGCCCACGTCCAGCAGCTGAAGTAGGAAGCTTTGGTCCTCAATACCATAGACCCGGTCCAGGAACAGCACCATGGGGGCCTTGTGGTCCGGGCAGAAACTGGCTGCCATATCAGGCTCTGTCACAGTGCCGTCTAACAGACAGACAGACAGACAGACAGACAGACAGACAGACAGACAGACAGACAGACAGACACAGAGAGAGAGAGAGAGAGAGAGAGAGAGAGAGAGAGAGAGAGAGAGAGAGAGAGAGAGAGAGAGAGAGAGAGAGAGAGAGAATAACATAAAAGGGGACGATAGACAAAGAAAGAAAAAATAATGAGATACACAGAGGAAAACAAAATAAGAAGAGGTGGTGGGTCTCTGTGTAAATAGGACTTGTGTAAATATGTTTTTCTTGCAGTATTCAAACAGGGAGACCTACCCATACATTATAGCAAGCCTCATCTGATTAAGGAAGGCATGCGAGTCCATATAACTCATGTGTATTCATTAGCAGCAGTGCAGCTTGTGAGAGGGTTTCTGGGGAGGGAGGCACGGCCGAGTTATTCAGTTGTTGGCCGGCCGACAGCGCTCGTTGTGTGGCAGCACTAGCTAGCAGCGTTTTAAGATCCGAGCGATGCTATGCTTGTGCAGAGCAATCAATAGAGAAAAACACCCGGCAACAGAAATGAGAGGGAGACGAGGAGAGGAGAGCCGTGGGAGGTAGAAAGCCTTGGTTGATTAAAAACACATGAATTGTGAGCTGGGATCAAAAGCACGGCACCACCATTTAAACGATTGAGTTTCATACTTCATCATTTCTACCTCAACCAATTCATTATTTAGATCACTTTTTGTTGTTTCTCGACTTCAAGAGTAAAGTGTGCATGCCATTAGATCACCACGACGGCTGAGTGATTTGGGATTTTATTGCGTATTGTGTGTTGCTATTGTGTGCTGTTGCGTGTGCTGTTGTGCGTTATAAGAGCTGAAGTGGGAACTGGGCAGTCCTCTACCTTTGTGGACGACAGGCATTTTGAGGGGTATGCTGATGATGCCCACCAGGTCTTCAGTGGGCACTAGGGAGCGCAGAATGGCACGGATACGCAGGGCCTCCCCTTTACCCTTGTTGATCAACTGAAGGAGGAGGAGGAAGGAGAGAAGGTCATTAGTCCTATTGAAATCTCACTGGTGGAAAACAGACATTCATTCAATCTTTACTTATCCAGATGAGTCAGAGAGAACAGATGCTGAGATGTCTCGTATGCAAATAAACCTCTCACAGTAGATCAGAGTACAGGTGATCTGTGATAGGAGTGGGACCATCAGCTAAACTCACGTGCATCTCTGGGGCACAGCGTCCCAGTAGGTCGATGAGGGCAGAGTAGAAGGACATGATTGCATTGCCCATATGCACCACCTCTTCCTCCTCATCGTCCTCAGCAGACCTGCCCATAACAAAACCAATGAGAAGGTCTTCTGGGCCTTACCTTGCCATCTTCACTAACTCACCATGATCTTACAGTGTTTACTTTGCTATGTACTATTAGTTCTATGCCGTTAGCTCTTGCTTTATAGCTGTGGCAGGTACAGTATGTAGCTTACGCGTCAGAGCTGACCCCCTGGGCAGAGGAGGGCAAGTCCACAGCAGGGTTATCTGAGATTTTGATGGCCTCCTTCATGGCTGCCAGCAGCCCGTTACCCCCCTCTCCTCTCAGAGCCGGGCCAAAACACTCTGGACGCCTGATCAGTAGCTTCACCACCACACTGGAGTTCTCCTCCACACTCTCACCTGGAACACACACATGCATTTGTTACACACAAACACACACACACACACACACACACACACACACACACACACACACACACACACACACACACACACACACACACACACACACACACACACACACACACACACACACACACACACACACACCCCACCAGGTTAACAAAACATATATTTCAGTAATACACCACATTAGCACATTGACATCAACACAGATATCAACACACGATGCACATAAAAACACACATCAACAACTGATATGAACAAAATACTCCCTTGGGCTCCCAAACACCTTGGAGGTGAACAGCACCAGACATAAAGCTCATCTAGTGAGTGCTTGACAATGTATCGCCACTGTTTTTGGTCCATCACAGTCAGGAAGCAAATGAATGGCTGCCCTGCTCTTTCATCCAGGAGCAGTTTCCAATATTCACTCTCTTTAGTGAGATCCTGTTCCTCCACTGAGCTCTACTGACCTTGAGGCTGTGGCTCCTATCAGCTAACCCCCTCAGGCAGTCTAGCCTGCCCAGCAGGATCCACACAGACAGGCCCTCTCTAAACCTACCCCTGGTATGGAAGGCACAGTACAGTACAAGGTTCAGTACAGGAGCTGCTGACAGTCATTACAGTACAGTGCCCTACCTACCATTGACAAATACGGCGAAGCGCAGGAAGGAGAGGTAGCGTTCACCCTCAATGGGGTTCCAGCCGATGTCAGGGTAACCTTTGTCCAGCAGCATGGGACAGCTCTGGAGCCCACAGCCTGCTAGGTACGTCACCACCTGCGACACACAAGCAGGACACAACCATGACAAAACAAAGACAAGCTTAGCAACAGCCACATGGACTAAGGATATTCTGAAACACATAGACACAAAACCCCAATTCTAATGCACACACAGCAACACACACACACATCCAATAGAGACAGTATCCCCTACCTTGTCCAGGTCGGGCTCTTCCAGGGCCAAGGCCAGGCCGTTGTTGTCCATCACAGAGGAGGCAGCCACGTCTAGAGGAGTGGAGCCTCTCATCGCTGGGGATGCTACGGGGAGAAAACATACATAGGATCCAATTTAAGTTATTCGTTTCTCACAAGTATTTACAACAATTCAGGTGTTCAGAGAATGATTCTCCATTCCACTAAGTCAGAAGTACTTCTCATTGAGATGGGAAGTTGTGGGAGTAACCTAAAGCCAACAGCAGGGGGCAGCATTACACTCTCATGACGAACCAGGACCAGACTCTGATTGGACTGTCAGACTGTTCATCTGTCAACAGCTGAGTGATACTGATCTAAACCAAAATTTCCAGCTCATATTGGCAGTAATTACTTATACCTTCTATTGTTTCACTGAGTTTATTTAAGCTCATTAAAGCAGCAGTATATTTCACTATCTTTGTTTTCATAAACAGAAAAATTCAAAGATGTGCAAATTATTGGTTCAGGCTAAAATCACACTCAAATACTTTGTCCAATATACTGTAGGTGCAAGACTGTATAATGTACATGGGTCGAGAAGACTACTGTAAGTGACTACGTTGTCCCTCACCTTTGGACTATTCGCTGTGTGTGTGTGTGTGTGTGTGTGTGTGTGAGAGAGTTAACCCAGGAGAGAACCGCTCCCTCTTTCTCCCTGCCACAGCACGGTGTTCAACGAGTGACTGTGGCACAACCTCTCCAGACAGAATGTATAATGACTCACCCTCTCCCCTGATGAATTCACGACCAACTGACCAACCACACACACACACACACACACACACACACACACACACACACACACACACACACACACACACACACACACACACACACACACACACACACACACACACACACACACCTAATCTCAGGTGTGTGTCTAATGTATGCAGACTCACAACTCAAGGACCTAACGGAGGCCCAATGAGATTATTGTCCAAAACAATGAGAACAGCGTCAGAGATGCCGACACACCCAGTGTAACTACAGTATAAGCAAGTTGTTCCAAAAGGAAGTAACAGATGCTGGATATAGAATGTGCTTTTCCTATGTATGAGACTCTCCATCAACTCAGGGGTGTAGGGTACTGAGAATGTGATTTCCATCAACCCCCAGCAAGTGTATCCCCCACCCCCAGCTCTACCAAGAGCAGTGTACCCCAGCCCCAGTTCTACCAGGAGCAGTGTGGGCCTGGGGGTACACTGCTCCTGGTACACTACCCCAGCCCCAGCTCTACCAGGAGCAGTGTACCCCACCCCCAGCTCTACCAGGAGCAGTGTACCCCAGCCCCAGCTCTACCAGGAGCAGTGTACCCCACCCCCAGCTCTACCAGGAACAGTGTACCCCAGCCCCAGCTCTACCAGGAGCAGTGTACCCCACCCCCAGCTCTACCAGGAGCAGTGTACCCCAGCCCCAGCTCTACCAGGAGCAGTGTACCCCAGCCCCAGCTCTACCAGGAGCAGTGTACCCCACCCCCAGCTCTACCAGGAGCAGTGTACCCCAGCCCCAGCTCTACCAGGAGCAGTGTACCCCAGCCCCAGCTCTACCAGGAGCAGTGTACCCCACCCCCAGCTCTACCAGGAGCAGTGTACCCCAGCCCCAGCTCTACCAGGAGCAGTGTACCCCACCCCCAGCTCTACCAGGAGCAGTGTACCCCAGCCCAGTTCTACCAGGAGCAGTGTACCCCCCGGCACAGCTCTACCAGGAGCAGTGTACCCCCCGGCCCAGCTCTACCAGGAGCAGTGTACCCCCCGGCCCAGCTCTACCAGGAGCAGTGTACCCCAGGCCCAGCTCTACCAGGAGCAGTGTACCCCAGGCCAAGCTCTACCAGGAGCAGTGTACCCCCAGGCCCAGCTCTACCAGGAGCAGTGTACCCCTAGGCCCAGTTCTACCAGGGGCAGTATACCCCCAGGCCCAGTTCTACCAGGGGCAGTATACCCCCAGGCCCAGTTCTACCAGGGGCAGTGTACCCCAGGCCCAGCTCTACCAGGAGCAGTGTACCCCAGGCCCAGCTCTACCAGGAGCAGTGTACCTCAGGCCCAGCTCTACCAGGAGCAGTGTACCTCCAGGCCCAGCTCTACCAGGAGCAGTGTACCCCAGGCCCAGCTCTACCAGGAGCAGTGTACCCCAGGCCCAGCTCTACCAGGAGCAGTGTACCCCAGGCCCAGCTCTACCAGGAGCAGTGTACCTCCAGGCCCAGCTTTACCAGGAGCAGTGTACCCCCAGGCCCAGCTCTACCAGGAGCAGTGTACCCCTAGGCCCAGTTCTACCAGGAGCACTGTTAACCCAGGCCCAGCTCTACCAGGAGCAGTGTACCCCAGGCCCAGCACTACCAGGAGCAGTGTACCCCCCGGCCCAGCTTTACCAGGAGCAGTGTACCCCCAGGCCCAGCTCTACCAGGAGCAGTGTACCCCTAGGCCCAGTTCTACCAGGAGCAGTGTACCGCCCAACCCAGCTCTACCAGGAGCAGTGTACCCCACCCCCAGCTCTACCAGGAGCAGTGTACCCCAGCCCCAGCTCTACCAGGAGCAGTGTACCCCAGCCCCAGCTCTACCAGGAGCAGTGTACCCCACCCCCAGCTCTACCAGGAGCAGTGTACCCCAGCCCCAATTCTACCAGGAGCAGTGTACCCCATCCCAGTTCTACCAGGAGCAGTGTACCCCCAGGCCCAGCTCTACCAGGAGCAGTGTACCCCAAGCCCAGCTCTACCAGGAGCAGTGTATCCCAGGTCCAGCTCTACCAGGAGCAGTGTACCCCAGGCCCAGCTCTGCCAGGAGCAGTGTACCCCCGGCCCAGTTATACCAGGAGCAGTGTACCCCTAGGCCCAGTTCTACCAGGGGCAGTGTACCCCCAGGCCCAGTTCTACCAGGAGCAGTGTACCCCCCGGCCCAGTTATACAAGGAGCAGTGTACCCCTAGGCCCAGTTCTACCAGGAATAGTGTACCCCCAGGCCCAGTTCTACCAGGAGCAGTGTACCCCTAGGCCCAGTTATACCAGGAGCAGTGTACCCCCCGGCCCAGTTATACCAGGAGCAGTGTACCCCTAGGCCCAGTTCTACCAGGAGCAGTGTACCCCCAGGCCCAGTTCTACCAGGAACAGTGTACCCCCAGGCCCAGTTCTACCAGGAGCAGTGTACCCCCAGGCCCAGTTCTACCAGGAGCAGTGTACCCCTAGGCCCAGTTATACCAGGAGCAGTGTACCCCCCGGCCCAGTTATACCAGGAGCAGTGTACCCCTAGGCCCAGTTCTACCAGGAGCAGTGTACCCCCAGGCCCAGTTCTACCAGGAGCAGTGTACCCCCAGGCCCAGTTCTACCAGGAGCAATGTACCCCAGGCCCAGCTCTACCAGGAGCAGTGTACCCCTAGGCCCAGCTCTACCAGGAGCAGTGTACCCCCCGGCCCAGCTCTACCAGGAGCAGTGTACTCCAGCCCCAGTTCTACCAGGAGCAGTGTACCCCCAGGCCCAGCTCTACCAGGAGCAGTGTACTCCAGCCCCAGTTCTACCAGGAGCAGTGTACCCCCAGGCCCAGTTCTACCAGGAGCAGTGTACCCCCAGGCCCAGTTCTACCAGGAGCAGTGTACCCCCAGGCCCAGCTCTACCAGGAGCAGTGTACTCCAGCCCCAGTTCTACCAGGAGCAGTGTACCCCCAGGCCCAGTTCTACCAGGAGCAGTGTACCCCAGGCCCAGTTCTACCAGGAGCAGTGTACTCCAGGCCCAGCTCTACCAGGAGCAGTGTACCCCCAGGCCCAGTTCTACCAGGAGCAGTGTACTCCAGGCCCAGCTCTACCAGGAGCAGTGTACCCCCAGGCCCAGCTCTACCAGGAGCAGTGTACCTACCAAGGCCTACGCTGCTGTTCTCCAGAAGGTAGCTGAGGTGGTCAAACATGGCCTTTTGGTTCTGACGACTGATCCTGCAGAAGTAACACAGGAAGCGACAGCAGCTGGCCACCATCTTGGGGAACGCTATCTCCTGAGAGGAAAACACAGAGACTAGGGTTAATGAGGCACAACCTGTCCAATTCTCACTATAAAACTGAGACTCAGCTGACATTCTGACAGCTATGCATATTATTAGTAGATAAAACTTGAAACTACTAGTAGTTAAACTGTTGAAACTAGAAGACCTAAAATATAAATACAAGCTTAACCCATGTGATCATCAAAAAGAGACAAACAGGCATGCAGACAGACAAGAGGGTACAGTTACAGTATGCCTTTATTCTGGGCTTGTGTTGGGTCTAATGACTATTTGGCTTCCTCAAGGCGTGCTGCTATAAATCCCCTTCACTAACGAATGTCTAAAAAGGCCTGCGATGCCATTCCATGCCGACCCCCCTCTGTCCTCCCTCCATCCCCAGGCCGGGCTCTATACCCCAGTGTCATGGTAGAGAGCCGTCAGCCTGGGAGAATAACCACCTGCTGTGGTCTATTTATTACTGCCCTCCCCTCCTTTCCCAAACACACACTCAGCCTCCCTTCTACATGCAGTACAGCCTCCCTTGCCTTGGTTTGTAGCACATACACATTGGAGCTCTGGAAAACCTGTTTTTCAAATACTGTATTACAACCAATATTTATTCTCAAGTTTGTTTATTAAAGTCATTCCCCGTAATTGGCCATAGTGTTGTTATTCTGCATCTGACGCCTACCCAGTAGCCACACAGTGCTAGTTGAATCTCTCATCAACAACTGTCATGGATGCTGTGATACACCAGAGTCTCCTCTATCATCCGTAGCAGTACTGAACTGTACCTGGGACTTGCCTCCTCCCAGCACGTTGACCATCACCTCCATCACCGTCTCATGCATGCCTAGAACACGCATCAGGTTGGGGTGCTGGTAGAATATCTTGTTGTTCATGATGTCACTGGATGGAAATAAAAAACACAGAATACTCAGAACAGGTCAAATAATACTTGGAACAGTGATTGAGATCATAATTGTATCTGAAATTAACTAAAGCATTGGTACTTTAAAGCTCCCTGGTTATCAGACTATATATGTTTGTGCAGTAGACTGTGTCACTGACATGTAACCTACCCCAGACCGTCGATCATGAGTTTCTCCTCCTCCTTTCCCATGCGTACGGACAGCAGTGATCTGATCTGACCCAGAGAGGCCAGCAGGTTGATGGTGTCCTGTATAGAGGCAGCACTGATAGTGTAGCTCTTCCTCATGGCCCGGAGCAGCTCTCCAATGCTGTCGTACTGTCTCCTCAGCAGGCTGAACATCACTCTGACCAGCTCGGGGTCCTGGACGTGGCACTCCTGAGCCCAGCTCACCATGGTCTGGGAGATCAACTCCTTCAGGTTGGCTAGAGAACAGGGAACAGACAGCAAAACCTAGTCATCTCCTACTCTTTACATGGTTAGGATATGTACTGCACCACCACATTTTTTGTAACTTTTGTCATATAGTGGTATAGTAAGAAGTCCTGACATAATAGTGGTAAAAACAATAGCAGTCTATGGTAGTACAGTAGATGGAACTAGTGTGTGGGAAGTGAGCCTTTTCAAAGAGGTTTGTAGGCAATGTTTCCTCTAAGTGCAGTAGCCCGAGACTGCCTTCCCGGGACTGCCTCCCCGGGACTGCCTTCCCGGGACTGCCTCCCCGGGACTGCCTCCCCGAGACTGCCTCCCCGAGACTGCCTCCCCGAGACTGCCTCCCCGGGACCTCCTCTCCGGGACCTCCTCCCAGAGACCTCCTCCCCGAGACCTCCTCCCCGGGATCTCCTCCCCGAGACCTCCTCCCCGAGACCTCCTCCCCGGGACCTCCTCCCCGAGACCTCCTCCCCGAGACTGCCTCCCCGAAATTGCCTCGCCGAGACCTCCTCCCCGGGACCTCCTCCCCGAGACTGCCTCCCCGAAACTGCCTCTCCGAGACCTCCTCCCCGGGTCCTCCTCCCCGAGACCTCCTCCCCGAGACCTCCTTCCCGGGACCTCCTCCCCGAGACCTCCACCCCGAGACCTCCTCCCCGGGACCCCCTCCCCGGGACCTCCTCCCCGGGACCTCCTCCCCGGGACCTCCTCCCCGAGACCTCCTCCCCGGGACCTCCTCCCCGAGACCTCCTCCCCGGACCTCCTCCCCGAGACCTCCTCCCCGAAACTGCCTCGCCGAGACCTCCTCCCAGAGACCTCCTCCCCGAGACCTTCTCCCCGAGACCTCCTCCCCGAGACCTCCTCCCCGGGACCTCCTCCCCGAGACCTCCTCCCCGAGACCTCCTCCCCGGGACTGCCGCACAGAAATATGCAATAAATTGGCATGGCAATTCAAGCAAAGCCAATATGCGGTGATAATGTATTAGCCTACATGGACACTGTTAAAACTGTAACTTAAAGCGGGTACAGCCTCAGAGTTCACAGTAAACGTGCGCTGGAAGTTGCACAGAAGATCTGAAATTTCCTCAGTGCTGAATGCATTTTTAGGGTACATTGCTTGTAGGTATACATATTGATGGCAAAGTGCCTGGGTGTCATTATGTTCACAGAACAGAACAGAGAATGACCCTCTCTAGACGTCTTTGAAAAGTGAGTGAGAGACAGAGCAGGGTTCTTCAGACCCTTCAGTAACAGCCCTGGTCACAAAGCCCCATCACTGCTGTTAAAGAGACTTGACTAGCTGATCCTACTTGTCACCATGCAAGAGTGATGAAAGGGAAGTCACTGAAAGACTCAATTCAGAACATGATGAGACCTGGAATTAGAAGCAGCTGTCTCTCTCACTTTCTTCTTGCCTTCACAAGGCTCCAGTCTGCTAAAGGCAGAACTCTGTCTGTGTATCACACAGAGCAACACGTCTCTTCTCAACAGAAGAGGTAATGAATAATGTGAGCAATGTTAATGTCATTGTTTTCCGTGATTTGTCAAGAAAACACTTTTGCAAGTTCATTCATGAAAAGGCAATAGTACATTCTCGGCGGAGCGGAATCGAAGCTCTATTATGTAAAAATGTGACACACTGGGAGAGTAAGAGGTATTAATAGTACTGTATCATATCATGCTGCCTCTCCCGGTCAACTGAGTCATTGTTTAGACAGCTCATATGAAGGGAACCCTTAAGGCTTCATTAAAATCTGATCAATAGGCCTGTGGCGGTGGATGGCAGTTTGTAGCGGTGGTGTGTGATATGTGTGTGTATGTGTGTGTGTCTTCCAAGCTTAGGTAGCCTCGCCAGAGGGAGAACAGTAACCAATTCAGAGCAGTGGGGAAGGGACAATTTGCATGCAATCAATAATAGTTGTTTTAAAGCAGAGCAATCAGGAGGCTGTGTTTTTAGGTCTCTGTTTCTGCTGGTTGGTTGATTGGCTTGGCTTGTACTCAACAGAGTAAAACTCTCAACACTGGGCTGTCAATCATCACTACAGCTCACACCACAGCTCTCAACATAGCTCACACCACAGCTCTCACCACAGCTTTATGTGCCCCCATTGACCAGGAACACACCAATTAGAGGGGCTTGCATTGCTGAGGTGCTACAGTACCTGAGGGAGAGAAACAGGTGTAATTGGACCCCTCAGCGATGAGGACAGGGGGGCTGCACAGGAGAGATAGGGGGGGGGGTAGAGTATCTGGTAGGAGATGATTAGTGAGACTTCTCCCAAACACCTCTGGGTATTTTGGAAGTTCTATCAGGATGAAAGAGAGAGTGTGGTCTATACACTGAAGTAGCATCCAATCACTGCAGTGCACCCGTTCCTCACTCTTCAGCTTCTTGTCCACTCTGTTCTCCACACTCCTATTCAGAGGTCATAGCAGTAGGAACCCTGAACCCAGTCTGAACTCAGTCTGAACCCATTAGGAACCCTGAACCCAGTCTGAACCCAGTAGGAACCCTGAACCCAGTCTGAACTCAGTCTGAACCCATTAGGAACCCTGAACCTAGTCTGAACAAAGTAGGAACACTGAACCCAGTCTGAACCCAGTAGGAACCCTGAACCCAGTCTGAACTCAGTCTGAACTCAGTCTGAACCCATTAGGAACCCTGAACCCAGTCTGAACCCAGTAGGAACCCTGAACCTAGTCTGAACAAAGTAGGAACACTGAACTCAGTCTGAACCCATTAGGAACCCTGAACCCAGTCTGAACCCAGTAGGAACCCTGAACCTAGTCTGAACAAAGTAGGAACACTGAACCCAGTCTGAACCCAGTAGGAACCCTGAACCCAGCACAGTTAGAATAAATCATGTCAAGAAAATATCCAAACAAGTCTTCAAGTGGAAACACACAACCTCTATATTCATGTCCTCTCTCTTGTGAGATCAATAGTGGAGAGTCTCATATGGTCCACATCGGGGTCAGTCTAACAGTCTGGGGACAGATTGCCTTTCACTGTCTGCATTCACTGTTACATGTTCCAGCCCAAATTTACCTGCCGCAAATTGAGCACTTGTCCTTGCCAGCAGCACTTTTATTATAGACAGTGAGGTGTACCCATATTGGTTTGGGGTCAGGAAAAGTGCAAACATGTTTTCCTTTGAATGAAATGTACTGATCTCAACTACAAGTGTAGCCCATCCTGGATACATACCACAGGAGAACGGAGCGAATGGAATGGTATCAACCACTTGTTCGAAGTATTTGATACCTTTCCACTTATTCCACTCCAGCCATTACCACGAGCCCATCCTCCCTAATTAACGTGCCACCAACCTCCTGTGCTGGATACAGAGAGGCTTCTAAACTCAAGATAGGGCTTTCATTTTATAGATTGCTTTATTGTCTTACAGGGCAGTAAAATTATAATTAAACGACATAAAAGGTTTCAATAGAACTGTCCCGATAATATGAAGGATTCTGCTATAGTGAAACAGTGTTGTGACAGTGGTCTGTCCTGAAGGACAGGGAGGGAAGGATTCTGCTATAGTGAAACAGTGTTGTGACAGTGGTCTGTCCTGAAGGACAGGGAGGGAAGGATTCTGCTATAGTGAAACAGTGTTGTGACAGTGGTCTGTCCTGAAGGACAGGGAGGGAAGGATTCTGCTATAGTGAAACAGTGTTGTGACAGTGGTCTGTCCTGAAGGACAGGGAGGGAAGGATTCTGCTATAGTGAAACAGTGTTGTGACAGTGGTCTGTCCTGAAGGACAGGGAGGGAAGGATTCTGCTATAGTGAAACAGTGTTGTGACAGTGGTCTGTCCTGAAGGACAGGGAGGGAAGGATTCTGCTATAGTGAAACAGTGTTGTGACAGTGGTCTGTCCTGAAGGACAGGGAGGGAAGGATTCTGCTATAGTGAAACAGTGTTGTGACAGTGGTCTGTCCTGAAGGACAGGGAGGGAAGGATTCTGCTATAGTGAAACAGTGTTGTGACAGTGGTCTGTCCTGAAGGACAGGGAGGGAAGGATTCTGCTATAGTGAAACAGTGTTGTGACAGTGGTCTGTCCTGAAGGACAGGGAGGGAAGGATTCTGCTATAGTGAAACAGTGTTGTGACAGTGGTCTGTCCTGAAGGACAGGGAGGGAAGGATTCTGCTATAGTGAAACAGTGTTGTGACAGTGGTCTGTCCTGAAGGACAGGGAGGGAAGGATTCTGCTATAGTGAAACAGTGTTGTGACAGTGGTCTGTCCTGAAGGACAGGGAGGGAAGGATTCTGCTATAGTGAAACAGTGTTGTGACAGTGGTCTGTCCTGAAGGACAGGGAGGGAAGGATTCTGCTATAGTGAAACAGTGTTGTGACAGTGGTCTGTCCTGAAGGACAGGGAGGGAAGGATTCTGCTATAGTGAAACAGTGTTGTGACAGTGGTCTGTCCTGAAGGACAGGGAGGGAAGGATTCTGCTATAGTGAAACAGTGTTGTGACAGTGGTCTGTCCTGAAGGACAGGGAGGGAAGGATTCTGCTATAGTGAAACAGTGTTGTGACAGTGGTCTGTCCTGAAGGACAGGGAGGGAAGGATTCTGCTATAGTGAAACAGTGTTGTGACAGTGGTCTGTCCTGAAGGACAGGGAGGGAAGGATTCTGCTATAGTGAAACAGTGTTGTGACAGTGGTCTGTCCTGAAGGACAGGGAGGGAGGGAAGTGATTAACGGCAATCAGTGAATTAATTAGTAGCCTCTGATATTGCATTGTACTTGAAGAATGTCAGACAATTTACATACTGGTACAGAGCTCTGCATTTGTGTATATCTGTGTGTGCCTGTGTGTGTGTGTGTGTGTGTGTGTGTGTGTGTGTGTGTGTGTGTGTGTGTGTGTGTGTGTGTGTGTGTGTGTGTGTGTGTGTGTGTGTGTGTGTGTGTGTGTGTGTGTGTGTGTGTGTGTGTGTGTGTGTGTGTGTGTGTGTGCGCACGTGTGTATGTGTGTGTGTATGTTTGTGTGTGTGCGCACGTGTGTTTGTGTGTGAGTAAGATCAGGATGAAGAAACCTGAGTTATCTCAGTGCAGTGTTTTTCTCCTCTCTCCCTGCAGAAGAGCAGGAGGACTGAGTGAAGATGCCCCTCACTGCCAGGCAGAGCAGCCAATCCTCTACCGGCTCTGCATTACCATAATAACATTGAAAAAGACATTGCAATGGAAATGGCTGCAACTGGGTGTCTGTGCTACATGCCAAACAAATGGAACAGGGCTTGTATGCCAGCATCACTATTCAGCTGCTACCCTGGTCCTTTCATTTTCCCCATCCACCTATGTTAGCCAGAGAGAGTAAACAGTGGCTTGTTCAGGAGAAAAATAGGATAACCTCCAACAAAGAGTCTATTGTGTTATTACTGAGAGACTGTAATGAGGTGGATTTCACAGTCACCAGTTCATGTTATTGCTGGCTCTGACATAGTTGTAGAAGTAATAGTCTTACAGGGGGCTTGTTGTTCCTGCTCTGTGGGCTCCTCTTCAGTCTTCAGAGGTTGACCTTTGATCTTGTAGACCAGGGCCAGCAGACGACCTTTAATAGACGTGTCCTGATCCTCATCCTCCTCCTCCATAGGGATTCCTACACAAACACACGGCATAATAAAACCAATATCCCACTCCTGGACAAATGTTGCTTCCTAGCGGTCAATCTAGCAGCATATTTCAGGTGTATTACAGGTTTTCTTTTGCTAGCGTTATTTTTTTCCTGTGTCTTTCCTTTTTATTTCCCTGCAGTCTCCCTTCTAAGGTGCTGCTTTATGTCAGAGTAGTGCAGCATGACTGTAGAATACATTACATTGGTATAGTACCCCCCCAGGACCAAGTCTTTAATTATTTAGCAAAACATTCAGACGTCATAGCAATCTGGAGAGGCAGTGAACTATAAGATATCTGCAGAGATAGAGAAGCCTTCCATTCTGCCGAGAAACACACCGGAAGCTCTATTACAATATCCCCCTGTAATTCCAACCAACCTGGGGAGCTCAGACAATAAACATACATCTACAAGGATACAGGATGAGAACAAGCTATATTACACAGTTGGTCAAGTAAAAATGCTATTATGTTGACTCCTGTTGTGTATGTTTTATCCAGTTCCTATTTGGACAAGCATTGTGTCCCCTTTGCTGTAAGTAATTACATCCCCAATGCTGGCTTTTTTGTTTTCAATGAATTCCACAGCTCATCTCTACGGTATCATTTTCCGCCACAGGCCATTTGAGGCTGACATTCATTTTTAATCCTAGTCAGATGGCAGGTCATAATCTCCAGGTCCAGACTGGTCATATAAAACCTGATGGTGTTCTTTACCACAGTGCAGCCGCAGCTCGTTGTGGAAGGCATAGAGCTCCTCCTGAATGTCCTCTGGACACGGGCAGTCCTCCCCCATACTGAAGTTCAACAGCATGTTAATCTGAAACACACATAGACTGTCATTTTGACCACATAACTGTACTACACAATGGCCCTACACACTTTATACATAAATAGTTCAGAGAAAATAGCAAAGCTTGTGTGCAGTAGGAGAAGTTGAAGGAGCCAGGTAAAAAGTCATTATAGTTTGTGAAAAGTGCTGAAGTGAGCAGGGAGCTTTGACCCTGAATTACTGTGGATGAGATGAGGGAATGAGGTGTTCTTCCCTCCTGTCTGGCAGGGTCGGGGGGGGGCGGGTCGTAAAGAGCCCTGGTAAACCTGAAGTGACAATGACACAGCAGACAGGGATGGATTCCCACAGCCTTGAGGCTGGGCAGCGAAGGGACATGCACAAATGAAAGATCTTTGGGGAGCTGTTAGACTGTTATAGAGCCGGTCACTAAGCCTCTCTCAGTAACTCCGGGCCAGCTGTGCTCTCCACAAATGAAAGAACCCAATGACACAAAACCAAAGGGAATTTAAGGAAAAGGAGGAAATCAATTACCCATGAATGTGGAAAAATGACTGAACACTCCCACAACTCCCCCCAAATACTCTCTTTTTAGTTTAGAGTGGAGAGGCGGCCAGAGGGTCACTTTGAAGTTTATGAGAACACTGTGCCCTTGTTGCAGTGTGTATGTGTGCGCACACTCGCTTAGGAGCAGCAGCCTGTCCTGTGTTAATGTGCAAACACTTCTATCTAATACTAGTGTAACAAGGTTAACACACACAGATGTCTGCAGTCATCCCAGTCCTCATGAAGTGGGCAGCATTTCAAAAAGCCTAACTCAATTACAGAGTTACGGCCACGTCCGAAAGTCTGTGAATAAAACTGCTTGCCTGTGACTTTCTCATACTATGACTCTACAGGAGAGAGATGATAAACTCACCATTACCTACATCTTTAACTAGGAGGCCATCTTAGGTTATTTCTATTTCACTGTGTACCTGTTCTTGGGGAGGGGAGCGGAACTCCTTGGTCTTCTTGGCGGTGACGGCAGCAGACATGTTGAGGGCCAGCATCAGCTCGTTGTACCTGAACTTCTGGTTGTACTGCAGCTTGGAGACAAAGCTGTCTGAGAAAGA
The DNA here is from genome assembly GCF_029448725.1 of Salvelinus fontinalis. Classification (NCBI taxonomy): domain Eukaryota; kingdom Metazoa; phylum Chordata; class Actinopteri; order Salmoniformes; family Salmonidae; genus Salvelinus; species Salvelinus fontinalis. Next base: position 25,570,552 of record NC_074679.1, on the reverse strand, counting down.
CACGATGGCCTCGATGCGATGCTTCAGCTCACAGTCACAGAAGTAGTGAAGCAGCTCACACATCTACGAGAGAGAAAAACACATAGAGACAATCTGTCAGCCTCCACATTCAACATCAGCTGGGATTTGGACACACAGAAATTCATTTTTATGTTGTATTTTTATTTAACCTTTATTTACCTACGCAAGTCAGTTAAGAACAAATTCTCATTTACAATGACAGCCTACCCCGGCCAAACCCTAACCCGGACGACACTGGGCCAATTGTGCGCTGCCCTATGGAACTCTCAATCACGGCCGGTTGTGATAAAGCCTGAAATCGAACCAGGGTCTGTATTGACGCCTCTAGCACTGAGATGCAGTGCCTTAGACCGCTGCATCTAATGACCCATACTGTACCTGAGTGGACTCATGAGAAGAGAAATCACTGATACAGAGACATTACATGGTTAAGTGACTTTGGAAGGGACTATAAATGTCAGTGCATTTTGCAGAGCATGTGATTGAAAGACTAGCTGAAGCAGTGTCTCTGTCTCAGTAACCATGTTACCTGTCGTTTGACTGGCTCAGGCAGCCTCTTCTCCAGCAGACCTTTGATTGGCTGCTTGGCCTCTTTGGCAGCCTCCTCCTCCCCGGCCTCCACCGCCTTCTCCTCGGCACCTGTAAGTCCCTCCTTCTCCGTGGCCTCCGTCACCGCGGCGGCCGCCTCCTCGTGATGCACCGCGAACACGTTGGGGTCGATGAGCAGCAGGATCTTATGAACGTCCTGACTGCCCAGCACGCCCATGGTGAGCAGCGTGCCAATCAGCCTCAGGATAGGCACAAACTGGTACTCCACGCTGCCCCCTACAGGGTCTCTGATGTGATGCCCACCGCCCTGCACGGCCTCGGTCAGCATGGTGATGGCCTTCTCCTTCAGGGCATCCAGTGGGATCTGGGGGCTGTACAGCTGCTGCTCCCTCTTGGTACTGATGAAACAGGGAGGGTAGAAGTTGAGCCGGGGCTTCAGGGAGGTGCTGAGGCCCACCCCGGGAGGAGAGTGGTGCTTGGTGGCGTCGGAGAACAGGCGGATGCTGCGCGTCTCGGCGGTGACGGGGATAATGAACTCGTTGTTCATCATGAGGCGGGCCTCCTTGGCCGTCTCCAGATGAACACTGATCAGGACGTTGTAGAAGCCCTCACGCAGCATGCCTGACAGATACTGGTTGTCGATGGTGTAGAGCAGCTGGGATTGGTCTAGGTGGCTGCAGAGGGCGTGTGCTACACGGGTATTGCCCAGTGCACACAGGGCACAGTAGAGCTTCAGGGTGTGGTAGTGGAACGTCCTCAGGTCCTCCTGCTCAGACAGCTCCATGATGTCAACACACCTGGGGGGAGGTCAATGGGGTTCAGTACAATGGTCAAACACAGAATGTCAGTATACAGGAGCGCTTATGTCCTCAACCAGGGTGTGTGTGCTGCCTCTGTGTATGTGTGTACAGTATGTATAAGCACATGTAAATGTCTACCTGTTCTCCTCAGGTATGTGCACAGCCAGCATCTGGAGGGGCTCCAGACACTGCACCCCCCAGCCGTGTCTCTCACTGACCCTGGCTGTCTCCACCTTTAGGAAGGTGTTGGGCATGCGGCTCCACAGCACTGAGTTGATGGTCTGGACGTCCAGCCTCGGAGGGCACTGAGGCACTGGGTTCTTATGCTCACTCTTAAAGATGGCCGCCGACAGAGGCATGGTGTTCTGTAGAGGTCAGAGGTCACACAGAGCAACGTTGTGGTCCGCACAGTCGATTGTATACCAGTAGAACAGGGGAAAGATTGAACACACTTTAGGTCAGGAAAGTAGCGATTGGAATCGAGTTACTCTACCTTTATCTTGGCCAGCTCAAACTGGAAGAGATTGGGGCTGGTCGGTCGCACAAACACAGCAGGAAACAGCTTTGTGTTGGGTTCCACCTGGAGAAGAAACAGCACAACATTAATGTAAGACGTTTGCAGACAGAAAAGGCGCAGTAATAGAGGGTGACTTAGAGAGCAGCTTGGAAGTGAAAGCAGTGAAAGTGCATGATGTTCCGTAGCTATCTGACTCGGTGTGTTTGTGTGTGTGTGTGTGTGTGTGTGTGTGTGTGTGTGTGTGTGTGTGTGTGTGTGTGTGTGTGTGTGTGTGTGTGTGTGTGTTTCTGTGTGTGTGTGTGTGTGTGTGTGTGTGTGTGTGTGTGTGTGTGTGTGTGTGTGTGTGTGTGTGTGTGTGTGTGTGTGTGTGTGTGTGTGTGTGTGTGTGTGTGTGTCTATGTGCGTTGGTGTCAGGTCAGGCGTTGCTGAAAGAGACTAGGGAAGAGGCTGGCAGGATGACTCAGAACAGTTTAAAAGCTCACCGTCTTTCTGCGACTGGAGAAATGAAGAAGATCATGCCCTACAAAGGGGAGATTTTTTTCTCTGTTTTGAGAGTACATACAGAGACAGCCAGACGCTGGGTTAAGAGCTGGCAGGCAGGACAGACAGCCCCTACCCTACTTCTGAGCCCGAGGCAGGAGGACTGAGTGACTATTACAATGAGTAATGAAGAGATCAGGACAGAATGATATGTTTCTAGAGATGATGCAGGTCTGATAAGAGGCAGACTGCATGATGGGACAGATACTGTTGGGCTGATAGCAGCAGAAAGGAGTCTGAAGCGATAAAGTGTGATAGGAGAGAGACTGTACAGAGACACTCTGTGTAGTTGGCAATGCAGTACCTGGTAGGAGGTGGCCAGCTCCTTGCCGTTGACAGTGAAGGTCACCAGACCAGTGGCTAGGTCAATGAGGCAGCCTATCTCCAGGTCCACATTACTGCGACTGGACGAGTGGCCTGAGCTGGTGGCATCCCCTCCCCACACCATGTAGCAGTTACTCCTCCTCACACTGGGGAATGGTGAGGGAGGAAGAGGGGAAGAAAAGAAGAGAGAGATGGGTATTTGATTAGCACTGATCATTACTGTTGATACCGACATGAGGATGAGGGTTTCCTTAACAACATGCTTACCTCTCGTGGACCCGCCCACGCTCGTCTCCAAGGGTAACTGTCACCGTCCGGTTCTTACTGAGGTTGAAGTGGTTGCTATAGTAATGGTAGTCAGGGGTGACCCAGCCCACCCACACGCAGGATGGATCCTGACCAGCGAATACCCTGACAGAGTAGTAGTACTGCAAGACAACATGGTGGCAGGTTAGCTTGATCTACAACACCTGAAGTCTATAATGGTGACATTATACCAAGCACCATCAGTAGCTGTTTATGATCTACTTCATACCGTGGTGATGTTGCTGTAATCTGTTCCTCTTATTCCGTCATGACTGTGCCTCATGGACTTCAGTGGATGTCTACAAAGAAAACATGAGCGTTGAAGAAACATTTAAAATGTGAGAAGATAAAGTACTTTTAGAGGTTGTGTTTGTGTTGCACAACAGTGAATGTGTTCAGAGGTCTGACCTGTGTTTGAGTTTGAGGGACTCGTGCTCTTCGTGCACTCCGTTCATGTCCATGACTGGGCTGGTCTTGAAGAAGGGGTGGAACTCCACAGGCATGCTCAGACGACAGTATACCATGTCACCATTACTGTTCTGGGTCCCAAAAGTCCTGTGACTCACCTTCAGACAGGGAGGGCTGTCGATGGTGCCATCTATTCTGGTCACCTGGCATAGATAAAAAAAGATTGCCAGTTAATTTACTCATTCTAAACAATATAGTGAAATAGCCTATTATCTTCACCTTCTGTGGACCTCTACATGTACGTACAGTTGAAGTTGGAAGTTTACATACACTTAGGTTGGAGTCAATAAAACTCATTTTTCAACCACTCCACAAATTTCTTGTTGACAAACTATAGTTTGAGCATGACACAAGTAATTTTTCTAACAATTGTTTACTGACAGATTATTTCACTTATAATTCACAGTATCACAATTCCAGTGGGTCAGAAATTTACATACATTAAGTTGACTGTGCCTTTAAACAGCTTGGAAAATTCCAGAAAATTATGTCATGGCTTTAGAAGCTTCTGATAAGCTAATTGACATAATTTGAGTCAATTGAAGGTGTGGATGTATTTCAAGGCCTACCTTCAAACTCAGTGCCTCTTTGCTTGACATCATGGGAAAATCAAAAGAAATCAGCCAAGATCTCAGAAAAAAATTGTAGACCACAAGTCTGGTTCATCCTTGGGAGCAATTTCCAAACACCTGAAGGTACCACGTTCATCTGTACAAACAATAGTACGCAAGTATAAACACCATGGGACCACGCAGCCATCATACCGCTCAGGAAGGAGACGCGTTCTGTCTCCTAGAGATGAACGTGCTTTGGTGCGAAAAGTGCAAATCAGTCCCAGAACAACAGCAAAGGACCATGTGAAGATGCTGGAGGAAACAGGTACAAAAGTATCTATATCCAAGTAAAACGAGTCCTGTATCGACATAACCTGAAAGGCCGCTCAGCAAGGAAGAAGCCACTGCTTCAAAACCGCCATAAAAAAGCCAGACTACGGTTTGCAACTACACATGGGGACAAAGATCGTACTTTTTGGAGAAATGTCCTCTGGTCTGATGAAACAAAAATAGAACTGTTTGGCCATAATGAACTTTAAGTTCCTGACTGATGTCTTGAGATGTTGCTTCAATATATCCACATAATTTTCCTTCCACATGATGCCATCTATTTTGTGAAGTGCACCAGTCCCTCCTGCAGGAAAGCACCCCCACAACATGATGCTGCCACCCCCGTGCTTCACAGTTGGGATGGTGTTCTTTGGCTTGCAAGCCTCCCCCTTTTTCCTCCAAATGGGTCTTCCAAATGGACAATGACCCCAAGCATACTTCCAAAGTTGTGGCAAAATAGCTTAAGGACAACAAAGTCAAGGTATTGGAGTGGCCATCACAAAGCCCTGTCCTCAATCCTATAGAAAATTTGTGGGCAGAACTGAAAAAACGTGTGCGAGCAAGGAGGCCTACATACCTGACTCAGTTACACCAGCTCTGTCAGGAGGAATGGGCCCAAATTCATCCAACTTATTGTGGGAAGCTTGTGGAAGGCTACCCAACACATTTGACCCAGTTAAACAATTTAAAGGCAATGCTACCAAATACTAATTGAGTGTATGTAAACTTCCGACCCACTGGAAATGTGATGAAAGAAATAAAAGCTGAAATTAATCATTCTCTCTACTATTATTCTGACATTTCACATTCTTAAAATACAGTGGTGATCCTAACTGGGATAAGACAGGGAATGTTTACTCGGATTAAATGTCAAGATTTGTGAACAACTGAGTTTAAATGTATTTAGCTAAGGTGTATGTAAACTTCCGACTTCAACTGTATATTACAATATTGATTTTGTGATTGATTTTGATTTTCTAAAAGATATTATTGTCTGTCTTACCATTATGTGGTTGTTGTTCTTTGGCACATTGAAAAAGGTGGGGAGGCGTTTGCTGAACCACATGGTGACCTCACGGTTCATGTTGACAGCAAAGGGTTCAAAGCCCTCCTGGAGACCACACATGGTGTAGTACTTAAAGGTACTGGCATCCTTCCCCAGGTTCATACGACCCACCTGGGACAGGCCCAGACTACATACTGGGATAAAACCTGAGAGACAGAGACAGAGAGAGATGAGGGAGAGATAGAGAGAGAGAAGGGGGAGAGGGAGAGAGGGGTGGAGGGGGGTGAGAGAGAGAGAGAGAGAGAGAGAGAGAGAGAGAGAGAGAGAGAGAGAGAGAGAGAGAGAGAGAGAGAGAGAGGAGAGAGAGGAGAGAGAGAGAGAGAGAGAGAGAGGAGAGAGAGAGAGGGAGAGAGAGAGAGAGAGAGAGAGAGAGAGAGAGAGAGAGAGAGAGAGAGAGAGAGAGAGAGAGAGAGAGAGAGGAGAGAGAGAGAGGAGAGAGAGAGAGAGAGAGAGAGAGAGAGAGAGAGAGAGAGAGAGAGAGAGAGAGAGAGAGAGAGAGAGAGAGAGAGAGAGAGCACCTGTCACACACACAGCGGGGGGAGGGTCAAATCTATCCAAGCCAATTTAGAAGTGTCACATTATATAAAGGTAATTCCATAATGGGGAGGCAATGATTTTGCACTCATTTTCTCAGCATGGTGGTTTTAGGTTAACTTGTCAGCATGTCTGTCAGTGATCTGGCGGCACAGAGACATAAGAGAGGGAGCAGAGCTTAGAGAGGTCCCTGACACACACTCTTCATCCTCTGTCTCACACACACACTGCTGGCTGTTTTACATACTCACCATCTTCAGTCTCACACACTGCTGGCTGTTTTACATACAGTACTCACCATCTTCAGTCTCACACACTGCTGGCTGTTTTACATACAGTACTCACCATCTTCAGTCTCACACACTGCTGGCTGTTTTACATACAGTACTCACCATCTTCAGTCTCACACACTGCTGGCTGTTTTACATACAGTACTCACCATCTTCAGTCTCACACACTGCTGGCTGTTTTACATACAGTACTCACCATCTTCAGTCTCACACACTGCTGGCTGTTTTACATACAGTACTCACCATCTTCAGTCTCACACACTGCTGGCTGTTTTACATACAGTATTCACCATCTTCAGTCTCACACACTGCTGGCTGTTTTACATACAGTATTCACCATCTTCAGTCTCACACACTGCTGGCTGTTTTACATACAGTATTCACCATCTTCAGTCTCACACACTGCTGGCTGTTTTACATACAGTATTCACCATCTTCAGTCTCACACACTGCTGGCTGTTTTACATACAGTATTCACCATCTTCAGTCTCACACACTGCTGGCTGTTTTACATACAGTATTCACCATCTTCAGTCTCACACACTGCTGGCTGTTTTACATACAGTATTCACCATCTTCAGTCTCACACACTGCTGGCTGTTTTACATACAGTACTCACCATCTTCAGTCTCACACACTTACCGTCCTCCGTCTCGAAGTCGGCGAAGCAGAGCTCGGAGCCCTTGTTGGTGATGAGGATCTCTCCATTGAGGGTGAAAATCATAGACTTGTCTTCCATGTTGATCATGCAGCCCACCACATCCCCCGCCTGCCAACAACGCCCAAAGAAACGGCTGCCCATGTTCAGACGGTGGCCCTGAAGATAAAAACACACACACACACACACACACACACACACACACACACACACACACACACACACACACACACACACACACACACACACACACACACACACACACACAGTCAGCCTAACCTTTGCAATCTTACTCAATCTTAAATTATAGGACTAACAAAAAAATCTATTCTCCAGTGTATCCTATCATCAGCTAACATTAACACAAAGTTACACGGTCACTCTATGAGTACATGATGTTCAATGATGTAGGAAGAAGGAGGGAGGGTTCACCTTGTATCCATCGAAGACGAAGGCTAGCTCATCAGTACCCAGCTCTACATCAGGCTTACATCCAGGTCTGGCCCAGCCCACACGCATGTCACCTCCCGTCACCGCCTCAAACTCAAAGTACCACTTCCCTGTCAGCACCGCATACGTTCTCTCCACGCGGAAGAAGCGTATTTTGTCGATGCTCAGTCTCTCCACCACGTGGCCTGCTGGGTGGGAGGACAGCCACAGTATCAACACAGGAAGTCTTCTACTGTTTTATACATCCTAACCATGGATGTCAGCATGGGTTTGTGTGGTAATGATAACTTACCACAATCCTGGTCGGGAGGTTCGATGTTGTATCCGTATCCAATCAGAGTGCGGATGGCCTCACGGAGGCTATCCCTGTTGGACTTTTTAGTGCGCTCGTCTAAAAAAGAATATGGCACCAGGCGAGGGTTCCTCTTACTCTTCACATCCTGCATTGAGAAAAGACAGGCACAGTTAGAATCACACACACACACACACACACACACCACTCCAGGGACATGCTCTAGGCCATTCCCTAAGGATCATTGAGTGTTGATGTTATTACTATGACTCTATACTCTGTGAATCCTTTCAGCATCATTCCTCACTCTGCAGGAGGTGGTGGAGGTGGTGGAGGTTGTGTCCCATTTAGCATTTTTTTGTGGCTTGCATAGAGATAGGGTCATTGTTTTGTCTGTGTTATAAAACCTTTGTGTGGTACTGTATGAGCTGGGATAGTATGAACCTGCAGTCCTTTCACAAAGACTTAACACAGATGACTGTGTGCTTTACCTGCTGAATGCCGTAGGTCCAACCCTGTTTGATCCTGTCCTTGGCCCACACATTGTGGGCGTTCTCCGCCAGTTTCTCCACCAGGAGCTCCTGACCCGGGGTCACTTTCACGTCAGACAGCTCCAGCGGTGTGGGCTTGTAACCATTCGACATCATGTAGCTTCAATCAAAACAGGACATTATCAAGATTAACCCCTGGACAAAACACACATATGTCTAGATGTTTCACATTTCTACTATTCTATACAGAACACGTCTACATATCTAGAAGTTGGTATATAATGTATTGGGTTATTGATGTTGTCCATTCTCTGTCCATTCCATCCTCTGTTACTCTACAGTACACTTACTTTTTTGGGAGTTTGATCTTCTTCAGGTCCTCTTCAGCGTTGGCGTTGACCTGGACAACATGGCAGCCTAATGCCAGCAGGGTCCTGTGAAGAGACACACATATTAACACTCCCCAACCTGGGGATTAGATCTGTCTACACAGGATCAGCTCTTAGTACGTGACAGTTTAAGACACTCACATTGCCTGCACACTCTACTAAATACTATAATCAGCAGGCATAATGTTATGATACTAGGTCTGGTGGGTTTCTGCCCTATTTCTACATCACACAGACTGGCAATAGAACCAACGTGAAGAGAGTAATGATTTGTTCAATCTTGCATGTCCTTGTCCATTATGAAACCATAGATATCCCCTTAAAGACGTATTAAGGAAGAGTTATTCACTAGGTACTACTATCAGCAGGATCTCATTGCTTTGTCATAGTAAGAGGACAAAGGAGAGATGTGGTGTGATTGCAGAATGGCGGGGCTGCTCTTTCGGGGCCCACGTTGTCTGTTTCTGTTGTGTCAATGTCACTGTAGATGAACGTTAATCAAACCAGTCTTTACCGCCCTCTCTAATCACACACACGCATCACTCACACACACTTCTCTGTCTCTTGAAACGTTTGTTTCTCAGCGTCAGTGTGGGCTGTCAGTGGATCAATAGCAGATGTCCTACGGTGATAGGTGGGTGATGTCAGGAACACTGGGGTGTTTTAGGTGCTGAGAGCCCAGCAGGAGAGAGCCTTCAGTCTACATCCTGACTGAGCCCCTGGTTCACCCACAGCTTCTGTCACATCTCTCTCCTTGTCTTCCTCCTTTCCTCAGTGGGTCTAATATCGTGTTACTTATAATGCAGGACTTACTTCAAGGTTTCAGTTGACATCTGCAGGTTGTAATTCTTTTCTGTTTCAGGTAGTTTGGAAAAATCCACAAGGCAGGGGTGATGTCGCTTATTATCGTCCCTTATCTGAGAAACACATAGAAATAATTGTTGACGTATGAATATTTCAGTTACTGTACATGTATTGAAGAAGAGGGGCAGAAATACTCAAAAATAAAAATATATATAAAAAAACACAATAGACAACTATATGTATAATTTGAATCACAATGAAGGTAATTGTGAATCAACAGAGGAGTAGGTATGTTGTCTCCTTAATTACAGAGAGCTACTGGTGTACTGGAGTGACAACATGATCTAGTCTAGTGGACATGTTATGAATGTAGTTGGAGGAGCATGTTTTCTTGGAAGATAGAGAGATGTGAGTCTGCATTACCAAGTGAGATATGTCATTCTATTCTTGACTGCTGTGTTTTACGCCAAATAATCCGTTTGGCTGTTCTCTGCAGCCCAAGCAGTATTACATCCATGTTGACCAAGAAAACATTTACACATACATGGCTATTTGTGTGCTAAATGAACACCAGGCAGCTCTTTTGTGAATAGTACAGAGTTTCCTGCAGCCTATTACAGTCCATTCAAAGAGGGCTGTGCTAGAGGACAAAGAAGTACATGTCATTCTTAATAGCCTCCATATGAGTCACACGTCTTGTTTAAGACCCTTTTTATACTTTCAATGGCCCATACTGATACACCTATTATAACTATGCTATACCTGTCTAGACTCAGATTAGGAAGTGCGTCAGGTAGCTCTACCCCATAGCAACCCCAGCAACTACACCTCTCACCTCTTTATTAAGCACTGGAGCTGTGCTCTATGGAGAGTGGAATACAATACCAGGTACTGTATGAGTTCGGTTCAGCCTGGCTTCAGCACACTGATGTCTCCCTGGTGAAGCTAGCTCTATAGCCGGCCAGGACAATGTCACCTGGCCCGAGCTAACAAGGTCTCGTTAAAATCACATATAAAAGCCGACCTGGTATGTCTGAGGTGCAGAATTCTGTTTTAATGAATGAGAGAGAACTTGACCCCGGCGTAATAGATGTCCTCACCCCAAATAAAAGGCTTTATTAAGATGTTGGAACTGAAGGAATGGCTGGCTGTTCTGTGGGTGGAGAAATCCCACCGTCACAGTGGAGTTTACAAATGGGGATAGGGTGGATGAAGGGACTGGAGGACTGAGAGAATCATTCCGTAAGACTGAGAGAACAGGGGGGTCTACTCTAAACTCCATCACTTTTGTAATATAGACATAAGAGCTGTGTTGCATATTGTTTCTGGTATTGATTGTCTGCACCTTTAAGGGCAGTAGGGCACAACAGAGCAGTGTTCAGAATGTTTTTACGTTCTGGAACGTTCAGAACGAATTTATGTTCTGGAACGTTCAGAACGTTTTTACATTCTGGAACGTTTTGACGTTCTAAAACGTTTTTACGTTTTGGTTTACATTCAAAACGTTTTTACGTTCTAAAACGATGTTATGTTCTGGAACGTTCAGAACATTTTACGATCTAGATTACGTTCAGAACGTTTTTACGTTCTTGAACATTCAGAACGTTTTTACATTCTGGGACGTTCAGAACGTTCTGGGACGTTCAGAACGTTCTGGGACGTTCAGAACGTTTTTACGTTCTGGGACGTTCAATTAAGAGGAAACGGTGCTGTTCTGAACGACCAGTTGAAAAACATGGAGGGGTTGGATTGTGGGTTGGAGAAAGCTGTCAGCATTGCGACTGCCTTTAAATACGTCACTCACTGCAACAAGCCACACCTCTCCACTCCCACCAAACGGGAGCAAACGTCCATCAAAGTCTGCTCAAGAACGTACAAGAACGTTTTGGAGAAACGTGTCACTCAGTACAAACCGTCCCACAACATAGCAAACGTTCAAGCGAACTGAACGCACCTCAGGTCACTTTGGCAATCATCTACTCACATGAAACCAAGAAACACTCACCCAATTGTTATTTCAGTAGGACTTGATGAATTAGTGTCCAGTTTAATAATCTGGAATTAAACTATCAAGAGAGAAATAAAAAGACCCCTCATAAATTCTATTCCATCAGTAATGTGTCCATTGAAATGGCCAAAAATGTCCTGCTGTGCCCTTGGCTAAAACAATTTCATTGTAACTCAATAAAGGGATAGTTCGGGATTTTGGCAATGAGGCTCTTTATCTACTTCCCAAGATTAGTTTAACACGAAGACTGGAAGTGCTAGCTGTGCTGTACCTGAATACTTCCAGTCTTCTTTGTGCTAAGCCAGTTAGCATTGGCTCATGAAATTACCTCTAACTTCCTTCTTAATGAATGCAGAGACATAAAAATGGTATCCATGAGTTAATCTGACTCTAGGGAAATAAATAAAGGGCTTCGTTGCCAAAATCCCGAACTATCCCTTTAAGAACACAAAAAATATGATTCTGTCGCCTACAAACAAACTATAATGAAGTCTCTAGAATGAATGGTATGAGGAGCACAATGGGAGAAAGACAGGAGTATTCTTCACTTACCCTCTGTTTGGTTTGTACCGCAAATTATAAAAGAGAAAGCAAAATGGTGTACAGGCTTGTTTTGTTGCTTTAATGATGGTAGAACTTGTACGATTAGTTTAGGGTTAATGCATTTCACATAGATCAATTACAGTATATTGATAATTGTTTAACACAAACAAAAATGTGAAACTGATGTGTACTGTATTTCATAATACAATTTTATTCATGTTTATATTGGCTGAAATTATCAGCTGAGTGATAACCCATTTAGTGTATCATGTCTTTCCTATGTATGCCAATGACATGGACTGTCCAAAAGGGTTTGCCAGTGCTCTGTGACTCTATTCTCTCCATCAGTGTTAAAGAGGTCTCCTACCTTCCCATAAGACCAGCCCAGTTCTATCTTGTTCATGCCCCACAGCTCGTGGATATTCTCAGCCAGTCTGTCCCGGACCTTCTCCAGGTATGGCGGCATGACGATCTGAGAGACAGAGAACACAAAGAATCTGTGTCGTAGATAAACAGCATCTGTTTGTAGACAGTACAGCAGGCTTATGTCATCAATCATACATTTTTGGATATTTGGAAACCCTTCCTCTGTAGGTATGATTGTACAACATCCTTACAAACATGCAGTATAATCACTGTAACTGTGTTTCAGATGAGCCATGTCACAGTTAATATGAGGATTCTGAGCTGAATGCCATACCCCTGTTACCTGACTGGTCTCCACAGGGGTGGGTATGAAGGAGGCCTGGGACATGAACTGTGTGGTCCCCAGCAGGTCTCGGACCCCCTCCATGTCCCTCTTGTACTCCTTCACTGGCTCCACCTTCATCTTCTCCTTAGGGAGCAGGGCCTCGTAACACGGAGCGTAGCCTGACGGAGGCAGGAACTTGAAGTCGCCATGACGACCGCCCAAAAGGAAACGCACCCTGAGGGAGAGGGGGACTTAGTCAATTAGTGTGTTCAGTATGTGCATGAGCTTGAAAGTGATGAAGGTGGTTGATGGGTTGATTTTGGTGGAGGGGTTAGAGGAAAGGATTAGAGCATAGCATAGAGCCACTGAGCCCCAGCCAAGCTCCAACCGAGCCCCAGCCAAGCTCCAACCGAGCCCCAGCCCAGCTCCAACCGAGCCCCAGCCCAGCTCCAACCGAGCCCCAGCCCAGCTCCAACCGAGCCCCAGCCCAGCTCCATCCGAGCCCCAGCCCAGCTCCAACCAAACCCCAGCCAAGCTCCAACCGAACCCCAGCTCCAACCGAGCCCCAGCCAAGCTCCAACCGAGCTCCAGCCCAGCTCCAACCGAGCCCCAGCCAAGCTCCAACCGAACCCCAGCTCCAACCGAGCCCCAGCCCAGCTGTAACCAAGCCCCAGCTTCAGCCCAGCTCTAACCAAGCCCCAGCTCCAACCGAGCCTCAGCCCAGCTGTAACCAAGCACCAGCTTCAGCCCAGCTCTAACCAAGCCCCAGGCCCAGCCCAGCTCCAACCGAGCCCAAGCCTAGCTCCATCCAAGCCCTAGCCCAGCTCCAACCGAGCCCCAGCCCAGCTCCAACCGAACCCCAGCTCCAACCGAGCCCCAGCTCCAACCGAGCCCCAGCCCAGCTGTAACCAAGCCCCAGCTTCAGCCCAGCTCTAACCAAGCCCCAGGCCCAGCCCAGCTCTAACCGAGCCCCAGCCCATCTCTAACCAAGCCCCAGCTGAGCCCAGTAGAACAGAGAGTGACTATGACTTACCCCACACTGAGAATGATGCAGCATTTCAGCCCACTACTCAGCAGCCCTCCTGGGCCCTGTCTGAAATAGCAGCTGAAATAGTAGTGATGATGACGTATTCACTCCAAGTCCATTCTGAGTGAAGTGCACCAATCAATTATTAACAAGTGTCGCTGCACAGTGACTGGCTGTGCCATGGCATAGCATGGCCAGCAGTTCAGAGCACAAGAAATGTTCAAGCCTCACAGGGTTCCTTATTTACATTATCTGATGTGGCCTGCGTCTCGTGACATCATACACACAGACAAATGCAGAATAACGCTGACAGAATTTCTATAAATATGAGGTTATGTTCATTTTGTTTAACGCTTCCTAAAATTTGATTGTGGTAATTGATATACAGTGTAGCTTGCAGCCCTGGGTGGAATTTGATGTGAACGGAAATGTCTGGAACTGTCAAGCGTCACATCTCAGCACAGAGTAAGGTTCAGAATAGTAAAATGCCATTTTGCTGCAAAAACGGAGTCGATCATGAAATCCTGGAAAGCTTGCTGGGGCCTGAAATTTCATTTAGCAGACGTCATTCATATCATCTGAAGTTGCCATGGCAACAGAAGTGGGTAAGATGGCCTCTACCTGCATCTGAGCCCTTAAGGATTAATACAGTATATAGAGGAAATGATGTAGGGAGGGATTAGATGGATTTTCATGCAGACTAGAGAGAGGAGAGGAAGATATTTGAAGAGAGTGCTCTGTAGGTGTGTATACATGTTCATTCATGTTAATGACATAGGTGTGTGTCTAAGACAAACACATACTTGACGCCAGCAGAGAAGCTGACAACAGGGAAGAAGAGTCCATCGATGTTGAAGTTCTCGAACATGCCCTGTACGGGCTGTCCATTGATCCTGAAGGAGATGCTGGGAGCTCCCAGGTCCAGACAACAGCTCACCACATCCTCAGAGGTCAGGATGTGTTGGTTAATAGAAGCCACCGCCCGGGAGATACGACCTGCAATAAACCAGTGTCAGCACTTAAATATGACCTACAAGACACACACACATGAACACACACTCTTTGGGCAGAGCAGACCGATTTACCCTGTAGGACACACACTGTCTAGACACAATCTGGTCTTAGCCCTGGGTTACTTCTCATCATTTATGAATCAGGTGACATAATGTGGAGCAGCTAGGTTAAGATGAAAGCAAACATCTACTGCGGATACCCACCTGACCAGAGATGAAGTCCGTCAAAGCCGTAAGAGTAGAGGTCGTCCCCCACCCCGTTGCCCCCCCAGCCCTCCCCTCCACCAGGGTAAGGGGCGTAACCCTTGTTGGTGGCCCAGCCCACACGCAGGTGAGAGGGGTCGCTGGTCAAGAAGTGGTCCACCTGGTCAATCATCAGCTCGTAGTACCACTTCTTATACTGGGCCGAGCCCTCACTCACTCCCAGGAAGATGTTGGGCCTCATGCTGCCAAGTATCAGAGACTCGGATTAGGGCTTAATCATATAATTGTGATCAATGTTTCTTTAGGCACTATGCACAATCCCATCAAACAAACACAGCAAAGAGAAGAATATCCAACACTATCACTCTTACATTACAAGCAGTAGTGCATTAATCTAATTATACCGGGCTGGGATTGGATGGCTTGTTACCTTTGGACGTCATTGACCAATCGGGTCTGGAGAAGCAGATCTCTTTTAGGGAGTAGGTGATCACAGATAAGATTCTGATTGGCTCTTACAGCCACCCCGTTACACACACAGAGAGAGCAGAGCACATCCAGAATCTGCAGGTTGAGGAGAGAAAGGGAGAGAGAGGAAGAGGGGGTGAATACAGCAGCTCCCTAATCACTGTGTACAGAATACAGCTCATCTAACCCATTCAAACCCTGAGAGGGAGAGACAGGGAGAGAGAGGACTAAGGACTATCAGCTCATCCGTAGTCCTTTTTCATGTTGCTATTAGAGGGAGAACCTTTTTATGCAGCTATTAATGCAGCCAGCCATAATTACTGAGAGATGCTAATCAGGGTGAAACCATATCCAGTAATATAATTTTGATGCATGGGGGCCCAACCTGGCTTTACAAAGCAGAGGAATTAAATGGGCAAGGAACGGCAGCCAAGAGCGCCAGGCCAAGACCTGTGCTTTATTATCCGCCGCTTCATAAGGGACCACAGCCAAATGATACATCGACTGTGATTTATGACAAAGGAGATGACAGCCCACTGGAGAGCAGGTTGACGTTTATTGTCATGAATCTTGCCTTGGAGGCAGAACTGAGTGGTTTTCACTAGATGGGCCAGCTGCAAAGTCAAAATTGGCTATATTGTAAAAATGTATGAAAACCAAAATTTGCTTAATTTAATGGTGGACTATGCAGAAATCGCTCTGCCATTTTCTGGTTGCTAAAATTCTAATAGTTTTTCCTAATTTCAGTTTATGTGACAAAACAAGCAAGTATAGTGTAGAGAATCATTGTACCATCTAAACCGCTGTGAAATATATTTTCCATAACCAAAAATATTATATTTTCAGCTGTTTGAAGCTGGAGTACAAAACTGAAAATAAAACACACAAAAACTAAACTTAATTACAGGAAGCATAGAAATAGACAATAACAGATCAATCTACCACTTCTTAGACTTGCTTTCAATGAGAATGACAGATCTATAATGCACATTTCTATGTGAATTTGGTTGGGTTGTCAAAACAGTTTGCAGATTTCAAATCAAATCAAACTTTATTTGTCACATGCATGTGTAGACAGCATGTGTAGACCTTACCGTGAAATGCTTACTTACAAGCCCTTAACCAACAGTGCAGTTCAAAAAAGAGTTAAGAAAATATTTACCAAATAAACTAAAGTAAAAAATAAGAAAAAGTAACACAATAAAATAACAATAACGAGGCTATATACAGAGGGTACCGGTACCGAGTCAATGTGCGGGGGTACAGGTTAGATGTAAGGTTAGGGTTAGCCATTAGGTTTAACAGCATGGTTAAGGTTAGGGTTAGGTTTAAAATCTGATTGTAATACTTTGTGGCTGTGCCAGTTAGTGACCACTCTGCAGAGCTGCCTCCAGGACAAGATTCCTGACAATAAATGGCAACCTGCCGCTGGAGATCTAATTTCAATGCAAACATATTGATCTCTATACACATAACAACCAAATGCCCAGCCCCAACAAGAACTCATCAACTCTCTGCAGCCCTGTCAGCACTGGGTGTACTAATAAAACGCAGGCTCATGAGTGAATTACTGTGCTTTATAAGTAACTGTGGTCAAGCTGTTGGGATGGACAAATGGTATCAAAATAACAAACAATGTCGCTACATCCACTTGATCATGGTGATATTTGATACAGCTCCTCCTCCTGTTTCAGCTCACCTTGTGGTTGCGTCCATGTTTGTAGAGCAGGGAGATGATGGACTTGATGTGTCCTCTCTGGATGATATTTAAAGCCTCCGGGCTCTCAGTTAGAATGCAGTGGAGAACCTCCAGTATGCCTGCCGTGGCCACAGAGAACAAGGGAACAAGACACGAAAGGACGTTCCTTAAACACATGTTTCTGGGTATGACGATACATAGTAAAGCATAACTAAACCCATTCAGGACTCTAAACACCAGGTCTGGGGTTTACAGCAGCGTAATCCAACTACACATCACCTTTTGAACCCTGTCCAGTCAGCAGTAGGTAGCAGTAACCCTGTCCAGTCAGCATGCAGCCGAAGGAACGGTAGGTCAACGACAAACAGAGCTTTAAACATGTCATCATCATGGTACCTGAGGAGGACTCGAGTCTCTCCAGCTTGCTGACCAGCCAGTCCAGGTTGTTGGAGAACTGGGTGCAGTTGTTCCTGTTGCCTCGGATCAGCGCCGCTACAGGACACATGGACAAGGTCACAGGTCAAGGGGAGGAGACACATTCCTACACAGTTGGCTAGTTTGAAGAGGATAATGCAAATTGCTGATCTTTGACCTACAGTACAGAAAACCTAGCAACTATAGAAAAACACTACCGAACATGACTGTACATCTTTCACAACAAATAATTAAACTCAAGGAGACATGTTACATAGTTATGAAGATGTCTTTGGCCTACAGCTAACAACACTGCCAAAACCTACATCTTACACAACAACAACGTCACCCAAAACGCACACCTTAAACCACACTCCATGCCAAGCAAAGAGTAGTGTCCTTTTCCTAATCCTCATCCATATGAATTAAGCAGCAGAGTGCAGAGGGAGGGCGTGACATCGGGGGCACAGGAGAGTCATCCAAGCCAAAAATGACAGGGTCACCCAGCGCAGACAAACAGAGGAGAGGAAGCCTAGCTCCAAAATCCATTTAGCTGGAGCAGGTGCATGAAGGAAGGACTATGAGATGGGGGACGTGGTCTGCACACTAATGCTCCCCAAGAGGAGAAAGCACCATGTAAACACGCTGTGAAGGACACACTCAGAGGGGAACAGAAGGGCTTTGACATTGACACAGACACTAGAGCTGGGAAGCTTCTGAGACAAAGAAAGAGTTCTGCTACTGTGAGGGAATGGCTGTAATGTCCAACTGCCATGAACGGTTGGACTGGTCTGCGATTCTGGCAATTTTAGGGCTTATGTAAGGACATGGATAACAGAGTGACCAAACAACAACCAAACACATTGGTGAGAAGGGATGGTGTGGTTCCTTATGGGTTAGAAAGCCAACTGGTGAGCATGGCACAGTCCAGGCTGGCTAGGAGTGTGTGTTGGACATGCAGTGTGCTGTGGGAGATGTACAGTCAGGAAGAAGCCCTGGAAGCACTTCTCACAGACCTGAAATCTGCATGCTATCCTTATCCACTCCCAGCCCCAGCACCCAACTTCAGCCCCTGTGTGTGTGTGTGCGCGCGCGTGCGTGCGTGTGTGTGTTATTGTATGTGTGTGTGTGTGTGTGTGTGTGTGTGTGTGTGTGTGTGTGTGTGTGTGTGTGTGTGTGTGTGTGTGTGTGTGTGTGTGTGTGTGTGTGTGTGTGTGTGTGTGTGTGTGCTAGAGTGCATGTGTACTGAGGCATCCTTACAGACAGCAAACAGCAGTGTAAGTTAGGGAAACACCACCCCAGGGTGCCTAGAGGACCAGAAACAGCTCTGTAAATACCAGCTCAGCTAACCCAAATAATCCCAGCGCAGCAGTGAGACGCAGGCCTGTGGTTTGTAAGAGCAACGCTGGGATGGCCAGGGCGTTAGTGGCAGGCTACAATGACTCTGGTACCTGTGACTGATTACTGTGTGTGTGTTTGCGTGCATGTGTGTTGTTTTCACCATTGTAATCTCTCCCTAAACAGTAGTGAAAGGTGAGACTGAGTCTCAATCACATTTACATTTACATTTAAGTCATTTAGCAGACGCTCTTATCCAGAGCGACTTACAAATTGGTGCATTCACCTTATGACATCCAGTGGAATCACCTATGTATGTAGATCATAAAGTTGTAATCAACATTGTGTGTGTGTGTGTGTGTGTGTGTGTGTGTGTGTGTGTGTGTGTGTGTGTGTGTGTGTGTGTGTGTGTGTGTGTGTGTGTGTGTGTGTGTGTTTGTCTTGGCCTACTGTGACTCTTTATGTCACTGTTACAGTATTGGTGTGATGACTTGTGTATAAGACTCTGTTCTCGTTGGAGGACAATGAACTCTTCTAATGTCTCTCTCACCCAGCAGCTCATAGAGCAGGTTGAGGATTTCCTTCCAGGAAGCCCCAGCCTCTGCCCCGGCACACTCCCCAAAGTGGGCTGCACTGTTGTACACGTTGAGACGGTCGATGCAGCAAGACACCAGAGTCAGCATGCCCTGAAACACAGTCACACCCATCATCACATGTCAGCTCCTAGGGTGCTTCCAAAATGGTGCCATTTTCTCTATATGCTCCAAGTCACATGACTTGGACTCGAGTCACAAATATGATGACTTGCAACTCGACTTTGACTTTAACACCAATGAATCGTGATTTAACTTGGACTTGAGCCTTTTGACTCGACCTGACTTGATACCCTCCCCAAGCCCAAATATAAAAAATGATGCTATAAAAAAAAGTGTGCAGCGCATCAACTCTTCATTTAACGGATTACAGTTTGAATCGGAGAGCAGCCAATCAAATTGTGCCAGCTGAGAAAAAGCTGTGCGTGGCAATGCAGAGGAACGTCGACGGCTGAATTCAGATGGAGCCCTTGGAAAGATGATACCCAAAATTATTATTTTCGGATACAAAGACGACGCTGTATCAACAAAAATGGATTGCAACTTGCAAAACATGCGGGAACAAAATTACAGACGGAGGCGCAACAATTTCCAACTTTGTTCGGCATTTGAAGCTGCACAAAGAATGGTAAGTCGTGGCTAATATAGCCGACAGCTATATAATTTATAACTTTGCTAGTGTAGCATGTAGGCTAACATAACGTTAAATCAATGAGCCTCCACACAGTCAATCAGTGTGGGAACGTGATCATTGCACCCAAGATTGAGCTACAACTGGCTAGGCATTTGGTAGCCTAAATCCTGCCTGATGTTACTGCTGTTCCTAAAACCCTTGACATACGTTAGCCTACTGTAACCACACAGAGAGTGTTTGCGTGTGTGTGTTAAGGTTGGGCGATTGTGTACAAGCCTACATCGCCCGAATGCGCCACATAGCGATCCTCGTTAGTCGATCGCTATGGGGGGAGGGGGGGGGGGGGGTCTTTCTCATGGCTACCCATGTATTTCCATGGAAATATAACGTTTATTTGGAAAGTAATAAATATATAGATATTTTTAAAAGCATTCATGATTTGCGTGAATGTAATATACTAACTATTACTCTTGTTAAACATATGAAATGGTATTACATATGGTGAAGAGCACATTATGACTTGTTTAGGACTCAAAACTCAAAGTTTAGGACTTGAGACTTGACTTGATACTTGTCGGTCTTGACTTGAGACTTGACTCGGACTTGCCTGTCTTGACTTGGGACTTGAGTGCTAAGATTTGAGACTTACTTGTGACTTGTAAAACAATGACTTGGTCCCACCTCTGCTGATCAGACATGCTAAGAGGTATGCAAACCCAGTGAGAAAGGACATTGCAAGTTATTTATGTCAGCTGTCAATAATGAAACATATACTTTATAACTTTTATAGAAAAGGGTAGTTTGGGGATGTTAATAAAATAATGGAGTAGTGTGTAGGCTAGGATATAGATGAGTTATAGCAGCATTCCAAGGGCAGGATCCATGGTAATACTAGTTATGTAAACATAACATAAACACAGCATACAGCTATTTTACATTAATTCAAGTTATCAACTTATTGCTTGAGGACATAGTGAACCACTGGGGGAAAATAAAATCCAAAGCAGCGGCTTTTGTTTGAGTTAGGGAGAGTAGTTGACGTTGAGTAATTGACATTACAGGCACAAGGGAAGGAAGCTGATATTTTATAATTGATAAGAGAAATTTTGGGCCGAGAGGCTTATCAAAAGGCTCCACTGCAGAAAAACTCTGAGCAAAACTGCTGACAGTTAAAAAGCAATGCTCTGAAATAGAATGCGCCGTTGAAATACTATAGAATCTATTGATTTAGCCTTTAAAAACAGTGTGTATTGCGAACATTGTGTCAATGCCCGGTCCCTGCAATAACCTGACTTTTGACTTTTATTGTCCTCTGCTGCCAACCAACCGCCATGCAGGATTGCGATGCAGCACTTCCTGTGTGGATGAACTCACTTCCTGTTTGAAGAGGTTCTGTCGGTTCTTGAGCGAGCGCAGCATGATCTGTTTCTCCTCGTGCTCCAGCTCAGCGTCAGGCAGCTGGAAGTAGGTGATGAGGTCGTAGAGAGTCTGGAGGACCTCCTCGATGGGCAGGGCTACTGATGCACGGTTCTTACCCCCCAGACAGTCTAGGTCTCTGGAACAGGAGAAGAGATTATCTTCATCAGATGACTATTTAAAAGTTCTCCATTTTTCTACATCAAAACAACATAATATTATGAGAGCAGCTCATTTATATCACTATATCATTATATAATCAGAAGGTTTCATAATGATGCCATTAGATTTCATAACAACACCGAACTCCAGTATTGGAATTTGACTCAAGGAGTGACTGCCATAGTGAACATCATTTGTGCCTTGAGGTTCATCCATGCTGAAATTGTATTTCTGGGTGAGCTAAAAATAGTGCCTACTCTGTCACACAGAGTGGGAGGGGTGTGTGGAGAGGTACAGCTCACAAGAGGCGGTCTGGGTCTGGACAGTGGTGAAAACCAGTCAGCCATGTGTGACCGACTGACGTCACCGAGGGGGTTTGGGTTTGAGTCACAGTCACAGTCACAGGCCAGTTTAATACTTGATCTATCCATTGAGCTCTCTTCCATTCCATTGCGTGGCCTCATGGCATGAGATGTTTATTGTCCTGTTTGGCTAGGGACCGGGTCATTGAGCAAGGCAGGCAGCATGCTGTCTGGGGGCCGTGCTATCCATAGAGGACCCTTCTCACAGGCCATAAGCTTAACTGCTTCTGCTCATTCAAATGTACAAGGTTTTACGTCGACAGCATGACTATTACACTACAGTCAATGATTAGTTATATTTTGGTTGTGTGGTTTAGTAGTGGTGTAGCGGTGAAAATGGTTTAGCGGTGTAGTGGTGATAGTGGTGTAGCGGTGATAGTGGTGTAGTGGTGAAAGTGGTGTAGCGGGGATAGTGGTGTAGCGGGGATAGTGGTGTAGCGGTGATAATGGTGATAGTGGTGTAGCGGTGATAGTGGTGTAACGGTGATAGTGGTGTAGTGGTGATAATGGTGTAGCGGTGAAAGTGGTTTAGCGGTGATAGTGGTGCAGTGGTGATAGTGGTGTAGCGGTGATTGTGGTGTAGCGGTGATAATGGTGTAGTGGTGATAGTGGTGTAGCGGTGATAATGGTGTAGTTGTGTAGTGGTGATAGTGATGTAGTGGTGATAATGGTATAGTGGTTATAGTCGTGTAGCGGTGATAGTGGTGATAGTTGTGCAGCGATGTAGTGGTGTAGCGGTGATAATGGTGTAGCAGTGATAAGGGTGTAGTGGTGATAGTTGTGTAGCGGTGATAGTGGTGTAGCGGTGATAGTGGTGTAGCGGTGATAATGGTGTAGTGGCGATAGTTGTGTAGCGGTGATAGTGGTGTAGTGGTGATAGTGGTGTAGTGGTGATAATGGTGTAGCGGTGATAGTGGTGTAGCGGTGATAATGGTGTAGTGGTGAAAGTTGTGTAGCGGTGATAGTGGTGTAGCGGTGATAGTGGTGATAATGGTGTAGCGGTGATAGTGGTGTAGTGGCGATAGTTGTGTAGCGGTGTGGCGGTGATACTGGTGTAGCGGTGTAGCAGTGATACTGGTGTAGTGGCGATAGTGGTGTAGGGGTGATAGTGGTGTGGCGGTGATAGTGGTGTAGCGGTGTTAGTGGCGTAGCGGTGATAGTGGTGTAGCGTTGATAATGGTGTAGCGGTGATAGTGGTGTAGCGGTGATAGTGGTGTAGCGGTGAAAATGGTGTAGCGGTGATAGTGGTGTAGCGGTGATAGTGGTGTAGCGGTGATAATGGTGTAGCGGTGATAGTGGTGTAGCGGTGATAGTGGTGTATCGGTGATAGTGGTGTAGCGGTGATAGTGGTGTATCGGTGATAATGGTGTAGCGGTGTAGTGGTGATAGTGGTGTAGCGGTGATATTGGTGATAGTGGCGTAGCGGTGATATTGGTGTAGCGGTGATAGTGGTGTAGCGGTGATAATGGTGTAGCGGTGTAGTGGTGATAGTGGTGTGGCGGTGATAGTGGTGTAGCGGTGATAGTGGTGTAGCGGTGATAGTGGTGTAGCGGTAGTAATGGTGTAGCGGTGATAGTGGTGTAGCAGTGATAGTGGTGTAGCGGTGATAGTGGTGTAGCGGTGATAATGGTGTAGCGGTGATAGTGTTGTAGCGGTGATAGTAGTGTAGGGGTGATAATGGTGTAGCGGTGTAGTGGTGATAGTGGTGATATTGGTGATAGTGGTGTAGCGGTGATAGTGGTGTAGAGGTGTAGAGGTGATAATGGTGTAGCGGTGATAGTGGTGTAGCGGTTTAGAGGTGATAGTGGTGATATTGGTGATAGTGGTGTAGCGGTGATATTAGGTGTAGCGGTGATAGTGGTGTAGCGGTGATAATGGTGTAGCGGTGTAGTGGTGATAGTGGTGTAGCGGTGATATTGGTGATAGTGGTGTAGCGGTGATAGTGGTGTAGCGGTGATAGTGGTGTAGCGGTGATAGTGGTGTAGCGGTGTAGTGGTGATAGTGGTGTAGCGGTGTTAGTGGTGTAGTGGTGATAGTGGTGTAGTGGTGATAATGGTGTAGCGGTGATAGTGGTGTAGCGGTGATAGTGGTGTAGCGGTGATAGTGGTGTAGCGGTGATAATGGTGTAGCGGTGATAGTGGTGTAGCGGTGATAGTGGTGTAGCGGTGATAATGGTGTAGCGGTGATAGTGGTGTAGCGGTGATAATGGTGTAGCGGTGATAGTGGTGTAGCGGTGATAGTAGTGTAGGGGTGATAATGGTGTAGCGGTGTAGTGGTGATAGTGGTGATATTGGTGGTAGTGGTGTAGCGGTGATAGTGGTGTAGCGGTGTAGAGGTGATAATGATGTAGCGGTGATAGTGGTGTAGCGGTGATAGTGGTGTATCGGTTATAATGTTGTAGCGGTGATAGTGGTGTAGTGGTGATATTGGTGATAGTGGTGTAGCGGTGAAAGTGGTGTAGCAGTGATAATGGTGTAGCAGTGTAGTGGTGATAATGGTGTGGCGGTGATAGTGGTGTAGCGGTGATAATGGTGTAGCGTTGATAATGGTGTAGCGGTGATAGTGGTGTAGCGGTGATAATGGTGTAGCGGTGATAGTGGTGTAGCGGTGATAGTAGTGTAGCGG
The DNA here is from genome assembly GCF_029448725.1 of Salvelinus fontinalis. Lineage (NCBI taxonomy): Eukaryota > Metazoa > Chordata > Actinopteri > Salmoniformes > Salmonidae > Salvelinus > Salvelinus fontinalis. The sequence goes on along the minus strand of NC_074679.1, from coordinate 25,545,972 downwards.
TGATAATGGTGTAGCGGTGTAGTGGTGATAGTGGTGATATTGGTGATAGTGGTGTAGCGGTGATAGTGGTGTAGCGGTGTAGAGGTGATAGTGGTGTAGCGGTGATAGTGGTGTAGCGGTGATAATGGTGTAGCGGTGTAGTGGTGATAGTGGTGTAGCGGTGATAGTGGTGTAGCGGTGATAATGGTGTAGCGGTGTAGTGGTGATAGTGGTGTAGCGGTGATAGAGGTGATAGTGGTGTAGCGGTGACAGTGGTGTAGCGGTGATAGCGGTGTAGCCGTGAAAGTGTTGTAGCGGGGATAGTGGCGTAGGGGTATATCGGTGATAGTGGCATAGCGGTGATAGTGGTGTAGCGGTGTATCAGTGATAGTGGTGTAGCAGTGTATCGGTGATAGTCCTGTAGTGGTGTAGCGGTGATAGTGGTGTAGCGTGATAGTGGTGTAGCGGTGTATCGGAGATAGTGTTGTAGTGGTATAGCGGTGATAGCTGCATCTGTCCTCGTGCTCCTAGACCTTAGTGCTGCCTTTGATCCCATCGATCACCACATTATTTTGGAGAGATTGGAAACCCAAATTGGTCTACACGAGTTCTGGCCTGGTTTAGATCTTATCTGTCGGGAAAGATATCAGTTTGTCTCTGTGAATGGTTTGTCCTTTGATAAATCAACTGTACATTTTGGTGTTCCTCAAGGTTCCGTTTTAGGACCACTATTGTTTTCACTATATATTTTACCTCTTGGGGATGTCATTCAAAAACATAATGTTAACTTTCACTGCTATGCGGATGACACACAGCTGTACATTTCAATGAAACATGGTGAAGCCCCAAAATTGCCCTCGCTAGAAGCCTGTTTCAGACATAAGGAAGTGGATGGCTGACAACGTTCTACTTTTAAACTCGGACAAAACAGAGATGCTTGTTCTAGGTCCCAAGAAACAAAGAGATCTTCTGTTGAATCTGACAATTAATCTTGATGGTTGTAAAGTCGTCTCAAATAAAACTGAAGGACCTCGGCGTTACTCTGGACCCTGATCTCTCTTTTGACGAACATATCAAGACTGTTTCAAGGACAGCTTTTTTCCATCTACGTAACATTGCAAAAATCTGAAACTTTCTGTCCCAAAAAAATGCAGAAAAATTAATCCATGCTTTTGTTACTTCTAGGTTAGACTACTGCAATGCTCTACTTTCCGGCTACCCGGATAAAGCACTAAATAAACTTCAGTTAGTGCTAAATACGGCTGCTAGAATCCTGACTAGAACCAAAACATTTGATTATATTACTCCAGTGCTAGCCTCCCTACACTGGCTTCCTGTTAAGGCACGGGCTGATTTCAAGGTTTTACTGCTAACCTACAAAGCATTACATGGGCTTGCTCCTACCTATCTTTCAGATTTGGTCCTGCCGTACATACCTACACGTACGCTACGGTCACAAGACGCAGGCCTCCTAATTGTCCCTAGAATTTCTAAGCAAACAGCTGGAGGCAGGGCTTTCTCCTATAGATCTCCATTTTTATGGAATGGTCTGCCTACCCATGTGAGAGACGCAGACTCGGTCTCAAATTTTAAGTCTTTACTGAAGACTCATCTCTTCAGTGGGTCATATGATTGAGTGTAGTCTGGCCCAGGAGTGTGAAGGTGAACGGAACGGCTCTGGAGCAACGAACCGCCCTTGTTGTCTCTGCCTGGCCGGTTCCCCTCTCTCCACTGGGATTCTCTGCCTCTAACCCTACAGTGACTCAACCCTTACAGGGGCTGAGTCACTGGCTTACTGGTGCTCTTTCATGCCGTCCCTAGGAGGGGTGCGTCACTTGAGTGGCCCCCCCCCCTCTTGGGTTGTGCCGTGGCGGAGATCTTCGTGGGCTATACTCGGCCTTGTCTCAGGATGGTAAGGTATCCCTCTAGTGGTGTGGGGGCTGTGCTTTGGCCAAGTGGGTGGGGTTATATCCTTCCTGTTTGGCCCTGTCCGGGGGTATCATCGGATGGGGTCACAGTGTCTCCTGACCCCTCCTGTCTCAACCTCCAGTATTTATGCTGCAGTAGTTTATGTGTCAGGGGGCTAGGGTCAGTTTGTTATATCTGGAGTACTTCTCCTGTCTTATCCGGTGTCCTGTGTGAATTTAAGTATGCTCTCTCTAATTCTCTCTTTCTCTCTTTCTTTCTCTCTCTCGGAGGACCTGAGCCCTAGGACCATGCCTCAGGACTACCTGGCATGACGACTCCTTGCTGTCCCCAGTCCACCTGGCCATGCTGCTGCTCCAGTTTCAACTGTTCTGCCTGCGGCTATGGAACCCTGACCTGTTCACCGGATGTGCTACCTGTCCCAGACCTGCTGTTTTCAACTCTCTAGAGACCGCAGGAGCGGTAGAGATACTCTTAATGATCGGCTATGAAAAGCCAACTGACATTTACTCCTGAGATGCTGCACCCTCGACAACTACTGTGATTATTATTATTTGACCATGCTGGTCATTTATGAACATTTGAACATCTTGGCCATGTTCTGTTATAATCTCCACCTGGCACAGCCAGAAGAGGACTGGCCACCCCTCATAGCCTGGTTCCTCTCTAGGTTTCTTCCTAGGTTTTGGCCTTTCTAGGGAGTTTTTCCTAGCCACCGTGCTTCTACACCTGCATTGCTTGCTGTTTGGGTTTCTGTACAGCACTTTGAGATATCAGCTGATGTACGAAGGGCTATATAAATAAATTTGATTTGAACATTTGATTTGATTTGATAGTGGTGTAGCGGTGATAGTGGTGTAGCGGTTATATTAGGTGTAGTGGTGACATTAGGTGTAGCGGTGATATTAGGTGTAGCGGTGATATTAGGTGTAGCGGTGATATTAGGTGTAGCGGTGATAGTGGTGTAGCGGTGATATTAGGTGTAGCGGTTATAGTGGTGTAGCGGTTATAGTGGTGTAGCGGTGATATTAGGTGTAGCGGTGATATTAGGTGTAGCGGTGATATTAGGTGTAGCGGAGATATTAGGTGTAGCGGTTATAGTGGTGTAGCGGTGATATTAGGTGTAGCGGTGATATTAGGTGTAGCGGTGATATTAGGTGTAGCGGTGATATTAGGTGTAGCGGTGATATTAGGTGTAGCGGTTATAGTGGTGTAGCGGTGATATTAGGTGTAGCGGTGATATTAGGTGTAGTGGTTATATTAGGTGTAGTGGTTATATTAGGTGTAGCGGTGATATTAGGTGTAGCGGTGATATTAGGTGTAGCGGAGATAGTGGTGTAGCGATGATAGTGGTGTTATTAGGTGTAGCGGTGATATTAGGTGTAGCGGTGATATTAGGTGTAGCGGTGATATTAGGTGTAGCGGTGATATTAGGTGTAGCGGTGATATTAGGTGTAGCGGTTATAGTGGTGTAGCGGTGATATTAGGTGTAGCGGTGATATTAGGTGTAGCGGTGATATTAGGTGTAGTGGTGATATTAGGTGTAGCGGAGATAGTGGTGTAGCGGAGATAGTGGTGTAGCGGTGATAGTGGTGTTATTAGGTGTAGCGGTGATATTAGGTGTAGCGGTGATATTAGGTGTAGCGGTGATATTAGGTGTAGCGGTGATATTAGGTGTAGCGGAGATAGTGGTGTAGCGGTGATAGTGGTGTAGCGGTGATAGTGGTGTAGCGGTGATATTAGGTGTAGTGGTGATATTAGGTGTAGCGGTGATAGTGGTGTAGCGGTGATAGTGGTGTAGCGGTGATAGTGGTGTTAGCGTTTATATTAGGTGTAGCGGTGATATTAGGTGTAGCGGTGATTTTAGGTGTAGTGGTGATATTAGGTGTAGCGGTGATAGTGGTGTAGCGGTGATAGTGGTGCTACCTGATGAAGTGACTGAAGAGGCAGGTGGTGTTTCGGATGATGCGAGCAGCACGGGACTCTTCGTGCTGACACCGCTGCAAGGTCAGCCCATCATCCATATGACCCTCAGAGTGGAGGAAAGCCTGGAAGAGAGAGAGAGAGAGAGAGAGAGAGGGTTAGGGGAGGGAGAGATAGAGAGCGGGGAGAGACAGAGAAAGAGAGAGAAAGGGGGGTAGGTAAGGGAGGGAGAGAGAGGGGGATAGAGTGTGATAGAGAGAGAGAGAGAGAGAGAAAGAGAGAGAGAGAGAGAGAGAGAGGGAGCAATTTCCAGACATTAGCAGAGATGAGCATGGCTTGGCTGTAATGCAGGTGCTGCTGACACTACAGGCTATTAGGGTCTGTATCTGTGGAGTCCAGGGACTGTCAAATACACTCCTCTCACATCTCATTCATTTCAGCCACAGGGTTTGATTTAGTCACAGGAAAAGCACTATCAGTGTAAAACACTTATCTCAAACCTATCAACTAGAGAATCAGCAAGAGAATTCTCATCTGCTTTTGGAATTTTCTAATGATATTTATTGCATGTGCTACTTTCTGGTCAATTGTTTTTTCAATGGGATTATTTTTTATCACTGCTAGTGGAATAGTCACACCATAACAGTTCTCACTTGAAAGTCAGTTAATTCATCCAAGTAGAGATTTTAAAAAGTCCTGGCTGTATCATAAACAGCTGACAAATAAAGCAGTGTATTGGTGTCTCACCCGTCTCTTGAAAGGGCCCAGGCGAGATGATTTTACATCAGGCGCCTGGTAGGACAGCCAGAGTCCTGTAGCCACATGCATGACGAAGCAGATTGAGTCCCCATACTTAATCTCTGCCATCCCCATGCCCTCGATGTCCCGCTTTGGACTCGACTCCAGCTTTTCCTAGAGGGAAGGAAGAATCCAAAACAAGATCAAGACGTCACACAAAGTCTCCAAGCCAGGCTTCAAAACGTTATACAGTTTTATTCAAATCACATGTTATTATGCTAAGCAGCAGGTGTTAAGAGACCTTGATCTAAGAAAAGACATTTAAAGATGATGACAGATCTGGATCAGGCTGGTCAAGGACTGAAGGAGCACTGACAGCTTTCCATAATACAACTTGTAATTACACACTCTATGACGGCTAGCCTAATAGAGAGAGACAGAGGGAGGAAGAGATAGGAAGAGGTCATACAATGTGTATAGCCTATATCACTGAGCAACAAAGGATGGCCGCAGGCAAGCCCTCATGCATCCCTATGCATTTGTTCCCCCATTAAGAACAGACACAATGGATAATGTATAGTGTATTATACCTATGATAAACTGCCGCAGTGAAATGGTGGATTACACCATGCTATTGATCCATAGTGAAGAGGTCACTAATTGCGAAGATCACGTCTGAAAGCACCATTACCAAGAATAGACTTAAATACCCTAGTCCAGAATGGTATGGTGCCGCAGGTCCATACATTTTTAGAGAGCAACTTCAGCTAAATGAACCTTTATGGCATGGCTTTAATGTGCTTAATAACTCAAAGAGAGTGTGTGCAATTCATTTGAAAGTCTTTAGAATTGTTCCTAGGACTGTCATATCCTTCCAGTAGCTCTCTGTAAGTGAGTGTGCGGCTAAGTCCTTGACTGTGATGGAAAGGCAAAGTTTGAGAAGTGTGTGTGTGTGAGCTGGTCCTGCACTCTGACCTTGGAGGCTCTAAAGCAGAAGGCAGTGGAGGATGTGTCAGACTTCTCCCGGTCCTGCAGCACCACCCCCCTCTCCTCCGTCAGGGACAGGTAGTGCCCCGTGGTGAGGTGGCGGAGACGGAAGGGCTGGCCCCAGGGAATGTGACTCCCGCTCCAGCTGTCCAGGGGCACACACGCACATACACACACATACACACACAGAATTATACCAACAACAAAAACTACTAATTAGGCACTTATAGTAATATAAGTTACAGTAATATTCTTATGACTAGACATTAACCAGTTTCTCAAATCAAAACAAAATAGCAGATGACACATGGATGACACATTCCAGATCTGAAAGTGCAGGAGAGGAAAGGAATCTTTGAAAGACTACAAATAGTTGGGGTCAAAAAGTTGAAATGACTCAAAGCATCTTGAAATATCAAGGTGAATCAGAGCAGAGGGAGGGAGGAAGAGAGAGAGGTAGGGAGGAAGAGAGAGAAAGAAAGAGATAGACAGATCAGAGGGAGAGAGGGAGGGAGAGACAGAACACATATAGAGAGAAGACGGAGAGGATAAAAAGAGGTGAACTCACCTGATTCTCAGAGGCTCCAGCCTCCACAGAGACCTGGCCTTGGCTCCTGCATTCCCCGTCTCATAGTTCACTATCCTGGGGACACGAGAGGAGCATGAGGTTGACATGTCTGGATCTATGCAATGTTTTATTAAAACTGCCACAGGCTCATAATGATCCTAAAGTCATGTTTTATGACTTTAGCAGGATACCATCTCTGACTGCTTTATTCCCTACAGTCATAGTGATATCAGCTCACAGGAGGTAATACTCAGACTGGGACCTCAGATGAACCAACAGAGCACATCTTTCATCGAGGCCACCCACATAACCAACAGAGACTGAGAGCAACACTGTCTATCACTGATATGGGTGACTGGCTCCAAAGATAAAAGGAATCTTTCATAGCCCTTGGTGACAGTTAGGACTAGGTTTGATGGACCTCCTGAAATTTTGCGTCTTTAAAAAAATGCTTCCTCTATTCAATTTCAAGGACATGACTAAAGGCAAAGTCAAAACTGACAACCAATATGTAATCCTCAGTGAATTATTGCCCCACACACACCGTCCTAAAAATAGACTGTTTGACTGGGAGGAAGATGAAGGGTCATCTCACACGTCTTCGGTGACTGGCTATGTTAACGTTGCTGTGGGCTTCTGCTACTGTTGTCTCGACCCACTTCAGGCCTTGTGTGCCATATCCCTCTGCTACCTTGCTGGCTGTCAGCGCTAGCGCTGTGCGACTATCAATAGCAGGGCGGCCATTTTTCCTGCTCCTGAGACCCAGTGTCAGACTGAGTAGTGACACCAACCTGTTGGACCCACAGGGAATTCAAAACAAACAGTCAGCCAGGTCCACCAAGTTTGATTTTAGGCCCCTTTCACAAAAGACAAAGGAAAAAACAAATTCCTTAAAGAGCCACTTAACAAGCCAATTGGCACAAGTGTTTTTCTGTTGCTCATCAGAAAAGGTTGATCTCAGTCTTGGAGGTGTGTTTCCTGACCGATTCCACGTTTGGTTAATGATGTTAATTTCCCATGAGACACAGTAGACACGGACACATATTTATTTCACTTCCTCATAATCCCCAGAAAGAATCTAAGATCATTTTGAAGTTTTTCCAAGGATGTTTCAGTTGGGCAATTTTACATCAAACTAAGGTGTTTAGTGGGGTATTTCTCAAGTTAAAGAAAATGTGACGTGTCTTATGTAAACAGTCGGAGCTGCTTGAGCAGGTCTGTCGCACTGTATATGCTATTGGATAGAGAGCAATCACCACAGCTTGTCACCCCATGTTAGTGGACAAACGGACATCGTCTAATCAAACCCCGACCTTCATTTAGCCGTTATTGATGCAAGGATGTGCCAAACTCCGTTTTAAACGAGACTGACTTGATGACCAAAACGATCCTATTTAGACTTTGTAGTAAGTTTTGACACCAGAATAACTGTTTGACTCATATCGATGCCACATAGGCCGTTTTTCAAAGGGATTAGCTGCTTTTAACAGGAAGCCGCTCTTTAACTCCTGAAGACTCATCGCGTTTAGTCTTACAGCTGTTTCCCAGTTGTGTGACTTACCTCTGTTGCTCATCACTCTGGTCGGAACCTGGGATGGTCAGAACTTCATCATGACCGTGGAACAGACGCAACACATGGCCACCCAGCAGATAACCTATTGGAGGATGGATTAACAGCACCTTTAATTGATACCCATACATTTCAAACAACATTATAAGCCAGTTTAGCAGTGAAACGAAACTAACAGTTGGACATACCCTCCTCCACGTTGCTGCCTGAGCAGGTGGGGTGGACATTCCACAGAGTCTGCATGAAGGACGCGTCCACCTGGATGTTGCCATTGGAGATGGACAGGTGCTGGTGGGGACAGAGAAACATTATGTTACACACACCATCAATAACTACATTACAGGACATAAACTACCGTTAGCCTATACTGCAGGAGCCATGTCAAATACACAGTTTGATTCAAGGCATTGAGCCAGGCTACAACTCAGAGGTTTGTCCATGCATGCAAGCTATTGCTGCAGTAGATTTAGAGTCATTCATCAACCTGGAGAGAAGCTGGCACTGGAGAGACAACAGCACTGTGAACGTGGGACTGCCAGTTTCTAGAGGGCTGTGTGTGTGTATGTGTGTGTGTGTCTGTATGTGTGTGAGCGTGTATGTGTATGTGTGTGTGGGTTCAGGTGTGCCTGTTGGCGTGTCCGTGCATGGGACATTTCTGCAGCAGATTGTCGCAGGGGAACTCTCCAGCCCTGGACCTGAAGGTGCTGTAGGCCTGGTTAGAGGGAGCGTCTCGCTGGTGACAGCAGCACAGAGAGGAGCTGTGGCAGTAACAGTCACATGAAAGTGGGCCTATAGCCCAGTGAAAGCTGCCGTATCCCTGCTTAATTCCCATAAACATGGGCTTGGCTTGGCTGGGCTGGCTGTTGTTACACTCTCCCTGCATCATTCTGGAGATGTTTTCCAGGAATAGCATGCCACAAGGCCCTGAGGCCCACACAGTGGAATAACAGAGGGGTCTGGGAGATGGTCATAGATGGGCCTGATGAGGAACAGGGGAGCAGGGTTTGCCAGGCCACACAGTGTAGGAAAGGTGGGATAGGGAACAGAGCAAGATAGGGTATAGTAGGTATTCAGTTTGACAGTGCTGCTCTCTCCCTCCCAGCTCTCCGTACGTAACCTTCTCCTGCTCTTTCTTAGCTTCCTGTCCCCAATATCTCGTCTTCTTTACTGGACAGAGGGAGCTGAGTGGGAGGGAGACACCTTCAGTCCGAGATCTACAATTCATGGCTCATCCTACTGGATTGAATGGCATAATGGTTCTGTGAAATGGGGCTGGAAACATTTAATAGCCTATCATATAAACTATTCTTAATAAGACGTTTATAGACTGAGGGAGTACTCACAAGGTATCGTTCCGATGACACGCTGACGAGGATGAGGTCATCACCGATGCGCACTTTCTCGCCCTCTGACCTCTGTTTGGAGGCAGGATGGATGGTCCACCAACAGGCTTCACCTGCAGGAACACAGAGAGACTGGTGGGGACACATGCTGGTGGGGACTGGTGGGGACACATGCCTGCACAATGTTGATTACAACTCTATGATCTACATACACAGGTGATTGAGACTCAGATTACAATGGTGAAAGCAACACACACACACACACACACACACACACACACACACACACACACACACACACACACACACACACACACGCACGCACGCACGCACAGCACAGACACAAATTAGATTTGACACACAAATGTATTCACACAAACACTAATATATGCCCACTCACACTCATCAACATGCAAGCACCATAGCAACCAGCTTTCCAATACGTGGACAGCCAAACCATCTTTTACATCTCTATGAGACAAATTAGCTGAGCCTCGACATCGTAACATAGAGCACATCTAAGACATTTATTTCAGTCTGCTAGGAATGTTTTCAGAGATATCCTACGGAATAAATGACTTGACACAAAATCTCTGCAAATGTGGAACATTTTTTACAGTATCCGAACTGAAAGTCCCTCTTTTCGTGCAGTGCTTAGGAGAATCTGAAATGAACACTGGGGCAGGTGAAATCCCATGAGTCAGTCCCAATCAGAATCCCAGCTAAGAGAGTGACTGTGTGATAGTGAGAGTAGAGACAGATAGAGGAGGTTTTACCTGTTGAGTCCTCCTGCAGCCCCACATCAAAGGACAGCTTATCTGTCTGTGACCTTGATGTCTTTAAACAGGTCAGATACTGGAACGGATAGATAGACAACAAAACAACATAAAAGAGCTGATCAAAAGAGGCACACAACTCCGGTGTCACATTCAGAACTGGAACAAATGTCACTAGGACATGTGCAACAAATGTTCAGATAAACTGTCGTAACTATGAAACAGTAACACATGGAGTAATGAGAAAACAATACATTTTCCTTGGGTAATGGATGAGTGAGTGTGTGTGGTGTACCCTCACCATAGCGCTGAAGGAGTGCCTCAGGAGGATAGCGTGTCCATACAGAAGTGTCCTGTGTCCACCCCCCTGGGCCGCCTGCGGAGACAGAACACCACCCATCACACACAAGACACACTGTCAGACAGAATGTCCCCTGTGGCCATTCGCTCTCTGTCCTTTTCTCTCTCTCTCTCTCCCTTTCTCTATCTCTCCTTTTCTCTATTTCTCTCACTCTTCTCTCTCTCTCAATCTCATCTCTCTCTTTATCTGCATCTATCTGCATCATAGTGGGAGAACCAAGACTCTGGCTCATGATGATGACCTCAAGCAAGGCAGGGGTGACCTCACACAATGCAGGGGCCACAGACTGACCCAGCCTGCCCCTGTCAGCCTGTCCTCTCCTCTTGGACGACTGTCCTGCTGTCCACAACACAATACTGAAGGCATGCAGTCAGATGTGTCACTCAGGGGAGACGCCTGCTTCCTGTATCCATGGAGCAGAATACAGATTATCATCATCACATGACTACAGGTGTAGGGAATGGGAGGTGAGAGAGAGAGAGAGTGAGAGCTCTCTGCCTCTAATGAGTCAGTAACAGAGACTTTTTGTTACAGTAAGAAGGCTCTGGTTTGTGATATTAGAGAGAGCTAGGAAGGAACGACACAAACGGGTTCCACTCTGGTTCCACTCTGGTTCCACAGTGGTTTGAGGAGATGCATAGGGGTAAGAGTGATGTGACGTCACGGTCTTGGGCTCTGCTTGCAAACCTGTCCCTACTTTTTTCAGGCAACATTGTGTTACTCACCTTTCTTATGAGCCTCTATGGAGCAGTAAGATAAGAGAGAGTTACATTACTGAGAATGTGCTGTAAGTTAAACAAAAATGTCTGTCCTATCCACAGTACACTGTGTATAGTCCTTGTCGGTCTATTCACAGATAGTGACGTGCTGTGTAAGATCTTATTTGTAACGTACTTGATTTTGCATGCCAGTGTTTCTTAGTCCAAACAAACCGTGCAACATCTATCTACGCTGCTATTTGCTAAGACAATAGTCTCCAGTTCAATGCAGTTGCCATGGGTTATATAGACTGCAGCAGTACCAGCACCATGCCAGGCTGTTCTACTTCATGTGGGAGAGAGTCTAATAGGCATCAGGCATATCCAGCTGCATTCTCCCCAACACAACCAGAGAAAACTACACCAGCTCTTAACATTTCTTATCCTAACCTCATACCATCCAAAGCTCTGGCAGGTTCAGATTCCCCTGTCCCTAGTGTCCCTAGTGTCCCTAGTGTTCCTAGTGTCCCTAGTGTCCCTAGTGTCCCTGGTGTCCATAGTGTCCATAGTGTCCCTACTGTCCCTACTGTCCCTAGTGTCCCTACTGTCGTGTCCCTGGCCCACTGTCCCAGAAGGGGAAAGGCTGATCAAAATGGGGGGAAAACCGATTTCACCCACACAGCTGTTGCCGGGATATGACATGCTGACATCAATTGAAGAAGTGTGACCTTTAGCAGCACGTCACCCCACTGCGTTTACCCAGCAGCCACCAGAGGGACAGAGGCAGACTGGCACAAAGAGGTGGCACTGAAATACCGCTGCACACGTCGCCCTGCCAGAGGGTATAAGCCTCACCCTGCCTTACCCTGGGCACTTCAGTCACTGACTCTGATTGTTTGAACTTTGATCCAAAACCCTGTGAACAAAGTGATGAAATCACAAGTGTGTTCAGCACTCTATTTGGATGAGTTAGAACAGCCTCACTCCAAACTCAATTTGGGGTCACTTGCTGAAATGGTGCTAGCTAGCTGACTTAATGGCTTTGATAGCTGACTTAATGGTTTTCTGAGCATTGTGTTTTCACCGTTTACAAGATCTATGAGACTGATAACTCTCAAACAAACACAATATTAGTCCAAAATACCATTAATAAGACCCTATTCCACTTTGAGGAACCCCTATATATAAGTTGAGACCAGCTGAATAAATGAATAAGTTCTTCCTTCTGTGAGTCGATACCCTCATTGTAGCTCATCAGCTCCACGACACTATTGATTCCTGAAACATAACATACAGCATTCAACTACCATTAGTGTTTCCTCCGTTGACATTTCAGAGCAGGAATAGAGGAGTGGAGAGCTAAGGGTTATTGATTAAAGATACATGTGAGGAGAGAGAATTTACAGAGACGTAACATACTGTAGTGTTAAAACGTTTTATCCAGACCAGATCTGAATCCGTCTACACATCATTCCTTAGAGAGAGGATAGTCCATCAAGGAGAAACAGTGATTAGAGTACACTGTAGGATTACAATCGGACATAAATACTGGTTAACCCATGGCCTTCCCTTTGGTCATGTTGAACTAGTCTAGCAAGTCATGTTAAGTTAATACACAAGTGTAAATGCAAGAGGGGTGAGAGTGGCACCTAGAAAGCAGCTTAGCTACCGCAAACCAGCAGTTTCACTTGACAATGTTTCACTAAGCTTTAAAGGGACATTAAGCTCTCATGAAGGTCCAGTCTGCCTGTGCTTTGCATGATCTCTTTCCAAAGAGCTTTTCCAGTTCACACAGCTGTGGCAGAACCAATGGGGCTTGATTAGTTAATTCCCATACATTGGGAGTCCAGTGTGGTCACTAGGCTGCAGCTTTGACAAAGTCCATTTATCTTTGAACTCAACTCAATTAGTATGAAGCTCCACCCTTCAAATTATGGAAATTCTTAATAGATTATTATACGTTTGGCAAGGCAACAACGAGTTAGCTAAAGCAGAAACAGACTGGTAGCCTGTCTAGGGGTTGCTTCACTTCACAAATATAAGAATGTTTTTTTTATCCCTCTAAATGTCAGTGCTCTGACTTCTGGATTTATAATAAATGTAATGTAGGGCACTATTGTATGTCTTAAGTTTGTTGGTGCCGATAGAGATGGCAGCTTCGCTTCTAGTCCTTAGAAAACTGTGCAGTATTTGTTTTTTTAATGTATTATTTCTTACATTGTTAGCCCAGAAAACCTTAAGTGTTATTACATACAGCCGGGAAGAACTATTGGATATCAGAGAGACGTTAACTTACCAGCACAACCAGAACTATGACCAGGAATACGACTTTCCCAAAGCGGATCCTTTGTCTGCACCTCCCAAGGCATTTTAACTGATTCCAGAGTCCGACCCAAAACAACCCTGCCGGAGGAGAGGGTGCCGGAGCGTTCTTTTCGTGAGGCTTCGGACCATCCACCGCTTCTGAGTATATTACTCACTAATGTCCAGTCCCTAGTTAACAAAGTCGATGAAATCAGGGCAAGCGTTGCTTTCCAAAGAGATATTCGGGATTATAACATACTCTGTTTCACGGAAAATTGGCTAGCTGGGGACATGCTGTCGGACAGCCAACGGGATTTTCAGTGCATCGCGCCAACAGGAATAAACATCTCTCCGGTAAGAAGGGCGGGGGTGTATGTTTCATGATTAACGACTCATGGTGTAATTGTAACAACATACAGGAACTCAAGTCCTTTTGTTCCCCTGACCTAGAATTCCTCACAATCAATTGCCAACCGTATTATCTCCGAAGAGAACTCTCCTCAGTTATCGTCACAGCTGTGTATATCCCCCCGCAAGCAGATACCAAGACGGCTATCAAGGAACTTTGCTGGACTTTATGCAAAGTGGAAACCATATATCCTGAGGCCGCATTTATTGTAGCTGGGGATTTCAACAAAGCTAATTTGAGAACAAGGCTACCTAAATTCTATTAGCATATCAATTGCAGTACTCGAGCGAGTAACAAGCTCGACCATTGCTACTCTAACTTCCACGATGCATACAAGGCCCTCCCCACCCTTCTTTTGGCAAATCTGACCATGACTCCATCTTGTTCCTCCCCTCCTATTGGCAGAAACTAAAACAGGAAGTGCCCGTGCTTAGGTCTACCCAACGCTGGTCTGACCAATCGGATTCCACGCATCAAGATTGCTTCGATCACATGGACTGGGATATGTTCCGGGTAGCCTCAGACAATAACATTGATGTATACGCTGACTCTGTGAGCGAGTTTATAAGAAAGTGTATAGGAGTACCCACTGTGACTATTAAAATCTTCCCTAACCAGAAACCGTGGATTGATGGCAGCATTCGCATAAAACTGAAAGCACGAACCACCGCATTTAATCATGGCAAGGCAACTGGAAACATGGCCGAATACAAACTGTGTAGTTATTCCCTCCGTAAGGCAATCAAACAGGCAAAACATCAGTATAGAGACAAAGTGGAGTCGCAATTCAATGGCTCAAGCACAAGACGTATGTGGCAGGGTCTACAGGCAAACACTGATTACAAAAAGAAAACCAGCCCCTTCACGGACATCGAAGTCGTGCTTCCAGACAAATTAAACAACTTCTTTGCGTACTTTGAGGACAATACAGTGACACCGACGCGGCCCGCTACCAAAGACTGTGGGCTCTCCTTCTCCGTGGCCGATGTGAGTAAAATATTTCAACGTGTTAACCCTCGCAAGGCTGCCGGCCCAGACGGCATCCCTAGCCGCGTCCTCAGAGCATGCGCAGACCAGCTGGCTGGTGTGTTTACGGACATATTCAATCAATCCCTATCCCAGTCTGCTGTCCCCACATGCTTCAAGATGGCCACCATTGTTCCTGTTCCCAAGAAAGCTAAGGTAAATGAACTAAATGACTATCACCCCGTAGAACTCACTTCTGTCATCATGAAGTACTTTGAGAGACTAGTCAAGGATCATATCAACTCCACCTTACCTGTCACCCTAGACCCACTCCAATTTGCTTACACTCAAAACTCATCATTAAGCTTGAGACCCTGGGTGTCGACCCCACCCTGTGCAACTGGGTCCTGGACTTCCTGATGGGCCGCCCCCAGGTGGTGAAGGTAGGAAACAACATCTACACTCTTCTGATCCTCAACACTAGGGCCCCACAAGGGTGTGTTCTCCTGTACTCCCTGTTCACCGATGACTGCCTGGCCATGCACACCTCCAATTCAATCATCAAGTTTGCAGACGACACCAAAGTGTTAGGCTTGATTAGCAACAATGACGAGACAGCATACGGGGAGGAGGTGAGGGCCCTCGGAGTGTGGTGTCAGGAAAATAATCTCTCACTCAATGTCAGCAAAACAAAAAAGATGATCGTGGACTTCAGGAAACAGCGAAGGGAGCACCCCCATATCCACATCGACGGAACAGCAGTAGAAAAGGTTAAAAGTTCCTCGGTGTACACATCACTGAAATGGTCCATGCACACAGACAGTGTGGTGAAGAAGGCGCAACAACGCCTCTTCAAACTCAGGAGGCTGAAAAAATTGGGCTTGTCACCGAAAACCCTCACTAACTTTTACAGGTACACAATTGAGCATCCTGTCGGGCTGTATCACCGACTGGTACGGCAACTGATCCGCCCTCAACCGCAGGGCTCTCCAGAGGGTGGTGCGGTCTGCACAACGCATCACCCTCCAGGACACCTACAACACCCGATGTCACAGGTAGGCCAAAAAGATAATCAAGGACAATAACCACCCGAGCCACTACCTGTTCACCCTGCTTCCATCCAGAAGGCGAGGTCAGTACAGGTGCATCAAAGCTGGGAGAGATTGAAAAACAGCTTCTATCTCAAGGCCATCAGATTGTTAAACAGCCACCACTAGCACAGAGAGGCGGCTGCCTACCTACAGACTTGATAGCATTGTCCACTATAATAAATAGAACACTAGTCACTTTAATAATGCCACTGTATCCTTCACTATCTATTCTTTACTATTTATTGCATCTTAGCCGCTCTGTCACTGCTCATCCATATATTTTACACTTATATATTCTTATCCCATTCTTTTACTAGATTGTGTGTATTAGGTTTTGTTGTGGAATTGTTAGATATTACCTGTTAGATACTGCTGCACTGTCGGATCTTGAAGCATAAGCATTTTGCTACACTCTCAATAACACCTGCTAACCATGTGTATGTGAGCAATAAAATTTGATTTGATTTGAGGTGTAGAATGTGTAAACAGGTAATCATTTGTTGGTAAAATTCAATGATTCTGGACTTCAAAACATAACTCTAAATCCCCTAAGGAATGAATGAAGACTGACATTGATCTGATGTTAATTCAGGATAGGTGTAGAATGTTCTCTTTGGCCAGGAGAAATGTGAGCAGTAACAGTTGAACAAAGTCTATACTCAGATCCATTTGTCTTTGTCATGTTTGCTAAGTGCTGTGACACAATTGATTTACTTGTTTAACCAAATAAATCCATAATGGCAGTCATTTCAGCAGCATACACATTCACGTTTTCATATAAAAAACACTAGCATTCTGTGGGGAACCTATTTGCTTCACTGAAGGGACTATCATATCCCTAGGAGACATATGAAAATGGGAGAGCAAGCTGCTGAACAGCAATGCATTAGAGAGGTGACAGGAGAGGA
Source organism: Salvelinus fontinalis (assembly GCF_029448725.1). Lineage (NCBI taxonomy): Eukaryota > Metazoa > Chordata > Actinopteri > Salmoniformes > Salmonidae > Salvelinus > Salvelinus fontinalis. The sequence goes on along the minus strand of NC_074679.1, from coordinate 25,529,425 downwards.
GAATGGAATGAATGGTGAACATACCCATCGGTCCTTGCCTTGAGGCTAACAGGTAGAGAGATTAACAGAGCACAATGGATGAACATAGCAATGCAAACAGTACAGATCTTTCACAGCTGATCAATGAAAGCAAAAGACAATGTTTGCAATGTTACTTTTAACAAAGAAGATTGCATCGAATAAGATCATTATCAGTGTCAGAAATGCATTATCTGTCTATTAGAATACATTAGAGAACGACTGACAACAGAACAATAAGATGATACATGATCTAGTAATTACACTTCCTCGCTCTCTCTACACTTACAATATACTCTTATCTATTGGATTAATAATGTACAAAAATACAACATGCTGCATCTGGTAATGAACTACAACAATCTCGCATATTAATTTCAGGAAAGTGCATAAATGAGATCAGTAAACCACTGCAACCTGGAAAAAGTGCAATGTCATACTACAGTACAATGGATGAGAAATTAGCATATGTTCATATCTGCCCCGCTCCTTCCTCTGAAACATGAAACATTACATTTTAGGACATGCACTGTTTAGGATGTTCCCTGCAAGAGGAGCATGGAGAGAGAAACTTGGTCATGCTGTGTTTCAAATCAAATCAAATCGTATTTGTCACATGCGCCGAATACAACAGCTGTAGACCTTACCATAAAATGCTTACTTACAAGCCCTTAACCAACAATGCAGTTCAAGAAATAGAGTGAATACAATATTTACCAAATAAACTGCCTGTTCATTCATGACTGCGTGGCCACGTATGCCTCCAACTCAATCATCAAGTTTGCAGACGACACCAAAGTGGTAGGCCTGATTACCAACAATGACGACACAGCCTACAGGGAGGAGGTGAGGGCCCTTGGAGTGTGGTGCCAGGAAAATAACCTCTCACCCAACATCAACAAAAAAACAGTGCCTCTTCAACCTCAGGAGGCTGTAGAAATTTGGCTTGGCACCTAAAACCCTCACAAACTTTTACAGATGCACAATTGAGAGCATCCTGTCGGGCTCTCCAGAGGGTGGTGCAGTCTGCCCAACGTATCATCAAGGGCAAACTACCTGCTCTCCAGGACACCTTCAGCACCCGATGTCACAGGAAGGCCAAAAAGATCATCAAGGACAACAGCCACCCGAGCCACTGCCTGTTCACCCCGCTATCATCCAGAAGGCGAGGTCAGTACAGGTGCATCAAAGCTGGGACTGAGAGACTGAAAAACAGCTTCTACCTCAAGTCCATCAGACTGTTAAATAGCCATCACTAGCACATTAGAGGCTGCTGCCCTATATACATAGACTTGAAACCACTGGCCACTTTAATAATTTAAACACTAGTCACTTTAATAATTTTTTACATATTTTGCATTACTCCTCTCATATGTATATAGTGTATTCTGTCATATTCTACTGTATATTAGTCTATGCCGCGCTGACATTGCTCGTCCAAATATTTATATATGCTTAATTCCATTCCTTTACTTTAGATTGTGTGTATTGTTAGATATTACTTGTTAGATATTACTGCACTTTGGAGCTAGAAACACAAGCATTTCGCTCCTCCTGCAATAACGTCTGCTAAACATGTGTATGTGACAAATAACATTTGATTTGAATTTGATTTGCATACAGGATGCATGTTTTGGAACATTTTAATTCTGTATATTTGTATTCTTCCTTTCACTCTGTCATTTAGGTTACTATTGATCCATCCTCAGTTTTCTCCCATCACAGCCATTGAAGTCCGTAGCTGTTTTAAAATCACCTTTGTCTTCAAGGTGACATCTCTGAGCAGTTTCCTTCCTGTCCTGCAGCTCAGTTCAAAAGGACCACTTTTGATGTATCTGGGTGGTTTAATACATCATCCACAGCATGATTATTAACTTGACCATGCTTAAAGAGATTCAATGTCTGATTTGTTATTGTCACCCATCTACCAATCACTGCCCTTCTTTGAGGCTTTCTGAAAGCTCCCTGGTCTTTGTAGTTGAATCTTGCCATAGATCACAAGCACATTTGGAAAAGAGACCTACGTCTCAATATGTCATCTTTGTCAAAATAAAGGTTAAATAAAAATCTGTGCTGGAAATTCAGTACTCCACAGATGTTGTATGTATGGGAGACAGAGGAATGAGGTAGTCATTAAAAAATCATGTCAATCCATATTATTTCACACAGAGTCTATGTCAATTATTATCTGATTTGTTAAGCCATATTTTATTCCTGAACTAATTTAGGGTTGCCTAAACAAAGGGGGTGCATACTTCTGCAACAACTATATTTAATTTGTATTCATTTGTAAAAACATGTAGAACCATGGTGTGTAGATCAATGACAATTACATTTATTTCAATCCCACTTTGTAAAGCAACAAAATGTGAAAGAATCCAGGGGGGTGTATACTTATGATAGCCACTGTAACTGGCTGTTCAGAGGAGATAGAGGTGGTGTTGAGACCTGCTTTGACTACCAATACACTAGCTATACACACAGATTCAATTGCTATGCAATGGCCATATGAAGGTCCATTCAATGAGATTGCCTCCATTGCCTCAGGTGTGTGTATGTAACGTGTGTGCTGTATATTCTACACCGTGGCTCTGGCATTTGAACTTGTTTGGTTCTCTGTGCATGTTTTACACTACACCAAACGTAGTTACAGTGCAATTCTGCTCTATAGTGAAAATTATAGCATTGAGAATTTGTCCTTTCAGCCTCATTGTTAATCAAATGGACAACTGAGCAGCACAGGGCAGAACCTCTTCAGTAAAGCTGCAATAAGAGGGCAGCGTTCTCCTCCTTCTGATGACTTTCATTCACATTACTATTCATGAAGGGCTCAACCTCCCAGCACCCAGGTCCCCAGGACACTGTAACAGGCCAATTCCTCTCATTCATCCCACTCAAAGAGCATACAAATGTTTGAACATAAACAGGTGGTGCTTGCATCATTATAAAAAACAATTTCACAACATTTCTGTCTCCTCCGACCCTGAAATCCTGTAATTAATTAAATGGAATATGTGAAACGGGGATGTTCAGTAGCTTCCCAGAGGGCTCTCTATGATGTGATGATACCTTCTCTCTGCAGTCTGTCCTGGGGTGGGAGTGTGTCTGGGCGTGTGGAGTGTGTGTATGGATGCTGTGGTAGAAGGACAGTACTCACCCCCTCACTGTTCTGGCCAGTCTTAGCCAGCATCTCCTGCAGGGCCCGCACAGAGAGAGAATGCTCCAGCACAAAGTTACAGATGCACAGGTCTGGAGGGACATACTGGAAGAGACAGAGGGAGGTAGATCGGGTTTAGGGTTGTATGCAGCAGACAATTGCCAGTTACAAGTGAGGTTCAATATAAAATGTAGATTAAATGGAAACCCAGAAAAAATCGTTTGATTGGTCACTACAGATGCCTAGTCCTCAGATTGGTTAGTCACAGATTGTGACTGAGTGTGTTGTTCTTTACTAAGCATTTTTTGTCCATTACACCCATGACTAATAATCATAACAACCATCAACTACAAACACCAGAGATTGATTACACTTGAAAACCATTTTAGATGCCTTCCACATTCCCTCAGCACTGCAGAGTGAGAAACGCAATAACACACATGTCTTTGAAAACATTCAATCAATCGTATTTGATAAGGAAAAGCCTACAGTAATTTATCTATATTGCGTCTCCCAAAATAGTTCTGAATGTCTGTGTAAGTCTGTCCACCTGCTCTACAAGATGCAACTTTTGAAAGCTTCAGTTACTGATAAAACTAACACATATCAACTGACTGGAGGGCCAAATTCATAATTCTATATCATTACAGCAAGTGCCTATAGTATCGGTGTATGTGGATCTTGGCAAATCTAGGGCTTGGAAAGAGAGCATGAATCTGTGAGACCACAGGAGAGAGAGAGAGAGACAGACCGAGGGACAAAGAAACAGAGAGAGTGGAGCACTCATCCTTTCTTCATACAGGACAGGGCAGCAGTCTGACAGAATGAGGCAGAGGGAGATACTTAGGGACCTGCAACACTACAAGATAAATGATGCACAGCAAACACACACTATCCTCCTTTAAGTAGCAGCATGTAAAACTTGGCTAAACTGGTTCACCTTGTTACAGATAAATCTAACTTTAAATTGGAACTTCAGCCGACCTAGTTCTACTCTGCTGTGAACCTACCTGCTTTCTACACTCAGGTAAAACTAAGTTAATTTGTGAAATAATCTAAAGCTGTATCGACGCAGCTATCCATTCTCGAGACATTTTAATTATGCACATTTAAATCATGGTGGAGTATAGATCCAGAGAGCTTGACCAACGGTGCCAGGACAGTGGAGTTACACCAGTAAAACTGACATGATGTGATTTGTAGTGACACATGCCAACATCGGAAGCCCAGTGTCTCTCTTAGGACAGCCTCAAGCATCAGCTTCAGAGATGTCAAAAGGATGTCAAAGTGGCTTAAAGTAACGTACTCAGACATAATGACCTTAATGACCTGCCATTACTAAGGGCATTTTGAGAATTGTCATCACTGTTTTTAGTCAAAACACACACATACGCTATGCTCACACATGCACCCATCCACAAAGCCAGGGGTTACAGCCACAGCAGCACAGACACTGTAAAAGCCCGACGTCCATTTGATCCGCACCCTATTAGAGGACTCTGTGCCAGTTGTTTTTCTTTGACTAGCATTTCCTGGCATGCTGTTGGGGAAACACAATAGAGGGTAGCAGGGAGGAATCTGTGTTGGGGCGCTGGGGGCGTAGGTCTGTGTGTCCTCAATCTGAGAGGGCATATCATGAAGACATATTTAGGGCTGCTTGCCTACACACTGCTCTTTGGTTTATGGCTCATGCTGTGGGAGGGGAGCAGCTAGACCAATGGATCACATATCCCATCTTCTCTGGGGAGGAGGTCCACAAGGTTACATACCACTTTCACTTTGATTACCCCAAGAGATGACCTCTCAATTTAGCTCCTTCATGTTCACCATAATGTCAGAGTACATACTGTGCATTAGTTCAGAAACCTAGAAGTAGTTGACTATATCATCATCTTCATCTTATTTAACAGTTAATTGGCCATTTCATTAGTTAAACATTCACTGTACAATAGCTGTACATTGTTGATTCTATGATGGGGGCTTCAGCTCTCTGGTGATCCTACCACGAGAGAGCTGACGGGGGAGCAGCTAAACATGAATAAACATCAACTGCTAATTCATTGGCTGATTGATGTCCCATTTAAACATGCACCATTTAAATCAACATCCTTGTTGCCTTGTGTATGTCTCCATGCAATGTAAAAAAAGAAAAAATATGTTGATTCAACGTACAATTGTAAGGCAACCAGCTGCAATGGGATTGTGAGTTTGCTCAACAAAAATGTGTGTCTTATTATTATTTATAGCAAACTCACAATCATATTGCAGCTGGTTGCCTTACAATTGTACGTTGAATCAACATACAGTGCATTCAGACAGTATTCAGACCCCTTGACTTTTGTCACATTTTGTTACGTTACGTGAATAAATCCAAGCCATGAGGTCGAAGGAATTGTCCAAAGAGCTCCGAGACAGGATTGTGTCGAGGCACAGATCTGGGGAAGGGTACCAAAACATTTCTGCAGCATTGAAGGTCCCCAAGAACACAGTGGTCTCCATCATTCTTAAATGGAAGAAGTTTGGAACCACTGAGACTCTTCCTAGAGCTGGCCGCCTGGCCAAACTGAGCAATCGGGGAGAAGGGCCTTGGTCAGGGAGGTGACCAAGAACCCGATAATTACTCTGACAGAGCTCCAGAGTTCCTCTGTGGAGATGGGAGAACCTTTCAGAAGGACAACTATCTCTGTAGCATTCCAACAATCAGGCTTTTATGATAGAGTGGCCAGAGCCCGGACTTGAACCCGATTGAACATCTCTGGAGAGACCTGAAAATAGTTGTGCAGCAATGTTCCCCATCCAACCTTACAGAGCTTGAGGGGATCTGCAGAGAAGAATGGGAAAAACTCCCCAAATACAGGTGTGCCAAGCTTGTAGCATCATACCCAATAAGATTTTAGGCTGTAATCACTGCCAAAGGTGCTTCAACAAAGTACTGAGTAAAGGGTCTGAATACATATGTAAATGTGATACATTTCTAAAAACTTGTTTTTGCTTTTGGTGTATTGTGTGTAGTTTGATGAGGGAAAGAAACAGTTTGATCAATTTTAGAATAAGGCTGTAACGTAATAAAATTTGGAAAAAGTTAAGTGGTCTGAATACTTTCCGAATGCACTGTATATACTTTTTATACTGTGTCCCTACACTGTCCCTACGCTCCAGATGTCGATCTGACTGATCACAAGGGAGGGGACATCAAAATCAATCCTCTCATTCTGCTTTTAGATTGTGAGTGTACACTCGTAGAAAAAAAGGTGCTAAGTAGAACCATACAGGATTCTTGTGTTTGTCCCCATAGGGGAACCCTTTTTGGTGCTGGGTAGAACCCTTTGCAGAGGGTTCTTCAAAGAACCCCCTCTGTATGATTATACATACAGTAGAAGCCTCTATGAAGGATTCTGCCTAAAACCCTCTATGAACGGTTCTACCAACCTTATTAGCCTTTAACATTTTATTATTTATGACAATACATTACGTATATCATAAGGCCTTTCTTCGAGGGCCTAGTTACAGTGCATTCGGAAAGTATTCAGACCCCTTGACATTTCACACATTTTGTTACGCTACAGCCTTATTCTAAAGTGGATTAAATAGTTTATTTCGTGGTGGTTCCAAACTTCTTTCATTTAAGAATGATGGAGGCCACTGTGTTCTTGGGGACCTTCAATGCTGCAGAAATGTTTTGGTCATTATGGGGTATTGTGTGTAGATTGATGAGAAAAATATATATTTTATCCATTTTAGAATAAGGCTGTAATGTAACAAAATGTGGAAAAAGTGAAGGGGTATGAATACTTTCCGAATGCACTGTATACCCTAACACTGTGGTGTTATGAATCTCCTGGTTTACAAGCCACATCAGGCCTGCAAGTCATATTATGCAGGCTTGCAAAGTGACGTGTAATTCCTAGTGGAATCCAGCCAGAGTAAGGATATCCAACAAGTGGAATTGTTAATCACCCGCAACCTGAATTCAGAATGCCTGCCAGGGTAGGGAAGACTGAATAGTGAGACTACCTCAATCATCTAAATTGGAACAACTATCCCAGTAAAGGGTGCAATAAAAGCAATTACTAACAGATTGGATTAGGTTTACTATTAACTATTGCACCCTTTACACTGTTCCTAGGCCATCATTGTAAATAAGAATTTGTTCTTAACTGACTTGCCTAGTTAAATAAAGGTTCAATAAAAATAAAAATAATAAATACAAAATTGGTATGTTATTTATCTTTGTGTAGATTAAAAATAATCAACCAATCAATGTACATGCAAAAACACAGATATTACAGTAAGACAAGAATTTCCCGAAATTCTCCTTGCAATAGAGCATTCTGGAAAATAGTATATGGTTCTATGTAAAACCCTTCTTGCTTTCCAAAGAATTATCAAAGAACCGTTCCATCCAAAAATGGTTCTTAGGATGTTAAAGATTCAACGTAGAACCCTTTGCCTTACTAAGAACCCATGTCTTCGAAACGGTTCTTGGTAAAAACACTATCCCTCCGCAAGTAACCCTATTTTTTTAAAGTGTAGTGGTACTGCAGTTAGTTGAGTCGTTTTTCCCCTTCCCCGTCTCTGGTCCTGTCCCTGGGGGATGACGGCGTTTCATACAAACACCAAGCAATAAAGAAAAAGTTGCAGACAGGAAGAGCATCCATTCCACCTGTCTAGTGTAATTACCATCCCATCTGGGATGAAAGCATCCAGACCCTCCCGTTGCCTCTCCTTCCATCCCTAGGTGAGTGCTGTGGGGTGGGGGTGAACAGGGGGAATACTGTAGCTAAGCAGTGCATACATAAATCACTATCACTCCACACTCTCTTGCTCTCTTATGTTCTCTGTGTCTGTGTCTCTATCTCGGCGTCTATGTAACTGGCTTCCCAGCCACATTGAAATTAATCGGAGACAATGTTAAAGGTAGACTCAGTGATATGACATAGAGGCAGAAAATACACAGCATAGTAGATCCATTTCCACAACAACTAAGAGCGTTGAAGCGCAAGGCCAAACTTCTCCGCTGTTTTGGTCCCATGGCTACCACGCTGTACATAGAGTGAAGTGAACCCGTGCACATGCGCAGATACTGTGTGTGATTGTGTGAGGGTGAAGTGTTGCATCTCGCTTGTCTCAATATCTCCGGTCTGCTTGTGGCAACGTCATTTAGCTGAGTCTACCTTAAATGGATTATGATTAAAAAAGAATCAATCAATGCTGAAAAATCTAATCATGCCAGGTTACAGTGACAGAGGGAATGGAATTAGGAAGCGCTGATGAGGGTGACTGGCTTTACTGTGTAATATTGTCACTTGGACAGCTGCAATGTTTTAAAGTGCAATATTGCTATGCTTTCATAGAACTAGTTCTATAGAACAGCAATGGTGCTTTTCCCCCAAGTATATTCCAAAACTACAAGCAAGCGAAACGTGACAAATGAAAGTAATCGGCTTTGAAATAGTAAGAATTGTCACGTGTTGTAAGTAATTCAGGAGACCTACATCCTTGATGTGACAAATGCTGATTTGGTTTTTAAAACAATTAAGCCTCGCTCAATCCATCCTTATAAAACTTGCAGTGATTTTGCACGTAGTTGCACAAACCACAAATGCATTAGCACTGACAAAGCACCAGGCTGTATTACAACATTGAGCAATTATAGCAAACAACCACAGTTTGTTTATGAACTAATCAAGAAAAACCACATGGTCTAATTTCTCCAAATTGAGCATTATCATAAAACTGGAGGCCTGCTGAGATGTACAATCACGAAAAAAATACATAATAATTGTTGCATCATGTATAATCAGGTGACTGTGATTGGTTCCTGTTTCGGATCATGTGGTATAGTAAGCTGCCTCTGTGCTGCTCTCAGCGTGTCCCTGGTTACTAGAGAGCAGAATCTGATTTCTTTTAGGGCCAATGCTGATGGTAATTCTTTGGGGTCCAGGATGGCCAATATTCAATATTATTACATTTGAACATTTTGATGACAACATTTCTCAGAGACAGCCATGTATGCATTAATTAATAAATGATAAAATCATACAATTCATTTGACTTTGTTTTTACCAATGTAACTACATAACAACATATTGGTAATAATCTTTCATTTGAATGGTAAATCTCTTGATAAACTGAGTAAATCAAGATGTCATAGGCAGGTAAATGCATATTCAATAGGAGTGTGTGCATGCACTGAGTTATTTACCTTGTTTTGGCTGCTTTCAGTGGAGTATAAGGGGGTACAGTTGATAAATAATCTGTTTCCGTTACATTTATGACTAATCTCTTCTTTTATAAAAGTGTACTGAATAAACTCCGTGCAATCACTCACTCGTGAGTCTCTCTCTCACAGTACATGCAAGCAGTGGGCAAGGGGGAGAAACGTCATTTAACCCAGTGAATTTATAACATTTTTGGAGACAATCAGGATTGTGTAGACCCTGGTTACGTGTGTAGACCTTAATTACATGTGTAGACCCTGATCACGAGTGTAGACCCTGATTAAGTGTACATTCAGGTTACTTAAAGACCCAGGTTACTTAAAGACCCTGGTTACATAAAGACCCTGGTTACTTAAAGACCCTGGTTACGTAAAGACCCAGGTTACTTAAAGACCCTGGTTACGTAAAGACCCAGGTTACTTAAAGACCCTGGTTACTTGAAGACCCAGGTTACTTGAAGACCCAGGTTACTTGAAGACCCAGGTTACTTGAAGACCCAGGTTACTTGAAGACCCTGGTTACGTAAAGACCCTGGTTACTTAAAGACCCTGGTTACTTAAAGACCCTGGTTACTTGAAGACCCTGGTTACGGAAAGACCCTGGTTACTTAAAGACCCTGGTTACTTAAAGACCCTGGTTACTTAAATACCCTGGTTACGTAAAGACCCAAGTTACGTAAAGACCCTGGTTACTTAAAGACCCTGGTTACTTGAAGACCCAGGTTACTTGAAGACCCAGGTTACTTGAAGACCCAGGTTACGTAAAGACCCTGGTTACTTAAAGACCCTGGTTACTTAAAGACCCTGGTTACTTAAAGATCCTGGTTACTTAAAGACCCTGGTTACTTGAAGACCCTGGTTACTTGAAGACCCTGGTTACTTAAAGACCCTGGTTACGTAAAGACCCTGGTTACTTGAAGACCCTGGTTACTTAAAGACCCTGGTTACTTGAAGACCCTGGTTACGGAAAGACCCTGGTTACTTAAAGACCCTGGTTACGTAAAGACCCAGGTTACTTGAAGACCCTGGTTACTTAAAGACCCTGTTTACTTAAAGACCCTGGTTACGTAAAGATCCAGGTTACTTGAAGACCCTGGTTACTTAAAGACCCTGGTTACGTAAAGACCCAGGTTACTTGAAGACCCTGGTTACGGAAAGACCCTGGTTACTTAAAGACCCTGGTTACTTAAAGACCCTGATTACTTAAAGACCCTGGTTACGTAAAGACCCTGGTTACTTGAAGACCCTGGTTACTTAAAGACCCTGGTTACTTAAAGACCCTGGTTACTTGAAGACCCTGGTTACGGAAAGACCCTGGTTACTTAAAGACCCTGGTTACTTAAAGACCCTGGTTACTTGAAGACCCTGGTTACGGAAAGACCCTGGTTACTTAAAGACCCTGGTTACGTAAAGACCCAGGTTACTTGAAGACCCTGGTTACTTAAAGACCCTGTTTACTTAAAGACCCTGGTTACGTAAAGATCCAGGTTACTTGAAGACCCTGGTTACTTAAAGACCCTGGTTACGTAAAGACCCAGGTTACTTGAAGACCCTGGTTACGGAAAGACCCTGGTTACTTAAAGACCCTGGTTACTTAAAGACCCTGATTACTTAAAGACCCTGGTTACGTAAAGACCCTGGTTACTTGAAGACCCTGGTTACTTAAAGACCCTGGTTACTTAAAGACCCTGGTTACTTGAAGACCCTGGTTACGGAAAGACCCTGGTTACTTAAAGACCCTGGTTACTTAAAGACCCTGGTTACTTAAAGACCCTGGTTACGTAAAGACCCTGGTTACTTGAAGACCCTGGCTACTTAAAGACCCTGGTTACATAAAGACCCTGGTTACTTAAAAACCCTGGTTACTTGAAGACCCTGGTTACGTAAAGACCCAGGTTACGTGAAGACCCTGGTTACTTAAAGACCCTGGTTACTTAAAGACCCTGGTTACTTAAAGACCCTGGTTACTTAAAGACCCTGGTTATGGAAAGACCCTGGTTACTTAAAGACCCTGGTTACTTAAAGACCCTGGTTACGTAAAGACCCAGGTTACTTGAAGACCCTGGTTACGGAAAGACCCTGGTTACTTAAAGACCCTGGTTACTTAAAGACCCTGGTTACGTAAAGACCCTGGTTACGTAAAGACCCTGGTTACTTGAAGACCCTGGTTACTTAAAGACCCTGGTTACTTGAAGACCCTGGTTACGGAAAGACCCTGGTTACTTAAAGACCCTGGTTACTTAAAGACCCTGGTTACGTAAAGACCCTGGTTACTTGAAGACCCTGGTTACGTAAAGACCCTGGTTACTTAAAGACCCTGGTTACGTAAAGACCCAGGTTACTTAAAGACCCTGGTTACTTAAAGACCCTGGTTACTTGAAGACCCTGGTTACTTAAAGACCCTGGTTACTTAAAGACCCTGGTTACGTAAAGACCCAGGTTACGTGAAAACCCTGGTTACTTAAAGACCCTGGTTACTTAAAGACCCTGGTTACTTAAAGACCCTGGTTACTTAAAGACCCTGGTTATGGAAAGACCCTGGTTACTTAAAGACCCTGGTTACTTAAAGACCCTGGTTACGTAAAGACCCAGGTTACTTGAAGACCCTGGTTACGGAAAGACCCTGGTTACTTAAAGACCCTGGTTACTTAAAGACCCTGGTTACGTAAAGACCCAGGTTACTTGAAGACCCTGGTTACGGAAAGACCCTGGTTACTTAAAGACCCTGGTTACTTAAAGACCCTGATTACTTAAAGACCCTGGTTACGTAAAGACCCTGGTTACTTGAAGACCCTGGTTACTTAAAGACCCTGGTTACTTGAAGACCCTGGTTACGGAAAGACCCTGGTTACTTAAAGACCCTGGTTACTTAAAGACCCTGGTTACTTAAAGACCCTGGTTACGTAAAGACCCTGGTTACTTGAAGACCCTGGCTACTTAAAGACCCTGGTTACATAAAGACCCTGGTTACTTAAAAACCCTGGTTACTTGAAGACCCTGGTTACGTAAAGACCCAGGTTACGTGAAGACCCTGGTTACTTAAAGACCCTGGTTACTTAAAGACCCTGGTTACTTAAAGACCCTGGTTACTTAAAGACCCTGGTTATGGAAAGACCCTGGTTACTTAAAGACCCTGGTTACTTAAAGACCCTGGTTACGTAAAGACCCAGGTTACTTGAAGACCCTGGTTACGGAAAGACCCTGGTTACTTAAAGACCCTGGTTACTTAAAGACCCTGGTTACGTAAAGACCCTGGTTACGTAAAGACCCTGGTTACTTGAAGACCCTGGTTACTTAAAGACCCTGGTTACTTAAAGACCCTGGTTACTTGAAGACCCTGGTTACGGAAAGACCCTGGTTACTTAAAGACCCTGGTTACTTAAAGACCCTGGTTACGTAAAGACCCTGGTTACTTGAAGACCCTGGTTACGTAAAGACCCTGGTTACTTAAAGACCCTGGTTACGTAAAGACCCAGGTTACTTAAAGACCCTGGTTACTTAAAGACCCTGGTTACTTGAAGACCCTGGTTACTTAAAGACCCTGGTTACGTAAAGACCCAGGTTACGTGAAAACCCTGGTTACTTAAAGACCCTGGTTACTTAAAGACCCTGGTTACTTAAAGACCCTGGTTACTTAAAGACCCTGGTTATGGAAAGACCCTGGTTACTTAAAGACCCTGGTTACTTAAAGACCCTGGTTACGTAAAGACCCAGGTTACTTGAAGACCCTGGTTACGGAAAGACCCTGGTTACTTAAAGACCCTGGTTACTTAAAGACCCTGGTTACGTAAAGACCCTGGTTACTTAAAGACCCTGGTTACTTAAAGACCCTGGTTACGTAAAGACCCAGGTTACGTGAAGACCCTGGTTACTTAAAGACCCTGGTTACTTAAAGACCCTGGTTACTTAAAGACCCTGGTTATGGAAAGACCCTGGTTACTTAAAGACCCTGGTTACGTAAAGACCCAGGTTACTTGAAGACCCTGGTTACGGAAAGACCCTGGTTACTTAAAGACCCTGGTTACTTAAAGACCCTGGTTACGTAAAGACCCTGGTTACTTGAAGACCTTGGTTACGTAAAGACCCTGGTTACTTGAAGACCCTGGTTATGGAAAGACCCTGGTTACTTAAAGACCCTGGTTACTTGAACACCCTGGTTACGGAAAGACCCTGGTTACATGTATATGGACTTCTGAACTCAGTGAACATGTGGTTAACATTCCTGGCATTCTCTCATCTCACTCACTGTGCTCTATGGAGAACACCTTGGAAGACCTTATCTCTGACTCAAATACACCCTTTCTCACAACATTATCATCTACACTGAACGGTAGGAGAATCAGGCACTCTGAAAAGATAAGGGCGATAATTCTACATTCAAGATGTTAGTTCCGGTAGGAAATACTTTATTATATCTTAGCGTTAGAGCCAGGCTGAAATTCTGTCTCATGTTTTCTTGCATAACATTTTAGTTTGAGACAAACAAACAACGAATAGCGTGACAACCCTACTCCTCTCCACAGTAAGTCGTTTCTATGTGCCTACCTTTGCCTCTGATGTGGGTTCCAGGTAGCACAGTCGATTGCCGAGCCCCTCTGCAGTCAGGCAGAACTTGCGATTCTCCTTGTGGATGCAGGCGACACACTGGAGCACCACTTCATCATCCTGTCAAGACAAAATTGAGGTTTTCAGAGTGAGAGGAGGTAGACAAAAAAAACGCTTCCCTCAACAGGAGCCCATCAACCACCTTTTAACAGGGGGAGATTATTCACTGTGACTGCACTCTTAGGAAAAATCTAGAACCTAAAAGGCTTCTCCGGCAGTCCCCATAGGAGAACCCTTTGAAGAACCCCTTTTGGTTCCAGGTAGAACCCCTTTGATTCCAGGTAGAACCCTTTCCACAGATGGTTCTACATAGAACCTAAATTAGTTATTCTATATGGAACCAAAAACAGTTCCACCTGGAAACAAAAATGGTTCTTCTATGGGGACAGCTGCAGAACCCTTTTGGAACCCTTTTTTCTAAGAGTGTGTTCTGGAAACAGGGGATTCATCTACCCAGACACCGGATGCGTAGAAATAAGTAATAATTTACATCATTGCAGAATAATTTGACATAATTGCAGAGCATTACATTGAATGCGCTGCTGGTTTAAGATTCAGGCTTCAATCTTTTCTCAATGACCATATTTTTACCATATTTACCATATTTTCCAAAATAGGTACCTTAAAAATGTCAAGGAAAAATGGTGGGGTGAGATTTCTAGTATTTTACGTCTTAATGAAGCCTTGACACACCACGCAGAATGGGAGAACAGGTTGACACAAATGCTAAAGAAAAAGACAATGCAATATTAACTCCTGCTTTGAGGAGTTAATATTGATGACTAATACATTTGTCTATTTGGGCTCACTGTTTCGGGCTGTTGATTGGGCAGTCTTCTGCTAAGGTGATGAATGAACAAAACTTATCCATTGAGGATCCCTTTATTCTGCCAAACATCCTTTGGCTATTCACACTATTTACAATACCTTCAGAAACCATTCACACCTCTTGACTTTTTCCACATTTTGTTGTTACAGCCTGAATTTAAAATTGATTGAATTTAGATTTTTGGTCAGTGGACTACACACAATAACCCATAATGTCAAAGTGGAATTATGTTTTTGTTTTTGGGGAGTAGAATGTGTCACATAATAAGTTGCATGGACTCAATCTGTGTGCAATAATAGTGTTTAATGTTGAGGATGGGGGCGCTGTTGTCACTATTTATGGTAATCTTGTAATTTTTTAAACGGCTTCCTACAAAACTCTTGATCGTACAATATGCATATTTTATTATTATTGGATAGAAAACAGTCTATAGTTTCTATAGGAGTTGAAATTTTGTCTCTAAGTGGAACAGAAGTCATTCTACAGCAATTTCCCTGACATGGAGTCAGATTTCAGAAATTTTGGCCCCTGATCTGGAGTCAGTTAAAAGGGCACTGTTATTGCTATGAGTATACGGACACTGCTTACGTCTTCCCCTGGATGCCTTTACGTGATGACGATTTGAATGGCGTCGATTGCGCGTTCACAGGCACTACAAATTAAAAAAACCTGTAGCTAGGAACTCTTTTCTTGCTGCGTAATGCGCCTGGAGGACATCGACCCGCACTTGTTCCAAGCATTAGTGGAGGGAGTAATATTACTCTGGTCATGTTTCTACTCGTTATGGGAGTTAAAAACATCATAAGGTAGTTAATTTAAAGCGTTTTATAGCAATTTATATCCGTTTAATGCGATTTTGGGACATTTATTTCTGAAACGCTGTGAATTGCTGGGCACGCTTCCAGTTCATCCCGAACGCAGTTGGCATTTCCACATGGCAAGAGGACAGCTTTCCACCAAAAGACGATTACTCCCAAGAAAGGATCCTTTGCCCAAGATACTGATGGAAGAACAGCTCAAAGTAGGACATTTTTATTATGATAAATCGTGTTTCTGTCGAAAAATGTTAGTGGCTTAGGACGCCATGTTTTTTGACGTAGCTTCGCTTGGCGCAAACTGTATTGAAAAGTAAGGATAATTTAAAAAATGTAATTCCGCGATTGTATTAAGAATTAAATTGTCTATCAATCCCTGTCCACCCTATATTTTTTAGTCACGTTTATGAGTATTTATGTATAAGAGTAGATCACTGTCTAAGTGGCGCACGGACATTTTCTCACCAGCTGGGCTACATTTCACATTGTCTAACCATGATTTTGGTGGCTAAATATAAACATTTTCGATCAAACTCTATATGGATTGTGTAATATGATGTTACAGGAGTGTCATCTGAAGAATTCTGAGAAGGTTAGTGAAAAAATGAATATATTTTGGCGATGTTGACTTTTATCGCTCACTTTGGCTAGAATCAATGCTGGGCTGCTATGTGCTATGTGCTATGCTAATTAAACGATTTATTGTGTTTTCGCTGTAAGACACTTAGAAAATCTGAAATATTGTCTGTATTCACAGGATCTGTGTCTTTCGATTAGTGTATGCTGTGTATTTTTACGAAATGTTTGATGATTAGTAAGTAGGTAAACACGTTGCTCAATGTAGTTTTTCTAGTCCATTTGTGACGGTGGGTGCAATTGTAACCTATGCCATCTACCTGAAATATGCACTTTTTTCTAACAAAACCTATCCCATACCATAAATATGTTATCAGACTGTCATCTGATGAGTTTTTTTCTTGGTTAGGGGCTATAAATATCTTAGTTTAGCCGAATTGGTGATAGCTACTGGTGTTGGTGGACAAATAAAAGATGGTGGATTATGCTAATGTGTTTTTAGGTAATAGATGTACATCTTTACATATTGTGTCTTCCCTGTAAAACATTTTAAAAATCGGACATGTTGGCTGGATTCACAAGATCTGTGTCTTTCATTAGCTGTATTGGACTTTAATGTGTGAAAGTTAAATATTTTAAAAAAATATTTTTTTTGAATTTCGCGGCACTGGTTTTTCAGTGGGGGTGGGGGGGGAGTGCCGCTAGCGGCACCCTCATCCTAGACAGGTTAACATGATTTCTGAATGACCACCTCATCTCTATACCCAACAGATACAATTATCTGTAAGTTCTGTCAGTCGAGAAGTGAATTTCAAACACAGATTCAACCACAAAGACCAGGTAGGTTTACCAATGCCTCAGAAAGAAGGGCACTTATTGGTAGATGGGTAAAAAAATAAAAACAGACATGGAATATCCCTTTGAGCGTGGTGAAGTTATTAATTACACTTTGGATGGTATGTCAAGAACCCCAGTCACTACAAAGATACAGGCGTCCTTCCTAACTCAGTTACCGGACAGGAAAGAAACTGCTCAAGGATGTCAGGGTTGTGTGCGGAGAATATTTGGAGTCAAACGCAGGACACAGTGTTGAGCGAAAACCACAGTGTTTTACTCAAATAAATGCACAATTCCACAAATGGAAAATAAACAGATACATACATGTATCAACTACAACACCTAACGCACAAACAATTACGGACAAAACAGAAATGAAAGCCAGAGGGTTAAATAGGGAACATGATGGGGGAATTGAAACCAGGTGTGTATAATACAGACAAAACAAAACGAAACTGAAAAATGGATCGATGGTGACTAGAAAGCCGGTGACGTCGACCGCCGAACACCACCCGAACAAGGAGAAGGGCCGACTTCGGCGGAAGTCGTGACAAAGGATTTCACCATGAGACAATGGTGACTTTAAAACAGTTACAGAGTTGAATGGCTGTGATAGGAGAATACTGAGGATAGATCAACAAATTGTACTTACTCCACAATACTAACCTAATTGACAGAGTGAAAATAAGGAAGCCTGTACAGAATACAAATATTCCAAAACATGCACTAAAGTAATACTGCTAAAAATGTGGCAAAGCAATATACTATTTGTCCTGAATACAAAGTGTTAAGTTTGGGGCAAATCCAATACAACACATTACTGAGTACCACTCTGCATGTTATCCTGGCATTAAGTTGTGTCACCTATCATTTTGCAAACAATGTAATTAAATATATAATCATTGAGTTAATAAAGTCGCATACAAACATGGACTTTTTATTGAGTAAGGCAGCTCCAAAATGCAGGTGTTTTATCCTATGTAGCTTAGTGCTTTCCATGGTGGAGGGGCAGCCAGCGAACACACAGAGCATAGGCATTGGTAATCTTCTCTAGTTGTGCTGTGATTGACTAAGTGTTCGGTTACTCATGGAGACACTACGTCACCGCAGAATCTGCAGGGAGAGCTAGGCAGTTCAATCCCCCTTGGGTGCTGCCATAGATTTACATTTGAAGTGCCCATTCAAGAAGGCTCAAGGTCATTGGCTACAGATAAAATGACGTCAAATCATGTTATATCTACCGTAGCTTTGATTGGACTGATCAACATCATACTGTACTTACAAAATCTTAGCTAGCTAGCTAGACAAACAGTATCATCATGAATCAAGTCGACAATCTACAGGCAAATCATTTTCAATCCTTGTCATATGAAGAGAAATTATAGATAACATGTATCGGTGCTCATTGGCCATTGGACATAAACATTATACAGCATGTCGGAAATCGCTAATTCAACAATGAGTGGTTTGGAAGGAATTAGTGCTGTGTCTGGCTAACTGCAAGCATTGCAAAGCAATCGCTATTTTGCTTCCCTTGCCAGCTATCTGGGTTTGGGTTTAAGGATTTAAAACATCTGTCAGAAAGAGTCTCTTTTCCTAGCTTAAAAGGATAAACATTCACACGCAACACCATGGGCCAGAAAAAGTTGAATACATTGGCCATGCAGTCAATCCAGTATGACTTTATCCAGAGAATGCCAGACTTTAATGACAAAGTTTGAATACAAAGTTTGCCCACAAGAAGGAGCTTCATGTAAGAACAATAACGGTGAGTCCAAAAATATTTATTTTATGCTGCTGCATAAATTATGTAATATACCAGGATATGTATACTATAGCTAAGAAAGTAATACTAAGCGTATATTGTGTAGTAAGCTGTTAGTAGCCCATGTGTCTCGCTCTAAGAATTTGGTCCTTCTCCCCCTCGGAACTTAGCCAACTGTTCTGACTTGGTGGTGTACATGTAGCCTATAGCATGTTTTAGAGAAATGCCATCGTTGAATATTGTAAGAGCTTTCATTGTCTGCTTATATGCTCACATTATTTTTCCTATGGTTCTGATTTGGTGTAATGGGAGAATACTGTAAAAACAGCCCATGTTCTGAATTATGTCGCTGTCCATTTCAAAAGTGCTGAACAAACAGGCATATCGACTAGCTCCGTCTTAGCTCGCTCAATGTCTACATGGAAATTACGGCTCGCCACTTATCCACTCATCGTTCCCTTATGCAATAGTTTCTACATCTGAATTGTTATATTGCTTATATACACTACCGTTCAAAAGTTTGGGGTCACTCAGAAATGTCCTTGTTTTTGAAAGAAAAGTACATTTTTGTCCATTAAAATAACATCAAATATAACAGAAATAATATTGTAAATTACTATTGTAGCTGGAGAAGGCTGATATTTAATGGAATATCTACATAGGCGTACAGAGGCCCATTATCAGCAACCATCACTCCTGTGTTCCAATGGCACGTTGTGTTAGCTAATTGTCACGACTTCCGCCGAATTTGGCTCCCCTGCCTGTTCGGGCGGTGCTCGGCGGTCGTCGTCACCGGTCTACTAGCCGCCACCGATCCCTTTTTCGTTGTCTGTTTGTTTTGTCTTATTAGTTGCACCTGTGTCTAATTTGTGAGCTTGATGGGCTTCCTTATTTAAAGTACGTTTACCCGCCCTTGTTTTGTGCGGGATTATTTTTATGTTACGTGTGTATGATATTTGGTGTTCGTGCTCCGGACCTGGTACCCTGTGTGTTTGGGTTGGTCCACATTCTTTCCGCGCCCTGTGTTGTGGGCATTGTTTTTCGGTGCGTTATTAAAGTGCACTTCTTCCTGTGGAACTTATGCTCTCTGCGCCTGATTCTTCCTCACGCACCTAGTCTCTCGTGACACTAATCCAAGTTTATAATTATAAAAGGCTAATTGATCATTAGAAAACCCTTTTGCAATAATGTTAGCACAGCTGAAAACTGTTGTTCTGATTAAAGAAGCAATAAAACTGGCCTTCTTTAGACTAGTTGAGTATCAGCATTTGTGGGTTCGATTACAGGCTCAAAATGGCCAGAAACAAAGACCTTTCCTCTGAAAATCGTCAGTCAGAAATGAAGGCTATTCCATGCGAGAAATTGTCAAGAAACTGAAGATCTTGTACAATGCTGTGTACTACTCCCTTCACATAACTGTCACAAACTGTCTCTAACCAGAATAGAAAGAGGAGTGGGAGGCCCCGGTGCACAACTGAGCAAGAGGACAAGTACATTAGAGTGTCTAGTTTGAGAAACAGACGCCTCACAAGTCCTAAACTGGCAGCTTCAATAAATAGTACCCGCAAAACACCAATCTCAACGTCAACAGTGAAGAGGTAACTCCGGGATGCTGGCCTTCTAGGAAATGTTGCAAAGAAAAAGCCATATCTCAGACTGGCCAATAAAAAAAAAAGATTAAGATGAGCAAAAGAACACAGACACTGCACAGAGGACCTCTGCCTAGAAGACGAGCATCCCGGAGTCGCCTCTTTACTGTTGACGTTGAGATTGGTGTTTTGCGGTCTGTAACCATGTTTGCCAGTGACATTCTCTTCCCATTAAAATATTATTTTTCAAAAAAAAATTATTAGGCTAGTAGACCCATGTAATTCCAGTTGATATTGCGAGGGTTGTTTTGTTTGCACAATGTGCTGTCTGTGCTTCGGTATATTGTCTATAAAAGTGGATCCTCGTGATTGTATTTTCCTTCCTTTTTAAGACCATTTAGGCCTAATAAAATACAAATGGTAGGCTAATCACATCTTTCTCTCTCTCTTTCTCTCTCCCTCCCTTTCTCTCTGTGTGTAAGTTGACTTAAAGAAAAGAAAAGTTAAGAATTTATCTGAACTAACATCTTTTTGAATTTCTGTCTGTGTTTATTTTGAAAGTGCTGACCGAATAGGCCTACATCGTCGCAGCTTGTTTGCTTGCACTTGCTTATACTTAGAGCTAAGTGTTAATGATATAAGAACAAACATTATGAATTTACTGAACATAAATGTAATAATGTTTGTGTACGGTTCAAAAGTAAAACTCATGTCGATATTTATTATCATTGAAGGAGAATGTGGATCTTATCAAGTTACACAAATCTACAACATATTTTTTTACGCAAGTCAGCCATATCAGTTATGGTTTTTAAAAAGGCAGTAAATGAGCTTTATGTATGCCCTAACATTTTTGGGGTACCGTTTGTCATCGTTATGGTGCAATTCATGTATTGTTTAGTGTTGTGTCGTGTATTGGCTAAAAAAATTGGTTGAGTTTGCCCCACCAAGATTTACATGCTAAAATCGCCACTGGCTGCATCATGTTATAGGTATGCTTGTAATCGTTAAGAGCTGGGGAGTTTTTCAGGATAAAAAAATAAACAGAATGGAGCTAAGCACAGGAAAAATCCTAGAGGAAAACCTGGTTCAAACTGCCTTTCACTAGACACTGGGAGATGAATTTAACTTTGAGTAGGACAATAACCTAAAACACAAGGCCACTTCTACACTGGAGTTGTCTGAGAGACAAACAGAAAGACTCACAGCTGTTAATGCTGCCTAAGGTGCTTCTACAAAGTATTGACAGGGGTATGAATGAGATATTTCTGTTTTTTATTTTGCATAAATTTGCAAACATTTCTAAAAACAGCTATTCACTTTGTCATTATGGGGTATTGTGTGTAGATTGATGAGGAACATGTTTTATTTGATCCATTTAACAATAAGGCTGTAACGTAACAAAATGTGGAAAAAGGGAAGGGGTCTACTTTCTGAAGTCACCAGTACAAATGAGGCTGAAGTAATTGATTGGAGAGTTCATAATGATCTAGCTAAATGTATGCTGAGGAGCATCATGAAAGAGAACAGCAGCTGTTCATTGCTTTGGGTCAGATTAGGCCTACCTCATGAGACAAGAGGCACTTGGCATGCACTTTGCTGAAGATTTCATCTGATGATGCCTTCCTTATGGAAAAAATGAATTAATTTCACATTTAATCACATGTGAAGTGTTAAAAAAACACATGCTGTCATGTGATCTTATGTGAAGTTCATGTGATAACATGTGAAGCAACATGAAATAACATGAAACTACACGTGAAAACATGTGAAGTGTTCCGAAAACATGTTTTCATGTGAAATTTCAGGTGAAATCATGTGATTTTCCACATGTAAAATCATGTGGTTTTTCTGTAAGGGCTTATTAGATATGAAGGATTTGGTTTAAGTCATAGACCATGTAAGAGACAGCATAAATACTGATAACAGTTAATTGTCTTTTCACCACATTCTTGTCATCAATATATAGTAGTTATTACAGCTATACACTGGAAACTGCTATTATATAGTATATTTGTTATATCTGTATATCAATATCTTTTTATTCACTTTCTGGTTGTTTCTGACTAATGTTTCCAACCAGAATTTTCATTGTATGAATGTTATACTATATAATTAATATTAGTATAAGAGCATATAAACACCCTTCAGCATGTGGTTAATGAATGTCTCTGTTAGAGAATCACTAAGCAGTTTATGAATAATTAACAGGACGATTATTCACGCCTGTTTTACACTATGTTCTAGTTCCATACACATTAATAAATGGGAATCCCGCAAGAAATAAATAACATCAATGTTTAATGGATGTGATTTATTAAAGCTGTAAGCATTTACATTTTTTACTACAGTAATATTGCAGCAGCCGTAACCATATCACTGCTCAGTGTTCACAGACTGTATAGTGTTATTTTCCTACAGTATACTGCTTACTGAGGGAGCCCACTATCTGAAAATAAATATCATAAAATGCCCTCGTTCTGAAAACCTTGTGATTGCATTTACAGCACTCACTGGCAGCGTAAACACTGACATTTCTAATGTTCTTTTCCCAACGTAGCAGGCAGGCAGAATGTGCTGATGTTGCTGCTAACTGAGAGATTGTGCTTCTACAATATTTCATCTGAAGGAAGGGATTCTGCAAAGAGAGGAGAGGAGAGAGCAGCAGCTGTAGCACTCCAGAGCAGAGTGGTGTAGTAGCAGCATTCAGCCCTGTGTCGCTGTGTGTCTGAAGTCCGATATGAAAGGCTCTGAGCTCTTAAAAAACACACTACTTCAGACATTATTTCAAGTCCTCTATGCACACGTGTGCTTCAGATGTTGCCCGTGAGGAAAATCTCCATCCATGCACACTATAGCACTACTGTCTAGAAGGCATTTTCTTTTTATTTTACCGTTCATGACATATTCCAGCCTTGAGGACACTAATTGTCTATTGGCTTTTGACATTTATGATGGCAATTCAACTACAGCCTACAAAATAGAACAAATCTGATAGAGCAGTGAATGCTGAGGTAGATGCTACTGCAACTTACTATACCACTGCACTATGGTGGAAACCACTGCACTATGGTGTAAATCCCTGCACTACGGTGTAAACCACTGCACTATGGTGTAAATCCCTGCACTATGGTGTAAACCACTGCACTATGGTGTAAATCCCTGCACTATGGTGTAAACCACTGCACTATGGTGCATGCACTGCACTATGGTGTAAACCACTGCACTATGGTGGAAACCACTGTACTATGCTGTAAATCACTGCACTATGGTGGAAACCACTGCACTATGGTGGAAACCACTGCACTATGGTGGAAACCACTGTACTACACTGTAAACATCTGCACTATGGTGGAAACCACTGTACTATGCTGAATATCACTGCACTCTGGTGGAAAACACTGTACTACACTGTAAACCATTGCACTATGGTGGAAAACACTGTACTACACTGTAAACATCTGCACTATGATGTAAACCACTGCACTATGCTGTAAACCACTGTACTATGCTGTAAACCACTGTACTACACTGTAAACAACTGCACTATGGTGGAAACCACTGTACTACACTGTAAACATCTGCACTATGATGTAAACCACTGTACTATGCTGTAAACATCTGCACTATGGTGGAAACCACTGCACTATGCTGTAAACATCTGCACTATGATGTAAACCACTGTACTATGCTGTAAACATCTGCACTATGGTGGAAACCACTGTACTACACTGTAAACATCTGCACTATGATGTAAACCACTGTACTACACTGTAAACATCTGCACTATGATGTAAACCACTGTACTACACTGTAAACAACTGCACTATGGTGGAAACCACTGTACTACACTGTAAACATCTGCACTATGATGTAAACCACTGTACTACACTGTAAACAACTGCACTATGGTGGAAACCACTGTACTATGCTGTAAACAACTGCACTATGATGTAAACCACTGTACTACACTGTAAACCACTGTACTACACTGTAAACAACTGCACTATGGTGGAAACCACTGTACTACACTCTAAACAACTGTACTACACTGTAAACAACTGCACTATGATGTAAACCACTACCAGAAATCAGAATCATATCATACAAACATGCAGGCCAGGACCAATTTAAAACATTGTTTTCCTCTTTTATGAATTTAATCGACATGAATAACCTGCATGGCATATCAACACAGTGGACACCACTGCACATGCAATCACTCTCTCTGAGGAGGGGGAGCTGTGATTTGGGCCATACGAGGCCACTATTGATTTGTCTCTCATATTGTGCCGTCAGGTCTGTCTGAGTGCCAGCAGCACGGCAAGAGGCCCTCGTTAATCAGATCGGTTCACTCTCCTCTCCTCTCACAGCCCAGGCTTGTCCGGGCTCTGTCTGGCCCCCACGTCTGGGCTCACACTCCCCCATCTCTCCTCCCCATCTACCTCATCTCTCACTCCTGTCTTAGGGCAGAATTATGTATCATACACACGCTAGGCAAGGCCCACACACTCACCTCCCATCTCACCTGGCCAATACAGAGGAGGTAAGGGAGGGGAGGGAGGGAGAGGAGGGAGGGGGCAGGTAGGGCAGCCCGCTGCTAGCCTAACCACCATCCATCATTCATGAATGGATCTCAATTGATGTGAGCCTGGCTGTGAGATAGGTGCCTCTACTCTACAGCTGGGAGGGAGAGAGTCAGCTTAGGACGAGTACATTTACACTGGCTGATTTAACTTGCAGATGCACAGTATAAGGTCATCCCTAATTACAGCACTCTACTAGACAAGTCATGAATCATCACTATCTACCAGTACCATCATGACTGTTATCACTTTCTATGAATAGCACAGCTTTAGAGGACGCTTTGTCCTTGACATAATTGGCTTTGACCTGACAGTGCCCCTCTCTGAATCGGGCCTTTTGGATGGAACATCTCCCCTGAGAGATCCTAGGGGGAATAGAGTGCATCTTGACACGTTAAATACTGTCAAATCCCTGGATAAGCAGTTTGACATTGAGCAGAGCTAAAACCCTACTACTACTACTACTGTACGTGAATGATAGCTCAGCTCATTCTGGATGTGCTATAATCACTTTAGCCCTACGCACTGTAACAACGTGAGATTTCTGCACAGTAACAGTGAGGCATATCCCAAATCTCCTTGAATGTGCTGCAGACTAAATGACTTTCTCCCTGTTCTGTGAACACTGACACTGCACAGTCTGAGGTGACAGACTGGGGCTTAATATGATAAACTGGTGACACCGTTTCAAATCACCTTCTCCAAGCTCAGATCGCAGGTACTCTCACATTGCCAGATAATCTCACATTTGCATTGTACCAAGAAGCCTGACACGGAAGGTTTAAGGACTGAGATGTTAATCCTCAGGTAATGTTTTCCACACTGGCTCCACACTGGCTTGGGTGGGTCAATGGGAATGGCTGTCATTTTACGGGCTCCTAACCAATTTTTTCGCATTGCTTGTAACTTATTTTGTATATAATGTTGATGCTTCCATCTCTTATGACCGAAAAGAGCTTCTGGACATTAGAACAGCGATTACTCACCTCAAACTGGACAAAGATTTTTCTTTAATGAGTCAGACGCAAAGGATATAATGTTGCTCCCAGACAAGGCCCAAATCCCTGTCATTCGCATGAAGAAAATAAGGAAATACAGGGGCGGAGATCAGGGTGCCTTGTGAGAATTTGTTGGCGAGTGGGTTACCAGCCTCCACCATCCGTTGTATTAGCCAACGAGCAATCACTGGAAAATAAACGGGATGAGCTCCGATCGAGACTATCCAACCAACTGGACATTAAAAACTGTAATATTGTATGTTTCACCGAGTTGTGGCTGAACAACGACACAGATAATATACAGTTGGCTGGGTTTTCCGTGCATCGGCAGGACAGAACAGCTACGTCTGGTAAGAAGAGGGGTGGGGGTGTGTGTCTATTTGTCAATAACAGCTAGTGCGCAATGTCTAATATTAAGGTAATCTCGAGGTACCTCATGATAAATTGTAGACCATACTATCTACCAAGAGAGTTTTCATCTATTTTTCGTAGCCGTCTATTTACCACCACAAACCGACGCTGGCACTAAGACCTCACTCATCAAGCTGTATAAGACCATAAGCAAACAAGAAAATGTTCATCCAGAAGTGGAGCTCCTAGTGGCCAGGGACTTTAATGCTGGCTAACTTAAATCCGTTTTACCTCACTTCTAACAGCATGTCACATGTGCAACCAGAGGAGAAAAAAAACTCTAGACCACCTTTACTCCACACACACACAGACACTTACAAAGCTCTCTCTCACCCTCCATTTCTGGCCATAATTCTATCCTCATGATTCCTGCTTACAAGCAAAAACTAAAGCAGGAAGTACCAGTGACTCACTCAATACGGATGTGGTCAGATGACGCAAATGCTATGCTACCGGACTGTTTTGCTAGCACAGATTGGAATATGTTCCAGGATTCATCCAATGGCATTGAGGAGTATTCCACCTCAGTCCACGGCTTCATCAATAAGTGGATCGACAACATCTTCCCCACAGTGACCATACGTACATATTCCAACCAGAAGCCATTGATTACAGGCAACATCTAAAGCTAAAGGCTAGAGCTGCCGCTTCAAGGAGCAGGACACTAATCCGGAGGCTTTGTAAGAAATACCGCTATGCCCTCAGACGAACCATTAAACAGACAAGGTATCAAAACAGGATTAAGATTGAATCTTACTACACTGACTCTGATGCTCGTTGGATGTGGCAGGGCTTGCAAACTATTACGGACTACAAAGGGAAACCCAGCCGTGAGCTGCCCAGTGAAATTCCTTTTATGCTCACTTCAAGGCAAGTAACACTGAAGCATGCATGAGAGCACCAGCTGTTCCAGACAACTGTGTGATCACTCTCTCCATAGTCAATGTGAGCAAGACCTTTAAACAGATCAACATTCACAAGGCCAAACAGATTACCAGGACAATTTTTTATTTTATTTAACTAGGCAAGTCAGTTAAGAACAAATTCTTATTTTCAATGACGGCCTAGAAAAGGTCTGTTAACTGCCTTGTTCAGGGGCAGAACGACAGATTTTTTTCCCTTGTCAGCTAGGGGATTCGAACTTGCAACCTTTCAGTTACTAGTCCACGACTATGTGGCCAAGCACGACTCCAACACCATCATTAAGTTTGCTGACGACACAACGGTGGTAGGCCTGATCACCAACAACGATGAGACAGTCTATAGGGAGGAGGTCAGAGACCTGGCAGTATGGTGCCAGGACAACAACCTCTCCCTCAACGTCAGCAAGACAAAGGAACTGATCGTACACTACAGGAAAAGGAGGGCCGAACACCCCCCCATTCACATCGTCGGGTCTGTAGTGGAGCGGGTCGAGATTTTCGAATTCCTTGGTGTCCACATCACCAACAATCTATCATGGTCAAACACCAAGAAAGTTGTGAAGAGGGCACGACAATCCCTTTTCCCCCTCAGGAGACTGAAAAGATTTGACATGGGTTCCCAGATCCTGAAAAAGTTATACAGCTGCACCATCGAGAGCATCCTGACCGGTTGCATCATTGTCTGGTATGGCAACTGCTCGGCATCTGCCTGAGGTGCTACAGAGGGTAGTGCGTAAAGCCCAGTACATCACTGGGGCCAAGCTTACTGCCATCCAGGACCTACAGTGGGGAGAATAAGTATTTGATACACTGCCAATTTTGCAGGTTTTCCTACTTACAAAGCATGTAGAGGTCTGTAATTTTTATCATAGGTACACTTCAACTGTGAGAGACGGAATCTAAAACTGTCACGCCCTGGCCTTAGTTATCTTTGTTTTCTTTATTATTTTAGTTAGGTCAGGGTGTGACATGGGGGATGTATGTGTTTTGTATTGTCTAGTTTTTTTTTTGTATGTTTATGGGGCAATGTTTAGTCTAGGTGTGTGTATGTCTATGGTTGCCTAGATTGGTTCTCAATTAGAGACAGCTGTCTATCGTTGTCTCTGATTGAGAGTCATATTTAGGCAACCATTAGGTAGTTTGTGGGTGATTGTCTATGTCTATGTGTAAGTTGCCTGTGTCTGCACTTGTCATTATATAGCTTCACGTTTGTTGTTTTGTTTACTTTGTAAGTGTTCTTCGTCTTCATTGATTAAATATGTGTTCATTTCACGCTGCACTTTCACGTAATGACGATCGTGACAAAAACAAAAATCCAGAAAATCACATTGTATGATTTTTAAGTAATTAATTTGCATTTTATTATTATTATAAATATTTTCTTTACTCTATTTTCTTATAATGTCATTGTTGGTTAAAGGCTTGTAAGTAAGCATTTCATAGTAAGGTCTACACATGCTGTATTCGGCGCATGTGACAAATAAAGTTTGATTTGATTTGAAATCTGCAAACTGTTTTGGCAACCCGACCAAATTCACATAGAAATGTGCATTACAGATCTGTCATTCTCATTGAAAGCAAGTCTAAGAAGCGGTAGATAGATCTGTTATTTTCTATTTCTATGCTCCCTGTTCTTAAGTTTACTTTTTGCGTGTTTTACTTTCAGTTTTGTACACCAGCTTCAAACAGCTGAAAATATAATATTTTTGGTTGGGGGAGGAGAGGGGAGGGACAGGGGGAGAGGAGAGGGCCAGGGGGAGAGGAGACGGAGAGCAGGGGGAAAGAGAGGGGAGTGCCAGGGAAAGAGAGGGGAGGGACAGGGGAGAGGGCCAGGGGAAGAGGTCGTGAGCGGCCTTTCCCAGGGGGAGCAACCTGAGCCAGAAGCAGTCAGTTATACTCCACTGGCCTCCTCCTGCCTATGTCCTCATACCTCTGGGCTCTAGGCAACAACACAGCCCTGTTAGCACTACACATAGCCAGACATGGAGAGCCCATGTCACTCAATGCCATACGTGTGCTGGCTCATTCAGAGTATTTGGATAGCTGTGAAAGTTACAGCTGGTCAGGCACCATAGAACAAAATACAGCTGTGGGTGGCTTCTTCCTCTCTCTACTGTCTCTGGAGGCAGACTGTACAGACAACACCAGGTGTTCCCCAGGCCTATTGCTCTCCTGTAGACAGCAACCTGAGAGCTCCTACTCGGCTCCTGAAGTATCCTGTCCCAACATATCACGCACTGTAGGAAGGCATCAGGAAAATGGTGCACAGGGTCACTCCATCTGTTTTCATATACAGTATGCAAGAAGGATGATATATGGAATGACAGAGAAAGGATACACACTTAACACACTCACTTAACTATTCCTGTAAGTGCTTCACCTTAGGGCTCTAACGTGGTTCAGATATAATAATACCTACCTATACTGAACAAAAATATAAATGCAACATGCAACAATTTCTAAGATTTTAGCAAGATACAGTCCAAAGAAGGAAATCAGTCAATTGAAATATATAAATTAGGCCCTAATCTAGGGATTTCACATGACTGGGCAGGGGCGCAGCAATGGGTGGGCCTGGGAGGCTATAGGCCAACCAATCAGAATTAGTTTTTATTATACCCCCCCCCCCCCCCCTCCTCCTCCTCAGAATATCCCGTAGGTGAAGAATCCGGATGTGGAGGTCCTGGGCTGATGTGGTCTATGGTAGAGAAATTAACATACAATTCACTAGCAACAGCTCTGTTGGACATTCCTGCAGTCAGCATGTCAATTGCACGCTACCTCAAAACTTGAGACATCTGTGGCATTGTGTTGAGTGACAAAACTGCACATTTTAGTGGCCTTTTATTGTCCCCAGCACAAGGGGCACCTGTGTAATGATCATGCTGTTTAATCAGCTTTTTGATATGCCACACCTGTCAGGGGGATGATGATTCGAGAGAAATACGATTTTTGTGAGTATGGAAAATGTCTGGGATCTTTTAGTTCAGCTCATGAAACATGGGACCAACACTTAACATGCAGCGTTCACATTGGTTTTCAGTATACAGTTAGTTAATGGAGTGCTGTTCTCAAACCATCAACTGAGATCACCTTACAGTGCTACTTCAGAAGCAGGCAGCTGGAGAGAAATTATTGTCACAATCCCACCCTTCCTCCATTCCTCCCTCCCTCCCAGCCTCCCTACCTCCCTCCCAGCCTCCCTCCCTCCCAGCCTCCCTTCCTCCCTCCCAGCCTCCATTCCTCCCTTCAAAGTGCTCTCCAGCTGTGTGTGTTTGTGTTGGAGTGATTCATGGCTTTTCCCTTCTCTTAGCAAGTGAGAGTGGTGTGACTCAGACAGAGAGAAAGTGAGTGCCATGTTGGAGTTGAGTAGCGAGTAGACCGCTTTGTTCCCGTGACACAGCGCTGTCAGTGTGCTGTTCTGTTGCTGCTGGGGGGAGAGAGTGCTAAGACCGGGTCTAGAGGCAGCACCATCACTGCATTCCTTTCCCTCACCCTAGAGTGACAACATACATTTATCTCAACATCCATTAAACATTTCAGCCTGCTTTAAACAGGATGCTAACAGCACTGAATATGACCGTTTTAAAGTGTACATACATTTCTGTGGCCAGCGTGGCACAGGCTGCTACAGTAGTATAATCTCTGAACTACATTATGTAGGGCACAAAGCCATTCCATGTATCCTTTTTCATGTGTAGCCTACTATATCTCTACAGCCCTTCCAATACTACTGTTCAAAGTACTTACTCTATTTTACACAGGTTAACCTGTGGTCGTGTTACGTTCTAACCCTGTCTGAACAGCCCAGGGTTGCTCTCCACCTGTCTGAGACTGAGAGACATCTGGTCCACATCAGGCTATGGGTGGTTTCATTCAGTCTAATCACAGCAATACAGTTGTGCATTTCAACACCATTCTGTGCTATTCTTATCCATCTACATCAGTGGACAGGAATGGTAATCTCATAAAATGAGTCACAGTGACAGATATCACAGTGCACTCTATAAGTGAGCAACATTAAAATATATGTTATGATCACTGTGGTGTTTACGATTGCTCCACAGTAGAGCAGTTCATTGGCAGTACTAATATTGTTCATCTGTTGAGAAAGTTTGAACAAAACTCCTTTGAATGTTTTACAGTTGCCCTGCAAGCAGATCGAAGCCTCCCTTCCCACTTGAAGGAGTATCGAGTCAGGCTGCATCCTTTATTACAGAAGGAGAGAGAGAGAGAGAGAGAGAGAGAGAGATCACAGCAGCAATATTTCTGGCCCGTTGCCATGAGAAAAGGGCAACCAGTGGAGCACAAACAACATTGTGAATACCACCAATATTTTTGTGTTAATTTTATCTTCCTCTACTATTTGTACATTGTTAAAACACTGTATGTACATAGCTGATAATATACCACTTGAAATGTCTTTGTCTTTTTCAAACCTTTGATAGGGCAATGTTTACTGTTCATTTGTAATAGTTTTTGTTAATTTTTGTTAATTAATTTTTTCACTTTTGTTGCTTTGGCAATGTAAACATATGTTTACCATTCCAATAAAGCTGCTTTGAATTGAGAGAGAGAGAGAGAGAGAGAGAGAGAGAGAGAGAGAGAGAGAGAGATAGAGAGATAGAGAGACAGAGAGACAGAGAGACAGAGAGACAGAGAGACAGAGAGAGAGAGAGAGAGAGAGAGAGAGAGAGAGAGAGAGAGAGAGAGAGAGAGAGAGAGATAACAGTTTTCATAGCTTCTCACCCCAAGAGGAGGCTACCAACCTATTAAGTTCCGATTGAAAATCCAGGTATGCTTTGAGATGAAATACACTATGTACTGTATATAGGAAGCAATGTATTTCCCTCTTATATGCTTGGTTTGTGAGGGTAAATGACGGTGTGATGAGATAGGGCCAGTGTATGACAGAGCTCGTCCTGGGCTGTGCTGCACTGGGGACAACAGAAACAAATGGTTCACTTTCTTTACTTACTTTTCACATACTGTAGGAGGCTAATTTACCAAGGAAGGGAAACAATGCTATAAATACACATTTATGTTGTCTGCCATCTGACAAGCAGTAGTATTTCTAGGAGAAAGTGTTGTAAAAGTCCCCAATTGGAGGGGAATACAAACAGATACATTTGTACCCTTCTTGTAAGCTTGTTTTGTGAAATAAGGTGCTGTTTTACAATAACCGTGTCACGCCCTGACCTTAGAGATCCTTTTTATGTCTCTATTTTGGTTTGGTCAGGGCGTGAGTTGGGGTGGGCATTCTATGTCTTGCATTCTATGTTCATTTTTCTATGCTTTCTATTTCTTTGTGTTTAGCCGTGCGTGGTTCTCAATCAGAGGCAGCTGTCTAATGTTGTCTCTGATTGAGAACCATACTTAGGTAGGCTTTTTCCACCTGTGTGTTGTGGGTAGTTGTTTTCTGTTTTTGTGTCTGCACCAGACAGGACTGTTTCGGTCGTCGTCGTCGTTGTTGTTTTTTAATTTTTGTATTTCAGTGTTCAGTTTTTATTTAATAAATGATGAACACTTGCTGCGCTTTGGTCACCTTCACTTCAGACGGCCGTGACAAACTGCCAGCAGTCTAAGCTTGGAAAGCCAACCTTTAAAGTAACCATATCCCATTGCCACTCCAACGAGCGAACCTGAGAAAGCCGTTACTTTTCCCACTAACAGCATTATTTCCTGTCATACCTTGGAGGAAACGCTGCTAACACTGCATCCCTCATCTTATGGGCTTTTCTTCTTCAACAATGTTGAGCAACACCTTACAGTAAATAACATGACTTTACATTCCAACAATTTCCCTGGCTTCATAAAACATCAAAAGCTACCAAAACAACGCTTGTTTGTCATAGTTGAAACACTACAGCTCAGGTTGCATCCCAACCCAACCCAACATATTATTTTAACACGAGGGATGAGGTGGCTTTTACTACATGTATGGATCACACCAATGTCAGCCTCCAATAGAATATAGAATATAGGAGGCTAACACCAGGGGTCTCTTTACAGTTCCTAAGTCCAAAACAGAGGCTGGGAAACACACACTACTACATAGTTGACTTGGGTGGTTTACCGTATTTACCCTATACCAGGGTTTTTGGAAATAGCTACGGGATGGTTTTTCAATACTGTCAATACCAAATTAAATCAAATGTATTTATGAAGCCCTTCTTACATCAGCTGATATCTCAAAGTGCTGTACAGAAACCCAGCCTAAAACCCCAAACAGCAAGCAACGCAGGTGTAGAAGCACAATGGCTAGGAAAAACTCCCTAGAAAGGCCAAAACCTAGGAAGAAACCTAGAGAGGAACCAGGCTATGAGGGGTGGCCAGTCCTCTTCTGACTGTGCCGGGTGGAGATTATAACAGAACATGGCCAAGATGTTCAAATGTTCATAGATGACCAGCATGGTCAAATAATAATAATCACAGTGGTTGTCGAGGGTGCAACAGGTCAGCACCTCAGGAGTAAATGTCAGTTGGCTTTTCATAGCCGATCACTCAGAGTATCTCTACCGCTCCTGCTGTATACATTATGTATACACTATAATGATTCCAAGATGGCATAGCAGTCAGAGTCCTTTTGTCCTCGTCTTGTCCCGTGTATATACACTGCTCAAAAAAATAAAGGGAACACTTAAACAACACAATGTAACTCCAAGTCAATCACACTTCTGTGAAATCAAACTGTCCACTTAGGAAGCAACACTGATTGACAATACATTTCACATGCTGTTGTGCAAATGGATAGACAACAGGTGGAAATTATAGGCAATTAGCAAGACACCCCCAATAAAGGAGTGGTTCTGCAGGTGGTGACCACGGACCACTTCTCAGTTCCTATGCCTTCTGACTGATGTTTTGGTCACTTTTGAATGCTGTCGGTGCTTTCACTCTAGTGGTGGCATGAGACGGAGTCTACAACCCACACAAGTGGCTCAGGTAGTGCAGCTTATCCAGGATGGCACATCAATGCGAGCTGTGGCAAGAAGGTTTGCTGTGTCTGTCAGCGTAGTGTCCAGAGCATGGAGGCGCTACCAGGAGACAGGCCAGTACATCAGGAGACGTGAAGGAAGCCGTAGGAGGGCAACAACCCAGCAGCAGGACCGCTACCTCCGCCTTTGTGCAAAGAGGAGCAGGAGGAGCACTGCCAGAGCCCTGCAAAATGACCTCCAGCAGGCCACAAATGTGCATGTGTCTGCTCAAACGGTCAGAAACAGACTCCATAAGGGTGGTATGAGGGCCCGACGTCCACAGGTGGGGGTTGTGCTTACAGCCCAACACCGTGCAGGACGTTTGCCATTTGCCAGAGAACACCAAGATTGGCAAATTCGCCACTGGCGCCCTGTGCTCTTCACAGATGAATGCAGGTTCACACTGAGCACATATGACAGACCTTACAGAGTCTGGAGACGCCGTGGAGAACGTTCTGCTGCCTGCAACATCCTCCAGCATGACCGGTATGGCGGTGGGTCAGTCATGGTGTGAGGTGGCATTTCTTCTGGGGCCGCACAGCCCTCCATGTGCTCGCCAGAGGTAGCCTGACTGCCATTAGGTACCGAGATGAGATCCTCAGACCCCTTGTGAGACCATATGCTGGTGCGGTTGGCCCTGGGTTCCTCCTAATGCAAGACAATGCTAGACCTCATGTGGCTGGAGTGTGTCAGCAGTTCCTGCAAGAGAAAGGCATTGATGCTATGGACTGGCCCGCCCGTACCCCAGACCTGAATCCAATTGAGCACATCTGGGACATCATGTCTCGCTCCATCCACCAACGCCATGTTGCACCACAGACTGTCCAGGAGTTGGCGGATGCTTTAGTCCAGGTCTGGGAGGAGATCCCTCAGGAGACCATCCGCCACCTCATCAGGAGCATGCCCAGGCGTTGTAGGGAGGTCATACAGGCACGTGGAGGCCACACACACTACTGAGCCTCATTTTACTTGTTTTAAGGACATTACATCAAAGTTGGATCAGCCTGTAGTGTGGTTTTCCACTTTAATTTTGAGTGTGACTCCAAATCCAGACCTCCATGGATTGATAAATTTGATTTCCATTGATAATTTGTGATTTTGTTGTCAGCACATTCAACTATGTAAAGAAAAAAGTATTTAATAAGAATATTTCATTCATTCAATCTAGGATGTGTTATTTTAGTATTCCCTTTATTTTTTTGAGCAGTGTATATATTTACATATTTTCTTCGCATATCTTTTTATATATACAGGTATCCCTCGTTTATCGCGGGGGTTACGTTCCGAAAATGACCCGCGATAAGTGAAATCCGCGAAATAGAAAACTTTTTTTTTTTTTTACAATTAGCAACTATTACATGTATACAAATACAGTGACTCACGTGTAGGCCGTTTCACTGCTCTTCAGAGCGTTTCGTCGACATTATGGGTTTAGGAGATGTTCGAAATTACAAGATAATTTGGCCAACTTAATGTAAATTTGCCAAGCTGTTTTATGTACGTACACATAACTGCACGAGACGACAAAATGATAGCACAATTCGTAGCATGTTTTGATACAAGAAGCGGGAGTGAGTTTTTAGCGAATCAGAATGCAGAGCACAATGCACCAAAAAAAAAAAAAAAATGCATTATGAAAATCCGCGAAATAGCGAATCCGCGATAAGTGAACCGCGAAGTGGCGAGGGATCACTGTACTGTATTTTTTTCTTCGAAACTCAACTTCAAAACACTCTCCTGCAACCTGCCTCACCAATAAAGAAAAAAAGTATTATTCAACTCAAATCTGAAATCCACAACAGAAGCTAGCCAGAAGTTAGCCAGTTCACTTCAGCTGTCCTTTAGCTCGAAAAGCTATTGCCAATTTTGTACAACGCGACTCAGACCAGAGCATACCGGACCTATTTTCTCTCCATATCCCAGGATTTCTACCGCAAGCTCTGGACATTTCCACCTGGATCTTGCAGCTAGCTAGCTGCTAACCGAGTGACTATTGGCTTACATTGGTCCCGGAGCAAACATAAATTATTCCGAAGCTAGCCAGTTCCATCAGCCACTCCTGGGCTACAATCACCTATCCGGACCCGTTTTCCTGCCGATGCGGAGCCCCACCAGGCTTTCGCGACTGGACTACCGACGTTATCTGCCTGAGGGAGTTATCCAACTGGCCCCTCCGTTACGACGTAACCTGAACGCCCATCTGCGGCCCTCTAATCGTTAGCTGTCTTTTCGGCTGCTATCTGAATAGGTCTATCGGACAATTTCTCAACCCATGGCCCGGCTAGCTGTCTGAATCGCCGTGACCCCAACCAACCTCACTACTCACTGGACCCTTATGATCAATCGGCTAAACATGTCTCTCCTTAATGTCAATATGCCTTGTCCATTGCTGTTCTGGTTAGTGTTTGTTGGCTTATTTCACTGTAGAGCCTCTAGCCCTGCTCATTATACCTTATGCAACCTTTCAGTTCCACCACACACACATGCGATGACAATCACCTGGTTTCAATTATGTTTCTAGAGACAATATCTCTCTCATCATCACTCAATGCCTAGGTTTACCTCCACTGTATTCACATCCTACCATACCTTTGTCATACCTTGAAGCTATTTTATCGCCCCCAGAAACCTGCTCCTTTTACTCTCTGTTCCGGACGTCCTAGACGACCAATTCTCATAGCTTTTAGCCGTACCCTTATCCTACTCCTCCTCTGTTCCTCTGTTGATGTAGAGGTGAATCCAGGCCCTGCAGTGCCTAGCTCCACTCCTATTCCCCAGGCGCTCTCTTTTGATGACTTCTGTAACCGTAATACCACCCTGCATACCACTGCTGGCTTGCTTCTGAAGCTAAGCAGGTTTGGTCCTGGTTAGTCCCTGGATGGGAGACCAGATGCTGCTGGAAGTGGTATTGGAGGGCCAGTAGGAGGCACTCTTTCCTCTGGTCTAATAAAATATCCCAATGCCCCAGGGCAGTGATTGGGGACACTGCCCTGTGTGTAGGGTGCCGTCTTTCGGATGGGACGTTAAACGGGTGTCCTGACTCTCTGAGGTCATTAAAGATCCCATGGCACTTATCGTAAGAGTAGGGGTGTTAACCCCGGTGTCCTGGCTAAATTCCCAATCTGGCCCTCAAACCATCATGGTCACCTAATAATCCCCAGTTTACAATTGGCTCATTCATCCCCCTCCTCTCCCCTGTAACTATTCCCCAGGTCGTTGCTGCAAATGAGAACGTGTTCTCAGTCAACTTACCTGGTAAAATAACGATAAAATAAATAAATAATAGCCTTGGTTTCATGCATGTTAACATTAGAAGCCTCCTCCCTAAGTTTGCTTTATTCACTGCTTTAGCACACTCTGCCAACCCGGATGTCCTAGCCGTGTCTGAATCCTGGCTTAGGAAGACCACCAAAAACTCTGAAATCTCCATTCCTAACTACAACATTTTCAGACAAGATAGAACGGCCAAAGGGGGCGGTGTTGTAATCTACTGCAGAGATAGCCTGCAGAGTTCTGTCCTACTATCCAGGTCTGTACCCAAACAATTTGAACTTCTACTTCAAAAAATCCACATCTCTAAAAACAAGTCTCTCACCGTTGCCGCTTGCTATAGACCACCCTCTGCCCCCAGCTGTGCTCTGGACACCATACGTGAACTGATTGCCACCCATCTATATTCAGAGCTCGTGATGCTAGGTGACCTAAACTGGGACATGCTTAACACCCCAGCCATCCTACAATCTAAGCTTGATGCCCTCAATCTCACAGAAATGATCAATGAACCTACCAGGTACCATCCCAAAGCCGTAAACACGGGCACCCTCGTAGATATCATCCTAACCAACTTGCCCTCTAAATACACGTCTGCTGTTTTCAACCAAGATGACAGCGATCACTGCCTCATTGCCTGCATTCGTAATGGGTCAGCGGTCAAACGACCTCCACTCATCACTGTCAAACGCTCCCTGAAACACTTCAGCTAGCAGGCCTTTCTAATCGACCTGGCCGGGGTATCCTGGAAGGATATTGATCTCATCCCGTCAGTAGAGGATGCCTGGTTATTTAAAAAAAAAAAATGCCTACCTCACCATTTAAAATAAGCATTCCCCATTCAAGAAATTTAGAACCAGGAACAGATATAGCCCTTGGTTCTCACCAGACCTGACTGCTCTTAACCAACACAAAAACATCCTGTGATTTTCTGCATTAGCATCGAACAGCCCCTGTGATATGCAACTTTTCAGGGAAATTAGAAACCAATATACACAGGCAGTTAGAAAAGCAGAAATTTGTTTCCTGCAACACAAACTGTAAAAAGTTCTGGGACATTGTAAAGTCCATGGAGAATTAGAACACCTCCTCCCAGCTGCCCACTGCACTGAGGATAGGAAACTCTGTCACCACCGATAAATCCACTATAATTGAGAATTTCAAAAAGCATTTTTCTACGGCTGGCCATGCTTTCCACCTGGCTACCACTACCCCGGTCAACAGCACTGCACCCCCCACAGCAACCTCCCAAGCCTGCCCCATTTCTCCTTCTCCCAAATCCAGTCAGCTGATGTTCTGAAAGAGCTGCAAAACCTGGACCCCTTCAAATCATCCCGGCTAGACAATCTGGACCCTCTCTTTCTAAAATGATCTGCCGAAATTGTTGCCAGCCCTATTACTAGCCTGTTCAACCTCTCTTTTGTGTCGTCTGAGATTCCCAAAGATTGGAAAGCAGCTGTGGTCATCCCCCTCTTCAAACTGCTACAGACCTATATCTATCCTACCCTGCCTTTCTAAGGTCTTCGAAAGCCAAGTTAATAAACAGATCACCGACCATTTAGAATCCCACCGCACCTTCTCCGCTATGCAATATGGTTTCAGAGCTGGTCATGGGTGCACCTGAGCCACGCTCAAGGTCCTAAACGATATCTTAACCGCCATCGACTCTGTCAATCACCATATCCTCATCGGCAGACTCAATAGCCTTGGTTTCTCAAATGATTGCCTCGCCTGGTTCACCAACTACTTCTCTGATAGAGTTCAGTGTGTCAAATCAGAGGGCCTGTTCAATTCTTGGGCCGACTCTCTTCTCTGTATACATCAATGATGTCGCTCTTGCTGCTGGTGAGTCTCTGATCCACCGCTACGCAGATGACACCATTCTGTATACTTCTGGCCCTTCTTTGGACACTGTGTTAACAACCCTCCAGACGAGCTTCAATGCCATACAACTCTCCTTCCGTGGCCTCCAACTGCTCTTAAATACAGGTAAAACTAAATGCATGCTCTTCAACTGATCGCTGCCTGCACCTGCCCGCCCGTCCAGCATCACTACTCTGGACGATTCTGACTTAGAATATGTGGACAACTACAAATACCTAGGTGTCTGGTTAGACTGTAAACTCTCCTTCCAGACTCACATCAAACATCTCCAATCCAAAGTTAAATCTAGAATTGGCTTCCTATTTCGCAACAAAGCATCCTTCACTCATGCTGCCAAACATACCCTCGTAAAACTGACCATCCTACCGATCCTCGACTTCGGCGATGTCATTTACAAAATAGCCTCCAATACCCTACTCAATAAA
Organism: Salvelinus fontinalis; assembly: GCF_029448725.1. Taxonomy (NCBI): domain Eukaryota; kingdom Metazoa; phylum Chordata; class Actinopteri; order Salmoniformes; family Salmonidae; genus Salvelinus; species Salvelinus fontinalis. The sequence goes on along the minus strand of NC_074679.1, from coordinate 25,489,540 downwards.
TTGGATGCAGTCTATCACAGTGCCATCTGTTTTGTCACCAAAGCCCCATATACTACCCACCACTGCGACCTGTACGCTCTCATTGGCTGGCCCTCGCTTCATACTCGTCGCCAAATCCACTGGCTCCAGGTAATCTACAAGACCCTGCTAGGTAAAGTCCCCCCTTATCTCAGCTCGCTGGTCACCATAGCAGCACCCACCTGTAGCACGCGCTCCAGCAGGTATATCTCTCTGGTCAGCCCCAAAGCCAATTCCTCCTTTGGCCGCCTCTCCTTCCAGTTCTCTGCTGCCAATGACTGGAACGAACTACAAAACAATCTCTGAAACTGGAAACACTTATCTCCCTCACTAGCTTTAAGCACCAGCTGTCAGAGCAGCTCACAGATTACTGCACCTGTAAATAGCCCATCTATAATTTAGCCCAAACAACTACCTCTTCCCCTACTGTATTTATATATTTATTTATTTTGCTCCTTTGCACCCCATTATTTCTATTTCTACTTTGCACATTCTCCTACTGCAAATCTACCTTTCCAGTGTTTTACTTGCTAAATTGTATTTACTTTGCCACCATGGCCTTTTTTTTTTACTTTACCTCCCTTATCTCACCTCATTTGCTCACATTGTGTCACGTTCTGACCTTACTTCTTTTGTTATTTCTTTGTTTTATGGTCAGGGCGTGAGTTGGGTGGGTTATCTATGTTTGTTTTTCTATGTTGGGTTTTTCGTTTGGCCTGATATGGTTCTCAATCAGAGGCAGGTGTTAGTCTATGTCTCTGATTGTGAACCATATTTAGGGAGCTTGTTTTCTATTGTGTTTTATGGGTGGTTGTCTTCCCGTGTCTGTGTGTTCCACACGGAACTGTTTCGGTTTGTTATTTCACGTGGCGTTTATTGTTTTGTTTCTGTGTTCGTTTGTTTCATTAAAATATATTATGGACACATACCACGCTGCGCATTGGTCCGACATTTCTTACTCCTCGTCAGAGGAGGACGAAGAAAACCGTTACACATTGTATATAGACTTATTTTTCTACTGTAATATTGACTGTATGTTTGTTTTACTCCATGTGTAACTCTGTGTTGTTGTATGTGTCGAACTGCTTTGCTTTATCTTGGCCAGGTCGCAATTGTAAATGAGAACTTGTTCTCAACTGGTTAAATAAAGATAAATAAAAATAAATAAATAAAATACATGTCTTACTACTCGAAAGTCGTCTAACATCTCGCTCAAAAAACTCCTGTGGCTTATTTTTCAAATTGGAATGTTTTGTTTATAAATGTCTGCGCAAGAGTGAAGGTTTCATCGGGTTATGAGATAGTACTTTTGCACATATAACACACTGTGGCTGAGGAAAGGCACTACTGAAAATATGAGTGAAACCCAAATCAATGTAGTTCTCATCATATTTGTGCCTCTTCGATGGTCTAATGCCCCTGTCTGTTGTTCAGTGCCCCCGGGTTAGGGGGCAGTAGCTCGTCGGCTGCATCAGATTCACAACTGTCAGTGTCAATGCTAGCTGGGCTAACAACAAATGTAGAATTACTGATGCTAACATTGGATGTGCTCGTGGAAGCAGAACAACTTGTGTCGTCGACAGGTGCAGGTGTAGTACTGTTGGTAGTAGCAGAATTACCAGTAGAGCTGTTAGAGTTGAAGTCAGAAGTTAACATACACTTAGGTTGGAGTCATTAAAACTCGTTTTTCAACCACTCCACAAATGACTTATTAACCCAACTATAGTTTCGTCAAGTCGGTTAGGACATCTACTTTGTGCATGACACAAGTCATTTTTCCAACAATTGTTTACAGACAGATTATTTCACAGTATCACAATTCCATGGGGTCAGAAGTTTACATACACTAAGTTGACTGTGCCTTTAAACAGCTTGGAAAATTCCAGAAAATTATGTCATGGCTTTAGAAGCTTCTGATAGGCTAATGGACATCATTTGAGTCAATTGGAGGAGTATCTCTGGATGTATTTCAAGGCCTACCTTCAAACTCAGTGCCTCTTTGCTTGACATCATGGGAAAATCAAAAGAAATCAGCAAAGACCCCCGAAAAAAAATTGTAGACCTACACAAGTCTGGTTCATCCTTGGGAGCAATTTCCAAATGCCTGAAGGTACCACGTTCAATAGTACACAAGTATAAACACCATGGGACCACGCAGCCGCCATACCGCTCAGGAAGGAGACCCCTTATGTCTCTTAAAGATGAAAGTACTTTGGTGCGAAAAGTGCAAATCAGTCCCAGAACAACAGCAAAGGACCTTGTGAAGATGCTGGAGGAAACGGGTACAAAAGTATCTATATCCACAGTAAAATGAGTCCTATATCGACATAACCTGAAAGCTTAGCAATGAAGAAGCCACTGCTCCAACACCGCCATAAAAAAGCTAGACTACGGTTTGCAATTGCACATGGGGACAAAGATCGTACTTTTTGGAGAAATGTCCTCTTGTCTGATGAAACAAAAATAGAACTGTTTGGTCCTAATGACCATCGTTATGTTTGGAGGAAAAAGGGGGAGGCTTGCAAGCCAAAGAACACCATCCCAACCGTGAAGCACGGGGGTGGCAGCATCATGTTGTGGGGGTGCTTTGCTGCAGGAGGGACTGGTGCACTTCACAATACAGATGGCATTATGAGGAGGAAAATGATGTGCATATATTGAAGCAACATCTCAAGACATCAGTCAGGAAGTTAAAGCTTGGTTACAAATGGGTCTTCCAAATGGACAATGACCCCAAGCATACTTCCAAAGTTATGGCAAAATTGCTTAAGGACAACAAAGTCAAGGTATTGGAGTGGCCATCACAAAGCCCTGACCACAACCCCATATAAAATGTGTGGGCAGAACCGAAAAAGCATGTGCGAGCAAGGAGGCCTACAAACCTGACTCAGTTACACCAGCTCTGTCAGGAGGAATGGGCCAAAATGCATCCAACTTATTGTGGGAAGCATGTGAAAGGCTACCCGAAACCTTTGACCCAAGTTAAATAATTTAAAGGCAATGCTACCAAATACTAATTGAGTGTATGTAAACTTCTGACCCCCTGGGAATGTGATGAAAGAAATAAAAGCTGAAATAAATAATTCTCTCTATTATTTTGACATTTCACATTCTTAAAATACAGTGGTGATCCTAACTGACCTAAGGCAGGGATTTTTTACTCAGGTTAAATTGTGAAAAACTGAGTTTAAATGTATTTGGCTAAGGTGTATGTAAACTTCTGACTTCAACTGTATGCATCTCTATAGACGTGGACCTTACTTTTTTTAACCATTCATCAATTTTCGAGCAAACGGAATGAGCAGCGGCTACGTTTGGCTACATACGGATCGTTAGTGGAATTCCCGCGAGAGAGTAACGGTTAATGTGATTGCATGTCAATTATTTGACTAGGCTGCCTGTATTTGACATTGTGTTGTTATTTCGCTGAACACTAGATGGTTTCATTTTATTTTTGGCAGTGAAACGAGGCTACTCAGGTGAGAAAAAAACCTCACCCAAATGTATAGCCCCGTTGGAAAACACAAATGGACTGTTTGAAAATGTGAAGAAAAAATATATACGTATATATTAATATATAAAAAAATATTTTATAATATTTTTTTTTAAATGTGAATCACATTTTTATTTGGCGTACCACCGACGGCATTGCTTGTACCCCAATTTGGTAATACCTGATATTGTTTTGTTGTGACGTATTGTTTTATTTATGATGTAGACTATTGTTTTGTTGTTTTGTTTCTGTTTGGAACCCAGGAATCCTAATAAATACTAGAATATAGAATACAAGTCAGCATTATCTCTGTCCACATGCGTGTGGCTGACTCATTTAGGTTACTTCCTCCGATAGAAGTCCAATCCAATATCAATCATGCAGTGGGTTGATCGTGTGACCGTGTCCCTGCCTCAGGGAGGCTGAGATCCCAGAGGCTCTCTTGTTCACATGGAACTCTCTAGAAACCCACCAATTGGCTCTGGCTATGCTGCTCAACTGGGCTTGTTGACTTGTACCCAGACTGCCACAGAGTTAACAGGATTACTCATTCATGCCTCCCACCAGAGAAAAGAATGCTGAAGAGGCAGGTTGACACTATTCAGCCTACCACATGTCTATGCAGATAACCCGTAGGACCTTTGGGTAAACACCTACAGCACTGTTGTACATTTACTCTCAGTGTTTGTATAGCAGATCAGAATTTCAATGTGGGAAATTTTTGTGACAGTACTAAGCCATGGTAATAAAAAGATGATTGGTATTGAATTCTAGGTTCTGACAGCAATTGAATCCAGCAGGGGAATATTCCAAGTACTTATCCACTCCTTGAATAGAGAGGTGGGCGCCCTGTCAGAGAGGGCAGGCAGTGAACTAGACCTGATTTCCCACTTTGTCAAACAATTTGAGGGCCTGGGATTGACAGATCTGCCCAGGCCAATGGTTCTGCACTTAAACACATTTGAGTCAGATCAAAAGAGAGAAGGTAGGGGGGAGAGAGAGATAGAGAAAGATAAAGAGAGAGAGTTTGACAGCCAATTCACAGATATAATGTGAAGACGCACAGAGTAGTAGTAAAAAAAAGTGACATAAATCTGTCTCATCTGGGTGCAATTTAACAATGTTTTATAGGACTACAACCTCTTGCGGTGCAATTTCAGGGGCTTCAAAAATCAACCCAGTGCTCTAATTTTCCATGCAAAAGCACATTAAGAGCTGAGAGAGGGAATCTGTGCCGTCAGCTCTCTCGGTTAATGTCCCAGTAACTCTTCAAGCTTCTAGCTTGGCCTGAGCCCCGCTGTGGGCTGATAAGGCAGGGAGAAACACAGGCAGCTGAGATAGAAACCCTACCCAATCAAGGGAGAAGAAACCTTACAGCATCCCTATACCACAGAGCTGAGCCGCAGTTGTAAAAGTTTACTCTCTATTTCCGCATTACTTTGATTCCCTCAAGACTAAGGAAAGTTACTCACCAAGCAGGTGTATGGCAGTGGATCATAATCACACTGGTGTCATTGAAAAGTGCCAGGTTGGAGAGTGTGCAGATAGTGGGCCCTGATAAGGTCATGGCGGAGGGTCAAGTATGCTCATCAGTGTCCAGGCTGTATATCCCTCCCCACCACTAGTACTGCTCTCAGCACTTCCTGGTCTGTCTCCTGCTTGCTGCCCTAGCAGAATAATACATTGTTTTATTACACACATCATTGACTCTGCTGCAACAAGGCCCAATAAAGAGGCCAATATCTCTTAGTCTATGCTTGTGGTGGAAAGCAGACACAGAGGTTGTTAAAATGGCATGAATCTTTTATGGGGTGGGGAATGGCAGTGTCGTCAATATCGGACATAAGACTCAGAGGCTGGCATCAGCCGGGAGAGAGAAAAATGAGGTTCTCACGACACAACAATTATCGTAGTTCAAGAGACACCAAGGGCTGTGCAGTAAAGATGCAGCAGATATCTCAATTGAACAGCGAGATCAAGGGTAGGATAAGGTAATGTGCAGGGTTAACAAGAGACCAGACATGTTTTAGACTGAAGCCTGTAAACTCTAGACTGGGGCTCTAAAACAACACTAGACTGGAGCCTGGGCCATGCAAGGTTGAGTAAGCTAAGGATCCAAACAGCAGATACTAAATGTTCCTCAAAAATCCTTATTAAGAGCGCAGTGGGGAGTGGGGCACAGCAGAACATTGGATATCATTATCGCACAAATACCTGAGGTGCTGCTTACAGGGAGAGAATGATTCAGACAAGTACAGTATGCAAAGTGGTAGAATGACTTTAATTTACATGCTATAATAGAATACACTCACATTGTTTCTGTGGTAACTGAGACAGTTTTTAAATGGCATGAATACAGTTGGCGGTTGCTCAGATGGTGGAGGATAATGTGACGGTAGAAAAGTCCTGCATAACTTTGCACACTGTAAAACATTATGTGGTGTATATAAGGCTATAGTCTATGTGTACCATCTACTGGAAGGAAGTAACCTCAGGAATACAGTATGCTTGGCCCTGGTTTAAAATAGGTTAGCATGATGGAGTGAGCCCTCAGCATCCAGTTTGCATACTACTTGTGATGTAATTATGTTAATTTGAGCCGTGGACCCAGCTCATGTAAGGATGATAGAACCGGGTGGGTAGTGTCAATGTCAGCACTGATATCATGTGAGCTTGTAGCGCTAACTACCTTGAAAGCAACTTAGCTGTACAGATGTAGGATCTTAATTTGATCACTCTTCAGTTGCTGAACATTTTTATGCACAGCAGGAAATGCAAACTTGTAGCGTATTAGAGGTTAAAAAGGCTTCTAAAGTTTGGAATTTCCACTTTAAAATGTTAGACTTGATTTGCCCTAACATAACATTTATCAACCACTACATACAATCTGTGTAGAGGAAAAAAACAATACACTTACATATCGGGAGATTTAAAAAATTAAAAAATAAAAAATAAAAATGATATATCGTATTGTACCATTTTGACGATATCGCAATATTATTTTGCGCCAGTTGGCTGTACCTGTACCACAACTACAGTATTTTTCCTTAATAGCTTTTTCTCCATCTTCTTTTTAAAAAGGGAGCCAATTTGTTTTTAACACTTTTGTTTCCATGACCAATCAAAACTTGTTTTCTCATGGCCCTCAGACAGACATATGGTGAGCAATACGTTCGGAACATCGAATCGCAATAACATCACAGTATTGAATCACATTGCATATACAATCATGAGAATCGTGAGAATCGCAATAAATATCATATCGGCACCAAAGTACCATGATACTATTGTATCGTGAGGTCCCTGGAAATTCCCAGCCCTACATAAAATGTCCATTGATTATAATCCACATAATAATTCAAATTAACTACCTTGAGACACTTATTTTAGGAACTGTTTAATAAGTTTTGTTATATAATAAATCCTGCTCAATACTGAAACAACATCCATAAATACCAGTTTAACAATAACGAGAAGAGCAAGTCTCTGACAGCCATGTCATAAAGTGTGAGGAGTGGGCAAATGAAAAATGCCTTTAACAGCAAAATAAATCTTAGCAGACTATCGCCGAGGAAAAGGCGATATCCATCTCTCTTGTATCTTAAAAAACAGTTAAATCTACTTCCTGGATTAAATATTCATGCTCTGAAACACAAATAAATTAGGTTTGTTAACTGCATACCACTGACATTCCTCAGGAAATGTCTTCATTTGGTGGCTGGATCAATAGCTCATTACAGCTATCTTTCACTGCTGCTGTTTAATTCCCTCTGTCCGTCCACCTGGCAGGAACACAGGAGAGCAGCTTTCTGCTGAATACTGCTTCCACCCTAAAATGTGTCTCCCACTGTTTTAACAGCTTCTATCTAAATGTGCACTATTGAAATACTCAATGACTTTCAGGAAATGTGTTAACCATTATTAGATACGGGAAATCAATATGGTAATATGGATATAGAGTAGACAATCTCTGCTTGCTTACTTCTCTCTTTTGGAGAGAAAGGAGCACGAGATAACATTTAGAGCAGCGATTCCCAACCTTTACCGTTCCAGGGAACACCAAATCACTGTCAAAAGCTCTTGAGGACCACCATTCATGGACTCAGATATGTTTTTTTACATTAAATATCTTAGAGGTCAAATGTAGTCAATTTTAACATTGAATGTAACAAATTAAAGGCCTATTATTATTATGAACAATTTGCATTGTGAAAAGTAATGAAACATTTCTTATAATGCCATTCATACTCCAACTGTTATTATTTTTGGAAGAAAACATAATTTTATTTTTGTTTTGGTATTTATTCTGTTTCTTTTTTCTGGACAGGTGGTTGGGAAACCATGAAATAGAGCTTACTCTTGGTGAACAGCACTAGTAATTGTTCAATCCATTTCATTAATTCCATTGGTAAATCAAATACATTTAAAAAATAAATAAATAAATAAATGTAATAAATGAAAAAGTAACAGTCGGTAGAAGCAGTTGGTAAAAGCAGATGGCAAAGCCTTGAAATAAATCATGTAAAAATTAGGAAAGGTGGATTCTCCAAAACATACAGATGTAGGATCTTAATTTGAACACTCTTTTGTTGCTGAGAATTTTCCTGCATAGCAGAAAATACAAACTTGTAGCATATTCAAGGTTTGAAAAGGGTTCTAAAGTTTGTAATTTACACTTTAAAATGCCAGACTTGATTTGCACTAACAAAAAATGTATCATCCCCTACAAAAAAAAATCCATTAACTATAATCCATATAATAATTCACATTTCCTACTGCTGCAGGATTATTTTCTTGCTATAGCAATCTGGTTCAAATTAAGATCCTACATCTTTACCCTACTCTTACAAGAGCAGAGAACTTGGGATCTCGAATCAGTCATATTTCAGGGTATTTCCATTATACTGCTGGTTCTACCAAAGTCTACGGGCAGACCAGTACCATTATGCTCAAAATGCCATTTAGTTCTAAATCAAATGGGCCAATTACTTTTTTAATCAACCATGAAATGACAGTGAACTTCATGAGTATAATAGCATTAAAGCTATCATTCTCATGTCAAGTAGGTTGAGGTGCTGTGTTCAACTGAGTACCAATCCTATGGGATAATGATGCAGAGAGCTGAGGGAAAAGCAACAGGGATGGAAATCCAGATTTCATTCAACACAACTCTACACAAATATTAACCTTGAACTTGAATTGAACATTCTTGTATGAAGTTATCATGCAAATGGTCCCCATTCACAAAAGAAACACATTCGAGGATATCAACTGGATTTAAATAAAGCAGGAGCATCAGGCCTACTCCACAAAGGTGATTTCAATGTCATTGAAGGTGACAATGACATAACGTTGAGGTTTACAGACCCAACACTGATTATTAGAGGTGACGAGGGTGAAAATCCACACTACCCAGGAAAGGGAAGGGATCAAGGGCACCTTTGATACCCTCTGGCAGAGTGTGGGACTGATAGAGGGAGCCTTTGCCCCTGCTGCCCCCCACATAGCAGGAGCCATCAGATCCCCAAAAAATATCGATGACTTCAAACAGCTGGAAATGGCCTGCTCCATCAGCCCAGATATCAGGGAAGTTTCCATGACTCCCTAACTTCTTGAGGGCAGGGGGCAGCTTTTTCACTTTCGGGAAAAATAGCATGCCAAAATTCAACTGCTTGCTACTCATCCCCGGAATATAAGATATGCATATCATTAGTAGATTTGGATAGAAAACACTCTGACGTTTCTAAAACTGTTTGAATCATGTCTGTGAGAATAACAGAACTTATGTAGCAGGCAAAACCCTGAGGACAAACCATTCAGAATTTGTATTTTTTTGATGTCACTGTCTTTTCAATTAGGTTTTTTAGAGACACCAGATTTCTAATGGACTTGCTTGCAGTTCCTACCGCTTCCACTGGATGTCACCAGTCCTTGGAAATCGGTTGAGGTTATTCCTTTGTGTACTGAAGAAGTAGGGCTATCGTAAATGAGAGTCACATTAAGTAAAATTTTGGAGAGAGTCACATTATGAAAAAAGTTGCGTCAGTTTGGTTTCGTTCTGTATTGAACACAGATCATCCTATCTTCAAATTGATCGATTATTAACATTTAAAAATACCTAACGTTGTATGACAAAAGTAGTTTGAAATGTTTTGGTAAATTTACATGTAACTTTTGATATATTTTGTAGTGACTTCTCGAAAGTTGGAAGCTGTGTTTTTCTGGATGAAACGATCCAAATAAATTGACATTTTGGATATATATATCGACGGAATTAATCGAACAAATGGACCATTTGTGATGTTTATGGGACATATTGGAGTGCCAACAAAAGAATTTCGTCAAAGGTAAGGCATGAAATACAATTTTATTTCTGCATTTTTGTGTCGTGCTTGCAGTGTTGAAATATGCTACTCTTTTTGTTTACTGATGTGCTATCATCAGATAATAGCATCTTATGCTATCGCCAAAAAGCTTTTTTGAAATCTGACATGTTGGCTGGATTCACAACGAGTGTAGCTTTAATTTGGTATCTTACATGTGTGATTTAATGAAAGTTAGATTTTTATATCATGTTATTTGAATATGGCTCGCTGTATTTACCCTGGCTATTTGCCGGTGGGACGTTTGCGTCCAACCTGCTCCAGAGAAGTTAAACAGCTTGGAAAATTCCAGACAATGATGTCATGGCTTTAGAAGCTTCTGATAAGCTAACTGACATCATTGGAAAATCAAAAGAAATCAGCCAAGACCTCTGAAAAAAAATGTAGACCTCCACAAGTCTGGTTCATCCTTGGGAGCAATTTCCTAACCCTAACCCTAACGCCTGAAGGTACCACGTTCATCTGTACAAACAATAGTACGCAAGTATAAACACCATGGGACCATGCAGCCGTCATACCGCTCAGGAAGGAGACGTGTTATGTCTCTTAGAGATGAACGTACTTTGGTGCGAAAAGTGCAACTCAGTCCCAGAACAACAGCAATGGACCTTGTGAAGATGCTGGAAGAAACAGATACAAAAATATCTATATCCACAGTAAAACGAGTCCTATATTGACATAACCTGAAAGGCCTCTCAGCAAGGAAGAGGCCACTGCTCCAAAACCGCCATAAAAAAGCCACACTACGGTTTGCAACTGTACATGGGGACAAAGATCGTACTTTTTGGAGAAATATTCTCTGGTCTGATGAAACAAAAATAGAACTGTTTGGCCATAATGACCATCGTTATGTTTGGAGGAAAAAGGGGGAGGCTTGCAAGCCAAAGCACACCATCCCAACCGTGAAGCACGGGGGTGGCAGCATCGTGTTGTGGGGGTGCTTTGCTGCAGGAGGGACTGGTGCACTTCACAAAATAGATGGCATCATGAGGAGGAAAATGATGTGCATATATTGAAGCAACATCTCAAGACATCAGTCAGGAAGTTAAAGCTTGGTTGCAAATGGGTCTTCCAAATGGACAATGACCCCAAGCATACTTCCAAAGTTATGGCAAAATTGCTTAAGGACAACAAAGTCAAGGTACTGGAGTGGCCATCACAAAGCCCTGACCTCAATCCAATAGAGAATTTGTTGGCAGAACTGAAAAAGAGTGTGCAAGCAAGGAGGCCTACAAAGCTGACTCAGTTACACCAGCTCTGTCAGGAGGAATGGGCCAAAATTCACCCAGCTTACTGTGGGAAGCTTGTGGAAGGCTACCCGAAATGTTTGACCCAAGTTAAACAATTTAAAGGCAATGCTACCAAATACTATTTGAGTGTATGTAAACTTCTGACCCACTGGGAATGTGATGGGGGAAAAAAGCTGAAATAAATAATTATCTTTAATATTATTCTGACATTTAACATTCTTAAAATAAAGTGGTGATCCTAACTGACATAAGACAGGGATTTTTTACTAGGATTAAATGTCAGGAATTGTGAAAACTTCCCGACTTCAACTGTATATCCCCCCACTAGAATCCCCATACTTTAATGAAGACAGCTTCTCCATCCTGGAGGGGGAAATCAATAAATTCCAGGCCCAGGGACATGTACTAGTCTGTGGCAACCTAAATACCAGAACTGGACAAGAACCTGACACCCTCAGCACACAGAGAGGCAAACACCTACCTGGAGGTGACAGCATTCCCTCCCCCATATGCACCCCAGGCACAACTATGACAACATAACCAACAAAAACGGGTCACAACTCCTACAGCTCTGTCGCACGCTGGGTATGTACATAGTCAATGGTAGGCTTCGAGAGGACTCCTATGGTAGGTACACCTATAGCTGATCTATTGGCAGTAGTACTGTAGACTACTTTATCATTGACCTCAGCCCAGAGTCTCTCAGAGCGTTCACAGTTAGCTCACTGACACCCCTATCAGATCATAGCAAAATCACAGTCTACTTGAACAGAGTAATACTCAATCATGAGGCATCAAAGCCAAAGGAACTGAAAAATATTAAGAAATGCTAGAAATGGAAGGAAAGTAGTATGGAAACCTACCAAAAAACAATTAGGCAATAACAAATTCAATCCCTTTTAGACAACTTCCTGGACAAAATGTTTTATTGTAATAGTGAAGGTGTAAACTTGGCAGTAGAAAACCTAAAAAGTTTATTTGACCTCTCAGCTTCCCTATCAAATCTAAAAATTTCAAACAGTAAACCGAAGAAAATGTACAACAATGACCAATGGTTTGATGACGAATGCAAAAACCTAAGAAAGAAATTGAGAAACCTATCCAAACAAAAACAGAGACCCAGAAACACTAAAACAATACAGAAATACACTATGGAAAAAGGAGGAACAGCATGTCAGAAATCAGCTCAATGTAATTGACGAATCCATAGACTCAAACCACTTCTGGGAAAATTGGAAAACACTAAACAAACAACAACACGAAGAGTTATCTATCCAAAACGGAGATCTATGGGTAAACCACTTCTCCAATCTTTTTGGCCCTTTAAACAAACAACAAACAACAAAAACATATACATGATCAAAAACGCATCTTAGAATCAACCGTTAAAGATTATCAGATCACACTGGAATATCCAATTACACTGAATGAACTACAGGACAACATACAAACCCTCCAACCCAAAAAGGCCTGTGGTGTTGATGGTATCCTCAATGAAATGATAGAATTTTTGTGTCTTTACTATGGATTAAGTGATATATGACATGCTATTTTATCAAATAAATTCTCTGTAATCAATATTACCTGATTAAACTAATCATGTAACTGTAATTAACTAGGAAGACGGGGCACCACGGAAGAATGTTTATAGAGCTGTTGTCTTCCGAATAAAATCTTAAAGACCTGATAATCTTTTAAAACAATAGCAGTCAATTATTAATCGTCACCTTATTCAGTCTCATCTGAACGTTGTAAAATTCTTGGTTATCTTCACCAACCCTGGCTAACAGGTTGAATCAGCAATACAAAATTTGGTTCAATTATTTATTTACTAAATACCTAAATAATCACACAGAATTACATATACACAAGATGGATCATACATTGATTACTAATTATGTCATAAAAGAAAACGTCCCTAGAGGACGAAAAATATATGATGGCTGGTTACACAAAGAAAGGGTGTTGGGTTTGAATGAAAGCGCGGGAAGACTGAGGAACAAAAGGATTGGGTCTCTATCGGACCTTATGAAGCTATGCTATTGTAAATACAGAATCTTATGCATTCTAAATAACCGCCCATTCGGAAAAGGAAAATGCAATAAATATATTTACTCTGAGCTGCGCTTCGATAGATTGGTCGAAGATGGAAGGCTGGATTGCCCAGCAGAGATCTCCCTTGTCCTTTGAAGAATATTTCTGGGCGGATACGTTGTTGTCTGTCGGCTTGTGATAGAACGGATACGTTGTAGTACTGTCGTCGTTTGGTAGAACGGATACGTTGTGGTACCCTGTCCTTCTGAAGAGATTGTCCGTCCTTTCCTAGGCCACGCACGTTTACAGCTGTTGCTGATAACTCAACGTCTAGGATGTATCACTTCTTTAGTGAATAAGAGTTCAATGTTCATATCAAGTTGCCATACTATAAGCTCATGCTATATTCTGGCTGGTATAGTCAAAATTCATCCTTCCAGCGTGGCGATCGTCACCTCCACGTTGAAATTCGCCATTTTAAACGTATGGACATCAGTCCTCACGTCATCGGGAACACAATGCTAATTTTGTTAGGTTGTAGTCGTTCAACCATTCGCAACCAGAGCTCACGCTGAAGTTGGCTTAGTTTGCGTGAATTGGGTTGGGTTTGCGTGAATATTTAACATCATAAATAGTTCTTACTTTTTTATGAGCTCCCATCAGAATCTTGGGCAAGTTGTCCTTTGTCCCAAATTATAAAATCCATGTACACAAACAACAAGTGTGCAGTTAAAATGAGCAAAAAACACATATTTCTTTCCACAGGGCAGTGGGATGAGACAGGGATGCAGCGTAAGCCCCACCCTCCTTAACATATATATCAACAAATTGGTGAGGGCACTAGATCAGTCTGCAGCACCTGGCCTCACCCTACTAGAATCTGAAGTCAAATGTCTACTGTTTTCTGATGATCTGGTGCTTCTGTCCCCAACCAAAGAGGGCCTACAGCAGCACCTAGATCTTCTGCACAGATTCTGTCAGGCCTGGGCCCTGACAGTAAATCTCAGTAAGACAAAAAATAATGGTGTTCTAAAAAAGGTCCAGTTGCCAGGACCACAAATACAAATTCCATCTAGACACCGTTGCACTATACATACCTCGGCCTAAACATCAACACCACAGGTAACTTCCACAAAGCTGTGAACGATCTGAGAGACAAGGCAAGATGGGCCTTCTATGCCATCAAAAGGAATATAAAATTTGACATACCAATTAGGGTCTGGCTAAAAATACTTGAATCAGTTATAGAATCCATTGCCCTTTATGGTTGTGAGGTCTGGGGTCTGCTCACCAACCAAGAATTCACAAAATGGGACAAACACCAAATTGAGAATGCAGAATTATGCGAAGATATCCTCTGTGTACAACGTAAAACCACAAATAATGCATGCAGAGCAGAATTAGTCCGATACCCGCTAATTATCCAAATCCAGAAAAGAGACGTTTCCCAAACCTTCCATAACAAAGCCATCACCTACAGAGATATGAGCATGGAGAAGAGTCCCCAACAAAATCATGAGAAAAAAATTATTACTTGACACATTGGAAATAATTAACAAAAACAGAGCAAACTAGAATGCTATTTGGCCCTAAACAGAGAGTACACAGTGGCAGAATACCTGACCACTGTGACTGATACAAACTTAAGGAAAGCTTTGACTATAGCAAGACCTGGCTCTCAAGAGAAGACAGGCTATTTGCAAACTGCACACAAAATGTGGTGGAAACTGAGCTGCACTTCCTAAACTCCTGCCAAATGTATAACCATATTAGAGACACATATTTCCCTCAGATTACACAGACCCACAAAGAATTTGAAAACAAACCCAAATTTGATCAACTCCCATATCTATTGGGTGAAATACCACAGTGTGTCATCACAGCAGCAGATGTGTGACCCGTTGCCACAAGAAAAGGGCAACCAGTGAAGAACGAACACCATTGTAAATACAACCCATATTTATGTTTATTTTTTTTCTCTTTTGTACTTTAACTATTTGCACATAATATGACATTTGAAATGTCTTTATTCTTTTGGAACTTTTGTGAGTGTGATGTTTACTGTTCATTTTGATTGTTTATTTCACTTTTGTTTATTATCTACTTCACTTGCTTTGGCAATGTTAACATATGTTTCTCTTGCCAATAAAGCCCTTCAATTGAAATTGAATTGAGAGAGAAACAGCCAGAAGCACTCACAGAGAAACGTGTGTGTGGCAGAGGAGGCAGCTATCCCGCACTGCTGCCATTAGAGAATACACCCACCAGCCAGGATAAGACTTTCCACGCCAGCGTCTGTTTGGAGCTGGTGCCAAGTCAAGCTTACCTGGAGTTGTTTTTGTGTTAGGAGGGGAGCAGTGGTGGTTCATTACCAAACGCTTTTCTCTCTGAATGTGCTGACAGCTGGTTGGTACACCAGGTCAGACAGTCTCTCCACATAAAACGTAACAGTCCCAAACGCTGCCATAGCACATTAGTCACACTCATACGCTGCCCTTTTCACTGCTGCCTCCACTACCCCACTACCTGCTAATGGAGCCGGAGACTTTGATATTCTCCCCGCTGGGGCTCTTACCGAGGAGGGGGTTATGGACCCAGCACATATCTATTCCTTAGTGATCTGAGGTGTGCATCAGGCCCCACGCAGCGTGGTGCATGTACAAATCAGAGGCCTCCTGTCAGAATCACAGCACAATCAAACAGACAAACTTAGGGCGAAATAACAAACAAAATTAGAAAAAGCCAATGGCTTGTTTCCCTCTGCAGACTGTTCCATCCCTCCACAGATCAGCTCCCTGTTAGAGCCCATGGGTGTTAAGTTAGAGGTGGAACCATGGCACGAACGTGTGCAAACAAGCACAAGGACAGGCTACTGATACTGATTAAAAGCGACACGACGTACTATAGTTCACTTGAAAAACTGTTCTTAAGTCTGATCCGTTATGCTTAGTGTGTTGTGAATTCTGTAATGAATGTATTGTAATGTTTTTAAAATTGTATAACGGCCTTAATTTTGCCGGTCCCCATGGGATCCATAATAAATACAAATACAAATAAGCTGATATTGTTTTACTGCTTATGAGGACACTATGCTGGTGCATCTCAGGACATCTACAAATAGAGAAACAACCGTACCTCATTGTGATGTGGAGCCTTATTATACTCTCCCCTATCCCACTAGCACCCTCTAACATTAAACATGAGCACAATAAGAGCTGTTTCTCTTCCTGTAGCATCAAATTACCCATGACAGAGAAATACTCTCTAATCAAAAGGGTACCATCGCGCTCTCCCAGAAGCTTGGCTGGTGTGTAAAACCCGTGGCTGGCTTTAGACAGCAGGCCACCAGGGGGCTAATTTCTCTGTTCTCTTTTAGGGGAAATTACTTTGTTTAGTTGTTACTAGAGAAAAGGTAGTTTGTGCACCTATTTGAATGTGGGAGGAAAACATGCTTCCTGTTTACAGCTAAACAGTATCCACGCAAAGGCAAGATCAGTCAGAGACTGTGTGTGTGCGGTTCTGATTGGATGTTAATGTGTGCATGCACAAGGGTGTGTATTAGTGTGTGCATTTGTGTGCGCTCTAATGTGTGTGGCATCAGCATGAGGATAGAGAGACGAGAGTCATCGACGGCTCAATGGTTCAGCTCAGCTGCAACTTGGCCTGATGAATAATTTCTGCACTGCTCTGCTGTGGCACGTCTTGAGCAGCCTGCCTGCTTCTGCAGCAGCACCACACTGCCTAGCCCACTTTGCATTCACACATCCACACACTAGCGCAGACCCCATCCCCATCCCCGTGTCATCCAGTCAGCTGCTGCTGCCCCGTGTGGAAAGATGCAACAAGCTGCAAAGCCTCTTAAAGGAGCAGTGCCTTTGCAACTCAAAGCTTCACATTTGAACTTTTCCTAACAGGACAACTGCGGTGGGACCAGCCAGGACAAATTTGATTGACTAAGAAACCCCATAAGGGCCAACTCCAGAACTTTTGCTCATTGTTTTTACTGTGTAGATCACAACTGCAGACTGCTGGCTGACACAGGTGCTAGCTCTCCAAGCAGTAATGGTGCTGAAATGTCAGCACTGTTTGGGGCAGTGTGAATGCTGATGTAATGACCTCTGAATGTAGTGGTAACAAGGGACAGGGAGCTGCGGGGCATTGAAATCATCAACTTTTTCAGGGGCTCATTTTAAACCCCACTGGCATCTCTGGGAATACAGGAGGCTTTCAAAGCAATGCAAATGTGTAAGACTTAGTAAGCCCACTGCTAATTTCCAAGTAAGTAGCCTCTCTTAAGAGGTGGATTGTCACTCTGGTTCAAGTTTGGTTTCGGGAATAGCCTCAATTTTGTAGATAAATCTACAGGGCAGAAGGATAAAAAAGTATTCCAAATAAATGGTAAAAAACAGATCAATCTTTGCCTATGGATCAGTAATCAATGCATCTTCACCTATTTTCACCCACAATTGTTTTTCTAGCATAAACTGCAAAGCCACACTATAGTAAGACCTGAGTAGTACCAAGTAGTGTAGAACATAAAGAGAGGAGCTCCTCTGGGCCATTCCACCTCAAGTTACAGCACCTACTTTAATTAGTATAGGACCACATTGTGTTGACAGGTTTATGTGCTGCGATCCTGACAGCATGGTTAGACAGAACCAAGGAAGTCCAATGCACAAATCCTTGTTGCCATCTGATAATTCACATGCCTAAACTGGGAGTCCTGGGAGAGCACTGGGAACTATGTGCTGCCAATACCTCATATCACAAAAACTGACCATAAAAATATTAGGCCTATATTAAGCTATTGCTGTTCATTATAACATGATAATTTGTGTTATTTGTTTATTGCATATAAATCTGCCTGGATAGACACCATACGCAGAATTTGAGGTTAAAAGTAGAAGTTGTTCACCAATATCTTGTGAGTTGGAACGTTTCCTTGAATAAGAACTAGGCATGCAAAGGTGAACTTTTTCTAACTATAGACAGCATTGATACGCCTGGAAAGGGGACACGTAGTTATCAATTAACAACAACAAAGCAGGAGGGTTGTGGGCTGGAAGTGAGACAGAGATTGTCGCGTAAACTGGATAGAGTAGTAGGCCTACACGGGTAGGCATTCCATTGTATTCATTAATAGCAAAACGTACTGAGACAACCGGACAAGTTAAATCTAGGAGGGCATCGAGGTGAGGGATGCGCCAAACAAAAAGATCCTGTCATCGCGAGGAGGTCTGCTTTACGAGGGAGCAGGTTATGGAGGGCTCCCCAAAAAGATCCTGTCATCGCGAGGCAGGTCTGCTTTACGAGGGAGCAGGTTATGGAGGGCTCCCCAAAAAGATCCTGTCATCGCGAGGCAGGTCTGCTTTACGAGGGAGCAGGTTATGGAGGGCTCCCCAAAAAGATCCTGTCATCGCGAGGCAGGTCTGCTTTACGAGGGAGCAGGTTATGGAGGGCTCCCCAAAAAGATCCTGCCATCGCGAGGCAGGTCTGCTTTACGAGGGAGCAGGTTATGGAGGGCTACCCAAAAAGCGCGGTGGTTATAAAGCCAACACGTTCAGGAGACAGTCTACTCGTAATTAGAACTATAGGCTACATTATAGCCATATTTCATAATCAACATGTAGTCTATAACCTGGCTGCACAAAGCATAATCTGTAAGGCTAATAGCAGTAGGCTATTACATAGGCATCGACATGCATGGGGTAAGATGCTCGAAATGCACACAGGAGGCATGTTGCCTCACGAAATAGCGGACGGAAATTAGGCTACTTACAGTTCTCAAGAACTGAATTTCATCTTCCCCTTCACCACCTTCAGCCATGGCTGTTGAGGAGCCTGCTCAGACTCGGGTAGCCTCCACTCTCGGCTTGCAGCACCACGCTGCTGCTCCTCTCTCTTATCGATATTAGCATATAGCTAATCCACAGCCATATACCGGAGACCTAGCGAACTACTGGAGCCTGTCACTCACGCCCGCTCGCTCATTGCAAATGCCAGCGGTGCTGTTCCCGAAGGAGCGTGTGAGCGTTGGTATAGGCTGGAGCAAATGAGAACCGGTCTGGAATGTGAAGCGTAGTCTTGCAGTCAAAATACGGCAGTGGGGTCTTTGTCGTCGACGTCACCAGTGGATCTTATTCAGTTAAATAAAGATAAAATACAAATACAAATGATTAATATACCTTAAACATTGAAGCGCGAGCTTTCAAAATTCCCTCACCATACAACAGCCACATAATTGCGCACGACAATTGGTTTTCCGTTGGCCAACATAATCTATGACATATGCTACAGCGATGGTATTCGATGGTATATGGTATATTTGGGTGTGTAGAATAGGCAGCAAAATTGGGCTATCAAGCATCCAAGATGCACGACATTGTAGCCAAGTAGGCCTAAGTGCTTCCAAAAATCAACACCATGGACTATTGTAGATGCACTATTGTAAAGTGGCTGTTCCACTGGATGTCATTAGGTGAATGCACCAATTTGTAAGTCGCTCTGGATAAGAGCGTCTGCTAAATGACTTAAATGTAAATGTAAATGTAAATGGACAGCACCCAGAATGACAAGTATGGCTTCAATATTGGCTATTAGCGAACAATTAAATCATGTTCAATATTCAGTGTAGGCTACAAATCGACTTATGTAGCTTAAATAAATAATGTATTGTAGAGTCAGGTTAAATGTGTAAATAGTACCTATACTAGGCCTACATAGGCTACCCAGTCCAGCAGCATATTAAAGCCCATTGTTTTGACAACATGGACGGAAACAACCTAGATTCAAATAATGTTGCAAAACTAGAGAGCAAATCAATGCATAACCTCAACTTTCATTAGGCTTACTTAGCTAATGTTCATAGCTTTAGTCAGATCCACAGCCTAAAACGAGGTCAAGTTGTGCAGCAATAGCAATATTCTGTATTTTTCTGAGACACAAAGTGTAACTCTTCTCCCTCAGGAGGCTGCAATGATTTGGCATGGCCCCTTAGATCCTTGGGAACTTTTACAGCTGATCCATTGAGAGCATCCTCCTAACTGGTTGTATCACCGTCTGGTATGGAAACTGCGCCACCCTTGACCAGAAGGCCCTACAGAGGGTGGTGCAGACAGCCCTGCGCATCACTGCGGGTGAGCTCCCAGCCATCCAGGAAGTACATGCCAGACAGTGTCTGAGAAAGGTTCCGAAAAATTGCCAAAGACTCCAGCCACTGCAGACATGGACTGTTTGTTCTCCATGCTCCGGTCTGGCAGACGGTACCCACGCATCAAGGCTCAGACCAATAGACTCCTAAGCAGCATCTATCCCCTGGCCATTAGACTGTTAAATGGCTAACAATTACTGCTCCCCCTCACACCTACGCTGAAGCTAAAATGGTTAATGATTAGATGTATTACCACCACTATTCTGCTGTTATTTGATTATTGATTGGAATTACCATTAGAACCTATCTATTTTATCCTGCTACTGGTCACTATTGTTTGTGTTTACATGTAGATATTACCACTAGTATAGTACCAAAAGTATTTATATATTGTTGCTACTAGTCACTTTCAAGCCCTGTTGTCACGACTTCCGCCGAAGTTGGCTCCCCTGCCTGTTTGGGCGGTGCTCGGCAGTCGTCGTCACCGGCCTACTAGCCGCCACGATCCCTTTTTCCGTTTTCTGTTTGTTTTGTCTTATTAGTTGCACCTGTGTCTATTTGTGTTTGCCTGATGGGCTTCCTTATTTAAAGCTAGTTTACCCGCCCTTGTTTTGTGCGGGATTATTCTTGTGTTACGTGTTTGTGTTGTTGGGTGTGTTCGTGCTCCGGACTGGGTACCCTGTGTTTTGGGTTGGTCCATATTTTTTGCGCCCTGTGTTTTGGGCATTGCTTTTGGTGCCAAATTAAAGTGCACTTCTCCCTATGGAACTCTCTGCTCTCTGCGCCTGATTCTTCCCTCACACACCTAGTATTCCGTGACACCTGTTCACATATCCGCTCATCGTACCTACACTGTCAGTCTTGCACACACACTCACTCACACACTTACATGGACACACTCACCACCACATATACAGCCATCCATCGGTTATGCTGCTGCCATACTGTTTACCATTTTTTTTATTATGAGTTTTTAAATGTGACTTTTTAATGGGACTCACATTTAAAAAAAGACTCACATTAAGCATTTCCAATCCAAAATTATATCTAGAATCAGCTTACTATTTTGCAACAAAGCATCCTTCACTCATGCTGCCAAACATACCCTCGTAAAACTGACCATCCTACCGATCCTCGACTTCGGCGATGTCATTTACAAAATAGCCTCCAACACTATACTCAACAAATTGGATGCAGTCTATCATAGTGCCATCTGTTTTGTCACCAAAGCACCATTTCCTACCCACCACTGCGACCTGTACGCTCTCATTGGCTGGCCCTCACTTCATACTCATCGCCAAACCCACTGGCTCCAGGTCATCTACAAGTCTTTGCTAGGTAAAGCCCCGCCTTATCTCAGCTCACTGGTCACCATAGCAGCACCCACCCGTAGCACACGCTCCAGCAGGTATATCTCACTGGTCACCCCCAAAGCCAATTCCTCCTTTGGTCATCTTTCCTTCCAGTTCTCTGCTGCCAATGACTGGAACAAACTGCAAAAATAACTGAAGCTGTATATCTCCCTCACTAGCTTTAAGCACCAGCTGTCAGAGCAGCTCACAGAACACTGCCCCTGTACATAGCCCATCTGTAAATAGCCCATCCAACTACCTCATCCCCCTACTGTATTTATTTATCTTGCTCCTTTGCACCCCAGTATCTCTACTTGCACATTCATCTTCTGCACATCTACCATTCCAGTGTTTAATTGCTATATTGTAATTACTTCGCCACCATGGCCTATTTATTTCCTTTACCTCCCTTATCTTACTTCATTTGCACACACTGTACATAGACTTTTTTTTCTACTGTAGTATTGACTTTGTTTATTCCGTGTGTAACTCTGTGTTGTTGTATGTGTCGAACTGCTTTGCTTTATCTTGGCCAGGTCGCAGTTGTAAATGAGAACTTGTTCTCAACTGGCCTACCTGGTTAAATAAAGGTGAAATAAAAAAATACAATTTTTACTATTTATGTACGGTATCTACCTCAAATACTCCAGTATCCCTGCACATTGTGCATTTGGTATTAAGCTTCGTATCTTACTTCTTGTTCTCGTGTTTTCTTTATAATATATACAGTACCAGTCAAAACTCATTCCAGGGTTATTCTTTATTTGTACTATTTTCTACATTGTAGAATAGTAGTGAAGACATCAAAACTATGAGATAACACATATGGAATCATGTAGTAACCAAAAAAGTGTTAAACAAATCATAATATATTTTAGATTGTTCAAAGTAGCCACCCTTTGCCTTGATGACAGCTTTGCACAATTTTGGCATTCTCTCAACCAGCTTCACCTGGAATGTTTTTCCAACACTCTTGAAGGAGTTCCCACATATGCTGAGTACTTGTTGGCTGCTTTTCCTCCATTCTGCAGTCCAACTCATCTCAATCCATCTCAATTGGGTTGAGATTGGGTGATTGTTTACGCCAGATCATCTGATGCAGCACTCCATCACTCTCCTTGGTCAAATAGCCCTTACACAGCCTGAAGGTGTGTTGGGTTATTGTCCTGTTGAAAAACAAATGATAGTCCCACTAAGCGCAAACCAGATGGATGGCGTATCGCTGCAGAATGCTGTGGTAGCCATGCTGGTCAAGTGTGCCTTGAATTATAAATAAATCACTTACAGTATCACCAGCAAAGCACCCCAACACCATCACACCTCCTCCTTCATGCTTCACAGTGGGAACCACACATGCAGAGATCATCTGTTCACCTACTCTGCGTCTCACAAAGACACAGCGGTTGGAAACAAAAATCAGCAGACCAAAGGACAGTGTAACGGTGTTCCTCCTCCTCTTCATCCGAAGAGGAGGAGCAGGGATTCGACCAAGATGCAGCTTCTTGATATGACATGATTTATTAAATTAAAGACGAAAAAACACGAAAACACTTTAACAAACTACAAAACAACAAACGACGAAGACGCACCTGAACATAAGAGCTTACATGACACGAAGAACGCATGAAACAGGAACAGACTACATAAACCGAACAAACAAACCGAAAACAGTCCCGTGTGGCGCAACGTACATAGACACAGACACAGGAGACAACCACCCACAACAAACAATGTGAAAACACCTACCTTAATATGGCTCTCAATCAGAGGAAATGAAAACCACCTGCCTCTAATTGAGAGCCATATCAGGTCACCCTTAAACCAACATAGAAATACATAACATAGACTTCCCACCCAAACTCACGCCCTGACCGTCAAACACATACAAAATAACAGAAAACCGGTCAGGAACGTGACAGACAGATTTCCACCGATCTAATAAGCAAGTCTCTTCTTATTATTGGTGTCCTTTAGTAGTGTTCTTTTGTGTAGGAATTCGACCATGAAGGCCTGATTCACGCAGTCTCCGCTGAACAGTTGATGTTGAGATGTGTCTGTTACTTGAACTCTGTGAAGCATTTATTTGTGCTGCAATCTGAGGTGCAGTTAACTCTAATGAACTTATCCTCTGCAGCAGAGGTAACTGGGTCTTTCATTCCTGTGGCGGTCCTCATGAGAGTCAGTTTCATCATAGCACTTGAAGAAACTTTCAAAGTTCTTGAAATTTTCTGAATTGAGTGACCTTCATGTCTTAAAGTAACGGACTGTCGTTTCTCTTTGCTTATTTGAGCTGTTCTTGCCATAATATGGACTTGATCTTTTAACAAATAGGTCTATCTTCTGTATACCACCCCTATTTGTCACAACACAATTGATTGGCTAAAACGCATTAAGAAGGAAAGAAATTCCACAAATGAACTTTTAACAAGGAACACCTGTTAATTGAAATGCATTCCAGGTGACTACCTCATGAAGCTGGTTGAGAGAATGCCAAGAGTGTACAAAGCTGTCATCAAGGCAAAGGGTGGCTACTTTGAAGAATCTCAAATATAATCTATTTTGATTTGTTTAACACTTTTTTGGTTACTACATGATTCCATATGTGTTTTTTCATAGTTTTGATGTCTTCACTACTATTCTACAAAGTAGACAATAGTCCAAATAAAGAAAAACCCTGGAATGAGTAGGTGTATCCAAACTTTTGACTGGTACTGTATATACATTTTTTTTATTAGTTATACTATTTTTATATTGATTACTGCACTGTTGATAATGCAAGCTAAGCATTTCACTGTGCATGTGACAATAAAACCTTGAACTTGAACAAAACAATGTTAAAGAGCTTATGTACTAAGATGTTTGTAAGGTCAATATTTTACCATCTTGACAGAGAATAGTTCTTCCTCACCCCTCCGCCTCAGTTTTGTATTTCTTGAGGGCAAATTAGTCATTTATTTCACAAAAACAAATACATAGATCTATAATTAATAATTAGGCAAGTATTTTGCTTGACATGGGCTATAATTGTATTTTCTCGAACAGTAGACCAGATGTTGTGCCTTAAGTCTTAATTGGAGATTGCCTATTATTTTATGGTCCAATGCTGCCACCTTGTGACATTGTTCCAATTGGAATGATGGATGTTCATCTAAAAGTGGTTCTCAAAATGTTTGACCTCAAACCCCCAAAAAGGAGTGGTTTACAGCTTGATTAATTAGGCTGTAATAGACAATTATTTGGTAAATACAGCCTGAAACTAATCCCTGCAAAATCGTTTAAATGTTCCTTACAAGCCAGAATGTTGAATAAAATTACAATTAACTTATTCTATCGGTTTTATGTGCTGTTTGTCCTTCAGCTGCTCTAAATTTTAGATAAGATATCCACAGAAAACTTTTGTTTACCGGACTTTTTAGGGAGCCGGTAGGTAGGTTATATGGTTCCAGCCTTTTTGGTTCCAGGTAAAACCTTTGTTGGTACCAGGTAGAACCATTTTAGGATTCCATGTAGGACCCTAAAAGTTCTACATAAAACCAAAAGGGTTCTACCTGGAACCATCAAGGATTCTTCAAAGGATTCTCCTATGGGGACAGCCGAAGAACCCTTTTTGATTCTAGATATAACCATTTTTTTAAGAGTGTATGTTACGTTATGTTAGCTTACATTACATTAGGCTGCCGATGGAATAACGGTCTTAGAATATAATACAAACTGTAGGACGTATAGTATCCAACGTCTTGATTGCATCAGTATGCTTTGACCAATTTAGTATGATATATTATGATTGACTGCTTTAGTGGGATATGTTACGTTAGGTTACATTAGGTTAACAAAGGAATAGCAGTCGTACAATATAACACAAATTGTATGGCGTACAGGATCCTATTTCTCGATTGCTTTTACCGAATTCAATTTGTGGTGCAGCGGTCTAAGGCACTGCTTCTCAGTGCTTTTTATTTATTTATATTTCACCTTTATTTAACCAGGTAGGCCAGTTGAGAACAAGTTCCCATTTACAACTGCGACCTGGCCAAGATAAAGCAAAGCAGTGCAACACAAACAACAACACATAGTTACACATGGAATAAACAAATGTACAGTCAATAACACAATAGAAAAAAAGTCTATATACAGTGTGTGCAAATGGCGTGAGGAGGTAAGGCAATAAATAGGCCATAGTAGCAAAGTAATTACAATTTAGTAAATTAACACTGGAGTGATAGATGTGCAGATGATGATGTGAAAGTAGAAATACTGGTGTGTAAAAGAGCAGAAAAGTCAATAAAAACAATATAGGGATGAGGTAGGTAGATTGGATGGGCTATTTACAGATGGGCTGTGTACAGCTGCAGCGATCGGTTAGCTGCTCAGATAGCTTATGTTTAAAGTTAGTGAGGAAGATATAAGTCTCCAACTTCAGCGATTTTTGCAATTCGTTCCGGTCAATGGCAGCAGAAAACTGGAAGGAAAGGCGGCCAAAGAGGTGTTGGCTGGCAGTGATCGGTTGAAAGGCATGCATTTAAAGAGCAGTTGGAGGCCACGGAAAGAGTGTTGTATGGCATTGAAGCTCGTTTGGAGGTTAGTGTCCAAAGGGCCAGATGTATACAGAATGGTGTCGTCTGTGTAGTGGTGGATCAGGGAATCACCCGCAGCAAGAGCGTCATCGTTGATATATACAGAGAAAAGAGTCAGCCCGAGAATTGAACCATGTGGTACCCCATAGAGACTGCCAGAGGTCCGGACAACAGGCCCTCCGATTTGACACACTGAACTCTATCTGACAAGTAGCTGGTGAACCAAGCGAGGCAGTCATTTGACAAACCAAGGCTGTTGAGCCTGCCGATAAGAATACAGTGATTGACTGAGTCGAAAGCCTTGGCCAGGTCGATGAAGACGGCTGCACAGTACTGTCTTTTATCGATGGCGGTTATGATATCGTTTAATACCTTGAGCATGGCTGAGGTGCCCCCATGACCTGGCTCGGAAACAGGATTGCACAGCGGAGAAGGTACGTTGGGATCCGAAAAGGTCATTGATCTGTTTATTTACTTGGCTTTTGAAGACTTTAGAAAGGCAGGGCAGGATGGATATAGGTCCGTAACAGTTTGGGTCTAGAGTGTCACCCCCTTTGAAGAGGGGGATGACCCCGACAGCTTTCCAATCTTTAGGGTTCTCGGACGATATGAAAGAGAGGTTGAACAGACTGGTAATAGGGGTTGCAACAATGGCGGCGGATAATTTTAGAAAGAGAGGGTCCAGATTGTCTAGCCCAGCTGATTTGTACGAGTCCAGGTTTTGCAGCTCTTTCAGAACATCTGCCATCTGGATTTGGGTGAAGGGGAAGCTGGTGAGGCTTGGGCAAGTAGCTGTGGGGGGTGCGGAGCTGTTGGCCGGGGTTGGGGTAGCCAGGAGGAAAGAATGGCCAGCCGTAGAGAAATTCTTATTGAAATTCGGATTTTTCAGTGGTGACAGTGTTTCCTAGCCTCAGTGCAGTGGGCAGCTGGGAGGAGGTGCTCTTATTCTCCATGGACTTTACAGTGTCCCAAAACTTTTTGGAGTTAGAGCTACAGGATGCAAATTTCTGTTTGAAAAAGCTAGCCTTTGCTTTCCTGACTGACTGCGTGTATTGGTTCCTGACTTCCCTGAAAAGTTGCATATCACAGGGACTATTCGATGCTAGTGCAGTCCGCCACAGGATGTTTTTGTGCTGGTCGAGGGCAGTCAGGTCTGGAGTGAACCAAGGGCTATGTCTGTTCTTAGTTCTACATTATTTGAAAGGGGCATGCTTATTTAAGATGGAGGCGTCACGCTTGAGGCGTCACTACAGACACCCGGGTTCCAATCCAGGCTGTTTAACAACCGGCCGTGTTGGGAGTCCCTTAGTGTGGCACACAATTGGGCCAGCGTCGTCTGGGTTTGGCCGGTGTAGGCCGTCATTGTAAATAACAGTTTGTTCTTAACTGACTTGCCTAGTTAAATAAAGGTTAAATAAAATAAAAAATCAACTATGATATGTTACGTTACAGTAGATTCCATTACATTAGGCTACCAATGGAATAGTGGCCGTACAATATAATATGAATTGCAGGACGTACAGTATCCTACGTCTTGATTTCGGCCATAAAAATGCTTAGAACAAATTAAATAAAGCAATGCAGGACGTGTATACTAGTTACACGACAATCCAGAGTAATTTCTGCCTACAGTGAAAGAACAGAATCCATAGTTTGATACTACAATTGACACAAGTTACATACTGTGGCTCTGACCAAATAGTTGTGTTTGGGTTAGATTTCAACAGGATGTATACAGTACCTCAGAGCAACCTCAACAGTGCATACTGACAAGAGTGAATAGGCCATTTGAAATTATTCAGCACACAAACCAATGTAATAGACAACGTTTATTGGATAAAAAAATGTAAGGGTTGTAGCATTAACAAAATACAGAAAGATAAGCAGATTGATCACAGTTCTATTGCAGGTTCAATTCAACTTGTCTCCAGATTAAAATAAAACTAGACTAATGCCAGGGTCACATTTAATCTGAAAAAACGTATCAAATGTATACACATGTTTGGAATGGAGATAGTGGTAGTAAATGCACTAAAAACCTATGCTCTCTTTGAAAGGGTTATAAACTCAGCAAAAAAAGAAACGTCCCTTTTTCAGGACCCTGTCTTTTGAAGATAATTAGTAAAAATCCAAATAACTTTACAGATCTTAATTGTAAAGGGTTTAAACACTGTTTCCCATGCTTGTTCAATGAACCATAAACAATTAATGAACATGCTCCTGTGGAACGGTCGTTAAGACACTAACAGCTTACAGACGGTAGGCAATTAAGGTCACAGTTATGAAAACTTAGGACACTAAAGAGGCCTTTCTACTGACTCTGAAAAACACCAAAAGAAAGATGCCCAGGTTCCCTGCTCATCTGCGTGAACGTGCCTTAGGCATGCTGCAAGGAGGCATGAGGACTGCACATGTGGCCAGGGCAATAAATTGCAATGTCTGTACTGTGAGACGCCTAAGACAGCGCTACAGGGAGACAGGACAGACAGCTGATCGTCCTCGCAGTGGCAGACCACGTGTAACAACACCTGCACAGGATCGGTACATCCGAACATCACACCTGCGGGACAGGTATAGGATGGCAACAACAACTGCCCGAGTTACACCAGGAATGCACAATCCCTGCATCAGTGCTCAGACTGTCCGCAATAGGCTGAGAGAGGCTGGACTGTTGTAAGGCAGGTCCTCACCAGACATCACCACAACAACCTTGTCTATGGGCACAAACCCACCGTCGCTGGACCAGACAGGACTGGCAAAAATTGCTCTTCACTGACGAGTCGCAGTTTTGTCTCACCAGGGGTGACGGTCGGATTCGCATTTATCGTCGAAGGCATGAGCGTTACACCGAGGCCTGTACTCTGGAGCAGGATTGATTTGGAGGTAGGGTCCGTCATGGTCTGGGGTGGTGTGTCACAGCATCATCGGACTGAGCTTGTTGTCATTGCAGGCAATCTCAACGCTGTGCATTACAGGGAAGACATCCTCCTCCCTCATGTGGTACCCTTCCTGCAGGCTCATCCTGACATGACCGTCCAGCATGACAATGCCACCAGCCATACTACTCGTTCTGTGCGTGATTTCCTGCAAGACAGGTATGTCAGTGTTCTGCAATGTCCAACGAAGAGCCCGGATCGCAATCCCATTGAGCACGTCTGGGACCTGTTGGATCGGAGGGTGAGGGCTAGGGCCATTCCCCCCAGAAATGTCTGGGAACTTGCAGGTGCCTTGGTGGAAGTGGGGTAACATCTCACAGCAAGAACGGGCAAATCTGGTTCAGTCCATGAGGAGGAGATGCACTGCAGTACTTAATGCAGCTGGTGGCCACACCCGATACTGACTTTTACTTTTGATTTTGACCCCCCCCTTTGTTCAGAGACACATTATTCCATTTCTGTTAGTTACATGTCTGTGGAACTTGTTCCGTTTGTCTCAGTTGTTGAATCTTGTTATGTTCATACAAATATTTACACATGTTATTAAGTTTGCTGAAAATAAACGCAGTCGACAGCGAGAGAACGTTTCTTTTTTTGCTGAGTTTATTTGGGCACTCACAGCTGCTGTACATACTCAGACTGAAATGCTTTCCACCTCTTCCAGACATCTAAAACTATATCTGTCAATTAAGAATGTCTATATGAATGGCAGTGGCTAGTCTAACCACAGGTGTAATTTAGGATTGAAATATGCTCTGACCTGCAGGAACTGCTAGCAACAAGAGTTTTCAAATTTGTGAGTTATTTAAATTATCTTTGCTAGTAACGTTATCGTCATTGAGTGTACATACATACACTGGCTACTCGCCCAAAAATAAGAAGGAAATTGCGAAAGGTAGCTAGGCGTGGCCAAGTAACATTACATATCATACTAAATGGGGTGACACGGATTTATGTAGAGAATAATACATTTAGTGACAGGCGGGTTTTAGTAAAAGGCGGCTACGCTCTGGGACTGCAGTGAATGTATATTTCATTCTAATTATTCCACGTTGCTATGCTAAACAAATCGTTGCCATGTAGCTAGCTAGCTACGGTAGCAGAGGTTAAATGATGACAAGAGACAAAAATGGTTTTATAAATAATGTATAAATAGGCAACAAGGACTTTAGCAAATAATGATTTTATAAATAATTTAGAAATATGCAACAACTAAATTATTGTGCAGTCAACCTTCTGTGTAGAATGTATAAATGAATTGTTGCTGGTTCGATCCCAGCCAGAGCCAAGTCTCCCAAAATTGTTATTATTTGCCATTTTGTCATATTGCTGTTTGAGTTGCCTATTTTACGTGTATCAGAGGATAAAGCTGATCTATGCAGGGCCGAGGGAGAGAATCAAGTAATACGCCTACAGTTTATACGCCTACAACCACTTTCAAGTCATTCTTAAAGCCACAATGTGACTCTTTACTATTTCACATAATATGACTCCCCCTTATAAACCTAAATAGTGACAGTGCATTGATGTACAGCCCTTCTTGTCCTCTACCAGGTCCTCTCTAAATTCGGATTGTCTATTTTGTGAGTTTCTTATCGTTACCTGAGAGCTGCAGCTGCTCTGACTCAGTGTGCTAGGGGAGGACTGTCCCGGTGCACCAATAAGAGAGTGTCAAAAAAACACTGAGCTCTCCAGTTAGCCCAAGCGCTTGTCTGTCATGAAGGATTAACGCTACCCTCCAAGAAGCAGCGGTGGACGCTGGCTGCAGTGAGGATATAGATAAATTATTTGTCACGCAACTAAAATGGCTAAATCGCAGTTTATTGTCTTCAAACAACTAAATCATTTAACTGCAGGAGGTGCGTTGGATGTATCCATGCTTTTGATTATTGAATTAGGACACTGGAATCCTTCC
Source organism: Salvelinus fontinalis (assembly GCF_029448725.1). NCBI lineage: Eukaryota > Metazoa > Chordata > Actinopteri > Salmoniformes > Salmonidae > Salvelinus > Salvelinus fontinalis. Next base: position 25,458,435 of record NC_074679.1, on the reverse strand, counting down.
TTTTGGAGAACATTTAGAGGATACGTTCAACTTAATGGTGCACAGTTTTCCTATGGAATTTAATAACGTAAGACATAATGGAATAGTTTATTTTGACGATATATCATATGCATAGTTTGTGAAACAGGAAACAGAATAGAGACGCATTAAATGGCTTGCTGCTGCAAGGTGAAACCCTACGGAGGCAGGTATGTAAACAGTTCAACTCAGAGATGTACGTTACAGTACAGTACAGATACATTATTTAAAGTGGAAATTATATCTCTTTTATATGTGGTACTAACATATTTGTTTGCTTGTGACTTCATCTTCACTTTTTGGGACATTGTTGACGCAGCTTGTAAAATGTTGATAGAATGCCTTTTAGGTGAGTTGTTAATGCTTCAATAAAGATGATAGTTTGTTTTGCTGATGATGACGATGATGTGGATATGAAGACTGCAACAATTGACTAGAACAGTGATGAGAAATCTCTGTCTTTCTAGGTATCCATCAAATAGCATGCCATTTTTTGTTGGTAGATTAGGATTTCTTACATTTGAAAGGAAGACTAATATTACATTGGTATACAATACATCGTCAACAGATCCAATGTCCATTAGTGACATCGTTCCATGCTGTTAATTCACTTCGATCCTGCTTTCCACTCTTGAATGAGCCCACTGTGATTTGACCAGCAGCGCAGTCCTGCATGTCCCACTCCCAATGCTACAGTATGTTCTGGTCTTAGGTACAGTACAATAAATATCAAAATGACCTGTGTTACACCAGTTTAAGACAGTCATCCATGAATTTGCTGTAAGGGCATATGTAGGGTATACACTGAGTGTACAAAACATTAGGAACACATTCCTAATATTGAGTTTTACCACCTTTTGCCCTCACAACAGCCTCAATTCGTCGTGCATGGACTCTACAAGGTGTCAAAAGCGTTCCACAGGGATGCTGGCACATGTTGACGCCAATGCTTCCCACAGTTATGTCAAGTTGGCTGGATGTCCTTTGGGTGGTGGACCATTCTTGATGCACACTGGACACTGTTGAGCGTGAAAAACCCAGCAGGGTTGCAGTTGTTGACACACTGAAACCCGTACGCCTGGCACCTACTACCATAGCCCGTTCAAAGGCACTTAAATATTTTGGCTTTCCCATTCATCCTCTGAATGGCACACATACAAATCCATGTCTCAATTGTCTCAAGGCTTAAATATCAATCATTAGCATGTCTCCTTCCCTTCATCTACACTGATTGGAGTGGATTTAACAAGTGACATCAATAAGGGATCATACAGCAGCTTTCAACTGCATTCACCTGGTCAGTCTATGTCATGGTAAGAGCAGGTGTTCCTAATGTTTTGTACACTCAGTGTATATCTGATAAGGCGATTTATCTCCTAAACCAGTGGTTCCCAACCTTTTGCGCTTACTGTACCACCAACTGAATTTTGCTCTGCCCGGAGTACCCCTGAAGTACCCGCTTGAGCATTTTACCAGTGAGCCTATGTTCTCATGAGTCTTTTCAAGTAGCCCCTCCAGGGGTCTTTTTTATTTTTATTTTTTTATTTATTTATCCTTTATTTATCTAGGCAAGTCAGTTAAGAACAAATTCCTATTTACAATGACGGCCTCCAGGGCAGAACAACAGTTTTTAACTTGTCAGCTCGGGGATTCGATTCAGCAACCTTTCGGATACTGGCCCAACGCTCTAACCACTAGGCTACCTGCCACCCCAAAAAGTACCTAGTACCCCTGGTTGGGAACCACTGTTCTAAACCTCTCATCTGTGCAAATGCATAGCCTAAATATAAATGAAATACATCCCTATTCAAGGTTATATTCAGAACTGCTGCAGTGGGGTGCATTAAATAATGAAACTAAGAACTATTACTCTTGATGTATTGCCAAAGATCTTCTGTCTAAAACGGTCTGGCTGGTGTTGCTTATTTGTAAAACGGGGACACTTCTGTTGTGCTAAGCATTTCCACTGGTGCACCTGTTATTTTCAATAGAATAACAGACAAATAACAAAGCCTTAAAGGTTTACATGCTTTATATTTACTCAGGCAGATAAATGGCTGTTTGTCTCAAGGAAGCATATTTCTCTCTGACAGGAGTTCAATCAACCAGATGATGAACAGCTAGAGCTCTTCAGACTCTTCCTCTGAAGTCCAACGCCAAACACACCAGCGTCTGGGGACAACAGTCCATTTTATTAAAGTGCTTAAGCAATTAACATGGCGCCCATAATGGAGGGCAGGCATATAGTCCTGTGTCTCTACGAGCCCATCCGGGAACTGTGCAGTATCAGTCTTTATCAACCCAAGGGGAGGGCCCCAGGGTTTATGTACAAGAGCCACGCCCCTCGGTGGGCCCAGTCCTGTAATGACCAAGACCAGGGAGAGGTGGATCCCACGGCAGCCAAACGAAGAAGCCAGTCTTCTGAGTCCGCAGGCGAACTCCTCAACTGCTGCCAGGCAACTAAGGAGGCTGTTGCTGAGCTCTGCTGGCTGGCCATGGAGCACCACCAGTTGCTGGCTGATCTCCTATCTCTGTGTGGAGACTGCGCTGACAGAGTCAGGATGGGTATTCAGGATGGGAAGCTCCAGGATCACAGGGAGGGTCGTGGGAGCTTCTCAGGACAGGTCCTCAGCAGCAATGCTCAACATGCTCTCTCTATGTCCCTGGGGCACAATAGAGCCTCCTCACTGGGCAGGAAGCTGAAGAAGCTGGGGGGAAAGAAGTTAAACAGTGCAGAGCAGTTCCTGCACAGCAAGATGAAGAAGAAAGTAGGGATAGGGAGCACTGCAGTAGAGTCTTTATCTTTTCAGTCCTCGGCTCAGACCCGGGATCAATCCAACCTCATCCCAGTGGCGGAGGAGAAAATTATTCCTGGGACCCCAGCCTTTCTCCAATCTTCGGACACTCCAATGTCAGGCTCCTATGTAAGTGTGGCCAGCAAATCCATCCTCGGTATGGAGGAGCACTTCCATATCGCTAGGGAGGGCTGGGACTTCATGGAGGAAGACTCTCGTGCCTCTGAGCCAGACCTGGACTTCTGCAACAACATGTCTGAGTACGACAGTGAACTCTGCTTGGGCTACAAAGCTTCGTCCTGTAGTTTATTGGAAGACGTGCAGGATCATGTTCAACGAGAGCATATGATGAGTGGGAACAACATTCGTCCCATGAGGTCTGAGGACAAGTCAGCCCACCAGCTGTATGATGAGGTCAACAGGAGGGACACGGGGGTTAGGATGGTTGCCAAGGGGCAGGAGATGGAGGGCACAGTGCAACATGTTAGCCATATTAGCCCAGACTGGTCCAAAGAGTTCTATCCAGAGGCTGAATCAGATGTACCTCAGCCGGGGACGAGCAGCTGTCAGCAGGGGTATGGGGAGTGGAGGAGTCTAAATAGGAACATTAAAGATACGGGAGGGACCAAACCTTCAGAGGGACTGCAGCTGCATCTCTCACTCCCTGTTGAGGCCGCCTCTGTCAAATTCCACAGGAAAAGCCCCTCTTCACCCTCTCTGTGTGGGGTGTTCAACACCTCCTACCCTGCCACCAACAGTCTGCAGAGCATGTCCCCAGTGCTGTCGCCCCTATCGCACAAGCTCCCCAGCCCCAAGCTCAACCATCGCATCCTGCTCCTCTCTGACGTTGACGTTGGCCAGGGGACGGACAGTGACAGCCCCATGACTGGATACGAAGAGGAGCCCAAAGTCACCACAGAGGTCATAGATAAGAATGGCAACAAGCGGACCGTCACACGGCTGGACCTGAACCTCAGCAGACTACCAGGGACTTCCAAATGGAATGTCAATGGCCTATCTACGGCAACAGGTGAGTTAGTGTTATTAACAATCAAAAGCACTCTATACACCGCTTGCATTCTTTCCTGTAATGTCCCCCCGTCTTGACACTAATGTTGACATCAATGCTTTCACTCCTTCGTGGGACGTGCCTCTCAGAATTGGTCCTTAATCAGGCATCAATACAACACTGGAATGCAATGGCTGTTATGTTAACTTAACTGTAAGAGAGATTACATAGTGATTGATGTGTAGAATATAGCACCTGAGCACTATAGCTAAAAGATTTGACCCAGTCTGTTCAGCCTGGAGATGTTTTGGAAATGCTTGGTTACTGCAGTGTGGTAGCTGTCAAACAACAAACTATTTCTACTGCACACTATGGGAGTTTTCCCTACTGATTGAAGCTATTTTCTCTCTGTAGTTCCCCCCTCTAGGCCAGAGACAGAGTAAAGCATGCCCCAGTGCTAGCTGATGCACAGTCATCCCTTGCCAATCTGTTTAAATGAATATGGTTTCTGATCGTCCTGTTTTGGTTGTGACTGGCCTGATATGCTTGCTTTGCCCTTGGCATGTGACTCCGTATTAAAAGCTACCCAACATACAGAGAGAGAGAGCAGAGCCTGAGACTGATTTGATTTCTAACCCATGCTGATGAGACACTCTTAACCGTTTCAGCACCGGGCAGGGAAGGAGGGGCTGTGATGGGGTCCCAGATCAAAGACTCTGGGTTGACATGCAGTTCAAACCCACTACCGCGCTCATGAAAACAATGTTAACTGAAGCATTGCCAATTTGTCCTCTCGGTGCTCTGCACCTCCTCCTAAACCACTGCCTACCGAGTTCACAGACTGCCAGGTGACAAAGACAGCCTCAATAGGCACACGGGTTACAGAAAAAAAGGATTAGGATTTGGGATGTAGTCTAAGAAGCAGAAGTGCACAGAACTTCCGAATGGCCTGACCGCCTCTTAATCCGGAATTAATAAACTGCAGTATCTCCATGGTTACATCGACAGCATAAATGTGATACAAAGTATTGCTCCCCCATATCCTCTTTCTAAATCCATGTAGAAGTGTCACAAGCCTCGGCCATTGAAAAATGTAACGTTGTCAGCCATTGTACCCCAAATGCCTTGTCCCTACAGCAAAGAGTAGCCTGCTTTTACGTTGTGTAGGCAGGTTGTCTGGTAGTGCCATGTGACCTCCCAACCTTTGATCAGTGTAAGAGTGCTGTAGCGTAGCTTAGTGTTTGGGTACATCCCATCAGTCCAAATTGGTAAAGGAAGATACAAAGGTCATGAAGCAAGTTGATTGTATCAATATTTGCCTGGTGCTTCCATTAGACAGTTACCTGTAATTACATTGTAACTACATTGATGACGTCTACCCAGGGGTGAAAGTAAGGCAGTACGGTCCGGTACAGCGTCCCGGCAAAATAAATAGTTGGGTTAAGCATACCGGTAAAACAAGAAAACTGTACACTGTTACACCATTATCTATCATTACTGCATGTCAGAGGCATGACAAATGGACTTGAAAACGAGTAGTATAGCAGCCTACGCTGCAAAATGCGATGTGGTAGCGTGGCCGAAACCAACAGGAGCGCAGACAGCAGTGGACACATACAATCTGGCCTAATGACATTTGCCAAATGTCATTACACTTTTTGGTGTTTGGTGTAACAGATGTATCTTTCCATTCACCACTGTTTGGAAGGTGTAAATATGTTGTGAGTGGATGAACGTGCACTGGTAGCCTAGTAAAGGAGCTGTTTGAAGTGATTGTTTGTGAATCAGATGAAAACATCATGACTGGTTGTGTTTATGCAACAATAAAAGTTCATGTATTTTAAAAGTTAAATGACAAATCTTTATGAATTAATAGGGATTCTATATGTAGTTCTATGATTAGGCCCATAGATTGTTTAGGTGCGTGCACAAATAGAAGGTCCTGTACCGGGAAGAAAGTAAATCTACATTCACCACTGCATCTACTCACCAATGTAGCTGACACTCTCTCTCTTTTCAAAAGCAATTGCCCACAGTTTGCTTTTTCACTGTCCACGTAGTTTGTTTATAGACTGTGAAGAATGATTGAATAATGAACCTTTCTTAGTCTGTGATTTTGGACCAGTAAGCATTGTTACTCCTATCCGGCCAGGATTCCTCTACAATGCTGAGGAACTACAAGGGGCACAGGCTTGACAGCCAATGTTCAGCCTAGTATAGTCATGGCTGGAGGAAGGCTGGGTATGCAGGCGGATAGATAGTGTTACTCATGTGGGAATAATCTGTATCAATTCTCATCGAGGTAATGCCCCCCCATCCACCCATTCACACACACCACATACACACAATTTCCTGCAGAGCCGGCTTAAGTCTTCACCGCTTCCATTTTTCATTCATCTTCTGAACCTAGATCGCCAGGCTTCCCAGAATGCAAAACTACTGAGACTAGATTCAAACAGACAGAAAATCCTATTTTCTTTTAAAGGTCAAAATTGGCTTCTGCCTTTAAATGATAAGAGAAATAGGATTCAAAGCAGTATAATTATTTTTCCCTTTTAGCCTGTCTGTGCCACGGTGTGCTTTTCAGGCTGTTGTGGCTCATGATTAATCAATATGAGTTCTATAAATAACTTTTCTTGGCCTGAGTGAACAGTATACAGTTTCATCTACAGGCATATAACATGAAGACTGGCCGTTATTGAATTGCATGAACAGTGTCTGTATGTATAGTATAGTGTCTGAATGTATAGATAGTAACATGATATTTCTCCATGCTGCATATTGTCCCCTCTAAATCTCCCCTTTGATAGAGATCTGAAAACAGTCTCACTGTTCATTTGGAAGGACCTCAGTGGGTTCTGAGCCATCCTTGGTCCACGTTCAATAATTAATTAGACTTGAAAGGTTAAAAGGACAAATGGACAACAGAGGGGCTAAAATCAAATCAAAATCAAATCAAATTTTATTTGTCACAGACACGTGGTTAGCAGATGTTAATGCGAGTGTAGCGAAATGCTTGTGCTTCTAGTTCTGACAATGCGGTAATAACCAACGAGTAATCTAACCTAACAATTCCACAACTACTACCTTATACACCCAAGTGTAAAGGGATAAAGAATATGTACATAAAGATATATGAATGAGTGATGGTACAGAACGGCATAGGCAAGATGCAGTAGATGGTATCGAGTACAGTATATACATATGAGATGAGTAATATAGGGTATGTAAACATAAAAGTGGCATAGTTTAAAGTGGCTAGTGATGCATGTATTACATAAAGATGGCAAGATGCAGTAGATGATATAGAGTACAGTATATACATATACATATGAGATGAGTAATGTAGGGTATGTAAACATTATATTAAGTAGCATTGTTTAAAGTGGCTAGTGATACATTTTTGATCAATTTCCATTATTAAAGTGAGCTGGAGTTGAGTCAGTATGTTGGCAGCAGCCACTCAATGTTAGTGGTGGCTGTTTAACAGTCTGATGGCCTTGAGATAGAAGCTGTTTTTCAGTCTCTCGGTCCCTGCTTTGATGCACCTGTACTGACCTCGCCTTCTGGATGATAGCGGGGTGAACAGGCAGTAGCTCGGGTGGTTGTTATCCTTGATGATCTTTATGGCCTTCCTGTGACATCGGGTGGTGTAGGTGTCCTGGAGGGCAGGTAGTTTGCCCCCAGTGATGCGTTGTGCAGACCTCACTACCCTCAGGAGAGCCTTACGGTTGTGGGCGGAGCAGTTGCCGTACCAGGCGGTGATACAGCCCGACAGGATGCTCTCGATTGTGCATCTGTAGAAGTTTGTGAGTGCTTTTGGTGACAAGCCGAATTTCTTCAGCCTCCTGAGGTTGAAGAGGTGCTGCTGCGCCTTCTTCACAACGCTGTCTGTGTGGGTGGACCAATTCAGTTTGTCCGTGATGTGTACGCCGAGGAACTTAAAACTTACTACCCTCTCCACTACTGTCCCGTCGATGTGGATAGGTGTGTGCTCCCTCTGCTGTTTCCTGAAGTCCACAATAGAATTGCTACTATGTAGGTCAGAATAAAGGCTGCCCTTCATGGTTGGTCCTGCCAATAATATTCTCATTTAATTACGATCTCTGTCATCTCTGTTGTCTGTGTGAGGTTCAGTTATCAATGTTTAATTGGTCAAAGGAAACTGTACATAGGGGAGAGTGTATAAATATATGTAACATTTAGAAACCTATTGTCCTCTGCCCCTGAGCAAGGCAGTTAACCCATTGTTCCATGGGCTCCCGAAGACGTGGATGTCGATTAAGGCAGCCCTCCACACCTCTCTGATTCAGAGGGGTTGGGTTAAATGCAGAAGACACATTTCAGTTGAATGCATTCAGTTGTACAACTGATTAGGTATCCCCTTTCCCCTTCCCCTTCTATACTAACAAAAATATAAACGCAACATACAACAATTTACAGTTCATATAAAGTTACAGTTCATATGAGGAAATCAGTCAATTTAAATTCATTAATTAGTCCCTAATCTATGGATTTCACATGACTGGGCAGGGGCCCAGCATTGGGGGGCCTGGGAGGGCTTAGGTCCACCTACTTGTGAGCAAGGCCCACCCACTGGGGACCCAGGCCCAGCCAATCAGAATGAATTTTTCCCCACAAAAGGGCTTGATTACAGACAGAAATACTCCTCAGTTTCGTCAGCTGTCCAGGTGGCTGGTCTCAGACAACCCCGCAGCTGAAGAAGCCAGATGTGGAGGTCCAGGGCTGGCGTGGTTGGACGTACTGCCAAATTCTCTAACGACGTTGGAGAAAGCTTATGGTAAAGAAATTAACATTCAATTCTCTAGCAACAGCTCTGGTGGACATTCCTGCAGTCAGCATGCCAGTTGCATACTCCCCCAAAACTTGAGACATCTGTGGCATTGTGTTGTGTGACAAAACTGCATATTTTAGTGGCCTTTTTTTGTCCCCAGTACAAGGTGCACCTTTGTAATGATCATGCTGTGTAATCAGCTTCTTGATATGCCACACCTGTCAGGTGGATGGATTATCTTGGCAAAGGAGACATGCTCACTAACAGGGATGTAAACTAATTTGTATACAGAGAAATACACTTTTGTGAGTATGGAACATTTCTTGGATAATTTATTTCACCTTATGAAACATGGGACCAACACTTTACATGTTGCGTTTATATTTATGTTCAATATAAATGCTCTGCGCTCACTATGTTTTAGACCTAAAGTCTGTTTATGGATGTACAATCGGGAATATATAACAATCACGTTATATTAGAGATTTCTGCTCGGATTATCTATGCTATGTTCATTGTCATTGTAATTACTCTGCTCTAAGCAGGAGAGAAAATGTAAATCCCATTTTTAAACTTTCTTAAAGGATTTTCACTCCCTCCCACTGTCTATAGCAGAGACAGCAGCAACTGACACAAATAGAGACTGAGTATGAGTGAATGTTCCCTGCTCATTCTGAAGTACCTTAAATAATACCTTAATGACATAAACCAGGCCATATGGAACTGATCACTCCAGCCTGGAGTCAGTTGTCTTTCCTCCCCTCTCCTAGCGTCAATTGCAAAATGCCGGTCATGCAACATTGCTCCTCTCAGTGAGGACAAGGGCCAGCTCTATTCAGATAATGAAATAGATTGTGCGAAGCCCGTCTGGGTAGGAGGGTTTGTGCTCAGCTCTCACGCTGCCTGTCTAAGCTGTATCACAGCCAGAGGAATAGGTCTGCACTAAGGTCCCTCTACGGAGGAACTTGTTACTGTTGGAGCTCTTCAGAATAATCTTACCTTTCTTATCATAATCCTAAATAGTCGTATTTATGTATCATGTAACTTTTAGGTTGATGTTATCTGTTGAAAACCTATTTTATTGCTTACATGTATTATTACTGTAGTTGTTTAGCCTCTAGTCGTTGTGCTTTATGTTGACGTGCAGACATCACACAAGTCCCACTCCATTCGCTCTCTTCGGCCCATCGCTCTGCTAGTGCTACACAGGAGATGAGTGATGATGAATCTGTGACCATTACGTCATGCTACATTATAGTTCTCCCCTTCAGGGCACGAGAGAGAGAGAGAGAATCTCCATTCTCAGCTACTGTATGTCCACCCTGCCTCTTTAGACCAGGCCCCAGACAACCAACCAATGGCTCACAGAGAGCAGCGGGAGCAGGGTTAAACCATGCAGGACAGACAGGAAATGAAGATGTATAAAACTTGCCTGCAGCACAGAGATGATGGAGTTTCTAGTTAACCAAGCACATGGGCAGTCTTTATATTGGAATAATGAGTTTATAGATGTTTGTATAGTACTGTAGGAGTTAGGCACTGGACACCACTTTGAGGGTTAGTGGGTGTGGGTGTGGGTGAGGGAGAGGGAGGGAGAGAGAGAAGAGTGCACTGTTTATAATGTATGGCTTCAGCCTGTTCGATGGAGTGCATTAAGAAAAGGGTTGTTCCTGCTCACCTTGAGATTGTTGAGCGGTGAATTGCATATCATCTCCAGTCATTAATCACCACTGACACCTCCAGGCACTCCACAATCAGCCATAAGTTGCCTTCTCAGCACCATGTGACCTAACTAACACAGGCCCTGTTCTATTAGCCCTGTGCTGTCCCTACCCCACCCAGCCCAATCCGCTCTTTTTCAGATTCAGAGTGTTTAATAGTCACATGTAAAGGGTTGCAGGTGTGATTACAGGGCTTCGAGCACCAACATGCAGGACTAAGTGAAATAAAATAAGGAAAATGGTAAAAAAAAGAAATGGAAAAATAATTTTAAAAAGAATACTATATTCTTTCTCACTGTCTGTTTGACAGCTGCTCAGTTCACAAGCTCTGATTTATTCACTGTCACATCACAGCCCTGTCAATGAACATCTGCAGGACCACAGCATTCCCTGTCTGTCTGCCTGTCTGCCTGCCTGGCCTTGACTGAGAGGGAGGAGGTGTGGAAACAGGAGTTATTGTAAGTCTTATAAGTCAGAGTAGCAACTAGTAAAGTAGCAGGAGCAGAACAGTAGCACTATCCAGTAGGAATGAGTTTGGCAAGATGATAATGTTGTCTTAGGTTCAGTCCACTCTATAGCCTGGAAAAGAGTGTTGTTATCAGATCCCACGTCATCAGTGAGAAAGAGAAGTGTGTATCTGGCTCTGTGTTCAGTGAACTACAGGCATCGATTCAGCCTACCTTGGCTTCTGTTTAAGAGAAGTTGGAGATTAAATAACAATTAGAGCAGAGTTTTCCCCAGTGCCAGTGAACTTTGCTTCACCTAGCATAGAGTGTGTGTGTGTGTGTGTGTGTGTGTGTGTGTGTGTGTGTGTGTGTGTGTAATGAAGTAACTGCCAAGTGTTCTCAGAGCACACGCTAATAAATATATTACCTAATGCAGCAGAGTGCTTTCTAAATCAGATTCTAGTCATCACTTTATGAGTTTAACTTTCTATTATTATAGTGGAATGGAGGCTCACTCTCATTCAATTGTTTGAGTGTATTAGTTTTCAGTGTACTAGTATTGTGTTTTTCATATGTGTAATAAGCAAAAGTTTAATAGATTCAAGTCTATAATATGTTTTGGCATACATATCATTTCAGAAGAAGACACAAGATCCCCTGATGATGGCATTAATTCATTGTGTACCTTTGTATTTAGGGTGGTCTTTCTGCTCAGAGCAAGACAGCCAGTCAGAGCTGCACTGCAGTGAGTGTGTCTACAGGGACAAAAAGCCTCTCTACCTATTCCTGTCCAGATGGTGGCAGCGTGGCCCTATTAATGCATTTTTAACACTGCTGCCTGTGTCCTCAGCTCAGAATATGCCGTGAAGTCACAGTTTACAGATGTGGACAAACTAGTCTCAAAGCTCAATTGTCAGGAAATGTTTAATATCTCAGGGATGAAAAGATGGAAGAGTGCTATTCTCTACTCAATACGTTTTAGTTACAAACGATTTGGTGGGATTCTGTTTGATTAGAGGAACAAATTGACGCGATTCGATACGATTTGATTTGTTGCATAAACATATTCATTTTCCATTCTAACATCTGCTGCTGATGGAGCTCATCAGCTGGGCCTCTGAACTGGATTCTCTAAAATGACTTTTACAGTTGCAGTCGGAAGTTTACATACGCCTTAGCCAAATACATTTAAACTCAGTGTTTCACAATTCCTGACATTTAATCCAAGTAAAGATTCCCTGTCTTAGGTCAGTTAGGATCACCACTTTATTTTAAGAATGTGAAATGTCAGAATAATAGTAGAGAGAATTATTTATTTCAGCGTTTAACTTCTTTCATCACATTCCCGGTGGGTCAGAAGTTTACATACACTCAATTAGTATTTATTAGCATTGCCTTTAAATTGTTTAACTTGGGTCAAACGTTTCGGGTAGCCTTCCACAAGCTTCCCACAATAAGTTGGGTGAATTTTGGCCGATTCCTCCAGACAGAGCTGGTGTAACTGAGTCAGGTTTGTAGGCCTCCTTGCTCGCACACGCGTTCAGTTCTGCCAACAAATTTTCTATAGGATTGAGGTCAGGGCTTTGTGATGGCCACTTCAATACCTTGACTTTGTTGTCCGTAAGCCATTTTGCCACACCTTTGGAAGTATGCTTGGGGTCATTGTCCATTTGGAAGACCCATTTGCGACCAAGCTTTAACTTCCTGACTAATGTCTTGAGATGTTGCTTCAATATATCCACATAATTATCCTGCTTCATGATGCCATCTATTTTGTGAAGTGCACCAGTCCCTCCTGCAGCAAAGCACCCCCACAACATGATGCTGCCACCCCCGTGCTTCACGGTTGGGATGGTGTTCTTCAGCTTGCAAGCCTCCCCCTTTTTCCTCCAAACATAACGATGGTCATTATGGCTAAACAGTTCTATTTTTGTTTCATCAGACCAGAGGACATTTCTCCAAAAAGTACGATCTTTGTCCCCATGTGCAGTTGCTGTTTTGGAGCAGTGGCTTCTTCCTTGCTGAGCGGCCTTTCAGGTTATGTCAATATAGGACTGTCAATATAGGCCTCTGTTTTACTGTGGATATAGATACTTATGTACCTATTTCCTCCAGCATCTTCACAAGGTTCTTTGCTGTTGTTCTGAGATTGACTTGCACTTTTCGCACCAAAGTATGTTCACCTCTAGGAGACAGAACACATCTCCTTCCTGAGCGGTATGACGGCTGCGTGGTCCCATGGTGTTTATACTTACGTAGTATTGTTTGTACAGATGAACGTGGTACCTTCAGGCATTTGGAAATTGCTCCCAAGGATGAACCAGACTTGTGGAGGTCTACATTTTTTTTTCTGAGGTCTTGGCTGAATTCTTTTGATTTTCCCATGATGTCAAGCAAAGAGGCACTGGGTTTGAAGGTAGGCCTTGAAATACATCCACAGGTACACCTCCAATTGACTCAAATGATTTTCTAGAATTTTCCAAGCTGTTTAAAGGCACAGTCAACTTAGTGTATGTTAACTTCTGACCCACTGGCATTGTTGAATGTGAATTATAAAAATAATCTGTCTGTAAACAATTGTTGGAAAAATTACTTGTGTCATGCACACGGTAGATGTCCTAACCGACTTGCCAAAACTATAGTTTGTTAACAAGAAATTGGTGGAGTGGTTGAAAAACGAGTTTTAATGACTCAACAGCTGGTGCACGAAATCTAAGGAAGTCTCAAGGTTTTGCTCGACCTGAGGTAGACGGGGCTGTAGTGGAGCAGGTTGAGAGCTTCAAGTTCCTTGGCGTCCACATCACCAACAAACTAACATGGTCCAAGCACACCAAGACAGTCGTGAAGAGGGCACGACAAAACCTATTAGGTTTTGAGATGTTCGAGATGAGATGAGATGTTCGACGAGCAGGTGTCCACATACTTTTAGTCATGTACTCTAGTTGTAAATTGACACGTCATTGTTTGAACCTTTCGTGCACTTGTTTTTATGCAAATTGAGGTTTGCTTTTTAGTTAATACTGCTAGAAAGCCTACTAGCTTCATGAGCTTCATCTATTGTTTGATGTGTGACCCACATGTTAAATGCTACAGTAAATAGCCACTGCCAATTTAACCAACCACACCACATGTTTTTGCATCCCACTTTGACATTTTGTTATCTTGTTGCTATTTTGCATAGCTTAATCACGTATGCATATTGCTATTGATTTGTTTAATAATTGTATATTTTTATATTACAATTTATTAATATTATAGCATTAGATAACCTAATTGTGCATTCATGTATCTATCATTATTGCTTGTTATTATTTGCTATTTATTTGTCTCCCTGCAGACATACTACGTTACCTACCGGCTGGACAGTCCTAACCAAAGCTAATCAAGACAAGAATTAGACAAATTCCAACTGAACTGTCAACAATCTAACTCAACTGTACTGTGATTCAATCCATCTGAACAACCTTACATGCAATGTACCATCATCTGAATATAAAGTCTCAGGTCAGAGACATTAGCATAATGGATGAGCGGTAGATTACATTGAGCCATGGGATGAAGTTTTGTACAAGTTTTGTATAAGTGCTACTGTCAACATTAGTAGTCAATGTCTGTGTTTTGTTTCCATTAATGTGAAATAAAATGCCATATTTCTGTTGATTTTGGAGAATATTAAAATTATACATTTATTTATTATATATATATTTTTTACATTTCACCTTTATTCAACCAGGTAGGCTAGTTGAGAACAAGTTCTCAATTGCAATTGCGACCTGGCCAAGATAAAGCAAAGCAGTTCGACACATACAAGAACACAGAGTTACACATGGAATAAACAAACATACAGTCAATAATACAGTAGAAAAAGTCTGTATACAGTATGTGCAAATGAGGTAGGATAAGGGAAGTAAGGCAATGAATAGGCCATGGTGGCGAAATAATTACAGTATAGCAATTAAACACTGGAATGGTAGATGTGCAGAAGATGATTGTGCAAGTAGAGATACTGGGGTACAAAGGAGCAAGATAAGTAAATAAATACAGTATGGGGATGAGGTAGTTGGATGGGCTATTTACAGATGGGCTATGTACAGGGGCAGTGATCTGTGAGCTGCTCTGACAGCTGGTGCTTAAAGCTAGTGAGGGAGATATGAGTCTCCAGCTTCAGTGATTTTTGCAGTTCGTTCCAGTCATTTGCAGCAGCGAACTGGAAGGAAAGGCAGCCAAAGGAAGAATTGGCTTTGGGGGTGACCAGTGAGATATACCTGCTGGAGCGCGTGCTACGGGTGGGTGCTGCTATGGTGACCAGTGAGCTGAGATAAGGCGGGGCTTTACCTAGCAGAGACTTGTAGATGACCTGGAGCCAGTGAAATACCTTACAAACCTTTAAACTGTCTTTATCAATATACAAATGAGAAAGACCTGTTGTTTTGTCTAGTGATAATTTGCAATGAAAATATAAAGCATTTGAAGCTTCAAAATCATGTCTTGAAGATTTTTATTTTGTACTCAATAATTATTATCCTGAACAAATGTATTAATTTGTATTTTCACAGAAGTATATTTTCTCGTGTCCTTTGTTCAAGCATACTACTGTACATTTGAACTTTTGGAATGACCAATGAGTTTATTAACACCATATATGAGCCAGGAATATACAATAAGAGGGACTCCTTTAGAGAGTGGAAACAACACCAAAAGAGAAGGGATCTAATAGTGTGTGAGAGTTGAGCATCTTATGCAGCATGAGGTTAGATACAGTGCCTTGCAAAAGTAATTATCCCCCTTGGAGTTTTTCCTATTTGGTTGCATTACAACCTGTAATTTAAATTGATTTTTATTTGGATTTCATGGACATACACAAAATAGTCCAAATTGGTGAAGTGAAATGAAAAAAAATACTTTTTTCAAGAAATTCAAAAAAATAAAAAAAGGAAAAGTGGTGCGTGCATATGTGTTCACCCCCTTTGCTATGAAGCCACTAAATTAGATCTGGTGCAACCAATTACCTTCAGAAGTCACATAATTAGTTTTAAAAAAGTCCACCTGTGCGCAATCTAAGTGTCACATGATCTGTCACATGACCTCAGTATATATACACCTGTTCTGAAAGGCCCCAGAATCTGCAACACCACTAAGCAAGGGGCACCACCAAGTAAACGGCACCATGAAGACCAAGGAGCTCTCCAAACAGGTCAGGGACAAAGCTGTGGAGAAGTAGAGATCAGGGTTGGGTTATAAAAAAATATCCGAAACTTTGAACATCCCACGGAGCACCATTAAATCCATTATTTAAAAAAATGGAAAGAATATAGCACCACAACAAACCTGACAAGAGAGGGCCACCCACCAAAACTCGGACCAGGCAAGGAGAGTATTAATCAGAGAGGAAACAAAGAGACCAAAGATAACCCTGAAGGAGCTGCAAAGCTCCACAGCGGAGATTGGAGTATCTGTCCATAGGACCACTTAGAGCCGTATACTCCACATAGCTGGGTTTTACGGAAGAGTGGCCAGAAAAAAGCTATTGCTTAAAGAAAAAAATAAGAAACATGTTTGGTGTTCACCGAAAGGCATGTGGGAGATCAGATCAGATTGGTCGGACCAGCGTTGAACAGACCTGAGCGCGGGAGCTTGTAGTTTTAATTTCTGTTTGTAGGCTGGAATCAACAAAATGGAGTCGTGGTCAGCTTTTCCGAAAGGAGGGCGGGGGAGGGCCTTATATGCGTCGCGGAAGTTAGTATAACAATGGTCCAGAGTTTTGCCAGCCCTGGTAGGACAATCGATGTGCTGATAGAATTTAGGGAGTTTTGTTTTTAGATTAGCCTTGTTAAAATCCCCAGCTACGATGAATGCAGCCTCAGGGTGTGTGGTTTCCAGTTTACAGAGAGTCAGATAGAGTTCGTTCAGGGCCATCGATGTGTCTGCTTGGGGGGGAATATATACGGCTGTGATTATGACCGAAGAGAATTCCCTTGGTAGATAATGCGGTCGACATTTGATTGTGAGGAGTTCTAGATCAGGTGAACAGAATGACTTGAGTTCCTGAGTGTTGTTATGATGGTCACACCACGTCTCGTTAATCATGAGGCATACCCCCCCGCCCCTCTTCTTACCAGAAAGATGTTTGTTTCTGTCTGCGCGATGCGTGAAGAAACCAGCTGGCTGCACCGACTCCGTTAGCGTCTTTTGAGTTAGCCATGTTTCCGTGAAGCAGAGCACGTTGCAATCCCTGATGTCTCTCTGGAAAGTTACCCGTGCTCGGATTTCATCGACCTTATTGTCAAGAGACTGGACATTGGCGAGTAGTATGCTAGGGAGTGGAGCGCGATGTGCCCGTCTCCGAAGCCTGACCAGGAGACCGCTACGTTTTCCCCTTTTACGGCGTCGAGTAGCTTCGCCGGCTGGGATCAGGTCCATTGTATTGGATGGAAGGCAAAACACTGGATCCGTTTCGGGAAAGTCATATTCCTGGTAGGAACGGTGGTTAGTTGACGTTACTCGTATATTCAGTAGTTCCTCCCGACTGTATGTAATGACATCTAAGATCACCTGGGGTACCAATGTAAGAAATAACACATAAAAAAACAGAATACTGCATATTTTCCAAGGAACGCGAAGCGAGGCAGCCATCTCGCTCGGCGCCCGGAAGTACGGTGGCAGTATCATGGTGGCAGTATCATGCTGTGGGGATGTTTTTCATCGGCAGGGACTGGGAAACTGGTCAGAATTGAAGAAATGATGGATGGCGCTAAATACAGGGAAATTCTTGAGGGAAGCCTGTTTGTCTTTCAGAGATTTGAGACTGGAATGGAGGTTCACCTTCCAGCAGGACAATGGCCATAAGCATACTGCTAAAGCAACACTTGAGTGGTTTAAGGGGAAACATTTAAATGTCTTGGAATGGCCTAGTCAAAGCCCAGACCTTAATCCAATTGAGAATCTGTGGTATAACTTAAATATTGCTGTACACCTGCGGAACCCATCCAACTTGAAGGAGCTGGAGCAGTTTTGCCTTCAAGAATGGGCAAAAATCCCAGTGGCAAGATGTGCCAAGCTTATAGAGACATACCCCAAGAGACTTGCAGCTGTAATTGCTGCAAAAGGTGGCTCTACAAAGTATTGACTATTGAAGTTTTCAGTTTTTCTGTCTTATTTCTGTCTTATTTCTTGTTTGTTTCACAATAAAACATATTTTGCATCTTCAAAGTGGTAGGCATGTTGTGTAATTCAAATTATACAACCCCCCTAAAATCCATTTTAATTCCAGGTTGTAAGAAAAAGAAGAACAAAATAGGAAAAATGCCAAGGGGGTGAATACTTTCGCAAACCACTGTACCTCTCAGTTTAAACGTATTATTTATCTAAACAACAGGTTGAAGTGATAGCAGTGTGACCCTCCTGTGAAGGTGTTGTATTACAGCATGAGAAAACCCTGAGTTGAGGTTGTTGAGCATCAGTGTGTTCATTGTGAACTGTTTCTCTATTCCTCTTTCTCCCCCACCTCTGTCTTTATCGTACTTCAGCGCTTCTCAAATCAAATTGTATTCATCACATGCTTTGTAAACAACAGGTGTAGACTAAAAGTGAAATGTTTACTCCCAAGGCGAAGAATGCAGGAAGTATTTTTGCTGTGTGTGAGAGTACCACGTGTGCATATGTGTACGTGTCAATGTGGATGTGACAGTATTTTTTTGTGAGATGCACTTTTGTGTTATGTTTTTGGGGAGCGCACAATACTAGTCTACCCTTGACATTATTTGTGCTCATAGGCTGGAGGGGTGATGGACTATGGATGAGGTTGTCTCTGAGCTATGAATCACAAAGTCCAAATGACTCTGAATCCATCTTTCCCTGTAGGCTGAAGGGAGTGGGTGTGTTTGAGGATTATCTCGGAATAGGAATAGGGTATGGATGAGAGACTCTACTCACAATAGCCCTGTTCTTGCAACTGTGTTCCACCATAGTTTAGCCAGAACCTAGTCTTATCTAGTCAGATTTAGTCAGGTTTAGTCTCTCTAAGTGGGCTAGATGTCGGGCTGCTCTCCACTCCAATCCCTGAGAACAGAAAAGATGTGTTACAGTGAGTGAAAACAAACACAAACACGCTATTGGTCTGGTTTCTTTAGCCAATTATTTTAGAGAAGAGCGTATCACCATTCCCTAGGTAATGTACTCTGTTACAGTCCTGCGATGGCCAATGCATTGACTCATATACAGAAATCCATATCGGTTATAGTGTCATTTGTTTTAGAGGGCACTGTTCTTTATCAGATCATAGGGCGGTTGGTGGTCCCCAGGCTGAAGTCTAGCTATGTGCAGTATATAAAACACATCTGTACCCTGCAGCAGAGATGTGCTTGTCTTTGATTTTTTAAAGCTACGATGCCTGCTTTCTACCTCCACCCACTTGATCCATTCAGCATACATGTCAGCTCTGTTGCTCTGTAAAATCCCTCCCTAACAGACGGTGTGTTTCAGTCTATCCTAATACACCTGTTATTACAATTCATTACAACTCATTATTGTGTGTTTACGTGTGTGCATATGTGTGTTTGTGTGTGTTTGTGTGTGTGTGTGTAGAGGAGGCCGATATCTGGATGCTGGACGGTGATGATACCATCTCCCAGACCCAGGACTCCCTGAACCGTGTCTCCCGTCCCAATCACCTGGACTTCCTCAGGATCACGCCCCCAGAGGATGACATCATCGGAGATACCCCCTACTACCCTCAACTGGAGTGCACGGTGAGAGCTGCTGCACCCACACATTTAGCTAACAGCAATATATCATAGGAAAGAACTGGCCAAGGTGTAACTAGGCCCTAGAGTTTTTCCTGGTCAGGTGGGTCACATGGTCAGGAACACCTCTGGCCCTAATTGATACTGTATAAAGGTCACTACACAATAGCATTAGTCATCCTCCATTACGTATCTGCTTTCAGAGCAGTGTAGCATGACAGTGTTGTTCCCTCAGGGTTCCAGGCCAGCGAGTACTCCAATCTACTGAAGCGCTAAACCACCTGATCATGATTTCCGCTAGTTGCGTTAACATTAAGAGATCTGGGATGTGGTGCTGTGGTCCTTGGTGGTTCAGAGCCCAGGACGGACTCTAGCTACTCTACTAACCCCTTCACCTAGGTGCAATGTGTCTCAAGGTGTTTTCACTACTGAAGCCAATCATCCATCCAAACATCTGCCATTTGTCGCAGGCAGGGTAGTGTCAGATGATGTTGAAGTAATATAGCTACAGGTTCACCTGCCTCACCTAAAGCCTATTCTCATAGGAAGTTGCTGTAGACTCCCGACCGCTAAAAGTCAGTTTTTGGACTATATGTGTGAAATGCTTGATAATGTATTTGATATCAACAGATACCTAAGTATATTTTCTGGGTGACCTAAATATTGACTGATTGTCATCAAGCTGTCCACTCAAAAATAATCTTCAAGCTGTAACCGATTCCTGCAATGAATCGTGAATAATGATGAGTGAGAAAGTTACAAACATACAAATATCATACCTACAATGCTAACCATCATGCTAACCTCTCACCATTACAATAACAGGGGAGGTTAGCATTTTTGGGGGAGTATAATATTTGTGCATCTGCAACTTTCTCACTCATCATTATTCAAGATTCATTCAGGACTATCCGTAATCATGGTAGCGTCCACATTAATGTAGAAGTGTTTACAAACATATACTATTCTTATTTACAATAAAAGTGACTCCAAATTACACAATACATTATTTACCATTAATTTCTATTGGGCACAAAATGATCTGAAACACAACCAAAACAAACAGCAAATGCATCGAACAAGTTTGTAGAGTCACAAGCTTGATGTAATCTTTGCGTGCTAGAAATATGGGACCAAATACTAAACTTTTTACTACTTTAATATACTTATACATTACCGTTCATTACCGTTCAAAATAAATTTCCTTACTTTTGAAAGAAAAGCTACTTTTTTGTCCATTAAAATAACATCAAATTCCAGTTGAAGCTCGCATCCGCTACAAGACCATGGTGCTTGCCTACGGAGCTGTGAGGGGAACGGCACCTCAGTACCTTCAGGCTCTGATCAGGCCCTACACCCAAACAAGGGCACTGCGTTCATCCACCTCTGGCCTGCTCGCCTCCCTACCACTGAGGAAGTACAGTTCCCGCTCAGCCCAGTCAAAACTGTTCGCTGCTCTGGCCCCCCAATGGTGGAACAAACTCCCTCACGACGCCAGGACAGCGGAGTCAATCACCACCTTCCGGAGACACCTGAAACCCCACCTCTTCAAGGAATACCTAGGATAAAGCAATCCTTCTGCCCCCCCCCCCCCCCCCCTCCCTTAAAAGATCTGATGCACTATTGTAAAGTGGCTGTTCCACTGGATGTCATAAGGTGAATGCACCAATTTGTAAGTCGCTCTGGATAAGAGCGTCTGCTAAATGACTTAAATGTAAATGTAATCAAATTGATCAGAAATACAGTGTAGACTTTATGTTGTAAATGACTATTGTAGCTGGAAATGGCAGATTTTTATATGGAATATCTATATTGGCGTACAGAGGCCCATTATCAGCAACCATCATTCCAGTGTTCCAATGGCACGTTGTGTTAGCTAATCCAAGTTCATCATTTTAAAAGGCTAATTGATCATTAGAAAACCCTTTTGCAATTATGTTAGCACAGCTGAAAACTGGCCTTCTTTAGACTAGTTAGCCTTTGCTGTAAAATGGCACCGGAAGAAATGGCAGCAGTTTTATGGGCGCCCAACCAATTGTGCTATTATATGTTTTTTTCGCATTATTTGTAACTTATTTTGTACATAATGTTTCTGCAACCGTATCTTACGGCAAAAAAGAGCTTCTGGATATCAGGACAGCGATCACTCACCTTGGATTAGACAAAGATTGTTTCTACAACAAAGACGACGCACAGGACATTCTCCAAACACCCCACAGGACCGACATCCTCGCTATTTGCAAGAGAAAGCGACGCAGGTACAGAGGACAAAGAGCTGGATGCCTGGTCAGGACCCGGAGAAGGCGACTGGGAAAGCTGCCTTTACCGTCAATACTACTCGCCAACGTGCAATCATTGGACAATAAATTAGACGAGGTACGATCACGAATATCCTACCAACGGGACATCAGAAACTGTAATATCCTATGCTTCACTGAATCGTGGCTGAATAACGACATGGATATTCAGCTAAATATACGCTGTACCGGCAATATTAGATCAGCACACTCCGGTAAGACGAGGGGGGGCGGTCTGTGCATATTTGTAAACAACAGCTGGTGCACGAAATCTAAGGAAGTCTCTAGATTTTGCTCGCCTGAAGTAGAGTATATTGTGATAAATTGCAGGCCACACTACTTGCCTAGAGAGTTTTCAGCTATACTTTTCGTGGCTGTTTATTTACCACCACAGACAGATGCTGGCACTAAGACCACACTCAGTCAGCTGCATAAGGAAATAAGCAAACAGAACAAAAAGAGAACAAACCACTCACCCAGAGGCGGCGCTCCTAGTGGCCGGAGACTTTAATGCAGGGAAACTTAAATCAGTTCTACCAAATTTCTATCAACATGTTAAATGTGCAACCAGAGGGAAAATAATTCTAGATCACCTGTACTCCACACCCAGAGACGCGTACAAAGCTCTCTCTCGCACTCCATTTGGTAAATCTGACCACAACTCTATCCTCCTGATTCCTGCTTACAAGCAAAAATTAAAGCAGGAAGCACCAGTGACTGTGTCTATAAAAAAGTGGTCAGATGAAGCAGATGCTAAACTACAGGACTGTTTTGCTATAACAGACTGGAACATGTTCCGGGATTCTTCCGATGGCATTGAGGAGGACACCACATCAGTAACCGGCTTTATCAATAAGTGCATCGAGGATGTCGTCCCCACAGTGACTGTACGTACATACCCCAACCAGAAACCATGGATTACAGGCAACATTCGGACTGAGCTAAAGGGTAGAGCTGCCGCTAACCCGGAAGCTAATAAGAAATCCTGCTATGCCCTGCGACGAACCATCAAACAGGCAAAGTGTCAATACAGGGCTAAGATTGAATCATACTACACTGGCTCCGACGCTCGTCTTATGTAGCAGTGTTTGCAAACTATTACAGACTACAAAGGAAGCACAGCTGCGAGCTGCCCAGTGACACGAGCCTACCAGATGAGCTAAATCACGTCTATGCTCGCTTCGAGGCAAGCAACACTGAGGCATGCATGAGAGCATCAGCTGTTCCGGACGACTCTGTGATCACACTCTCCGTAGCCGACGTGAGTAAGACCTTTAAGTTCTTTATGATAGGGGGCAGCATTTTCACTTTTGGATGAATTGCGTGCCCATAGTGAACTGCCTCCTATTCTGTCCCAGATGCTACTATATGCATAATATTATTACGATTGGATATAAAACACTCTGAAGTTTCTAAAACTGTTTGAATGATGTCTGTGAGTATAACAGAACTCATATGGCAGGCAACAACCTGAGAAAAAATCCAAACAGGAGGTGAGAATTCTGAGACTGGTCAATGTTCAACTCATCGCCGATTCAATTCCCTGTAAGATATGGATCTGTTTGCACTTCCTACGCCTTCCACTAGATGTCAACAGTCTGTAGAACGTGGAATGAAGCTTATGCTGTGTTGTGGGGCCGGATAGGAGGGGAATGAGTCAGTGGTCTGGCAGATTGCCAGTTCCTGGTCATGCTCTTTCCTCATGATATCGCCTTGCGTTCCATAACTTCTACAGACATGAAGGAATGCTCCGGTTGGAACGGTATTGGATATATATGATAACAACATCCTGAAGATTGATTCTCTACTTAGTTTGACCAGTTTATTCGACCTGTTATATAACTTTTTGAAGTTTTCGTCCGAGTTCGCCTGCATTTGCGCGAGCGTTTGGACATGTGCACTAAACATGCTAGCAAAAGTAGCTACTTAGACATAAGTAATGGACATTATCGAACAAAACAACGATTTATTGTGGAACTAGGATTCCTGTGAGTGCATTCTGATGAAGATGATCAAAGGTAAGGGAATATTTATGATGTAATTTCGTATTTCTGTTGACTCCAACATGGCGGAGAAATGTTGTTATGTTTGAGCGCCGTCTCAGATTATTGCATGTTGTGCTTTTTACGTAAAGCTTTTTTGAAATCTGACACATCGGTTGCATTAAGAACAAGTGTATCTTTAATTATATGTAAAACATGTATCTTTCATCAAAGTTTATGATGAGTATTTCTGTTATTTGACGTGGCTCTCTGCAATTTCTCTGGATATTTTGGAGGCATTTCTGAACATGGCGCCAATGTAAACCGAGATTTGTGGATATAAATATGCACATTATCGAACAAAACATAAATGTAGTGTGTAACATGATGCCCTATGAGTGTCATCTGATGAAGATCATCAAAGATTAATTTTATCTCTATTTCTACTTTTTGTGACTACTATCTTTTGCTGGGAAAATGGCTGTGTTTTTCTGTGGCTATGTACTGAGCTAACATAATCGTTTGGTGTGCTTTCACCGTAAATCCTTTTTTAAATCAGACATGTTGGCTGGATTCACAACATGTGTAGCTTTAATTTGGTGTCTTTCATGTGTGATTTCATGAAAGATTGATTTTTATAGTAATATATTTGAATTTGGTGCGCTACATTTTTTCTGGCTTTTGGCCAAGTGGGACGCTACCGTCCCACATATCCCAGAGAGGTTAAACAGGTCAACATACACAAGGCTGCGGGGCCATGTAACGACCTGGGTGTTGGGGGGTGTGAAATCAGACGCAGGAACAGCAGAGCTTCAATGCGGTGATTTTTAATTTCCAACCGGCAACCCAAAATGTCCAACACGGACTTACTGGGTGTCATAAACACCTGTCTACTAATACGGGAGACAGACCCAGTATACAATACAATACACCACTCCCGAAATCCACAGCTACAGACGAACAATCCCGCACAAATAAGCATACAGGCTGGCTGACTAATAAAGCCACACTAATTACCAATTAACTCAAACCAGGTGATACAAATAAACACATAAGGAGGGGGAGGAAAAAGAGTCAGTGGCAGCTAGTAGGCCGGTGACGACGACCGCCGAGCACCACCCGAACGGGAAGGAGAGCCTGCCTCGGTTGAAGTCGTGACAGGCCAGAAGGATTACCAGGACGTGTGCTCCGGGCATGTGCTGACCAACGGGCAGGTGTCTTCACTGACATTTTCAACATGTCCCTGATTGAGTCTGTAATACCAACATGTTTCAAGCAGACCACCATAGTCCCTGTGCCCAAGAACACAAAGGCAACCTGCCTAAATGACTACAGACCCGTAGCACTCACGTCCGTAGCCATGAAGTGCTTTGAAAGGTTGGTAATGGCTCACATCAACACCATTATCCCAGAAACCCTAGACCCACTCCAATTTGCATACCGCCTAAACAGATCCACAGATGATGTAATCTCTATTGCACTCCACACTGCCCTTTCCCACCTGGACAAAAGGAACACTTATGTAAGAATGCTATTCATTGACTACAGCTCAGCATTCAACACCATAGTACCCTCAAAGCTCATCACTAAACTAAGGATCCTGGGACTAAACACCTCCCTCTGCAACTGGATCCTGGACTTCCTGACGGCCGCCCCCAGGTGGTGAGGGTAGGTAGCAACACATCTGCCACGCTGATCCTCAACACTGGAGTTCCACAGGGGTGCATGCTCAGTCCCCTCGTGTACTCCCTGTTCACCCACGACTACATGGCCAGGCACGACTCCAACACCATCATTAAGTTTGCAGACGACACAACAGTGGTAGGCCTGATCATAGACAACGACGAGACAGCCTATAGGGAGGAGGTCAGAGACCTGGCCGTGTGGTGCCAGAATAACAACCTATCCCTCAACGTAACCAAGACTAAGGATATGATTGTGGACTCCAGGAAAAGGAGGACTGAGCACGCCCCCATTATCATCGACGGGAGGGCTGTAGTGGAGCAGATTGAGAGCTTCAAGTTCCTCGGTGTCCACATCAACAACAAACTAGAATGGTCCAAACACACCAAGACAGTCGTGAAGAGGGCACAACAAAGCCTATTCACCCTCCTCACCTCCTGACGTGTTGCATCACTGCCTGGTACGGCAATTGCTCGGCCTCTGACCGCATGGCACTACAGAGGGTAGTGCGTATGGCCCAGTACATCACTGGGGCTAAGCTGCCTGCCATCCAGGACCTCTACACCAAGTGGTGTCAGAGGAAAGCCCTACAAATTGTCAAATACTCCAGCCACCCCAGTCATAGACTGTTCTCTCTACTACCGCATGGCAAGCTGTACCGGAGTGCCAAGTCTAGGACAAAAAGGCTTCTCAACAGTTTTTACCCTCAAGCCATAAGACTCATGAACAGGTAATCAAATGGCTACCCGGACTATTTGCGTGCCCCCCCCAAACCCTCTTTTTACGCTGCTGCTACTCTCTGTTTATCATATATGCATAGTCACTTTAACTATACATTCATGTACATACTACCTCAATTGGGACGACCAACCAGTGCTCCCGCACATTGGCTAACCGGGCTATCTGCATTGTGTCCCACCACCCACCATCCGCCAACCCCTCTTTTACGCTACTGCTACTCTCTGTTCATCATATATGCATAGTCACTTTAACCATACATACATGTACATACTACCTCAATCAGTCTGACTAACCGGTGTCTGTATGTAGCCTCGCTACTGTTATAGCCTCGCTACTGTATATAGCCTGTCTTTTTACTGTTGTTTTATTTCTTTACTTACTTATTGTTTACCTAACACCTTTTTTGCACTATTGGTTAGAGCCTGTAAGTAAGCATTTCACTCTAAGGTCTACACCTGTTGTATTCGGCGCATGTGACAAATAAACTTGATTTCATTTAGTTGAGTATCTGGAGCATCAGCATTTGTGGGTTCGATTACAGGCTCAAAATGGCCAGAAACAAATAACTTTCTTCTGAAACTCGTCAGTCTGTTCTTGTTCTGAGAAATTAAGGCTATTCCATGCGAGAAATTGCCAAGAAACTGAAGATCTCATACAATGCTGTGTACTACTCCCTTCACAGAACAGTGCAAACTGGCTCTAACCAGAATAGAAAGAGGAGTGGCAGGCCCGGGTGCACAATTGAGCAAGAGGACAAGAACATTAGAGTGTCTAGTTTGAGAAACATACGTCTCACAAGTCCTACACTGGTAGATTTATTAAATTGTACCCGCAAAACACCAGTCTCAACGTCAACAGTGAAGAGGTGACTCCGGGATGCTGGCCTTCTAGGCAGAGTTGCAAAGAAAAAGCCATATCTCAGACTGGCCAATATAAAAAAAAGATTAAGATGGGCAAAAGAACACAGACACTGGACAGAGAAACTCTGCCTAGAAGGCCAGCATCCCAGATTTGCCTCTTCTCTGTTGACGTTGAGACTGGTGTTTTGCGGGTACTATTTAACGAAGCTGCCAGTGGAGGACTTGTGAGGCGTCTGTTTCTCAAAGGCCTGATAAAGGTGGAATGCTTCCTTCTGAAATGTTCTCCCATCTCCACAGATGAACTCTGGAGCTCACTCAGAGTGACCATCGGGTTCTTTGTCACCTCCCTGACCAAGGCCCTTCTCCCCCGATTGCTCAGTTTGGCCAGGGCCAGCTTTAGGAAGAGTTTTGGTGGTTCCAAACTTCTTCCATTTTAAAATGATGGACCTTCAATGCAGCATAAATGTTTTGGTACCCTTCACCAGACCTGTGCCTCGACACAATCCTGTCTCGGAGCTCTACGGACAATTCCTTCGACCTCATGGCTTGGTTTTTGGTCTGACATGCACTGTCAACTGTGGGACCTTATATAGACAGATGTGTGCCTTTCCAAATCTTGTCCAATCAATAGAATTTGTTCTAGAAACATCTCAAGGATGATCAATGGAAACAAGATGCACCGGAGCTCAATTTCGAGTCTCATAGCAAAGGGTTTGAATACTTATGTAAATAAGGTATTTCTGTTTTTGTTTTTTCATACATTTGCAAGAATTTCTAAAACCTGTTTTTGATTTGTCATTATGGGTTATTGTGTGTAGATCGATGAGGGAAAAAATTATTTAATCAATTTTAGAATAAGGCTGTAATGTAACAAAATGTGGAAAAAGTCAAGGGGTCTGAATACTTTCCAAATGCACTGTAAAATGTAACAACTTAACAATCAAGTTTATTTTATATATTTTATTTTATATAAATTCCTGTGTCTGTCTGTCAAGATTCCATCATGCCATTTGACTAGATTTGAAGGGTAGATTATTGTGTGGTTTGGGTGTGGTTGTGTGTCAGTTGTGACATAGCATAGTTTAATCAAAAGACACTCCCTGATCTTTGTTGTAGCATATCATAACAAATGTAACCTGTCTCTGGTTTTACCTCTAGACTAGTGGTAGACTGTCTCAACATGAAGATACCCACATACTCATGTGTAGTGTGGCCTACGCTGGCATTGTAGTCATGGCATCCATTGTGGTGACTTAAATGCCATGGCATCCATTGTGGTGACTTGTTTTTCAAGTCACTTGTTACTTGATTGATAGACTGCTTTTTAACCATTGTACAGTAGTTGTGGTTAGGGCTGGGAATTGCCAGCGACGTCATGATGCGATATTTTCATGATACTTAGGTCCTGATACGATATGTATTATGATTCTCACGATTCTATATGTATTGTGATTCGATACTGTGCTAAAAACACTAGTTGTAGTCAGTGGGAGATTTAAAGAAGAACCTCCTTACTGTCACTGTTACTCAGCTCCTCTCAGCCCTTCAATACAGGGTAAGTCGTGCTGAGGCCTGGCTATGCGGCTAGCTGATGGATTTACACTTAGTAAATTAAACACCAATGTGTAACGAATGTCGTCGGGAGAAGGAGAAGAGGACCAAGGTGCAGCGTGGTAAGTATTCATAATACTTTTAATAAATACGAACACTTGAACAAAAAACGACAAACGAACAGTTCTGCAAGGTGCAATAAATAAAACAGAAAATAACTACCCACCAAGCACAGGTGGGAATGAGGATACCTAAGTATGGTTCTCAATCAGAAACAACGATAGACAGCTGCCTCTGATTGAGAACCACACCAGGCCAAACACCTAGAAATACAAAACATAGAACAAAACATAGAATGCCCACCCCAACTCACGCCCTGACCAAACCAAAATAGAGACATAAACAAGGAACTAAGGTCAGGGTGTGACACAATGCTATTGATTTAATTACATATTGGGCCTCGCTCCAGGCTTGACAGCTACTGACTGACTATCTGTGGATTTGTTTTAAACCCCAGAAGATCAGAAATAATGTTTAAGTACAATAATAGTATTTTCTAATACATTATAAATATGATTATCTAATATATTATTAATGTTTACTAATGGCATGTTTTTGTCTTTGAACACAAACTGTATGTCTGGTTTGGTATGGGGCTCTAAATCACATTGACAACCATTGGTAATTCTTAATATTCCTATGTCTGAAGGAATGCATTGAGCAGTGAACATTGGCTCTGAAAGTTAAATGACCAAGCAGCCCTAATTTCACCAAGTACTTTTCAGGCCTATGTGCTCTGTTTTGTGCTAAAATCTGTCAAGTGAATAATAAAAGTTGCTTGGTGCTAGATAGATTGTTGAACCCATCGTACCTCTTTGAAGCAGCAGGTTTTGTAGACTATACATATTGTAGTGTTGCTTGTCTGTGTACACTCAATATAAACTCACTGTACTAGAAAACTTGTGTGATGATTTGTATGTTTGCAGTTTATGATTTAGTGTCAAGACAAATCTTATCTAACGATATTCACACTATGAGATGAGGTAATTGAGACCTATTTTCTTCTCACCAAACTGTAGCAGCGTTAGCCCCTTGACATTAGCGGAGCTACTGACGGCACAAGATTGCAGTGTTGGTCAGGGCTGGTCAGGTCTGGGCAGCAGCAGCAGACTGACTAATCACTACAGCTTAAGCCCTATGCTGTAATAGTACAGAGAGCAAAGAGCAGAGTAACACAGGGCTGGATCTCCCCTGCGGTCCACCTGACCATCAGGAGATTAGCTAGCTAACTAGCTAGCAGCCCCACTTTTACACTGCACTCAGAGAGCACAGCGCTAATCAACAGAGAGCTCCAGCTACCCATGGCTGCCATTTTGCGGAAGTAAGAAGGAGTAACCGGACACCTGTGCTGCCTGCTGCCACAGTTCCCTCCCAGGCAGGGCGGGGGGAAGGCGGGGCCAGACCGGATAGACCAGTGTGCCGCATTCCTTTCCAACCTGGAGGCTTTTCTCAGGAACACAGAGATCTTCTGTACACATATACACACAGGGAGAGAGGGGAAAGAACCATGCCAGGAGGGCAACTCGGACAGTAGCTCTGACTCAGGTCTCTGTATCTACACATATAGTAGGAGAGGAGTATTGGAACCTTCCGGGCCAAATTCAAATAACTTGTTCCGTTGTTATCCTGAGAAACTGAGAATTTGTTTCTCCTGGATTCCCAGGGAGATTATTCCGGGACATGCTTCCTGCCTCTGAACAGTTTGACTTGACCGGGCACGTCATTGGAATTCTGCTCTACAAAACTGGAAGTTCTGGAACTCTGGAAAATGCAGATTAGAGGCTGTTTGTGATTGAAGAAAGTTGTCTATTCACAGCACAGCAAGGTTTTGTGTTGCCAAACGGGATTACAGGATAGCAGGGGTTATAGCTGGAGCCCTCCTGGAGAGGGTAAGAAGAGCTAGGGGATTTGTCCTCACAAAGGCCTTTTGTTCATTGGAACCAGTAGAAGGACACAGTTTGGCAGGTTAGACAGCTGGAGGTGTAGAGATGAGCCTTTTGTGACACTCTGAATGGACACACTGTACTGGGGTAGCCTTTCTACCTGGCTGGCTGACTACATTTTAGTAATTTAGTAGATACTCTTATTCAGAGCAACTTACAGGAGCAATTAAGGTTAAATACCTTGCGCAAGGGGCAAAACAACAGATTTTTCACCTAGTCGGCTCAGGGAATCGAACCAGCAAACTTTTGGTTACTGGCCCAACGCTCTTAACGCTAGGCTACCTGCCGACCCAGAGTTCACTGCCCGAAGTACATGCTACAGTGCAGTTAAGGGCTCTGTGAAAATGGACAGTGTAAGTAATAACTCTGAGGGTCAGGGGAAGCAGCAATCCAATTTGTTCCACAATAAGATATCCACTATGTTTACACGTGGGGACAAGACTGAGCCTCAGAGGTTGGTGGGAGAGACTGCGGTGCTGACGGCTTTCAGGACCCTGTCTGATGAAGAGAACGATCTCACAGGGGTCAGTGATCAAAGTGCCCTGGATGTTATCAGTGATGTGAGGGGTATGAGTGTGGTACTTCATAAAAGAGAGGCCACCTTCCTTTACACTGAGGACAGGATTGAATCATGGGAGAATGAGTCCAGTAGCTTTGTGACCTCTCCTAACACAGGTCAGGTGTCTGTTTCCACGGCCGACCCAGGTCTGGTCCAGGTTACAATGGTGGAGATCTGTAGCGACACAGAGATGGAAGATGAGGAGGGGATCAGCAGCCTCAGCCAATCGGACAAGCATGACGCCCCTGGAATGTTCTTCCCACCTGACAATGACCAGTGGGCAGTGGCAGTGTTTGATGATAACAAGGGTCAGCTGCCACCCGTTGGCCCAGTGAGAGGTGCCATTGAGACAGACTTAAAGCTGCCTGTGTTTAAGCCGCATAGTCTTGTGGAGGGATCCCTCAAAGATACCTCTGTTCTGTACTCTGCGAGGTTTATGGGCAGATCTAACAGTGGGACAGATCTTGGACTGCTCTCCTCTGTCTCCAAAACACAAGTGCCTGGAGACGGCTGCAGCACCGACCTCTACACTGATCCCAGGCCTGTGGAGGTGGGTGTGGATGCAGCAGCCATGGGTGCCAAGGGGTCCAGCCATCATCACCACAAAGTAGCCAAAGGCGTCAGCACCAGCCAGGAAGTATTGGGCCTTACTGACATGTGTGCTGGAGACAACTCTGCAGTGGCTTCACTTCTTAACTTGTCTCGTACCTCTGAACCACAGAAATCAGAGCATGCAGCAGATGACACTGCCTTGCAGTCAGGACAGCCAGAGGACCAAGATTCTGGACAGAGGAAGGAGATTTTGGGGGAAAACACTGGAACTGAGGAGCATAAAGATCATGTCCACTGCCTGGACTCCCCCTCCACCCTCTCTGAGTCAAAGCCACCTGAAGCAGCAGAGACATCTTCTCCTAGCCTGGAGAAGCAGACTGACACTGAAGTGAGAAAAGGTATTTTAAGGACTGGTCTGGCCGTGTCGCGTGTTCCTGGAGAGTCCCCAACTGACAGCCAGCCAAGTGCCACTCCTGTCTTTGTCTCACCCAGGGGCCAAGGCGACATGCTTGTCAAAAGGAGGCCCGACACAGACTCACCCTCCGCCTCCCCCTCCCCCTCCAGTGGAACAGTCTCCTCCCATGCCCCCTCCTTCCAGCTGCCTGCCCTGTTCAGTGGACTGCGGGTTCTGAAGAAAGGGGCTGTGGGGGAGGAGAGGGAGACCGTGTCTGAGATCAAACAGAGAGATGCTGACCTGGCCCTTCTAAGCCTGAAGAAGACCGTCAACAAAGCCAATAACTTCCCTGAGCAGATCACCTCCAGTAGCCGCACCCCCAAAAAACGTCCCGAGCCCAAACATGTGTCTGAGACCAAGGGTCATCTCCTGGGGCAGCTCAACCAGCTGCTCAACCTTGATGGGACCAAGGCCGAGGACAAGCCGGACCCACTGCTAGAGCTCAGAGACAGGGAGCCTGAGAGGGGGGAGGAGGGGGCGACAGACCAGGGTCCAGAGCTGATCCCCACCACCCCACCAGCAGACAACAGGAAAGCCTCAGACACAACATTAAACACTTTTAAGAGTCTCTTCAGCTCCAAACCTGCTAAAAGGGATACAGCGGATCCTGTGGATTTAGAGGCTGTCAAGAAAAAAAATAAAAGTGAGAAGGAGCTGCTGAAATCCATCTTTGAGAGAACCTCCAAGTCTCCCAGCAGTGAGCAAAAAGGTCCAGCGGAGTCTAAAGTATGTACTGTTTGTGTTTAACTCAAAGGTTTATTCCTTCTGTATTTTATAGAACCCTGTTTGTTTGTTCTCAGATCATCAAGGTTTTGAAATGTAGGAATGTAGAGCCATTTGAAGTGTATGTTGTGTTTTGTTGTGACCTGCAAGGCAGACAGGACAGTAGGGTATTAGTTTTGGTCATGATCTTGATTTGAGATGTTCTCATGTCTTATCGCATGTTGACTTTTCAGTCAGATTATGTTCTGTGTGTTCTGTGTTAATTGAGGAATGATCTCCTGTCTTTCCTCCCAGTCTGAGATCACCTCCCCTACAGACAGTGAGGACCGGACCCCCGGGCGGCTCCAGGCCATCTGGCCCCCGCCCAAGCCCAAGGATGAGGAGGAGAAGGTGGGGCTCAGGTACACCGAGGCAGGTAAGGACCTGCGCCATCCTGGAGCTTACTCTACACTGCATCTAAAGTATCATACAATGTCCTGTTGAGAAATGCATGTATGCTGTTGTCTGCCTTAACTATTTCTCACAAGACAAGATAGTCTTAACAAAAGTAAACTGAGTGGCTCCTCCCTGTTTTATCCAGGGCAGGCGCTCTCCTTACATAATCGGTCTATTTAGTCTAACTGAGAGGTGACACAAACATGTAGTGCAGCCCTGCTGGTATCTACATAGCCAGCTAATCCCAGTGACAGGGTGTAAGATAACCCTTAAATCCATTTAAAGCAGGAACACAGTGAAACCTTCCCTCCACAGTAATGCTGCTGTCTGTTGAGACGTCTGGTAGAATCACACAGTATAGTGGATCTTTGGGAGGTAGTTTGGGGATAGGCTGGGGGTGGGCAGCCTGCCATTCTCTCAGCCTGTCTCTCTTTGAAGAAGAATACTCACACAAATAGGGTAAAGGCACAGAGGACTCCAAATAGGCTGATATAATAACATTACAGCGAGAAATTCATTTATCTTAATCTGTTGGTTGCAGAAAACCTGCTGTACTGGAGTAGAGCAAGTATGTGGCAGCTATATCAGGCCATCTCATGGAGTTTGGAAGGTTGAGGAAAACATGTTTACGTGTGTGTGTGTGTGTGTGTGTGTGTGTGTGTGTGTGTGTGTGTGTGTGTGTGTGTGTGTGTGTGTGTGTGTGTGTGTGTGTGTGTGTGTGTGTGTGTGTTTGTGTGCACATCCATATACTATAGGCACGCACCCATGCTGTAGGCACGCACCCACACATACACCATTACCATTAACTCTCGTGCTTTCACTCTCAGAATTTTAGCCTTGAAACAGCATTGTCTATTGTTTACCACGAAGGGCCCGATGATGGGTCTGGTTACCATCAAGTTATTTTCTATAGTTTAATCATTCCAAGTAGCAGTAACACAAACTTTAGGGGCTCAACAGGTAACATCTTCACTTATCTGTCACACATCATCTCTCATGTGAATTCCTCTTCACGTGCAGGTGAGTCTGGGAAGGGTATTTTTCCAGAAGTCCCAACATAAAATATATATTGCAATGCCATAATAAAAGTCTCAGATACACATGACATGTTTCTGAATATATACTGAACAAAAAATATAAATGCAACATTAAACAAATTCAAAGATTTTACTCAGTTACAGTTCATATAAGGAAATCGGTCATTTGAAATAAATTCATTAAGCCCCAATTTATGGATTTCACATGACTGGGAATACAGATATCTTTATTTTTTCAAAGTAGGGGCGTGGATCAGAAAACCAGTCAGTATCTAGTGTGTCCACCATTTTCCTCATGCAGCACGAGACATTTCCTTCTCATAGAGTTGAGAACATCCCAAACATGCTCAATGGATGACATGTCTAGTGAGTATGCAGGCCATGGAAGAACTGGGACATTTTCAGCTTCCAGGAATTCTGTACAGATCTTTGCGACATTGGGCCATGCATTATGAGGCTGAAACATGAGGGAATGGCAGCAGATGAATGGCACAACAATGGGCCTCAGTATCTCGTCACGATATCTCTGTGCATTCAAATTGCCATCGAAAAAATGCAATTGTGTTCATTGTCTGTAGCTAATGGCTGCCCATACCATAACCCCACCTCCACCATGGGGCACTCTGTTCACAACATTGACATCAGTAAACTGCTCGCCAACACAAAGCCATGCACACTGTGCCGTCTACCCAGTACAGTTGAAACCGGGATTCATCCATGAAGAGCACACTTTTCCAGTGTGCCAGTGGCCATCGAAGGCGAGCATTTGCACACTGAAGTCAGTTACGAAGCCATGGTGAGGACGACAAGCACGCATATGAGCGTCCCTGAGATGCTTTCTGACAGTTTGTGCAGAAACTCTTCGTTTGTGAAAGCCCACATTTTCATCAACTCTCCGGGTGGCTAGTCTCAGACGATCCCGCAGGGGAAGAAGCCAAATGTGGAGGTCCTGGGCTGGTGTTGTTACACATGGTCTGCGCTTGTGAGGCGGTTGGACGTACTGCCAAATTCTCTAAAGCGACGTTGGTAGAGAAATTCACATTACATTCTCTGGCAACAGCTCTGGTGGACATTCCTGCAGTTAGCATTCCAATTTTGCACGCTCCCTCAAAACTTCAGACATCTGTGGCATTGTGTTGTGTGACAAAACTGCACATTTTAGAGTGGCCCTTTATTGTCCCCAGCAGAAGGTGCACCTGTGTAATGATCATGTTGTTTAATCAGCTTATTTATATGCCACACCTGTCAGGTGAATGGATTATCTTGGCAAGGAGACATGCTCACTAACAGGGATGTAAACAAATTTTTGTAATTCGTTTTAACAAAATTATATTTTTGTGAGTATGGAACATTTCTTGAATCTTTTATTTCAGCTCATGAAACATGGGACCAACACTTTACATGTTGCATTTTTATATATTTTTCAGTATAAAATATATATTTATTATTCTAAAACCATGGCTACACTTACATACTTTAAAACACCAAAAAGGCATACTGTGATATCCCCTCTACAACAGATTGCTTAGCGCAAATAGCTTTACTGCTGAGTGTGCTAACTTGTTCATACTGTCAGAAGCTCTTTATATAGTTCACTGCACAATTAGATGAAAAAAAAACTATTTTAATGTGGTTGTCGAAGACATTCTTATTCTCACATACACTGAGTGTACAAAACATTAAAATATTATAAATTGAAGTGCCTTTGAACGGGTTATGGTAGTAGGTGCCAGGTGTACCGGTTTGTGTCAAGAACTGCAACTCTGCGGGGTTTTTCACACTCAACAGTCTCCCATGTGTATCAAGAATGGTCCACCACCCAAAGGACATTCAGCCAACTTGACAGAACTGTGGGAAGCACTCGGGTCAACATGGGCCAGCATCCCTGTGGAACACTTTCAACATCTTGTATAGTCCATGCCCCGACGAACTGAGGCTGTTCTGAGGGCAAAGGGAGGGTTGCAACTCAATATTAGGAAGGTGTTCTTAATGTTTTCACTCTCAGTGTATGTTGGCCTTATAAACTATATATTACTGTAGTTTACTGTGGGATAACGAGGCAACATAAATAAAGCAGTCTTTGAAAATTCAATATCTTTCACGGTACCAGCAAGGACATTAAAAACAGGTTGGTTTAGTTTCCTAAATAGGCGCTTTTACTGGCATAGCTGTAACTGATCCACCCTACAGTAACTGTTGTCAGATGTTACTGTTGTCTTAAAAAGTAGATTCATGTCCTTTATTGTTCTTCAAGTGGTCCGTCGAGACAAAGGCATGTCTCTTTTGTCTCTCAACATCAAGAGGAGAGGATGATGTTTTGCTGCCATATTAGTTACCCCTGCAATGCTAGGTTAATCTTGTGTGCATGTCACTATTTTACTAGTTAATGTATGATCACAGAGTAAATGATCTCATGAATGGCCAGTAAATCTGATGGCTTTTGAAAGTGTCATCTCTGGCAGACATTAAAAAAACCCTTCGAACTAATATGACATTTGAGATGGTCGTGTGCTGTGTAATTGTATTTATGTATAAATATTTATTACATTATGGTGTCCTACAGTAAGTGTCTGTGCTCTTTCCCCTCACAGAGCACCAGGCTGCCCTCTTACAGTTGAAGAGAGAATGCAAAGAGGAGGTGGAGAAAGTACATGTAAGTTAATCTCCTTGTTCGAAGCAGTTCACTACATATAGTTTCTACTGGTTTCAGCGCTGGGGTTTGTTTCAGTCAAGAGAGAAAGAGAGGTCTGCAAATGTAGTCACCTCACCATGTCCTCCTGGAATGTAATAACAAAGTAACTTATAGTTACTGAACCCAGGAAACTGCAGTTTTCTTCAGAGACACTAGATGTCACCAATCAACCACAGAAGCAGAGCCAACCTGTGTCTTTAGTGACTGGACTTTCCACGCTTGATGTCTGAGCTTGTCCCATAGTGTAGTTAACGCTTCTCCTCATCACCATAGAACACTTACAGCCTTTAGTGTCTATCTAAATGTTATTGGCCTCACCTGTTGGGCTTATTCAAAACGGTATGTCAAATTGGGTCTGGTGTCATCTTTTGACTCCTTCAAATGGTCATTTCAACTAAAGCATCTCAGTAATTGACACACCTGTGGCATAACACTGTTATCAGTCCCAAGGTTTTGTCAGCATAGAAATGATCAAATGTGTTTGACTCTGTTTGAATGATAGTGCTCACCTCCAGTAGGACAGACCACATTCACATTTGATATGCGGTCAGCATTGATTCTGGAAGCTGTGATGTCCTCATATGAAATAAGATAACCATTTACAACCTGGATGCTGGATGCACACAGATATCTAATTTACTGAACTGTCTCTCTCCAACTGGAAATGTCTCCATTATTTCTTGTAAGATCTAGTTTTGAGTTCACCCTATGAATTTAGTCGATTCCACTGAAGCACTTTAACGCATTGTTTGTTCAACTGAGCCACCAGTGCCAAGGTGGTGCAACTGAAAACAGTATTTCAAATAGTTTCTCACAGGTCTCAGTGGAGTAGTCAAAGGTGTTAGTTATGTTTTCTCTGCCTTCCAAGAACAGCCTGAGATTAATAAGAATGCATATCAAAACATGCCAGATGATAGAGCAAACTGTTGACCTTATTTATGGAACAATTTTTTTGAAGATCAAGCTTATTGGAGCAAAGTGTCTGGAAAGTGTGTCTTAAAATTACTATTATTACAGCAGTGCTGATTCAGCAGATATAGGTTACTCTGTCTTCCTCTGTGTGTTACCCTGTCATTTGTCCCTGATCCCTTGCATTAGGCCATGATATTGACACTCCTAAACATGTAGTTAAACCATGAGAAAGGATAGAAACGTGCCTAACACATTTTCCTAGCTGACCACATGCTAACAAGGAACATGTGTCAGATACATACCAAAATATTTTCCTTTTCACTTTTCCTCAAGTTTGTCTGGATTGTGTTGATGTTTGAAACGTCAATCAACATCCAGCTTATTAGCTCTTCATTATGTTGTCAGTCATTGTACTTTTTGGTTGGCAATGAAATATTGGAATGAAAATAAATGGGCATTATGTTAGAAATTACTACATTTCATCTCATGAAGGTCATGATGAACATTTTGAGTCACCCAGGGGTCTTTTTGGAGCCCCACAGTATGTTATTCTGTTTCATATGGCTGAGTGGGATGTTTCTGACTTATCTCTGTGCTCCTGCTCCACACAGGCAGACTTTGAGCTACAGATCTTCCAGGTGCGAGGGGAGCATGCTGTCACCATGTCCCATCTGGAGGGAGTCATCTGCATGATGCAGACAGACCGTCAACAGGCCTTCAGCCTGGGCCACGAGAGGGGCGAGCTCCGTGAGGCCTGCGTGTCCACCGAGGACGACCTGCCTTCCAAAACTTTTCGGAATGTCTGCATTCAGACAGACAGGGAGACCTTCCTCAGGACGCCCGAGGGTGAGGCCAGTCGGACCGGTCTTGGCCCCAGTCAGAACGTGCCTAAGAAACTCAACCTGAGTCTGCATGGAGGAGCCTCAGGACTCCCCGGCCCAGCTCCCCCGCCCCCTCCTCCCCTTCCTCCCCTCCCTGGCCAATCAGGACCGCCTCCACCTCCTCCACCTCCACCTCCCCCTCCCCCTCCCCCGTTACCTGGCAACATGGGGCCACCGCCTCCACCCCCCCTCCCAGGTTTTGGTCCCCCACCTCCCCCTCCCCCTCCCCCTCCTCCGGGGTTGCCTGGAGCTGGCCCTCCCCTTCCTCCCCCTCCACCTGGGTGTGGCCCACCCCCTCCACCTGGGTGTGGCCCACCCCCTCCTCCTGGGGGTGGATTATTTGGGTTTGGGTTCGGCCAGGCAGCAGAGAAGGCCCCAAGGAAACCTGCGTTGGAACCTGCTACTCCCATGAAGCCTCTATACTGGACGAGGATACAGATCCAAGACAATAAGTATGTACTACTTCTATAGCCCATTCACAAGCTTTATTATCATCCCTGTCTCCCCAGTGTGTCACTGCCATCCGTTACAGAGACACTCTGGATGAGGACAGGTGCCCCAGTGAGATGTAGTGGATTATTCAGCTAATTTCCAGTGGCTGTGGTTTGTACTGCTGGATACCAGGCTCCCAGCTTTATGGCCTTGTATTTCTATGGCTGGATTAGTAGAGGAAGTTGACTTGTGGTTCACACTCTCTGGTCCTGGCTAATGGTGGAGGGTTGAGTGGGCCACAGCGGTTTCATGTCTGCTATAAAGTTTACAGGAGAACAGAATTAAACAGGACTCTTAACTGTAACACGTTTTTGGGCTAATGGACATTATGAGGGGAAATACAGTACACTTTGAAATAAGGCCAGGTCAACGAACAAATGTGAAGATATACACAATTTGACTGTGTACACAGAGCAGACTTTATGAGGAACCTGTAATAGGAAGAAATAGTTAACACTAGTGTTTCCCCTAGGATTTCTTTCAGCAAATTTAGCAGGGGATTATTGGAACCTTCCTGCAGGGTGGGGGGGGGGGGGTACATCTTCTACATGCATATAGGGGAAATGCATACATGACGTATAGGGGAATGGCATACATGATATTGTAACGGTCGTCTTGTGGTGATTGAGCGGACCAAGGCGCAGCGGGTTGTGAATACATAATGAATTTATTTACAAACAGACGAAACACGAAGAACACTTGAAATGATTACAAAATAACAAAACGAACGTAGACAGACCTGAACTATGAGAACTTACATATAACACGAAGAACGCACGAACAGGTACAGACTACAACAAACGAACGAACAAACGAAACAGTCCCGTGTGGTGCACAGACACAAACACGGAAGACAACCACCCACAAACAAACAGTGAAACCAGCCTACCTTAATATGGTTCTCAATCAGAGGAAACGTCAAACACCTGCCTCTAATTGAGAACCATATCAGGCAACACATTAAACCCAACATAGAAACACAACACATAGAATGCCCACCCCAACTCACGCCCTGACCAACTAAACACATACAAAACAACAGAAAACAGGTCAGGAATGTGACAGATATACAATGCCTTCGGAAATTATTCAGATCCCTTAACTTTTTCCACATTTTGTTAGGTTATAACCTTATTCTAAAATGGATGAAATAAATAACTCAGCAATCTAACACAATGCCCCATGATGACAAAGCAAAAACAGGTTTTTAGAAATGTGTGCAAATTTATTACAAATAAAAAACAGAAATAACTTATTTACATATGTATTCAGACCCTTTGCTATGAGACTCAAAATTGAGCTCAGGTGCATCCTATTTCCATTGATCATCCTTGAGATGTTTCTACAACTTGATTGGAGTCCACCTGTGTAAATTCAATTGATTGGACATGATTTGGAAAGGCACCCACCTGTCAATATAAGGTCCTACAGTTGACAGTGCATGTCAGGGCAGAAGCCACTAAAGGCACAATACAACCAGCTTGGAGTTTGCCAAAAGGCAAAAGATTCTCTGGTCTGATGAAAACAAGATTGAACACTTTGGCCTGATTGCCAAGCGTCACGTCTGGATGAAACCAGGCACAATCCCTACGGTGAAGCATGGTGGTGCACCATCATGCTGTGGGGATGTTCTCCGTGGCAGGGACTGGGAGACTAGGCAGGATCGAGGCAAAGATGAACGGAGATAAGTCCAGAGCGATCCTTTTTGAAAACCTGCTCCAGAGCCATAAGGACCTCAGACTGGGGTGAAGGTTCACCTTCCAACAGGACAACGACCCTAAGCACACAGCCAAGACATTGCAGGAGTGACTTCGGGACAAGTCTCTGAATGTTGTTGAGTGGCCCAGCCAGAGCCCAGACTTGAACCCGATCGAACATCTCTTGAGAGACATGAAAATAGCTGTGCAGCAACACTCCTTATCCAACCTGACAGAGCTTGAGAGGATCTGCAGAGAAGAATGGGAAAAACTCACCAAATACACGTGTGCCAAGCTTGTAACGGCATACCCGAGAAGACTCCATTCTGTAATCTACTGCCAAAGGCGCTTCAACAAAGTACTGAGTAAAATGTCTGAATACTTATGTAAATGAGATATTTCAGTTTTGTATTTTTTAAAATAAATTAGCTAAAATTTATAAAAACCTGTTTTTGCATTGCCATTATGGGGTATTATGTGTAGATTGATGAGGGGAAAAAACAATGTAATTAATTTTAGAATAAGGCTGTCACGTAACAAAATATGGAAAAAGTCAAGGGGTCAGAATACTTTCCGAATGCACTATATAGGGGAATTGTATACATGACATATAGGGGAATTGTATACATGACATATAGGGGAATTGTATACATGACATATAGGGGAATTGTATACATGACATATAGGGGAATTGTATACATGACATATAGGGGAATTGTATACATGACATATAGGGGAATTGTATACATGACATATAGGGGAATTGTATACATGACATATAGGGGAATTGTATACATGACATATAGGGGAATTGTATACATGACATATAGGGGAATTGTATACATGACATATAGGGGAATTGTATACATGACATATAGGGCAATTGCATACATGACATATAGGGGAATTGTATACATGACATATAGGGGAATTGTATACATGACATATAGGGGATTGTATACATGACATATAGGGAAATTGCATGCATGACTTATAGGGGATTGCATACATGACATATAGGGGAAATGCATAAATGACAATACAGGCATGATCCGGTGGTTTATAAATGTTGTCTACCGTGGAATCACAAAGGCTTTGTGGAGTTTATGTACATTTACTTTCCCAACATTTCCTGACATTGTTTTCTCCCCTGCAGCGTGCTGGAGTCAGTCAGAGCCCATTGCATGGAGTTATTTGAGTTGGTCCCTGTGAAGGCAGTATGAAATGAAAGGGTGGATTTTCAGGAGTAACATTATGTTCTTGGTTAAAGCCTTTTCTGGGCTGTCCCAGACAGATACTTTCACCACCGCTGTGGGAAGCCAATAGCAAATAGGACCCAATTGGACTCACTTTACCCTAATTGAGTCTCTGGCTATGTGGTTGATTGCTGTGGTATTTCAGCCATGACTAGCTTGCCAACTTTTTAGAATGTTTGTTGAGTTCACTTTGTCTCCACAGTTGTAAAATGTCTCCTATCTGGAGGAACAGCCCGGGCCTGCCAAACCCTGACCTCATGACTGGACAGTAGAGAGAACCCAAACACATTTAAGGCAAATCTACTGTATATACAGTATGGATGCAGTGCTTTAACCTACATCTACAGAAGCAGTGTAAAAAGTGTCAAACAGTAGGCCTATTACATTTTACAAAGGGAACCTTTATAGAAAGTTGCTAAATCATGCAACATTACACAGTAGTATCAGCAGATCAGCTCTACTTTGAAAGTTAACATGACCTGTTATACACTGAGTATACAAAACATTAAGAACACCTGCTCTTTCCATGACATACTGACCAGGTGAATCCAGGTGAAAGCTATGATCCCTTATTCATGTCACTTAAATCCACTTCAATCAGTGTAGATGAAGGGGAGGAGACAGGTGAAAGAAGGGTTTTTAAGCCTTGACACAATTGAGACATGGATTGTGTATGTGTGCCATTCAGAGGGTGAATGGGCAAGACAAAATATGTAAGTGCCTTTGAACAGAGTACGGTTGTAGGTGCCAGGCGCACCGGTTTGTGTCAAGAACTGCAACGCTGCTAGGTTTTTCATGCTCAACAGTTTCCGGTGTATATCAAGAATGGTCCACCACCCAAAGGATATCCAGCCGACTTGACACAACTGTGGGAAGCATTGGAGTCAACATGTGCCAGCATCCCTGTGGAACACTTGACACCTTGTAGTCCATGCCCCCAAAAAAAGTAGGCTGTTCTGAGGGTAAAAAGAGGGGTGCATCTCAAAATTAGGAAGGTGTTCCTAATGTTTGGTATACTCAGTGTACATACAGTAACTCTGCTCACGTGGGTGGGTCCTGATGAACCTGTCTCAATAAACCTGCTGCCTGTGAAGCTGCCTGACCTGGGCTATAAACAGACTGAGTTATGGCTGACTTCATCTTCCTCTCCCTCCATTATCAGAGACTAGGAGGCTGGATCACGTATCATGCAGAGTCTAAGGCCACTGCACTGTCTGACCCAAGGGGTAGTTGTCTTCTGTGAGTTAAAAGAGGAATGGAAAGTAATGGTAGCAGAGCAGGGCTGAACTCTGGAAGACTCCTGTACAGAGACATCTTC
The DNA here is from genome assembly GCF_029448725.1 of Salvelinus fontinalis. Lineage (NCBI taxonomy): Eukaryota > Metazoa > Chordata > Actinopteri > Salmoniformes > Salmonidae > Salvelinus > Salvelinus fontinalis. The sequence continues at coordinate 25,414,785 of NC_074679.1, read as the reverse complement.
AGACTCCCTCTCTGTTTGCTTTCAGCGTTACCCAGCAACAGAGGAAACAGAATACCTCCTATCTTCCTGGTAGTTTATTTGAAATGCTCCGTTAGTGCTGAAATCTCACATCTCAAACTCAGGGACACTTAACTCACATGATTTTCAGAAGCCTCAGTCATAAATGTCACATTATTAAAAAGTGGAAATGCATTCTTCAAATTCTCACTCCAGCAAACGTCTGCTATAAATCAAAAGATGGAAGTAAACACTGGACAGCCCGAGTAAACATCAAATAAACTGCTTCATATCTGTTTATCTCTGTCACAGGACAATTTGTACTGAGCAGTCCACTAGCTATTCTACTTTTCCCAAGTCACCTCTGTAACACACTCTTCTTTCATCACAGTAACACTGTCACTAAAGAGGGTTTTATGTTGAATTGGGGTGCTCCTCATCATATAGAAGGGTATCTCTCCCCCAGCCCCAGACTAAAAGCCTGTCTCTTGTTTCCAGTAATAATACACTGTGGGGTTCTCTGGAGGAGCCAGACATCGTAGACACCAAGGAGTTTGAGGACCTGTTCTCGAAGGCCACTCTGCAGCCAAAGAAGAAGCCCCTCTCAGACACCTTTGAGAAGAAGGCCAAGACTAAGAAGGTTGGTTTAACTCATACATTCTCTTCTCTCCCCCATGCTGCTGCTATTATATTGTGTTGGCTCCTACTGTTTTTCCTCTCTCAGGAGGAGCATCTTAAATATCTTGGGCTTGGAAAGTGATGAGTGCTATTGGACTTTCCATGCAGGGACCCATATGCTGTAACTCTAAAGCTGTTATCAGTAACGATGACACACTATATTTGGCATGCCACGTTGTAATTCTCAGACACCTGTCTTCTCTAAAGAAAATGCTTTGTCATTGTAATGGTGTTTAATTGCTACCACACGAGGGCGTTAGTGGCACATTTAAATTCATATTTCCTTTACTAGAGTTTCCTCGTCAATATTAGGAATGATTGAGATTAGGTAGTCAGAAAGAGAATATTGACATAAACACATTTTTGAGGACATTATTACTGTTACTCCAGTAAGAGCATCTGCTAAATGAGTACAATGGTGTCAGCAGATTATCCCGTATTCACCAACCCTAGACCACTTACCTCTGGAACATTCCTTTAAGAGCTCTGCTGAATTAGCCCAAGTAAGGATCCCAGCCTTACATGGAGTCTAATCTAGAAAGAACACAAAGTGTGCAAGGAATAAACCGCTCCCCTCCCTTTTCTCCTCTTACTCCCAACTGTCCAATTCCTGGTGATTGGTGTAGCCAGCTCTTGGGCTAGGTCAAAGTAAGCTATCAGGTGGCAGTGAGTTCAGTTCTCTTCTCCTCTCTCTGGCTCTGTGAATGGAAGCAGAGCTGAGTAGAATCCACCTTTCGAAGACCTTCTGCTTACACTTCACAATCAGCTGCAGACTAAACTGTTCTATGCCATGGCTTGGAATGTTCTTTGGATTGTACTTTCAACTAAGTTTGATAGTTATTTTCCTACTGAACCTGGTCATAGTTATTGTTTGAGAGAAATTATAGAACATGCACAATTACTAATGTTTTCCTGTGCTAATGCAGCTTGGTCAGATATCAATGTGAGCTAGGAAGCTGACTTAGGGGCCAGCCATTCCTGCAGGCAGGGTCAATGAGACAGAAGACAGTTGGCAGGACTGATTTACAATCCAGAATGATTTACAGGAGCAGTTAGAGTCAACCCAGCTAACAACAAACTTCCCACAACTTTAGAGACCATTCCCTTAAGGGTCTCATTAGGTCATTAACTAACGTTTTCATAAGAATGTTCCTGTGATGTGCAAGGAATGTTTGCAAGAGACCCTTCCCTTAATGTCAAATAGAACTTATCCAGAATGTGGTTACCATGTTCTCAGAACTAAGATATTAATGTTATAGACACAATTCATGCAATGTGGCAAAAACATTAATGTGGCAAATTTTCTGTGGGTTAGGAGAATATTCCATTAATGTCCCACCACACATACATTACCAGTCAAAAGTTTGGACACACCTACTCATTCAAGGGTTTTTCTTTATTTTTACTATTTTCTACATTGTAGAATAATAGTGAAGACATCAAAACTATGAAATAACACATATGGAATCATGTAGTAACCAAAAAAGTATTAAACAAATCCAAATATATTTGAGATTTGAGATTCTTCAAAGTTGCCTTGATGACAGCTTTGCACACTCTTGGCGTTCTCTCAACCAGCTTCATGAGGTAGTCACCTGGGATGCATTTCAATAAACAGGTGTGCCTTGTTAAAAGTTAATTTATGGAATTTCTTTCCTTATTAATGCGTTTGAGCCAATCAGTTGTGTTGTGACAAGGTAGGGATGGTATACAGAAGATAGCCCTATTTGGTAAAAGACCAAATCCATATTATGGCAAGAACAGCTAAAATAAGCTAAGAGAAACGACAGTCCATCATTACTTTAAGACATGAAGGTCAGTCAATCCGGAAAATTTCAAGAACTTTTAAAGTTTCTTCAAGTGCAGTTGCAAAAACCATTAAGCTCTATGATGAAACTGTCTCTCATGAGGACCACTACAGGAAAGGAAGACCCAGAGTTACCTGCAGAGGATATGTTCATTAGAGTTAACTGCACCTCAGATTGCAGCCCAAATAAATGCTTCACAGAGTTCAAGTAACAACACATCTCAACATCAACTGTTCAGAGGAGACTGCGTGAATCAGGCCTTCATGGTCGAAATGCTGCAAAGAAACCACTACTTAAAGACACCAATAATAAGAAGAGACTTGCTTGGGGCAAGAAACACGAGCAATGGACATTAGACCAGTGGAAATCTGTCCTTTGGTCTGATGAGTACAAATTTGAGATTTTTGTTTCCAACCGCATGTCTTTGTGAGATGCAGAGTTGGTGAACGGATGATCTCTGCATGTGTGGTTCCCACCGTGAAGCATGGAGGAGGAGGTGTCGTGGTGTGGGGGTGCTTTGCTGGTGACACTGTCCATGATTTATTTCGAATTCAAGGCACACTTAACCATCATGGCTACCACAACATTCTGCATCGATATACCATGCGATCTGGTTTGCGCTTAGTGGGACTATCATTTGTTTTTCAACAGGACAATGACCCAAAACACGCCTCTAGGCTGTGTAAGGGTTATTTGACTAAGAAGGAGAGTGATGGTGCTGCATCAGATGACCTGACCTCCGCGATCACCCGACCTCAACCCAATTGAGATGGTTTGGGATGAGTTGGACCGCAAAGTGAAGGAAAAGAAGCCAACAAGTGCTCAGCATATCTGGGAACCTCTTCAAGACTGTTGGAAAAGCATTCCTCATGAATCTGGTTGAGAGAATGCCAGGTGTGTGCAAAGCTGTCACCAAGGCAAACGGTGGCTACTTTGAAGAATCGAAAATATATTTTGATTTGTTTAACAGTTTTTTGGTTACTACATGATTTCATATGTGTTATTTCATAGTTTTGATGTCTTCACTATTATTCTACAATGTAGAAAATAGTAAAAATATAGAAAAACCCTTGAATGAGTAGGTGTGTCCAAACTTTTGACTGGTACTGTACACAGAACATGGTTGCCATGTTCTCAGAATGTAATATATTAGTGTTCTAGACACATTTCATGGGAACATTGCAAGAACATTCATGTGTCCATTTTTCTGAGGGTTAGGAGAATATTCCACCAACGTTCCACCAAACATACGCCAAAACATGCAAGAAAGGTTTTCAGAAGGTTTTTGCTATCATAGATCGAATGTTCCCCTAACAATCGGAAAACGGGACACTCAAACATTAGGGGAATATTACGATAATGTTCTCTTCCTAGAATTGATAGCTGTGAAGTGCCTTGCTCAAAGGCACAATGACATATGTTTCACCTAGTCGGCTCGTGGATTTGAACCAGCGACCTTTAGTTTACTGGCCCAACGCTCTTAATCGCTAACTTAAGCCACCCTGGAGTCTCTCTGTGGCTATCTGAGTTGGATCAAATGTTTGTGGGTTCAGAGTGACCAGACTGGATGGATACACCCACACTGAGGCCTCTACAGTGGACTGGAGCCTTGACAGATTGATGACAATGTGTATGGATTGGGAAGGGGACAGTCTGGGCTAGTGGACGATTTTTAACTGCTTGGACGCCACATTCAGTGCCATGGGGTTAGTGGGAATGCTGACACACACGGCTGCAGGAGTGCAGAGTTGCAGCATTGGACTTGACAACAACATGGGGCCTGAGCATTGGCCTGAGCTGTGTGGGCACAAATGCACATAACCCATTAGAAATGGGAATACTTTTCTTATTTGAGATAGTAGATACAGTATGTGGTATAGATATCCATGAGCAGTGAGCTGTACTAGGGGCCGTACTATACTCAGGCCAGAGACAGCAGCCTGTGTTCAGCTATGATTACTTGGAGACACTACCACAACTGTGGAAAGGGTTGGCTACAGCCCCTTGGCACTCGAACACATTTAGAAGGGTCAGCTAAACAAAAGTAACTTGTTTACTGCTTCATCTTTTATCCCTAAAAGTTTATCTTCCAACGTTCAAACTCTCTGAATCATCGTCTGTTGATAGGTTCCCAGAAGTACTGGCTCTGACTAGACAAAGGAGGGGGGAGAGGGGGATGGAGAATGGGGAAGAGAGGAGAGTGTAGAGGAGAGTGGAAAGGCGGAGGAGATGAGGATGGAGAGGGGGGAGGGAAGGGAAGGGAGAAGGAGAGGGGGTCTGGAATGAGGGGAGCTGGATAGAGGTGGTGGGGGGGAGCAGACTGTCATCCAGCTAGCTAACAGACAGAGCCAGACAGGGCCTGTGGAGACATGGGGTCAATCAAGAGCGCTGTCTTGCCTTACTCTGCAATATCTTCCCCCGAGGAGATTTGACAAGCCAATAGTCCTGTCCTGGCCTCGCCACCACACCGATACGGTTCTACACGACACAGAGACAAGTAATTCAATCTCTGCCCTGTAGTCGTCTCCATCAACTTTATGAAGAGCAGCTACACTCTGCACACATGATGGTTTTCACTGCACTAAGCATGTTCACCGTAGGGCACACAGTGGTGTGTGTGATGACAGAACACCTATACATGCCTGACGCACTTGTAACTTATTTAGAAAGTATTGCCAGATCAGATAACACCTGTGGGCCTAGTCGGGGGTGTGATGGGGGGGAATGAATGGAGTGTGTATGTGCATTATGGAGATTAGCCATTTTTCTCCCATCCCTCCTAATGCACAACTCTACATACAGGACCCTAAGTGGAAGTTGGGGCGGTAAGGGAATGGTAGAGGGGTGAGTCTACATGGGAGTGCTAATCTGTATCATGTGTCCAATACAACTGAAAGCTGCTGTTTTCTCTGGAGGCCTTTTTCTTTCCCGCCACTGATTATCATATCAAAGCAGCAGAGATGACATGCAGGGGAATGAGCTCTCTGTCAGCCTCCACAGTCCACACCAGTCCAGACTGGGGGTAATTGTAGCCATGTGGGGCTGGAGGAGATGAGATGACACCTGTAGGGGCATTTGAAGTGGAAAGGAGAGGATGCGCGTGGCGCTGCATATTGGGTGTGAGGATAATGAGCTACAGGATCCGGGTGCTGCGCTGCGTTAAGGAGATGAGGAAACCCTGACAGCCCCCCACTCCCACCCACTGCCCCCCTGCCCTGCGTTTACACCAGTAATACAGCCTGCGTAAACATTGCACAGCAATTCCCACCACCCATGGATCTCTGTAAAACAAATAGTGGCTTTAATTTGTTCAGACCTAACGTCTTTAGGGATGACATAATGGTTCACACTGGGGTTTATTAAAGGCGTATTTTGAGTGTTGAGTGGGAGAGTGGTTGTAAGATTTGCAGAACGTTGTGTGGGGATGTTGATCATTCAGTGGAGGGTGTTATTGATGTGTTCTCTTGATCCATTTATTATTGTAACGTATCTCCAGGGTGGGTGAACTTTGACAGGGTTGGCTCCCAGTCACCTGTATAGCTGCCTGCCGCCTCAGCCATGGCTGTGTAAACTATCAGCTCTCTGATGAACCTGGTACCCTCTCCCCAACACTAGCCACCCGTATAGCTGCCTGCCGCCTCAGCCATGGCTGTGTAAACTATCAGCTCTCTGATGAACCTGGTGCCCTCTCCCCAACACCAGCCACCCGTGTAGCTGCCTGCCGCCTCAGCCATGGCTGTGTAAACTATCAGCTCTCTGATGAACCTGGTGCCCTCTCCCCAACACCAGCCACCCGTATAGCTGCCTGCCGCCTCAGCCATGGCTGTGTAAACTATCAGCTCTCTGATGAACCTGGTGCCCTCTCCCCAACACCAGCCACCTGTATAGCTGTCTGCCGCCTCAGCCATGGCTGTGTAAACTATCAGCTCTCTGATGAACCTGGTGCCCTCTCCCCAACACCAGCCACCTGTATAGCTGCCTGCCGCCTCAGCCATGGCTGTGTAAACTATCAGCTCTCTGATGAACCTGGTGCCCTCTCCCCAACACCAGCCACCTGTATAGCTGCCTGCCGCCTCAGCCATGGCTGTGTAAACTATCAGCTCTCTGATGAACCTGGTGCCCTCTCCCCAACACCAGCCACCTGCTACTGCTCAAAGCACTCCCTCTTCCTTTTGTTATTTTAATCTTCCTTTCAGTGTCAAACCAATGTCTCCTCTATATTTCAAGTGTTTTTTTGGTCTGCTGGAAGGACTTCACCTTGACTTAGACTGGTGGGTAGTTCTCCCAGTGTCCACTGGATGTAGCTGTTATATTCATCATGGGTTTCTAACAGAGCTCTCAGCATCAGCATCAGAACGTTCCTTCCTTATGTGCCTGAGAGTAAGCATCCAGGCTTGTTCCTCCAGATCAGTTGTAATTTCTCAGTAAGTGAACTAGTCAGGCTAATTGGTGCTTCTGGGGCCACAGCGAGTGGCCAGGGTTCCTGGGAAGCTTTTAGTGTGGCCCGACCAGTGCAGTTCATTAAAGGTGTTGGGAAGGCCTCTCACTCTGCCAGCTTCCCCTCTCATGTCCCCATACAGGGAGATCCTCAGTGATAATAGTAATGACGTGGAAGCAGTATGCATCTTACCTTCTGTAATGCAATACTCACTTCTAAGGCTTCTGCTCCTTGGTTCCCACTGATTGGCCCAGTAGCTAAGATGCAGTAATAACGGCCAGTGCTTCCTAATGAAGAAGGCTGAGACATTAAGTTTTAGAGCTGGGCTTTACCTTGCCAAAACTGTTTCTAGCTTAATGGGTAATTCAGTAATAAGTAATTGTGACCATGTGTAGGCACAAATACAACTCCTGTGAATTTATAGTTTATAGTTTGTTATAAAAAAAAAAAAACTGCTCTTCCAGACTGAAAAGATGTCCTTTTATGGTTTACTTTTTTACTTTCCTGTGGCTTTATGTTTCTGACTATATCATGCACTTTTAACGAGGGACTTTTTCTCTATACTCTGTGCTCTGTATTGTTAGTGATGTCATTCGATAAATCCTGCTGTCTGTGGGTTTCTATCCTCACTGTCTCTCAGCCTGTTATCATGGACCATGAAGGATTATGACACTGTGTAGATTAGTGTGGCATAAGGGTCAATCCAGACGCTCCACAGAGATGTTAGAATGGCTCCTCTCTAGAGCACTTCTTCTCTCCCCTCCCAGAGTCAATCTATCTTCAAGTGGTCTTGCTCTGGGAAGTGACTAACTGATACTTTCTTCTGGCCTCTCTGGGAAAAAGACTGTGGATGATGTTAACCTGTGTCCCTGTTTCATCTGAATATATCATATTATATCATATGCTAGTATTCTAGTAAAATAAATCTTATTAGTTGAATTTAAGAATAACTATTGTTCTGCATCTTATCAACTGTATAAACTGTGCCACTTCAGTCACATGGTAATGGTGATCAAATAGAGGATGTGTAATCCAATGGAATTCTCACTCTTCAATGTAATCACTGTGATTAAAATATGATGTTTATGTCTTTTCTGCAGATTATCAAGCTGCTGGATGGGAAACGTTCCCAAGCAGTCGGCATCCTCATCTCAAGTCTACACCTTGAAATGAAGGACATTCAGAAAGGTGAGAGCATACAAATAGGAATTCCTCAACTGTGTTAAAACCACGCTGTTTGGTGCGTTATTACTGGAGGATATTGTCTATATTACTGACAACCTGTCATTTCCTCTCCGTCCAACAGTCATTTTTTCAATTAAATAGTGATAAACTTCAGTTACAATCCTATTTTCACCTGATTAGAAAATATGCTTAAATGCCATAAAAATGATGAAAGAGGTTATTTTCGAAAGAAGAAATGTTAAAGCCCGCTGCAAATTGTTTCCTGCCTCTTGACAGACCCGAATGTGTGAATAGTTCCACTTTTATAGATGAAGTTGTGTTTCATGTCGAATGTGGAAGATTTCCAAGTTTCCCAGACTAGTGCCCCCAGTTTCCCAGACTAGTACATAATGTTGTGAGTGAACAGCATTGGAATGAAATTAGCCATTTTTGCAATTCTGTCTCGCCAGATTCAATCGTTCATGCACTGGTCAAAATCACATCAATATTTTCCTTCTTGCACTAAAGAGGAGTGGAGTATTTGGTTGTGTATGTGTATTTGACTGCACATGTTTATGTATGTGAATGGGACGGGGAATGTCTGAGGCAGCGCTTAGGCGTCCATGGGTTAGGGCCGTTGGTGACAGCCCGGGTGCACTGGGTTGATACTGGGACTGGGACTGGGAGTGGAGCGCCTGGCAGTCTGAGCATGCGGCCAGCCTGGCAGATTTGTTTATTGTTGCCAGTGACGGTTTCCACCGCCTAATGGGAGCGACACCCTGCTAATGATCTGAGTGTGTATAAATCCACCTTCGCAGTCAGCAGACACAGCACCGCCACATAAAAACGCTTGCCCAATGCAAACCAAACAACACATTGGGCCAAGCTGCCATTTTTGGTTGTGATATTTTTTTCTCTCTCCTTCTCCCTCTGTCAGTGTCGAGGTAAAGAACCCCCAATAAAAGAGTCTGCTCTCTCCCAGCGTGAGCCTGCTTCCTACAGCCTTAATGGGAGGTGTAGGTGAAATGGACAATTTGAATCTGACAATGCAGCAGAGCAGCTTAATAAGCAGTTCTAAGGGCCCTGGTCCCTAGCCTCGCCTGCTTGCCTGCCCTTTGTTGGCAAATTAAAAGGACATGGGACATGTAATGTAATTACAGCCACTTGGGAGTGAGGGGAGGCAGGGGTTTGGTGGCCCAGGGCAGGGAGAGGGAAGAGTGGGGGCCAACGGAGGGCTTGAGCCTGACTGGGGGACCTCCTGGGCCACCGCAGTTCAAGGCACACCACACACACCCTGAGCGATGGGTGTGAAGTGAAGGGAAAGGGAGTGAGGTGGCGACAGGGTTCCTTTGATCTCACGGTGTGGAGAGATATCCGGGCCTGGCCTCCTTTGGCTCAGAGCACTGTGCTGCACTGCGCTGCGGCCCCCCTTTGGTGTGTGATTGACGGGTGCATGGCGGGCCTTAAGTAATCCACTCTATTAAGAGGTAGGAAATGGCCCTCCACCTCCAGCCTGCTATCCAGCATACTCTCCACTTTGATCCATCATTTTGGGCTGCCCTGCTGCCTCAGCTGGTCGTAGGGGCTTGGGGAAGCTGTGGACATCATTGGAAGAATGCTTGGATTCTGGGATGCAGAACTATTTCTTCTTATTTTGGAGGCACTGTGTGGAGATAGAAGTTGACATGTCTTAATGACTCCAGGGGTGTCGCTGTATACAGTACAGTCATGTGCTTTTGGCTCGACTTCCCTGGTGGTTCTTTGCTAGTCATGCGACTCTGAGACATGACACAGCCACAGTGGTGTAGAGAGGGGCTTGTTTCCACTCACATTGGGTCTGTTCTGGGCTGATCTGAGAGCAGGCGTTGCTCTGCAGTCGACAGCTAACAGCACACAGATCCATATCGCCATTGAGACCAGGAGCCATCCCTCCCAGTCTGCCCCCTCCTTTCCTCTCTCCTCCCTGACCTGTACCCAGCCATAAAGCTGTGACTCCTCTTTCTGAGACGCTGAGCAGAGCTCTCCCTCTCTTACTTTCTTTCTCTCTCGCACTGCTGTTAAGCAGGGGTGAAAGTAGATCAAATGTCTTCCTGGTACGGGGACTTCCTACAGTGTGTGTGAAAGCACTTTGTCATTTTCATGGGCCTAATCACAGAATTACATATAGAATCATTTTTTATTTAATAGGGTCTCTATGGGCCTAATAGGAAAGATTTGTCTTTTTACATTGACTTTTACACTTGTGCGGCAATCAACATGATAAAAGAATCCCCTCAAAATCTGTCCGTTTTTTTCATGGGCTGCATCTCAATCCACCACGTCCGTCTATGTGGGCTTTCCGCATCTGTGGCTAAGCTACAGCGCTGTTTGTCAGACCAGGACACATCCCGAAAATCGATATTCTTCCGAAAATGTCTGTAGTGTCTGAAGAGGTTAGCCTACTAACAATGGAAGGATGACAATCTTACGAACACAATGATGTACTCCGTTTTGTTCTGTGACTCCCCACAAGTGTCACAGGATTTGTCTGAAGGTAACCCATACAAATTAATGGAAGTATGGAAGTAGTTTTATGACATTTCAAAACGAGGACGTTTAGGGACCAGGGAGGTTCCAAATGACTTAAGGAAGTTTGTCCGGTTTTAAGGAAGTTTGTCCGGTTTTAAGGAAGTTTGTCCGGTTTTAAGGAAGTTTGTCCGGTTTTAAGGAAGTTTGTCCGGTTTTAAGGAAGTTTGTCCAGTTTTAAGGAAGTTTGGTCAGTTTTAAGGAAGTTTGGCCGGTTTTAAGGAAGTTTGGCCAGTTAGGCTGGTTTTAAGGAAGTTTGGCCAGTTAGACTGGTTTTAAGGAAGTTTGGCCAGTTAGACTGGTTTTAAGGAAGTTTGGCCAGTTAGGCTGGTTTTAAGGAAGTTTGCCCGGTTTTAAGGAAGTTTGGCCAGTTTTAAGGAAATGAATAGCTGGGGGAAAGATCCATCATGTTTCTGGTAGTATTTCAGTTTGTCTTGGATGCATATTTTATGTGGATGAAAATGAAATATTGTCAGCTTTTAAGTCGCTGAAATAAATTGCACATTAGGATAAACAACAGGTCCCTAACTTTACATGTGCATTCTCTCAAGATGCTGAAAGAAAGAAATCATATTTCTCCACTCCTGTTCCCGAGACAAAATTAACATTTGGCCTATCATTTTACTACGAGGAACACTTCATTCTGCAGCAGTTCATATTATAATAGGCTAGGCTATGTGTGAGGCCTACATTCAGTTACTATTCCAACTATTAGGCTACTCCACTCTAAAATAATTCCGGCATCCATACAGGGCCATTTGATAAATGCAAAGAGACATCACATACAAAACACCAAAAAGTATTATGAATGACATTCAGTGATTGTCATCATTCGGCCTAAACAAGTCTTGTAAGCTGAATTTATGTGTACACTGCTGTCCCCGCGCATCTCGTTCTCACCCACTCATCTCTGCCTTAGCAAGATTTCACTGTCTATTTTTCATATCAAATCAAAGTTTATTTGTCACGTGCGCCGAATACAACCTTACAGTGAAATGCTTACTTATACAGGCTCTAACCAATAGTGTGAAAAATGTGTGTGTGTGTGTGTGTGTGTGTGTGTGTGTGTGTGTGTGTGTGTGTGTGTGTGTGTGTGTGTGTGTGTGTGTGTGTGTGTGTGTGTGTGTGTGTGTGTGTGTGTGTGTGTGTGTGTGTGTGTGTGTGTGTGTGTGTGTGTGTGTGTGTGTAAGTAAGTAGAGAAATAAAACAACAGTAAAAAGACATTTTGAAATTAAGAGTAGCAAGGCTATATACAGACACCGGTTAGTCAGGCTTATTGAGGTAGTATGTACATGTAGGTATGGTTAAAGTAACTATGCATATATGATGAACAGAGAGTATCAGTAGCGTAAAAGAGGGGTTTGTGGGTGGCGGGACACAATGCAGATAGCCCAGGTTGACCAATGTGCGGGAGCACTGGTTGGTCGGGCCAATTGAGGTAGTATGTACATGGATGTATGGTTAAAGTGACTATGCATATAAGATGAACAGAGAGTAGCAGCAGCGTAAAAGAGGGGTTGGGGGGCACACAATGCAAATAGTCCGGGTAACCATTTGGTTACCTGTTCAGGAGTCTTATGGCTTGAGGGTAAAAACTGTTGAGAAGCCTTTTTGTCCTAGACTTGGCACTCCGGTACCGCTTGCCATGCGGTAGTAGAGAGAACAGTCTATGACTGGGGTTGCTGGGGTCTTTGACAATTTTTAGAGCCTTCCTCTGACACCGCCTTGTGTAGAGATCCTGGATGGCAGGCAGCTTTGCCCCAGTGATGTACTGGGCCGTACACACTACCCTCTGAAGTGCCTTGCGGTTGGAGGCCGAGCAATTGCTGTACCAGGCAGTGATGCAACCGGTCAGGATGCTCTCGATGTTGCAGCTAAAAATGACTGACAAATATGACTGACATGCGGTCATGATAAATAGTGTAATAGCCTACAGTTTTCTTGGAATCTATGTTTTAACTATTGTGATAGGCTCATGTTTTACCGGTACGGAGTACCCCTACTATTTCTTGGGCCGGTTATCCGTACTGGACCATTCCAGCTTACTTTCACCCCTTCTGATAAAAGGTTATTGTTATCTCTCTCTCTCTCTCTCCTCTACACTCTGAGAAAAAAGGGTTCCAAATAAGTTATTTGGCTGCCCCCATAGGAGAACCATTTTTGGTTCAAGGTAGAACTCTTTTTGGTTCCATGTAGAACCCTCTGTGCAAAAGGTGTTAGATGGAACTCAAAAGGGTTCTACCTGGAACCAAAATGGTTCTTCCTGGAACCATAAAGGGTTATTCAAAGGGTTCTCCTATGGGGATAGCCGAAGAACCCTTTTAGGTTCTAGATAGCACCTTTTTATCTTAGTGTGGAGCCTCCGCTCTCGCTCTCTCTTCTCTCTCCTCTCTCCTCTCTCCCCTCCTCTCTCTCTGTGGCCCCACTTTAGAGATCATTACTGGAGACTGTGGTAGTTCTGGCTGCAGGTCCTGGGGTTAAGCAGTTACAGGCTCTCTCCTGTGACCCCTGGCCTGAGAGGAAAGCTCCTGTGTGGGGTGAGCCCTGGGCTCTGCTCTAACACAACGACTGCCCTGGCCTGCCTGACCACACGCCCCAATACCCACCACTCCCTAATACTCTCGTTCAGTCACTTTAAAGTGATAGTTCACTACAAAATCTAAGTTTGTCAGACATTTCAGATCTCAAAAGATGTTTAATGTTAAAATTAGTTAACAAATAATAGACATGGGTATTATTTCTGTAAAGTATAGTTTTGTACATAGCATGCCTATATGAATTTAATCTCCCTCACAGGATTACAGGCCTGGGCACCAAACCCAAGCAGCAGGGAATTTAAACAGCATGCCTGCCCAACATATTCCATCTTTATAAGAGATTGTCTCTAATAAATGAATTTATTGTTCCAGCTGTTTTGAGTGTAGATAACTCTGTGGTGGACTTGGAGACCATCGAGGCTTTATATGAAAATGTGAGTATTCCAAAGTGTGCTGTAAAGTCATTCAATAGCATGAGAGAAATGTGAGAATCTAAACTCCTTTTTAAGTGTTTTTCTCACTCAGTATGCTTTTGTTAACACTACACAGTGGTGGAAAAATACCCAATTGCCATACTTAAGTAAAAGAAAAAAGCATACTCCAACACTCAGACATCATTTACAAATCACGCATTTGTGTTTAGTGAGTGTGCCAAATCAGTGGCAGTAGGGATGACCAGGGATGTTCTCTTAATAAGTGCATGAATTGGGCCATTTTCCTGTCCTGTTAAGCATTCAAAATGTAACAAGTACTTTGGGTGTCAAGGAAAATGTATGGAGTAAAAAGTACATTATTTTCTTTAGGAATGTAGTGGAGTAAAAGTTGTCAAAAATATAAATAGTAAAGTACAGATACTCCAACAAAAACGACTTAAGTAGTATTTTAAAGTAGTTTTACTTACGAACTTTACACCACTGACACTACACCAGGGCTCTATAACATATGCTAGTCTACAGCTCATTTCTCAAGGATGTCACACGCAACGTTTATCTATTGCTATTCTACCTCTTGTTTTGTAATGACTGTCTATATCATTCATTGCTACAGCTGTATTGTTGTCTACTCACCTGTTTTGTTTGTATGTGTTATCACAGAGGGCCACGAATGACGAGCTGGAGAAGATAAGAACACACTATGAGACGTCCAAGGAGGACGAGGTGAAGCTACTGGACAAGCCTGAACAGTAAGAGTGCTTCTCCAGCATCCAAGGGTTCAGGGAGAGGGCAGTAGAACACTGGACCCTGACTTCTACTGGAGTCAGAGAACTAGATGCTCATACACACAGAAAACCATCCCCTCCAGTGAATTCACCATGTCAATTTCAGAGGGTACTTTGGTTTTGTCTTAGAGATTTTTTAGAAACTCATCATGTGGTTTTTAATGTGTACAGACAGAGACAAACAGTTTGATTTTGAAACACTTTGGTCTTTGACAGCCTGAGCTCACTCATCACGTTGATGGTTCTTTACAGCCAAACCATTATAGGGAGATATTTTATATAAACATCACTTAGAAAAGGTGGCATCACTTTTGTGTTTATTTATCATTTCAAGCAGTAAATAAACCAAGCTCCTTAGTCTTCCTCAGACAGTAAATATTTGTTCCTGGTCTGTTTTGCAACCTTCATGTCTCCCATACTGAGGGAATGGGCTTATGTGTGTATGTGTGTATGTGTGCGGGTGTACATACACGTGCATATGTGTGTGTGTGTGTGTCTCAGAGTGAATGGCAGAGATGGACGGCTGCTGGCCCTCAGCGCGACGTCCCTCCCATGGGGGTTAAACATAGCTGGCCTGTTAATGACTTGTCACTATGGGGCTGAGGGCCATATTCATACCCACTCAGTGTCTGATCCATCAGCAGCCTAATCCCACAGGAAATTACAGACATGTCCCTGTTTACATGAGTCGGCCTGACACTACGTTTGACCAATCAGTGTCTGATCCATCAGCAGCCTAATCCCACAGGAAATTACAGACATGTCCCTGTTTACATGAGTCGGCCTGACACTACGTTTGACCAATCAGTGTCTGATCCATCAGCAGCCTAATCCCACAGGAAATTACAGACATGTCCCTGTTTACATGAGTCGGCCTGACACTACGTTTGACCACTCAGTGTCTGATCCATCAGCAGCCTAATCCCACAGGAAATTACAGACATGTCCCTGTTTACATGAGTCGGCCTGACACTACGTTTGACCAATCAGTGTCTGATCCATCAGCAGCCTAATCCCACAGGAAATTACAGACATGTCCCTGTTTACATGAGTCGGCCTGACACTACGTTTGACCAATCAGTGCTCCGGTCCTCCTTTAGTTGACCCTGGACCTATCAAACTATTAGAGCAGAAAGACTCATGACTATCAGCTGCTAGTTAAAAGCCATACTGACTCAGCCATGTGTGTGTGGAAGCAGCGCAGCCAAGGATTAAAAATAGTTCTTCCTGTTGGACATTTTGTTTAATTTTGTCATAACACATTATTTCCTCTTGTGCAGGTTCTTGTATGAACTCTCCCAGATTCCAGACTTTTCTGGCCGGTCCCACTGCATCATATTCCAGTCTGTATTCCTTGACTGCATATCTTCCATCCACCGCAAAGTAGAAATAGTCTCCACCGTGAGCAAAGTAAGACATGACATGATTGCAATCTTTTTGATTTGTCAGTGTATAAGCTTTTATCATGCTGACCCTGTGTGTGTGTGTGTGTGTGTGTGTGTGCGTGTGTGTGTGTGTGTGTGTGTGTGTGTGTGTGTGTGTGTGTGTGTGTGTGTGTGTCAGGATCTGCTGGACTGTAGAAGTGTGAAGGATGTGATGGGGCTGGTCCTAGCCTTTGGGAACTACATGAATGGAGGCAACAGGACACGGGGTCAGGCTGATGGCTTTGGCCTGGAGATCCTGCCCAAACTGAAGGACGTCAAGAGCAGGGTACATTCACCACACACACAGCCATATTACATTATATTAATCTACAGTATGTTACTGAGAAGTTGTACTGGCTTCTTTTGTCTGACCCTTTGTATCTTTAGGACAATCGTATCAGTCTGGTGGATTACGTAGTTGCATACTATCTGCGCAATTTTGACGAGGTACAGTATTTCAGATGAAGGGAACAAATATCCCAGGATGGACTAAAAGATCAACTCTTCTGTTGTTTCCTGATGTTTTGTCATTGGTGGGTTGTCTGTTGGTTTGCAGCACGCAGGAACAGACAAGAGTATATTCCCACTGCCTGAGCCACAGGATATCTTCTTGGCCGCTCAGGTCAAGTTTGAAGACCTCACAAAGGACATGAGGAAGCTGGGGAGAGACCTGACTGGTGAGACAGGTTATTTCACTTTTTTCTAAGCAACTCACGTAACATCAGGCATACATAGAGGCATCCTGTAGTATGTAGTATGATACTCATTGTACATTCTGTCTTATCCTGTAAGAACACTTTCCTCCATCATCCATCAGAGGTGTTTCAGGGTAGATTCAGTATCTCAGACTCTCTGAAGCACCTTTTCCTTGTTCCCAGGCATCGTGTCATGCCATAACAGGCATGTCATCACTCCCCCATTTCCCCCTGCCATGAACATGCTCTACTTACAGTATCCTATGTCAGAGGTGTCAGTGTCTTCATTTCAGCCAAAGCAAGTATATCTGTCTGAAACGTTTACAGATGATATGAAAGCTGGATGGAAATGCAATAAAGGAGCAACACTCACAGGAGAAACTTTACCACATGGCTGGTATCAGAAGCTCAGTGCTCATTGGCATGGTCCACCCAGTTAGCCAGCCAGTTAGCCAGACAGGTAGCTAGCCAGTTAGCCAGGTAGCCAGCCAGTTAGCCAGTGAGCCAGCCATTTAGCCAGCCAGTTAGCCAGTGAATTAGCCAGTGAGTCAGTCACTCAGCCAGCCAGTCAGTTAGCCAGTGAGTCGGTCAGCCAGCTAGTGAGTCAGTCAGCCAGTGAATTAGCCAGTGAGTCATTCACCCAGCCAGCCAGTCAGTTAGCCAGTGAGTCAGTCAGCAAGCCAGCCAGCTAGTTAGTCAGTGAGTTAGCCAGCCAGCCAGTCAATGAGTTAGTCAGTGAGTCAGTCACCCAGCACATCAGTTAGTCAGTGAGTCAGTCACCCAGCACGTCAGTTAGTCAGTGAGTCAGTCAGCCAGCCAGCCAATCAGTTAGTTAGTCAGTAAGTCAGTCAGATAGTCAGTGAGTCAGTCATCTAGTCAGTCATTGGTCCGCTGGGCTGTCCGGGGGTTAAAGGTGTTGCCCCCGAGGCAGTCAGTTAGTCAGTGAGTCAGTCATCGAGCCAGTCATTGGTCCGCTGGGCTGTCCGGGGGTTAAAGGTGTTGCCCCCGAGGCAGTCAGCTAGTTAGTGAGTCAGTCAGCTAGTCAGTGAGTCAGTCAGCTAGTCAGTGAGTCAGTCAGCTAGTCAGTGAGTCAGTCAGCTAGTCAGTGAGTCAGTCAGCTAGTCAGTGAGTCAGTCAGCTAGTCAGTGAGTCAGTCAGCTAGTCAGTGAATCAGTCAGCTAGTCAGTGAGTCAGTCAGTTAGTCAGTGAGTCAGTCAGCTAGTCAGTGAGTCAGTCAGCTAGTCAGTGAGTCAGTCAGCTAGTCAGTGAGTCAGTCAGCTAGTCAGTCAGTCAGTCAGCTAGTCAGTCAGTCAGCTAGTCAGTTAGTCAGTCAGTTAGTCAGTCAGCTAGTCAGTCAGTTAGTCAGTGAGTCAGTCAGTTAGTCAGTGAGTCAGTCAGCTAGTCAGTGAGTCAGTCAGCTAGTCAGTGAGTCAGTCAGCTAGTCAGTGAGTCAGTCAGCTAGTCAGTGAGTCAGTCAGCTAGTCAGTGAGTCAGTCAGCTAGTCAGTGAGTCAGTCAGCTAGTCAGTGAGTCAGTCAGCTAGTCAGTGAGTCAGTCAGCTAGTCAGTGAGTCAGTCAGCTAGTCAGTGAGTCAGTCAGTTAGTCAGTGAGTCAGTCAGCTAGTCAGTCAGCTAGTCAGTGAGTCAGTCAGCTAGTCAGTGAGTCAGTCAGCTAGTCAGTGAGTCAGTCAGCTAGTCAGTGAGTCAGTCAGCTAGTCAGTGAGTCAGTCAGCTAGTCAGTGAGTCAGTCAGCTAGTCAGTGAGTCAGTCAGTTAAGTCAGTGAGTCAGTCATCGAGCCAGTCAGTGGTCAGCTGGGCTGTCCGGGGGTTAAAGGTGTTATTTCAGTCAACCAATAATACAGAATATGAAAGCAATTAGATATGCTCTCCACTCTCCTCTCCTCATTCAGATTGCTCCCCTCTGGGAAAATACAAAGAGCCCCAGACCCAGCTGTCAGTCATTTATTAGGAAAAATTAAACACTTAAAGACAATACATTTATTTTTACATTTATCTACTGCAGGAAGAAAATAGCAGTCTCGCCCGGAGTCCTCTGGGTATTGGCAGGGAGCGGTGAGCCTGAATTGTCAGTGTTTGGTGAGGTCCACCTATGAATCCCATTTTTATCCTCCTCGCCAGCCTCCAGGAATAAATATTTATGCTGCGCTATTATAAACCACCCTAAAGAAACCAACTGATCTTAATTATATCAGATCACTTCCATTCACATCTGAATTATGTCTAACTCTGTGTGGCTGGTGCTGACATAGGATCACACCCCCATGGGTTCTGTAGCTACAAGGGCTCTCAACTGAGAGGAGGCTAGCAATATGAAAGCAGTTCTCCTTATCCACTTGCCCCACTTTTTAATTCCTTGCTAAGGTTCAGTGGTGTTCCTCCATATCCCTCTTCCCGAGAGTGAGGCTCCAGTAAGTAGCCAGGCAGATGTATGTGTGTGTCTGGTCTGAGACAATGGAAAGGAGTAGGTCCGACTCCCTAGCCTGGCGGCTGCCCTCTCCTCCACTCTGCCGTGCAGAAACATGATCCTCATTTGATCTCCCTTCCTGTTTGGGCAGGAGGTGATGACCTCGCTCTGGGTTTCTCTCTGGGGATGGGGGGGGGGGGGGGGGGGTGTAGGATCCATCCTTTCTCTCCTGCACAAGAAGCCTGGCAACTATAGAGTAAGACCTAGATATTGCACTGTGTTTTCCCTAGTGTCTTCTGAGGCTTTCAGTTCAAATCAAATTGTATTTGTCACATGCACCGTATACAACAGGTGTAGACCTTACAGTGAAATGCTTACTTACAAGCCCTTAACCAACAATGCTTTAAGAAGTTAAGAATAAAAATGTGTTAAGTAAAAAATAGATAAGTAGAAAAAGTGAAAATAATAAAGAGCAGCAGTAAAATAACAATAGTGAGGCTATATACAGGGGGTACAAGTACAGAGTCAATGTGCGGGGGCACAGGTTAGTCAAGGTAATTGAGGTAATATGTACATGTAGGTAGAGTTAAAGTGACCATGCATAGATAATAAACAGAGAGTAGCAGCTGCGTAAAAGAGGGGTCTGGGTAGCCCTTTGATTTGCAGTTCAGAAGTCTAATGGCTTGGGGGTAGAAGCTGTTAAGAAGCCCTTTTGACCTAGACTTGGTGCTCCGGTACCGCTTGCCGTTCGGTAGCAGAGAGAACAGTCTATGACTAGGGTAGCTGGCGTCTTTGACTATTTTTAGGGCCTACCTCTGACACCGCCTGGTGTAGAGGTCCCGGATGGTAGGAAGCGTGGCCCCGGTGTTATACTGGGCCGTACGCACTACCCTCTGAAGTTCCTTGTGGTCGGAGGCCGAGCAGTTGCCATACCAGGCAGTGATGCAACCAGTCAGGATACTCTCGATGGTGCAGTTGTAGACCCTTTTGAGGATCTGAGGACCAATGCCAAATCTTTTCAGTGTCCTGAGGGGGAATAGGTTTTGTTGTGCCCTCTTCACGCACGACTGTCTTAGTGTGCTTGGACCATGTTAGTTTGTTGGTGATGTGGACACCAAGGAACTTGAAGCTCTCAACCTGCTCCACTACAGCCTCGTCGATGAGAATGGGGGCGTGCTCGGTCCTCCTTTTCCTGTAGTCCTCAATCATCTCCTTTGTCTTGATCACGTTGAGGGAGAGGTTGTTGTCCTGGCACCATACCGTCAGGTCTCTGACCTCCTCCCTATAGGCTGTCTCGTCGTTGTTGGTTCTATCTGTCAGGAGGAGGGTCTGTCCGTTTGGGGGCTATGGTACATGTATATGTTCCTGGAGACTATCCTTGGTTCACCCTGTCCCTGGGCTCAGACCGTGTCTTTATTAGAAATGCCCCGTAATGTCAAGTCGAGGCAAGGCCTTTACCCTGAAGTCCATTTTATGACACAGAAGCTCCAGTTTGGGTTAGAGTACCGCTACCTCTCCTCCCCACATAACGGTTAAATATAGGCTACTCCTAATTTTGCTTAAATACAGGCACAAGAAGCAGGGAACATGCAGAGTGTAGATAATACAGTCTTTGTAAACTCAAGACCCTCACATAAGAATTGTAAACCATGTTCTATGATTTCTAATATTTCGTCTTGGTAGCAGGCCATATATTAAATGATGACTGCCTTTTCAACAGATTTGTCTGTACATTTTCTCACCTTGTTTTCTTCTTAGATATGGAGCCAATTGAAGCTAAATCTATCAACTAGAATATAATATAATAGAATAGAATAAAACTTTATTGTCCATCCAGGATGGACATTTTTCTTTGGCATCACCTTCATTAAAAGAATCACATACATTTTCACAGCATACACATTTAAACCAGTCAGTCCATCATGTCGCATCCACTAACAACATAGAGGACATTAATACATTCATTAACAAATGACCACTGTCCCAACTGCACCAGATAGATAAGTACATATACCGATACAATTTACTTTGCATTTAGTAGTCCAACAGCACAAAGAACTAATGAATGTTTGAACCCGTTCTTCTTGGCCATGGGCATTCTGAAGCGCCGGCCAGAGGGAAGCCTCTCCAACGGAGGGTGAGAGGGTGGGAGGGGTCGCCAATGACAGCCAGTGTCTTCTTTTTGGTAGCCTTGTGGAACAGAATGCTCATGTGCCTGTGGTTGACCAATTACATTGCTGGCTGTGTTTACTATTCTGGTCAGTTTGCTTTTGCTCCTCACACTCAGATAACCATACCAGACTGTCATATTGAACGTGAGGATGCTCTCCACCAAGCTTCTGTACACCCTCTCCAGAACATCCTGGCTGACCCCAAACCCCTTTAATTTCCTGAAAATCTATCATTTTTTTATGATTTCCTCAAATTATGACATCCCAAGCATTCCCTTACAGCAGACCAGCTGAAACCCTGAACATTGGAGTACCATGTCTTACAGCAGTTGTGTTCTCAGACAGGCTCTATGTAAGACTTGGGCCAGGGTTGGATTCTGGATAGGTCCAGGCTGATAGAGAGTCCCATAGGGCGGTGCACAATTGGCCCAGCGTCGTCCGGGTTAAGGTTTGGCCGGGGTAGGCCGTCATTGTACATAATAATTTGTTCTTAACTGATTTGCCTAGTTAAATGAAGGTTAAATAAAATAAATAAATTAAGAGATAGATTTATCTTAAAGGGAGGTGTGCGTGTTTGACCTTTATCTCCTGGCTGGCCCAATGTAGCCTGGGTAACAGCAGGGCTCTAGCCTGGATGGGAGGGAGGGGAGGAAGGGAGGGAGGGAGGAGGAAGCTGGGAGCCTGACAGTGCACTGGGGTGGGTTGTATATAATTGTGGATTAGTGAGAGAATTCCTTGTGCTTTAGAGCTGATGGAAAATGATCCAGTGCCTGGCGTAAATAACACTGATCTGCCAGGCCAGACCACGGACAAGACTAACCTCCCTCTCTCTCTCTCTCTGATTAAAAAGGATTTTCAAAACATTCATGCTTGACGGGTGAAAACATATGTAGTGTCAGTTTACCTGTGTGAGTTTTTTATTGTCACTGATCGTTAGAAATAAAGGAGGGCATAACAGAATCAACATGAATCTGGAATGAGTTCAAGCAGTAGAACATTGAGAACAGAAACCTTTTCTATATGGCAGTCAAATATGTAGAGCTCAATGATCATCCAAGTGTACAATGTTTATCTGGTTAACACAGATGATGGATAGGAAAGCACCTTTTGGTGGTCATTTGCAACAGAGTCTTTTCCTCTATGAAGGAAGAGCCTCAACTGCAGTCTCTGTCTCCCCTCCCCCACCCCCTCTCTCTCTACCCCCCCTCCATCCCTCTCTCTCTCTCTCAATTCAATTCAATTTTCTTTATTGGCATGACGTAACAATGTACATATTGCCAAAGCTTAATTTGGATATTTACGATATTAAAATAGTAAGAATCAAAATTGTCAACGGGACAACAGTAACAACAATAACCTAGGGTCAAAATAACCATACATTGAACAATAACTAAGCATTCAGTAGAGGAAACGTGCAGGTTGGTTGGTCTGTCAGACACTGTACCTCATCTAATGGCAGGCAGCAATGTAGTGCGCTGCCAACCCACAGCTCTCTGCGTCCTCCCCCAACAGGGGGAAACTTGAATGACGGTTTCAAATTTGGGGAAATGTTTTATATTTTTTACATTTTGTCACGAAATGCAGCTCTGTCTCAGGTTCTGCTGTGGTGCAGTGGTTGCACAGCCTTTCCTCTACGGGGAGCCAGGTTTCCTGTGTCTACCCTTCTCAATGGCAAGGCTGTGCTCACTGAGCCTGTACTTTGTCAAGGTTTTTCTAAGGTTTTGATCAGTAACCATGGTCAAATAGTTAGCCACGGTGTACTGTCGATTTAGGGCCAGATAGCACTGCATTTTGCTTTGTGCTTGTGCTTCCCAATAAGCAATGTAGTTTTGTTTTGACTGTGTTGTAAATTGTTTTATTCTGATTGATTGGATGCTCTGGTCCTGAGGCTTCAGTGTGTTAGTAGAACAGGTTTGTGAACTCAGCCCCAGGACCAGCTGGATGAGGGGACTCTTTTCTTTGCTCAGCTCTTGGCATTTCAGGGCTTGGTAATGCTATGAGAGGGGGTCACTATATTTGAGATGTTTCCAAAACTTTAAGTGCTCTTTTAAAAAAAAAAAATGATTATTGGAAATTGGCCTAATTCTGCCCTGCATGCATTGTTTGTAGTTTTCCTCTGGATATGTCGGAGAATCTTACAGAACTCTGCATGCAGGGTTTCAATTGGGTGTTTGTCCCATTTGGTGAAATCTTGTTTTGCAAGTGGACCCCACACCTCGCTGCCATAAAGTGCAATTGGTTCAATGACACATTCAATTAGTTTTAGCCAAATTTTAATAGGTATTTCAATTTGAATTTGTTTTTTAATGGCGTAGAATGCCCTGCGTGCTTTCCCTCTCAGTTCATTCACTGCCTCATTAAGGTGTCCAGTTGAGCTTATTTTTAAACCTAAGTAATTGTAGTGTGTGCAGTAGTCTATATATTTTGTACCAATTGAGAACTTTGGTCTAATTCCCTGAGATCTGGATCTTCTTTGGAAAATCCTTATTTTTGTATTTTTGGGATGTTACTGCCAGGGGCCAGGTCTCTCTCTCTCTGTCACTCTCTCTCTCGCTCTCTCTCTGCTGCTGTAAACCCAGGGAAATGGACACGGCTGTTTGGGGACAGGACGCAGAATAATACTCACTGGCCAATTAGAGAACAGCATGGACATATTTACAGTAATGGGATTAGGTGGCTGTGGGGAGAGCAGGCCCCTGGGAGCAAAGTGGGCCTTCGGTTGGCCTGTTTCACTGTGGTAATACTGTTTCACTGTATTAATACTTTTACACTGTAGTATTACTTTTACACTGTAGCAACACTTTTAATCTGTAGCAATACTTTTACACTGTAGAAATACTTTTACACTGTAGAAATACTTTTACACTGTAACTGTAGTAATACTTTTACAGTGTAGAAATACTTTTACACTGTAGTAATACTTTTACACTGTAGTAATGCTGTTTCACTGTAGTAATATTTTTACACTGTAGAAATACTTTTAGACTGTGGTAGTACTTTTACACTGTAGCCTGCATATCCCCAGGAGACTGCTTTAGAAAGGGCTCCAGCTCCTCCTCCTCCTCCCTCTCCCTCTCCCCCCACCCCTACCCCTCCTCTGTGCCTATGTATTGTCACTGTAGGACAATGTCCTAAACCAGAGCCCACTGGGTTTTTATTTCATGCAGCTGCTGATGTTTTGGGGGTTTCCTTCTTGTGGCCTACACTGTCTGGACCACATTTAGAGGAGATCCGCCTCTTAATTGTAGTCTTTCTGTTTTGAACACCCTTTAATGAGCCTGTTTGAGACAGGGGGATTTTAAGGAGCGAGGGATCTAACTTTTTTTTAAAGTAGGAACTTTTCAGTGGTGTTTCAGCTGGCTCACCTGATCAGGTTTGTGTCATGGTTGTCCCTCAGCTGTAGATGATGTATTTTCTTACTCAATTAGTGTGCAGTAGTTCAAGTTTAGTCCCTCACCTTTCAAGAGCAACTACTCCTGAGACCCTGGAAAAGGATTGTGGGTAACTGGGCATATTCACCTGTTCTTAATACATCCCTCTGGATTATTCTGGAAACCAGTGAAGCAGTCTCACACTCTGACCAGCCAAGTGTTCCTGTTGTGTTGTTAAGACATTTAGCTATGCAGTAATAACCAACACAAGGTATTTACTGCACTCATTAATGACTTGCAGGTTTGAGTAAAGTTGCAAAAGTTATTCCGGCAGGCCGCTCTGTATATAGCGTCCCACGCTGATTGTTAGGAGGAAATGAAATAGTTTGGCTCACGTTTGCCCATGTCATCATTGTTTCCTTTGAGCCTGTGTGAGCTAGGTGGTTTGGCAGGGCAACAAAGACCCATCCACAACAAACAAGGCTTCGACATTCAGCCGTCACCCACATGTACAGTTCCACTGGGGAGAGCCAGAACAGGACAGCCCATCTACTGCCACCATGTCATATCAGCTAGTGGGCCAAACACTCATGGTGTTGGTTGGATGACTGTCTTACCCCAGTATCTGTGGCGTCAACATGTGTTATCTCCTCACATTTTTTGAGAGTAACAGATTGAACACCCTACTCACATTCAAAGAACAGTCTGTGTTTATGAAGATTTATAATACATTTCTCATTTTGAATGCAGACCAAGCTCATTTAAGTGATTGCAAGGTCTTTTCAATAGCCATCTGGTTGGGATGTTTTGGAGGAGATTCACACACATTTCCCCTCAAATGTTTTCCCTCGGCAGGTTTTGGTCAACTCACTTATGAAAGTGCTGGAAATGTGCTACATTTGCTGTTTGGGCACGCTTGTTATTGTTTTACAGCTTAGCCCAATAATAAATGCCAAATTCACACAGTACACCGCAGTATACAGTCTACTCTCGCTCACACTTTCTCTCCCCCACCCAACCGAGACCAGAGCTTTTTTAATCCATTCCTGCTGAGAAATGTCAGATATTTAACATTTCCCGCTCTTTCTCTCCCTCAGTGTGTGAAAAGGCTGTTCAGAAGGTGTGTGCTAGCTCCTCTGAGAAGGACCTCCAGCCCTTCAAGGAGAAAATGGAGGCCTTCGTCTCGACCGGTGAGTAAAACAAACCATAACCAGAGAGGGGAGGAGAAGAGACATGACTAGGACAGTAGCGGTGCATGGGTAAAATCACTGGGGAAGCCAGGGAAAAAAGCCATATCACAACCTGCTGTATGTGTTGTGTTAATTGCGTTACTTGCTCTATAACCTGTTAGTCATCTGCCTTGCCAGCATGATATATAGGCATAAGGCTGAGACAATAAGAAGATACAGTGGCAGAATAAATTCAACAACACCTTTGTTTCATCACAAAACTGGAGAGCGACCTCTGTCCGCTGAAGTCCGCAAAGTATATTGCATGTACAGTGCATTCAGAAAGTATGCAGACCCCATTACTTTTTATCTACCTTAAATGCCTGATTGGTGGAGTGCTGCAGAGATGGTTGTGAGATGGTTGTCCTTCTGGAAGATTCTTCCATCTCCTCAGAAGAACTCTGGAGCTCTGTCAGAGTGACCATCGGATTCTTGGT
Organism: Salvelinus fontinalis; assembly: GCF_029448725.1. Taxonomy (NCBI): domain Eukaryota; kingdom Metazoa; phylum Chordata; class Actinopteri; order Salmoniformes; family Salmonidae; genus Salvelinus; species Salvelinus fontinalis. The sequence continues at coordinate 25,388,629 of NC_074679.1, read as the reverse complement.
CACCTCCCTGACCAAGGACCTTCTCCCCCGATTGCTCAGTATGGCCGGGCAGCCATCTCTAGGAAGAGTCATGGTGGTTCCAAGCTTCTTCCATTTTAAGAATGATGGTGGCCACTGTGTTCTTGGGGACCTGCAATGCTGCAGAAATGTTTTGGTACCATTCCCCAGATCTGTGCCTCGACACAATCCTGTCTCTGAGCTCTACGGACAATTCCTTCGACCGCATGACTTGGTTTTTGCTCTGATATGCACTGTCAACTGTGGGACCTTATATAGACAGGTTTGTGCCTTTCCAAATCATGTGCAATCAATTGAATTTACCACCGGTGGACTCCAATCAAGTTGTAGAAACATCTCAAGGATGATCAATGGAAACAGGATGCATCTGAGCTCAATTTGGAGTCACATAGCAAAGGGTCTAAATACTTATGTAAATTATTTTAAATACATTTTCAAAAATGTCTAGATACCTGTTTCCGCTTTGTCATTATGGGGTATTGTGTGTAGATTGATGAGTAACATTTTTTTTATTAAATCCATTTTAGAATAAGGATGTAACGTAACAAAATGTGGAAAAACGGAAGGGCTCTGAATACTTTCCGAATGCACTGTGTGTATATATATATATATATTTATATTATATATATTTTTTTTAAATTTACTATATCAATATGTATTGGTTGTCAATGTTTTGGCGTCAAACTGGTAGCAGTTGTGAAGAAAAGTCAATAGTTGGAAGAGTTGCAGGGTTGCAGAGTTGATTGAAAATAATGCCATTGTTGATTAGATTATACATTTTTTCATTATTAGGCTACTTTCTCTTCAACCATTCAGTCCATCTACTAGAAACTTATGGACAATATAGAATATAGATATAAAACTATATTATTATATATGATTTTTTTTTATTTAAGTTATTCAAGTATAAATGACCAAAGTTACAATAGATTGCCATATATTTTCTGTTAATTACCAAAATTACTAAAGATGCTGGTAACTTTGGTCAATCACCGATAGCTTTTCAACCCTAAACATGACCCCATGTGTTGACCTCCAGGGGGTGCTATGTGTTGTTTTTATATGTTGTTTTAGTAAATACTGCTCCAGCAGACTCATAGCGTGTCACCTAACCCAGGCATGGCAGGGCAGCGCAGGCTGTTTGATCCCCGGTGAGAGCTAATAAAGCCAGAGGTCAGAGTGACTGCACTTGGTCTGGCCTGATTGGGTGTTTAGATGTGTTTACACTCCCCTTGTTCTCCGTAAGCCACTTTTTCTCTACTGATTATAATGGCAGCTCTTGGAAATGAGGATCCTCGATTTTTTGATATCACTCACTGTATCTGAGGCAAGCAGAGGTCTGTGTCAGAGCCCATCCACTGGACTGAGTGATGAGACGACCTTCCCCCTCATCCTACCGCCAAATCATACTCTGTGACACACTCCCAAGTTCTACCAGTAGATAGTGATGATGTATATTCACCCCCTCTGTCATGTCTCTAAGCCAGCCTGTCACCTCTCTGAATGGAGAATGAACCCACTGTTCTCCAAATCTGTCTTCAGAGATTAAATATTCTCCACATAGACTATTTATTGCTGAGGAGAATGTCATGTAAAGATACCAAACTCAGAGAGAAACTAGAAAGATCCTGTTTTCACAAAGCTGTAATTTAGCTCTTCACTATATTTGTTTGCGCTGTCAGGCCGTTAGTTGGGTGGTGGTGGAGCCCAGGGCCAGCGTTAGTTAGAGACAGAGCTGCCTGTCAGGGACAGGTGTCTAAAGCCTAACCCTGCAGAGAGGATCACATTGCCCTTAACATGCTGCCTGTACTCATGGCTGCTATAAAGCTGGCAGGACATCCCTGGCTGAGGCCTCGTAAAGGCTGGTTGGACAGCTTGGGGACCACTGTGTTAGCCAGGGACACACTGCACCGCGGTGGAGACGCTCTGATCCCCTCTACCTCTCCCCCCTCCACTAGACATCTTCACCCCAGACGCTTCCTACAGCCCCCTCCAGTGCCTTGCAAAGGCAGCCAGTCAGCCAGTAGAGCTGCTGCCATTGAAAACATAAAGCTTATTCACTTCCATCATGCAGACACAGGCTCCTGTATGGTTTCTGTGGTATGCAGCATGAGGAAACACAGAGGTCATAGTGTTCCTAGAGAGAAAGTGGACATCCATCTCGGAGCGTTCCTCCAACGGCCCAAAGGGCCAACGTGTTCAACTGTGATTACTATTGATCATAGGGATGTGAGAGGCAGAGGGAAGGAGTTTACAGAGACGGGGTGTGATCCCTGATTTACTGGAAATTACTGTGTAAATATTCCCAGAAGTTATTGTTCACATAGCAGACACATCTGATCCTAACTTGCATTACAATGTGTCTTGCAGACAGAGGGAGAGGCCTTGTCAGGCTTATGCAGAGTGGGTGCCAGGCTTGTGTCGCTAAAGCACCATAATACATACAGAAGCTCTTCCCCATTTGAATGAGTGCCAACTAGGACTCCCATACAGTACTTAGGTGTGCTTCTGCCAATGTTCTCACACAGTTCACTGGTTTTAAACGATCAAGCTCTCATCAGTCTCGCAGTGGGTAAACATAAGTGCAACCAAACAGAATTCATCTCAAAGCAACTTGGCAAGCCAACAACCACCTGCATGCAATCTCGCCACCTTCACCATCTTCACATAGCTGCCACAGGCGAGGCGAGGGCCTTCACAATTCTGCATGCCACAAAGAGCCACAAAGAGCGGGCTATTAACAAAACACACTGACTCAGGTCTATAAACCTCTATAGGTCTGGTAGAGCATCAGAGTTGGCTTAAAGTGGACCTCCTCTGAGGCCAACATTCTCAACAACATCTTTTATCTCTACAAAGTACTAGTGACAGACAAAAGTGTCAGCGTCACGCAAGGCGATCTACATTTTACTACATTAAAGGGCAAATTGCACACATTACTTGCGGCGGACAGAGAATATTGTTAAACAATAGGCTCTTTCTATAAAAAATGCAAATTAGGTATCTCAGAGAGAGATTACATCCATATGTTGTTGGAGGTACAGAGTGAGAACTGGAGGCAGGGCAGTGTTTTCAGCATAGAAATGATTCATGTACTGTATGTGTTGCAAACAAAGTCTGCCTTGGTATGTTTGTCTCCTAGTTACACATTGCAAATGGAAATGTGTTCTAGAATGTTTACTCTTTTTAACATTCCAGTGTGTCAAACCTCTATCTGTATTATTGGTCAAAATCACAGAATATTTGAAAGGTCTTTAAACCATGATGGTTGCCACTGGCTACAAAATGGTATTGGTTAACAAAAACACATCTTAAACATAAACTTTCCAGTGGGAAACATATAAACCATTCTTAATAAACAGAGCTCCTCCAGCAGTTGCCCTTACTTGTGAAGCAGTGTGGTTTAGTGCTGGTGACAGGTCCCTTCCATTGCTCATCTCTTGAGGATGATTCTATGACTTCAATATACAGAACAAAGGAACAGTTGTCACACAAAAGGGTTGTGGAGGATCTAAATATTGAATTGACTGTGGAAACAGTATTAGTGTTGTCCAGGCGTGCATGCGTGCCGGTGTGCTTCTGGTAGCAATCTCCTCATCAGTATTGATGGACAGTGATAACCATAAGCAAGCATGTGTAACAGTATTAACTTATACACACTGTATGCTTTTTTATGGAGGAGGGAGAGTCTGCTGGTCATAGTGCACTCCATGCTTGCTCCTGTGCGAGGCAGGGGAGCAGAGCAGCTCATGTGACCGTGTCTTTGGAGCGCTGACCCAGAACTGCCTGGGAGACTGTCAGGAGGCTGTGAGGAAGCTGTGGGGGCTGTGACCCACCCCTGCTTCCCTTCCATAGATACAGTACTGCTCTTCCTCTTGTTTTATCTGCTCAGATTTTGGACATTTTTGATAGAATGCTGTAATGTTGAGTCCCTAACTTCAAATCAAATCAAATGTTATTTGTCACATGCGCAGAATACAACAGGTGTGGAACTTACAGTGAAATGCTTACTTACAAGCCCTTAACCAACAATGCAGTTTTAAGAAAATACCTAAAAAAAAGTAAGAGATAAGTATAACAAATAATTAAAGAGCAGCAGTCAATAACAATAGCGGGGCTATATACAAGGGGTATTTTAGCCATTTGATTAGATGTTCAGGAGTCTTATGGCTTGGGGGTAGAAGCTGTTTAGAAGCCTCTTGTACCTAGACTTGGCGCTCCGGTACCGCTTGCTATGCGGAAGCAGAGAGAACAGTCTATGACTAGGGTGGCTGGAGTCTTTGACAATGTCTTTGACAATGTCTAGGGCCTTCCTCTGACACCACCTGGTGTCGAGGTCCTGGATGGCAGGAAGCTTGGCCCCGGTGATGTACTGGGCCGTACGCACTACCCTCTGTAGTGCCTTGCGGTCGGAGGCCGAGCAGTGATGCAACCCGTCAGGATGCCTCCGATGGTGCAGCTTAAAACCTTTTGAGGATCTGAGGACCCATGCCAAATCGTTTCAGTCTCCTGAGGGGGAATAGGTTTTAGGCAGGTTGCCTTTGTGTTCTTGGGCACAGGGACTATGGTGGTCTGCTTGAAACATGTTGGTATTACAGACTCAATCAGGGACATGTTGAAAATGTCAGTGAAGACACCTGCCAGTTAGTCATCACATGCCCGGAGCACACGTCCTGGTAATCCATCTGGCCCCGCGGCCTTGTGAATGTTGACCTGTTTAAAGGTCTTACTCACATTGGCTACGGAGAGCGTGATCACAGAGTCGTCCGGAACAGCTGATGCTCTCATGCATGCCTCAGTGTTGCTTGCCTCGAAACGAGCATAGAAATTATTTAGCTTGTCTGGTAGGCTCGTGTCACTGGGCAGCTTGTAGCTGTGCTTCCCTTTGTAGTCTGTAATAGTTTGTAAGCCCTGCCACATAAGACAAGCATCGGAGCTGGTGTAGTACGATTCAATCTTAGCCCTGTATTGGCGCTTTGCCTGTTTGATGGTTTGTCGGAGGGCATGGCAGGATTTCTTATAAGCTTCCGGGTTAGAGTCCCGCACTTTGAAAGTGGCATCTCTACCCTTTAGTTCAGTACGAATGTTGCCTGTAATCCATGGCTTCTGGTTGGGGTATGTACGTACAGTCACTGTGGGGACGACGTCCTCGTTGCACTTATTGATAAAGCCAGTGACTGATGTGGTGTACTCCTCAATGCCATCGGAAGAATCCCGGAACATGTTCCAGTCTGTGATAGCAAAACAGTCCTGTAGTTTAGCATCTGCTTCTTCTGACCACTTTTTTATAGACCGAGTCACTGGTGCTTACTGCTTTAATTTTTGCTTGTAAGCAGGAATCAGGAGGATAGAATTGTCGTCAGATTTACCAAATAGAGGGTGAGGGAGAGCTTTGTACGCGTCTCTGTGTGTGGAGTACAGGTCATTGATTTTTTGTCCCCCTCTGGATGCGCATTTAACATGTTGATAGAGATTAGGTAAAACTGATATGTTTCCCTGCATTAAAGTCTCCGGCCACTAGGAGCGCTGCCTCTGGATGAGCGGTTTCCTGTTTGCTTATTTCCTTATACAGCTGATTGAGTGTGGTCTTATTGCCAGCATCCGTCTGTGGTGGTAAATAAACAGCCACAAAAAAGTATAGATGAAAACTCTCTTGGCAATTGGTGTGGTATACAGTTTATCGTAAGATACGCAAAATCTTGAGACTTCCTTAGATTTCGTGAACCAGCTGTTGTTTACAAATATGCACAGAACGCCCCCCTCGTCTTACCGGAGTGTGCTGTTCTATCTTGCCGGTGCAGCGGTAATATCCTGCTAGCTGAATCCATGTCATCATTCAACCACGATTCAGTGAAACATAAGATGTTACAGTTTTTGATGTCCCATTGTTAGGATATTCGTGATCATACCTCGTCTAATTTAGTGTCCAATGATTGTACGTTGGCGAGTAATATTGACGGTAACGGCAGTTTTCCCACTCGCCTTCTGCGGATCCTTACGAGGCACCCCGCTCTGTGTCCTCTGTACCTGCGTCTCTTTCACTTGCCAACAACGGGGATGTTGGTCTTGTCGGGTGTTCGCAGCATATCCTGTGCTTCCTGCTTGTTGAAGAAACAAACTGTCATCTGAAAACTTAAGGATGGTGTTGGAGTCGTGCCTGCAGCAGCTCTCAGCCTCTTTATAAGATGAGAATGAATGGCGCTGCAAAAGCTAGCTGCCATTTTACGGGCTCCTGACCAATTCTGCTATTTTGTGCTTTTTTTCTGTTGTTGATCTTAACTTATTTTGTAAATAATGTGTCCAACATCGTTTCCTATGGCCAAAAAGAGCTTCTGAACATCAGAACAGGGATCAGTAACCTCGATTTGGATGAAGATTTCTACTTCAACGAGTTGGCAACATAGGACATACTGCTCACCCCGGACCAGGCCCTAATCCAAGAGACTGGAAAAAGGAAAAGATGACGTAAGAGAGTTCGACGTGCGGGCACCCTGACGAAACTACGTCAGCGAGTACATAAACCGCCTTTACCCTCTGTTCTATTGGCGAAAGTACAATCACTGCCATTCGATCGGCAGGATCGAATGGCAGCCGCGAGTAAGCTCAAGGGGGAGGTGTGTGTCTCTTTGTTAACAACAGCTGGTGCGCGATCTCTAATATTCAATTGTGAAAACTGAGTTTAAATGTATTTGGCTCAGCTGTACATACATCAAAACCTTTTTATAGCAGTGGAGCTGTAGTAACCAATACAGTAAAGATTGTGTAATTTTCTTTCACAGAAAGCTTCCAGGTCCTTAACACAGCTTATATATGTAGTTCCCTAGCCCTTCGTTATCTGAATGCTTGGTAAACCAGTGGTTTGGAAAAGTGTGTCAGAGTTTTAAAGGCCTAATTTATTGTCCCTCTCAGCATGCGTGTCTCATAACGTTCTAGTTAGCCACTACTGGTTTCATGTTTACACAGGTAGCGGAGGAAGAGAAACTTCACACATCCTCTTTCTCTCTCTCTCTCTCTCTTTCTCTTTCTCTCTCTCTCTCTCTCTCTCTCTCTCTCTCTCTCTCTCTCTCTCTCTCTCTCTCTCTCTCTCTCTCTCTTTCTCTCTCTCTCGCTCTCTTTCTTTCTTTCTTTCTCTTTCTCTCTCGCTCTGTGGACCACTCTCTCTCAGAGCGCCGGCCAGCCTGGTGCCACCTCTACACAGAACCGCACCAGAGAGGACCTCAGGCGCCAGCTCGACCCCCCCGCTGTGACTAACGCCATTGGTCATGACTCTCCCCCCTCCCCCTTCCCAGCCATGGCCACCCCTTCCTTTCATTAGGTTTATCTCAGACAATCAGCCTCCTTATGTAAAAAAAAAAAATGGGGTGGTTGCAGCTTAAGCTCACCCTCTCCCAAAAGACCCGCAAACCTGCCTTTGAACAATTTTTGGGAGACTTCCCCCTCTTAAATCTTCAAGTGGGAAAGGTCCCCCATCATTGTAAAAAGGATGAATCTGGAAAAATGCAATAAATCTGAGATCACAGGCACTCTCTGGCCCTAGATAAATTCTTGCACCTCGCCCTGGCCGGCCGCACACATCTGCCTTGCATTTAGACACGTTTACATGGCAGGAGTCCACAGGAGCCTCCAGTTCCCGAGCCTCATACACTCACTCCTCAGCCCAGCTCTGTGCTGCCTGTGCCCCTGCTCCGCGCCTCTGCTCCTTTCCCCTCCTCAACAAAGTCCACTGAGACCTCTTCTACTACAACCACACCCCAGACATCACCAACTCACACTCTTCATCAACACACTGTATATATATATACTGTACAGTATCAGTTAAAAGTCTGGACACCTACTCATTCAAGGGTTTTTCTTTATTTTTACTATTTTCTACATTGTAGAATAATAGTGAAGACATCATGATTATGAAGTAACACATATGGGATCATGTAGTAACCAAAAAAGTGTTAAACAAATCAAAATATATGTTATATTTGAGATTCTTCAAATTAGCCACCCTTTTGCCTTGATGACAGCTTTGCACACTCATGGTATTCTCTCTACCAGCATAACCTGGAATGCTTTTCCAAAAGTCTTGAAGGAGTTCCCACATATGCTGAGCGCTTGTTGGCTGCTTTTCTTTCACTCTGCCGTCCAACTTATCCCAAACCATCTCAATTGGGTTGAGGTTGGGTGATTGTGGAGGCCAGGTCATCTGATGCAGCACTCCATCAATCTCCTTCTTGGTCAAATAGTCCTTACACAGCCTGGAGGTGTGTTGGGTCATTGTCCTGTTGAAAAACAAATGACTGTCCCACTAAGCGCAAACCAGATGGGACACTGCAGAATGCTGTGGTAGCCATGCTGGTTAAGTGTGCCTTGAATTATAAATAAATCACTGACAGTGTCACCAGCAAAGCACCATCCCACCTCCTCCTCCATGCTTCATGGTGGGAACCACACATGCGGAGATCATCCGTTTACCTACTCTGCGACTCACAAAGACATGGCAGTTGGAACCAAGAATCTCAAATTTGGACTCATCAGACCAAAGGACTGATTTCCAACGGTCTAATATCCATTGCTCGTGTTTCTTGGCCCAAGCAAGTGTCTTCTTCTTATTGGTGTCCTTAAGTAGTGGTTTCTTTGCAGAAATTCGACCATGGAGGTCTGATTCACGCAGTCTCCTCTGAACAGTTGATGTTGAGATGTGTCTTACTTGAACTCTGTGAAGCATTTATTTGGGCTGCAATCTGAGGTGCAACTAACTCTAATGAACTTATCCTCTGCAGCAGAGGTAACTCTGGGGCTTCCTTTCCTGTGGTGGTTCTCACGAGAGCCAGTTTCATGAGAGCACTTGATGGTTTTTGCGACTGCACTTGAAGAAACTTTAAAAGTTTGTAAAATGTTCTGGATTGACTGACCTTCATGTCTTAAAGTAATGATGGACGGTTGTTTCTCTTTGCTTATATGTTCTTGCCATAATATGAACTTGGTCTTTTACCAAATAGGGCTATATTCTGTATACCACCCTTAACTTGTCACAACACAACTGATTGGCTCAAACGCATTAATAAGGAAAGAAATTCCACAAATTGACTTTTTACAAGGCACACCTGTTAATTGAAATGCATTCCAGGTGACTACCTCATACAGCTGGTTGAGAGAATGCCAAGAGTGTGCAAATCTGACATCAAGAATATAAAATATATTTTGATTTGTTTAACACTTTTGGTTACTACATGATTCCATATGTGTTATTTCATAGTTCGGATGTCTTCATTATTATTCTACAATGTAGAAAATAGTAAAAATTAAGAAAAACCCTTGAATGAGTAGGTGTGTCCAAACTTTTGACTGGTACTCTATATATATATACTGCGTGCATTTTATGTATGGGTGGTCCTGGGAATCAAACCCACTAACTATCCTGGCGTTGCAAGCGCCATGTTCTACCAACTGACACACAATTTCTTATCTCTTACAATCAATCTCAGTGAAATGCACAGACACCTCTATCAAATTCTCTTTCACCCTAGACATGTCAACCTGGTGACCCTCCACCCTGACACTCATCCCTCCACCTGGGAGAGGATAGGTCTTTTCCCACAGGGCCTCCATCTGGGCTCCACCCAGTGTGACCCTGTATCAGTGGGACTGTATGGAGTCTCATTGTTGTACCTCAGTTGACCTCCCATTGGAAATATCTATTCCCACTACTGTATGTACTTTGACCTCAATGCCTCGATGAATACTGCCCCACACATAGGTTTGTTTACTCCATGTTGTTTTTTGTCTTTTCCAGCTCAAACGGACCACACTGCTGAGGATGACAGGCTCAATGCAGCACAGAAAAGGTATGAATCGTCTCTATCCATTCTAATATGATAACACAACATGATTTACCTAGAGGTATGAGACCAAACAACATGTCATCTGTGTAACAGAGGAGTTCTTTATTTTCTGACCTGGCTGGTTGCATACCTCTGGAATACTCTAATGTTGGCTTTTATAAGACCTTTCGACATTCAGAAGGGAACCCAGCCAAGTATAATGGATGGTGGATTTCATGAGGGCATGATGGTTATTTAACGTGTTTCACATAGCTAACATGGCTTACATCAGATAAAAGTAATGCAGGTCATTTGTAAAGCTGTCTGTAGTAATCAGATACGGATTGTGATAAGACAGAGGCTTCAGTACTGGGGCCTTGTGGTATCCAGGCTCTTCAGTCATGTAGCAGAAAACCCAGGTCATAACCTGGCCCACTGTAGACTGGCCCTGAGACAGGAATGGCTGCCTATCTAGACACACCAAACTCACATACACCTCCCTATACACACACTGCTCCCGCGCCGATACTGTTACATACACACACTGTGCTCACTCCACTCCAGTTGTTGTCAAGCCTTATCTTCCGTGTGTGGTTGTCACGCCCTGACCTTAGAGATCCTTTTTATGTCTCTATTTTGGTTGGTCAGGGCGTGAGTTGGGGTGGGTATTCTATGTTTTTGTTCTATGTTGTCTATTTCTATGTGTTTGGCCGGGTGTGGTTCTCAATCAGAGGCAGCTGTCTATCGTTGTCTTTGATTGAGAACCATACTTAGGTATCCTTTTCCCACCTGTGTTTTGTGGGTAGTTGTTTTCTGTTTTGTGTCTGCACCAGACAGGACTGTTTCGTTTGTTCCGTTTTGTTATTTTTTGTTCTAGTGTTCAGTGTTATTAAAAGTCATGAACACGTACCACGCCGCACTTTGGTCCTCTCCTTCTTCCTCAGACGAACGGCGTTACAGAGTCACTGTAAGAAGCGGCCCATCTGATTTATGGAGATATGGTCAACTGGCAGACGTTTAACGAGTGTCAGAGCAAAACCATATCTGGAAAATGTCATATCGGAAAAACACACTAGAAAGAGCAAACAAAAAAATACTTTTCCTTGTTTAGATAGAGACCAGAATTGTTTGCTTTAAATAATAACTCTCCCAATTCCAACATAAATCATGAAAAGCACATAAAGGAGAAAGTTTCCAAACGTCCCTGTTTCATGTTTCCATTTCAAGCCAAGAGAAGCACTCAGCTTGGGTATGCATAGGTCTCTCCATCTCTCTCTCTGTCTCCCTCACTCCTCTCACTCGCTCTGTCCCCTCTCCCGCTCTCTCTCTTTCCACTATCCCTCTCTCTCTCCCTTTCCCTCTCCTGGTGGTATTGTGATATCTCTGTCTGTGGCTGTGTGACTGACACCAGTGTAATGAAGATGTTGAACTTGGGGATATTGATCAAAAGGGTCCCGCGGCTAACAGCCCCCAGCCTTTAATGAAGTTTGCCTTTAATTTCACCTAAACGAGGCCGGGGGCTGCCTGGCGCTGGGGGGGGGGGAGGGGGCTCTCAGGTTCCCAGGGACGCACCTCATAAAAGTGACACGCTGGTGATGAATATGGGCAGTGGGCCTTGGTGAGTGTGTGCTGTGATGTGTGTCGGTTATAGTGTGTGTGTGCTGTGTGTTCTTTGGGCCCTGGGTGGGCCCCGACCCTCACATTGGGGCCCTGTGTTAATTAGGCTCATAGACATCACCACAGCTAGCTACTGAAACGCTGGGCAAACCCTGGGCCAACCCTGGGCCAACCCGTCAAGGAATGGGATTACGGTTGTTTGTTATGGTCCATGTGGTCTCAAGACAACCACCATCATAGGACTAAATGGGTTGTAGTGAATTTGGATACTTGGTTGGTAAAATGACTTTATGGGAAGCTGATATGATACACAGTTTATGACATCAGGTTTGGGGGTTTGTTATAGTTTTCCTGGGCATCCTATGCAGTGAGTAATGAGGTCCTCTCCAGAACACGCAATCCTAATTTGTTCCTTATTTTTCAGTTTCCCTGAGGTCTCCTGATACGTCCACAGTTAATGGACCATTACAGTTCCCCTCCCTCATCATGCTCAATTTCATATGATACGACTGCAGCGTGTGTGCTGCTTACATACGTATGTGGTTACAGGGTGATTCGGTGAGGGATATTTGAACTGTCCCAACTTCCACTATCCATAGTATATTGAAGATGTCTTATCTCTGTTAAAGAAACAACAGATGATCACAAACGTGAGTTTATCATTCTAATCTGTTTTTGTATGGAATGTTTTAGCGGTCCAAATATCCTCTTGATATACCCGGTTGCCCAGGCTTTTTTAACTGGCCTATTTTACAGCCGTCAGTGAGGAATGCTGAACATAGGTACAGTAATAAACCGTCTCACGGTAGTTGCGTCATAGCCCTCCAGAAGTACGTGATATGTGTTTGTAGGACTTGGAGTGTGCGGGTGTGTCGTGTGCATGTGCGTGTGTGCGTGTGTGTGTGTGTGGTGCATCTTTGTGTTAATGTGTGTGTGTGAGTGAAAGTGTAAGAAAACGCAAGGGAAAGAGCTAAGCTCACCACACTACAGACTGTGTGTGATTTGTGTGAGCTCTGACACCTGACCCAGGGTCAGGGAAGGAGCCAATACAAAAGCGGCCTAGTTAATCACGCTGGACCGTGCTGGTCGGGTCTACAAAGGCTTCCAGAATTGATGCCCGTCTGTCCTCCCTCTGTTGTATTCCTCCTGGGTTCTGCTGGCCTGGTCTGTTCTGGTTGTAGAGCGAGGCAAGGCGAGAATGATATACTGCACCGTCGGAGGAGGAGCACATGACAGTTATCTGAGGAATTGGGAGCAGCCGTCTGCCGCGCACATTGCCCCGTCCCCCAACAATCCCCGCCCAACATGTCTTACATTAGCGTCGCAACAGCCACCTACCATCTGGAGGTCAAAACCTCTGTGTCAATCTGGGAACATCTCCTGAATCATGACTCCTCTATATCAAGCGTGTGACAGACAGGCCTAGAAAAGGCCTTTAATGTTTGGGTTAGAGAAAACCCCGGAGCAGCAGGCTGCTTTTCAAGCCCTGTGAGCACTGCTGAGAGCCTTGTGAAGAATTTAGATTTGGTTACAATTGAATTAGTCTAAGGATCTGCCATACACAGGGTTGTGGATACTCTTCTCATAAAGACTGAGAATCTTGAATCTCTTCAAGTAGTACTCCCTTCTATTTGTCGATTTTAAGACCTAATCCACAACATGTCTGAGTCAAGCATGTCTCAGAGTGCAGGATGATGAACGTTACGAACGTGTGTGTGTGTGTGTGTGTGTGTGTGTGTGTGTGTGTGTGTGTGTGTGTGTGTGTGTGTGTGTGTGTGTGTGTGTGTGTGTGTGTGTGTGTGTGTGTGTGTGTGTGTGTGTGTGTGTGTGTGTGTGTGTGTGTGTGTGTGTGTGTGTGTGTGCGCATGTTCAATATCTGCCAGCACCATGCTGTGTTTTGATGTAACATTTACACATTCCTGTGATCATCTTGCATATTGTCTGCCAATAACCATTGTTCCTGGATCGAAACAACGTGTGTGTGTCAGCCAGATCTTGGCTAGATCCCCTGGCACTGTTCCCCTTCAGGCTGTAGTAGAGGTCAATGTGATAACGGGACCTCCGCTACCGACTCTCCCCTGTGACCCAGCAGGATGTCCTCTCACTCTATCTCTCTTCCCTCTCTCTTCTTCCCTCTGTTTCTCCCACACAGCTTCCTGGACATGGTGGGCTACTTTGGGCTCAAGCCAAAGTCTGGGGAGAAGGAGGTGGCCCCTGGTTACGTCTTCATGCTCTGGTATGAGTTCTGCAGCGACTTCAAGAACACGTGGAAGCGGGAGTGTAAGAACATCTCCAAGGAGAGGTGAGTGTAAGAATCCAGGCCTGCATCAGAGATCATATTAAATCACACAGCTTGTGATGAAGGGGACAGTTCTACAGCTCCTTTCCAACTGTATCTATTTCTAGAACCCTGAGTGTTCTTTTTTTGATGACATAAAAGGGGGATTTTTTTGTGATAGGGTCAAAGTTCATTCTTTACACTTTAAATATGTTGAACAGTACCTTTAGTCGCTCTTTTCTTACCCATCTTTATTAACACGTAGCAGATTGTTGGTGTCCATCATATTTATGTGTGGTACAAAACACCCCAACAGGGCGTTATAAATTCTGTAGACAGTGTGGAGTGGAGATGCTTTTACCAGTTCTTATTAAAGCACAGGGGCATCAAAGAGAAGGTAGGCAGGCAGTGACCAGGGCCTGGTACAGAGTCAAAGCCTGGGGCTGGATTTACGGTGTTTCATCTGACCCGAGGCATGGTGTTGGATGGGAGTCCAACTGCTGGATAGCAGCTCTCCTGGAGTCCTTCTGGCTTTACTGGCAGGAGACAGAGGCTCGTTAAAGACTGTGTGTTCTGGGAGGACTGTTAAACACATTGTCATGATCTGACCAGTCCACAGGGCTTCAGGCTTACTGCATATGGAGACATGCACACATACAGTCACCATACATACAGTAAAGCAGGGCAGCTATCTTTGAACTGGTGAGTTATGGACAGAGGTAATGCTCTCCCAGCCATTCCATGGATCCATGTGCTCTCTTAATTGTTTACTAGGCAATCATGTCCCGTATTACACACAGCTGATTGTGCTTATGTACAATTAACTTTCTTTTAAATACGGTTTGTACACCCATAAAACCCAAGTGTTTTTAAGTCTAGCTCATTATCTCATTGGCCCACTGTCATTCTCCCTGCTTTAAGCGGTGGGCTTCACTACCTGCTAACTCCAGAAGGCTCAACAGAACAGAGTGGGGCTGTGAGGGAGGATGAGGACTCTCTGTGCCATGCTTCCATGCAGTGTTCGCGGTAAAATATAACATGTTGCGGCGGGGCTTCGCTGTGCCACATACAATAGTGCCCAGGGTGGATACATACTGTGGTGTGTACATGCTGCTATTACAGTACAAATACTTTCTGGAGGGACTGAGGCCGTTGTTAGCTAACTAACTCATGTACGCCAATGTTACTAACAGACATCAAGAGGTTTTCTGTCTTAGACATGACAGTGTTGTGCCACATGGTCAGATATGTGACACAATGTACAGATTTGAGGGAGTTGTTATGGTTTATGTAATATTATCAAAGGTTATTTTAACCTGGATAGATAGAGACATGTTTACTCTTTCTTCCAGGCTGAAGGAAGCGCAGGAGAACATGAAAAAGATCACTGCTGAGAACAGGGTGGAAACCAAGAAGATCAATGCCAACAGTCTGGTAAGAACTGGACTCCCTTCAACCTCCCTCAAATATTTTGATCAGTAACATGGTTGCTATTACCTTGGCTACTAACACAGTCGATCATGGTGGATCATATCATATAACACAATGCTATAAATCTCAGCTATCCCTTTTTCTCCTCTGTCAATAGAAAGAGAGACTGCGTCAGAAGGAAGCCAGCGTGTCCTCCAGCTGAAGAGGATGACCAATGAAGGACAGAGTGGAGAGAGATGGCAGATGGGGAAAGTTTGCTGGCTTCACCACTTCTCGCCTTTACCACCTGCCTCTTACCCAACATCATACCTCATTTAGCCCTCCGTGCCCCCACGCTGTGGACCTCTCTACTACGGCCCCATTCTACCATCCCTACTGACTGGACCATCTCCACCGCTCTCCATGGGGCACCGCTCTTTCACCTCAACCTCGTTCCCAGGTGAGAGGCACCTTGTGTGGCTTCCATCACTGTGTATCCCTAGGACCATCATCCAGACCAACACTTACACCATGGGAAATTGGAACCTGTCTGCCTGACACCCTGCTGTAGATATGCCGACTGCTAAGTCAATGTAGGCTGCTAAGTCTACACAGAGGGTCCATGGCTGACTAAACAGCTTACATGATGAGAATCACAGGGGTCAAAGGTCAACCTCATTCATCCAGACTGGTGTGACCTCTGAATGGCCAGCCTGTAGAGCCTGCTCTGAGGGGTGCTGGAGGTCAGGATAATGAGCACTGCAGCTGACATATCTACAATGCTGACCCCTGACCGCTAGGCTTCCTAGGCCTGCTGGAGCTGAGGATCTACATTCGTTCCTCAGTCTGGGTTTCTTTAAGGACAGCATCACACATCCTGATGACATAATCCAAAGCATTGTAGCTAGGTTATACAAATACAATAAATACATCACAAATAAAGAGGAGGCCTCATTGTTGTTGGGCTAGGTTAACAGATATGTCTACCAGGTGATGTTCATGCAGAGAAACTATTACGATTGAATGAGTAAGACATTCAGGAGTTGTTATTCTAACAATGATTCAGAATATGAAAGCAATATACAATACTATCATGTAAAGAATAGCTATTCATCTGCTGTGGCCCATTTTTGAAGTGTGTCTTGTAAATGCATTTCATATGGTGTTTGTTTTCATATGAGCAGAGACGGAAACGTTTGACCTGATGTATTACGAAGAGAATCAGTAGTCTTTATTGGACGGAGAGTCCTGTTGAAGGCATAGCGATATGGGTCCTGGTCAGAAGGTGGAAACTGGATGTAACGGTGTTAACTTTCTCACTGCACCAGACTGACCCCTCCTGGGTGATAGCCAGAGAATGCCAGACCTTGGCAGCAATGCCTTGCTCTCATCCCCCGAGTCAGACATCACGCTCTGAGATGAACAAACAACCCTGCTATAAGCTACGCTGAGAAAAGCAACAGGTCTTCTGAGTATGGCTGCCCTGACACATTTTTTAAGTGTATATGATAGAATCGTTAGTTGTTCCCAATGAATGTCGTTCATGACATATGTATGTCACAATTCTAAGCACTTTCCTTCTTGCATCAGCTGTATTTAGTAGCTAAGCTACATCCCATGTTATTCTCAGAATGGTACTTAATCAAATGTATTGCACTTTTTTACACCTCAGTTTAAACTCCTATGCAATTCTATGGCTTGCGTGCTATGATAAGAACATTTATGAATTAATGTTGCAATAAAAATTGCATCATCCATTTTGAGTTTTTAGAGAAAACCATATTATATTTATTTAACAAAATATTTGTAATTTAACTCTGGAAGATTTAAACGTTGTCTTGGGAAACTATAAATGATAGGGGAAACTATAAATGATATGAAACATTTATTTTATACCAAAACATTAACTGTTTTCTCTTTGAGGCTGTATTTTTGTGTATTATTTGATTCCTACCCTTAGCTTGAGGAGGATACATGAATGGCTCAATAGTCAGGTGAAAAATGTGTTTAGTTTCATTTGGATGTGACATATTATGTAGAGCCTTATGCATTTACCCCAAATTATCTTGTTTCATGCCTGATCCAAACTGATAGGGAGAGTATAATTTGGCTAAATATATTCCCTTTTGATTTATTTAAATCAATAACATTTTTACTTTGTTTAAAAATAGAAACGATTACTCATATCAAGCCATATGTATACTTTACCCCTGTCAGAACCTATTGAGTGTAAAAAATAACATCGTTGTTTCATAGTCATTGAATGTGCCATTATTTTGCATGAAGAGTTTTCATAATCTTACAATTGCAAATTGTCTGTTTACTTTACATTTTTTCAAAACCAAATTAGTAGGCTAGAAGTTAAATATTATGAAGGCCTATCTATAATGTATATTGGTTCATTTAGTTACAGGCCGATATATGTTTCCACGTTTTTTAGATGTTTATCGTAAAATAAATAATTTGCGCGAGGTCAAAGTAATAGATGACAAACATTAAAACATTTCAGTCACCAAAGTCTTAACTGGAGTCTATAGATGAGGAACTTTGCAGCTATGGAAATGAACGAAATGAATAAGCATCCTTGTAAATTGTTTCTCTACTTTCAGCACTCCCTAATAGGCTTAACATTCAGACTCAGTAATGATGCAGTAACTAAACAAAGGTGAAAATATGTTTATTACAATGACTCAAGTAGCCAAATTGTTTCATTAATACATATTAAGAGGTTAATTTATGCGCTATTATTTATTAAATTGCACCTGTTCCTCTCAAAATGCATATTTTCATTATGAATGAATAATTGAAACATGTTAGAAAGCGCGATAATAATGGGAGAAAATAGACCTAAGATAAATGGATAGAAATGGATAGAAACAATCAATTTCCCTGAAAACATGACTTGTGTATTTGCCTACAATTGGCCGCAAACTTGATTATTCTACACTACATTAAGTACAGTGAAGGCATGGCAAGGCTAAATCGAAGAAAAGCGAGGCAACTGACATGTTCTTAGCCTAAAACCTTGCATTTCCAAGCGGATGTATTTTTTTACGCATGGGGTGGCAAATTACCATTTGGCAAATGCGCACGAGGCTTAAACAACTGGACAATAAAGATTTGATGAAGAAAACTCGGCATTACATTTTTAGCGAAAGGCTATTGATTGGTTGATGTATTTGTTTTTAGAGAACAATGTAGAGAACCATCTACAGTACACCGTCTGAACAAAAAAATAGTAACGCAGCAATGGTTTTACAAATGCGTCATAGCGTCAGATTGTCCATTTAGGTCAGATTGTGCATTTAGTGTCAGATTGTCCACAGAAAGACTTGGGCCTGTGGCTGTGAGCCGAGGTAGAGGCTATTGTAAATTCTGATAACATCGTTTCAATGGGGTTCTTGAAAAGGTTGTTGTGCCTGACATGTAATTGCGTTTCTTGTGGTCTTTCCTCATAAATTATATTCGTTTTACGACGAAATGTAAGCTGTCCACGGGTCTAAGGAACGTATAAAAGTCCCAGCAAGAGGTTGGCTCGAAGCAAGAAGAAAATAACCCCATCGCTGGAGAAGATGCTTTTATTTGGTGTTTCGGGTTAACCTAATGCATAAAATGTTCTGTATGAAATCGGGAGTCTTTGCAGTTTGGGTGTGGGTTAATTTACAGCAACTTTCAGACAAAGAATGTGAGCAAAAAACAAGCACGTTCAGTGAACACTGAACAATGTCAATAACTGTTTATTTTGTTTTGTGGATCACTTGCTTTGATATAATTATCAAACCGGTTGCATATACAATTGGTGTATGAATAACATTTTAAAACTAAAAGAAACGCTTCCATCTATAGCATTATAAACAATTATGTACACGGAGTGTACAAAACATTAAGAACACCTTCCTAATATTGAGTTGCACCCCATCCCCCTCCAATTCTTCCCACAGTTGTGTCAAGTTGGTTGGATGTCCTTTGGGTGGTGGACCATTCTTGATACACACGGGAAACTGTTGAGCGTGAAAACCCCAGCAGCTTTGCAGTTCTTGAAACAACCCGGTGCCCCTGGCACCTACATACCCCGTTCAAAGGCACCTAAATAGTTTGTGAATGGCACACAAACACAATTGTCTCAAGGCTTAAAAATCCATCTTTGGCCTGTCTCCTCCCCTTCATCTACACTAATTGGAATGGATTTAACAAGTGACAACAATAAGGGATCCTAGCTTTCACCTGGATTCACCTGGTCAGTCTGTCACTGAAAAAGCAGGAGTTCATAATGTTTTATACATTCAGTGAAAATCGACCATTTTTATTTAAATGTCAAACTAATACAAACATTTTGTTTGTTTCGATTTATAGCGTCGAACATAGGTATAGGCCTAGCATACTTTACAAAAGCTCTCTTTTCTCCGCTAGGCTATACCGAACATTGGAGTCACAAATCAGTGGAGCATTCTTGCCACATTAAATAGTCGTCACTTATCTTCGAATTCCACATAGTGGAAACTAGTCTTCAACCATTATTTAAATGCATTGTCCGTCATAGTCCCTTCCATTGAAATGTGTTGTGATTGCCTAAGAATGTTTCTGAAAAAAGAGTGTAAACATCCTCTGTGAAATGGTTCTGCAGTCCTATTTGCGGAGGTTGGAAAAGCCGTGCGCTTGGTTACAAGTCAATCGGCAGCTTGTTGTGTTCATTCCATGTTATTATACCATGCAACGTTGCTTGCCACAGGCTGCTATTGCAATTTGATTAATACAACATTTGACACATAAAAGTATATGGTACAGCAGGCTTTGTTTACAAAATAGTATGCCCACGTATAGGCCTATCTACACAAGCCTATAACATGGGATGCACATGTTTGTAATTTATTACTTTCCTTGCAGATTGAACATTTTCCCATATTTGGAAGAGGGAAATATGCTCCCAGTCAGTCATATGGGTTTTTTCGTTCATGTGAGCAATCCAATAGCGGTATGATGAGCAGACTTATTGGCTGCATCCCGGTCAATCACACCACAGGACTAGTCCAATTCTATGGATATGCAGCGGCACTGCTTTACGCGCTGGATGCGCTTCTTCTTGGTGGGCGGCTGCTGGTCCGGGCAGTTCAAAGTGTAGGTCATGGTTGTAAATCGTTTCGGCTTGCAGAATGAACAAGACTGGAAGGCTCCCTCTTCCCTGCGGACATGTCTGGGGATGTAAAAAGAATTACACTGTCCGTAGCAGAACCTGTTAATGATGGTGCGGCTGATGCAGCCCTCCTCGTGGATGGTCTGTTTGAGTGGCTGGGTCTTGCACCAGTCACGTTTCAGATAGCGGCGTTCCGTGACATGCAACGCTTCTTGGCTGGACTCCAGCACCTCCTCAGCCGGTGCAGCAGAGCTCTTTCCCCGCCCTCGGGAACCAGAGCCCGCCTGCGGTGTCTGTGGTTGCTGCTCCGATTCGTTTGGGTTGTTTTTGTCAGGATGAGGGATGGCGCCTTGGGAGCCCCTGATCCTTTTGGAAACCACTGGAGATGACAGCAGCCCAAGGACGAAAACCATGCCACAGAGGATACGCGCCGATCTGGCCATCCTTGAAGAGGAAAGATACGTGAATGTTGAATCATCATCCATAGCCTAGCATTTTAATATTTGTTGTAAACGACAACCCAGATTTACGCTGCGTAATTAATGCATGGGCTTTCTCGTCTGTTTTGGCCTCACGAAACATTACACACAACTTACGATTTAAGAGGAATAGAAACATTAAACATTGCCTTTAATGAACATATTTATTTTCTTGTTTTTATATTCACAATATAGTCCACATTACCCAACTCAATCGTCAAACCAGAAAGAAGATAAAAGCTATCAGAATACAAATGTATATTTTGAGTAAAACCGAATAATTGAGTAAAACCGAATAAAGAAAAACAATCTTTCTGCATGAAAGTAATCATTTAATTTCACATTTATATTTACAATAGTCTACAATAATCATTGAGACATGTATTCTAACTACAGAATAGGTATACATACAACCACGTGTGACATGATAAGGAACCTAATTCGATAACATGCCCAAGTTTTACGCACATACTTTCTCAGATGTTAAGCGTTGAACTTCACTTCACTCACCTGTCAAAAGCTCCAAGTAGGCGCAAATGAAATAATCTGTAGTGGGTCTTTTTATGAAATCTCCCGAGGAAATAGGCAGCTAATGGTGGAGACTGTAGTACTGCAGACGGGGCGCGCGTTGGTGGGAGTCTGGAGTCGTTAACGATTCCATAGAAAGCGGCTGGAGTTTCAATACAAAATGCTGCAGCGCCGGACTGTCTCCTTTTTAAATGTCTGCCAGCTGAGATGTGCACAACAGATCCCTCAACATTATTGGCTAAGCATGATGCAAGGAAAATCAAAACTATCCGCCCCCTCAACACTTCCCCGAATCCACTTTAAGAAAACAGACAACCAAGGAATATCATGGGGGAGGGGGTGTAGGAGAACTTTGGCACGTATTTCATGGAAACCATGCAGACTTCAGTGCTGAACTGGGCACACATTTGGGAATGTAATGCATGTCATAAATATGAAGTAAGTCTAGCCTATTTTATTAATCTGCATGTTATCTCTAATAACTCACATTTTCTATAGGCTATGTTTACAGAGGGGGAGAGAAGAGAGGGAGCAGTCATGGTTTATTTTACATTCTGCTTTTTACATGATAGAAATTACATGATAATGATAATTACATATTAGTCAAAGCTCATCTCTAAGCTCAGGGCCCTGGGTCTGAACCCTGCCCTGTGCAACTGGGTCCTATTCCTGACTGGCCGACAGCAGGTGTTGAAGGTAGGCAACAACACCTCAGCCACGCTGATCCTCAATACAGGGGCCCCACAGTGGTTCATGCTCAGCTCCCTCCTGTACTCCATGTTCACCCATGACTGCATTGTCACGCAGGTCTCCAACTCAATCATCAAGTTTGCTGATGACACAACAGGGGTAGGCCTGATTACTAACAACGACGAGACAGCCTACAGGGAGGAGGTGAGAGCCCTGGCGGAGTGGTGCCAGGAAAATAACCTCACACTCAACGTCAACAAAACGAAGGAGCTGATCGTGAACTACATGACAGAAAAGAGAGCACGTCCCATCCACATTGACGGGGCTGTGAAGAGGATCAAAAGCTAAGACCCTCACAAACCTCTACAGATCCACCATCAAGAGCATTCTGTCGAGCTGTATCACCGCCTGGTATGCCAACTGCACCGTCCGCAACCGCAGGGCTCTACAGCCCGGTCAACCTAACGAATCACCGGGGGCACACTGCCTGCCCTCCAGGACATCAGTGGCCTACAGTACCCAGTGTCACAGGAAGGCCAAGAAGACCAACAAAGACCTCAGCCGCCAGAGCCATGGCCAGTTCACCCCGCTACCATCTAGAAGGCAGAGACAGTACAGGTGCATCAAAGCTTGGGCCGAGAGATAAACAGCTTCTATCTCCAGGCCATACATTCACCACTATCCGGTCTCTGCCCAGTATAATGCCTTGAACCTTAGTCATTGTTACTAGTCGGCAACCACCCAGTACTTTTACCCTGAACCTTAGAGACTGCTGCCCTATGTACATAGAGTCATTGAACACTGGTCATTTTAATAATGTTTACATGCTGTTTCCCACTTTATATGTATATAGTCAATTCTAGTCATGTCTCATCCTATATAACTACTGATGTATACACCTTTTCTTTTTATATATTCGAATCAAATCAAGCTTTATTGTCCATACATACCAATACACTGCTCAAAAAAATAAAGGGAACACTTAAACAACACAATGTAACTCCAAGTCAATCACACTTCTGTGAAATCAAACTGTCCACTTAGGAAGCAACACTGATTGACAATAAATTTCACATGCTGTTGTGCAAATGGAATAGACAACAGGTGGAAATTATAGACAATTAGCAAGACACCCGCAGATTCAGTCTTCCCAGCCTGGTGCAGGTCTACAATTTTGTTTCTGGTGTCCTTTGACAGGTCTTTGGTCTTGGCCATAGTGGAGTTTGGAGTGTGACTGTTTGAGGTTGTGGACAGGTGTCTTTTATACTGATAACAAGTTCAAACAGGTGCCATTAATACAGGTAACGAGTGGAGGACAGAGGAGCCTCTAAAGAAGAAGTTACAGGTCTGTGAGAGCCAGAAATCTTGCTTGTTTGTAGGTGACCAAATACTTATTTTCCACCATAATTTGCAAATAAATTCATAAAAAATCCTACAATGTGATTTTCTGGATTTTTTTTCTCATTTTGTCTGTCATAGTTGAAGTGTACCTATGATGAAAATTACAGGCGTCTTTCATCTTTTTTTTTAAAATTTTTTATTTTTTTTTATCCCATTTCCTCCCCAATTTTCGTGGTATCCAATCGCTAGTAATTACTACCTTGTCTCATCGCTACAACTCCCGTACGGGCTCGGGAGAGATGAAGGTCGAAAGCCAAGCCTCCGAAGCACAACCCAACCAGCTGTACTGCTTCTTAACACAGCGCACCTCCAACCCGGAAGCCAGCCACACCAATGTGTCGGAGGAAACACCGTGTACCTGGCCCCCTTGGTTGGCGCGCACTGCGCCCGGCCCGCCACAGGAGTCGTTGGAGCGCGATGAGACAAGGATATCCCTACCGGCCAAACCCTCCCTACCCCGGACGACGCTATGCCAATTGTGCGTCGCCCCACGGACCTCCCGGTCGCGGCCGGCTGCGACAGAGCCTGGGCGCGAACCCAGAGACTCTGGTGGCGCAGTTAGCACTGCGATGCAGTGCCCTAGACCACTGCGCCACCCGGGAGGCCCTCTTTCATCTTTTTAAGTGGGAGAACTTGCACAATTGGTGGCTGACTAAATACTTTTTTGCCCCACTGTATATATTGCAAAAATAGGTTTTCAGAAATGTTTGCAAATTTATTCAAATAAAAAACAGAAATACCTTATTTACATAAGTATTCAGACCCTTTGCTATTAGACTCTAAAATGAGCTCAGGCGCATCCTGTTTCCATTGATCATCCTTGAGATATTTCTACAACTTGATTGGAGTCGACATGTGGTAAATTAAATAGACTGGACATGATTTGGAAAGGTACACACGTCTATATAAGGTTCCACAGTTGACAGTGCATGTCAGAGAAAAAAACAAGCCATGAGGTCGAAGGAATTGTCCGTAGACCCCAGAGACAGGATTATGTTGAGGCACAGATCTGGGGAAGGGTAACAAAACATTTCTGCAACATTGAAGGTCCACAAGTGGCCTCCATCATTCTTAAATGGAAGAAGCTTGGATCCACCAAGATTCTTCCTAGAGCTGGCCACACGGCCAAACTGAGCAGTCGGGGGAGAAGGGCCTTGGTCAGGAAATTGACCAAGAACCTGATGGTCACTCTGACAGAGCTCCAGAGTTCCTCTATGGAGATGGGAGAACCTCCATCATTCAGGCCTTTATGGCCAGACCGAAGCCACTCCTCAGCAGCAGGGACTGGGAGACCAGTCAGAATCGTGGGAAAGATAAATAGAGCAAAGTACAGAGAGATCCTTGATGAAAACCTGCTCAAGAGCGCTCAGTACCTCAGACTGGGGCGAAGCTTCACCTTCCAACAGGACAACGACCCTAAGCAAGACATCGCAGGAGTGGCCTCGGGACAAGTCTCTGAATATCCTTGAGTTACCCAGTCAGAGCCCGGACTTGAACGCAATCGAACATCTCTGGAGAAACCTGAAAATTGCTGTCCAGCGACGCTCCCTATCCAACCTGACAGAGCTTGAGAGGATCTGCAGAGAAGAATGTGAGAAACTCCCCAAATACAGGTGTGCCAAGCTTGTAGCGTCATACCCAAGAAGACTTGAGGCTCTAATCGCTGCTCAAGGTGCTTCAACAAAGTACTTGAGTAATGGGTCTGAATAGTTATGTAAATGCAATATTTCAGTTTTTTTTCTCATTTTTAATACATTTGCAAACATTTCTAAAACCTGTTTTTGCTTTCTCATTATGGGGTATTGTGTGTAGATTAATTAGGGGAATAAACAATTTATTCCATTCTAGAAAAGGATCAGAAACCTGCTCCTTTTACTCTCTGTTCCGAACGTGCTAGACGGCCAGTTCATATAGCCTTTAGCCGTACCCTTATCCTACTTCTCCTCTGTTCCTCTCGTGATGTAGAGGTTAATCCAGGTCCTGCAGTGCCTAGCTCCACTCCCATTCCCCAGGTGCTTTCATTTGTTGACTTCTGTAACCGTAAAAGCCTTGGTTTCATGCATGATAACATTAGAACATTACACTCACTAAGTTTGTTTTACTCACTGCTTTAGCACACTGCAAACCCGGATGTCTTAGCCGTGTCTGTATCCTGGCTTAGGAAAACCACCAAAAACCCTGAAATCTCCATCCCTAACTATAACATTTTCTGCCAAGATAGAACTGCCAAAGGGAGCGGTGTTGCAATCTACTGCAAAGATAGCCTGTAGAGTTCTGTCTTACTATCCAGGTCTGTACCCAAACAATTAGAGCTTCTACTTCTAAAAATCCACCTTTCCAGAAACAAGTATCTCACTGTTGCCGCTTGCTATAGACCACCCTCTGCCCCCAGCTGTGCCCTCGAAACCATATGTGAATTGATTGCCCCCCATCTCTCTTCTGAGCTCGTGCTACTAGGTGACCTAAACTGGGACATGCTTAACACCCCGGCCATCCTACAATCTAAGCTTGATGCCCTCAATCTCACACAAATTATCAATGAACCTACCAGGTACAACCCCAAATCCATAAACACGGGCACCCTCATAGATAAACACGGGCACCCTCATAGATATCATCCTAACCAACTCGCCCCCCAAATACACCTCTGCTGTTTTCAATCAAGATCTCAGCGAGCACTGCCTCATTGCCTGCATCCGTAATGGGTCTGTGACCAAACGACCACCCCTCATCACTGTCAAACGCTCCCTAAAACAGTGCTGCGAGCAGGCCTTTCTAATCGACCTGGCCGGGGAATCCTGGAATGACATTGACCTCATCCCGTCAGTAGAGGATGCCTGGTTATTCTTTAAAAGTGCTTTCCTCACCATCTTAAATAAGTATGCCCCATTCAAAAAATGTAGAACTAGGAATAGATATAGTTCTTGGTTCACTCCAGACCTGTCTGCCATTGACCAGCACAAAAACATCCTGTGGCGTTCTGCATTAGCATCGAATAGCCCCCGTGATATGCAACTTTTCAGGGAAGTTAGGAACAAATATACACAGGCAGTTAGGAAAGCTAAGGCTAGCTTTTTCAAAAAGAAATTTGCATCCTGTAGTACAAACTCAAAAAAGTTCTGGGACACTAAAGTCCATGGAGAATAAGAGCACTTCCTCCCAGCTGCCCATTGCTCTGAGGCTAGGAAACACAGTTACCACCGATAAATCCACTATAATTGAGAATTTCAATAAGTATTTTTCTACGGCTGGCCATGCTTTCCACCTGGCTACCCCTACCCCGGTCAACAGGGCACCCTCCACAGCAACCCGCCAAAAACCCCACCCTTTCTCCTTCACCCAAATCCAGATAGCTGATGTTCTGAAAGAGCTGCAAAATCTGGACCCCCACAAATCAGCCGGGCTAGACAATCTGGACCCTCTCTTTCTAAAATAGGTAAAGTCCCCCCTTATCTCAGCTCGCTGGTCACCATAGCAGAACCCACCTGTAGCACACGCTCCAGCAGGTATATCTCTCTGGTCACCCCCAAAACCAATTGTTCCTTTGGCTGCCTCTCCTTCCAGTTCTCTGCTGCCAATGACTGGAATGAACTACATCAATCTCTGAAACTGGAAACACTTATCTCCCTCACTAGCTTTAAGCACCAGCTGTCAGAGCAGCTCACAGATTACTGCACATGTATATAGCCCATCTATAATTTAGCCCAAACAACTATCTCTCCCCCTACTGTATTTATTTATTTTGCTCCTTTGCACCCCATTATTTCTATCTTTATTTTGCACATTCTTCCACTGCAAATCTACCATTCCAGTGTTTTACTTGCTATATTGTATTTACTTCGCCACCATGGCCTTTTTTTGCCTTTACCTCCCTTATCTCACCTCATTTGCTCACATTGTATTTACTTATTTTTTTCTACTGTATTATTGACTGTATGTTTGTTTTACTCCATGTGTTGTTGTATGTGTCGAACTGCTTTGCTTTATCTTGGCCAGGTCGCAATTGTAAATGAGAACTTGTTCTCAACTTGCCTACCTGGTTAAATAAAGGTGAAATAAAAATCTGCCAAAATTGTTGCAACCCCTATTACTAGCCTGTTCAACCTCTCTTTCGTATCGTCTGAGATTCCCAAAGATTGGAAAGCTGCCGCAGTCATCCCCCTCTTCAAAGGGGGTGACACTCTAGACCCAAACTGCTACACACCTATATCTATCCTACCCTGTCTTTCTAAGGTCTTCGAAAGTCAAGTTAACAAACAGATTACCGACAATTTCGAATCCCACCGTACCTTCTCCGCTATGCAATCTGGTTTCAGAGCTGGTCATGGGTGCACCTCAGCCACTCTCAAGGTCCTAAACGACATCATAACCGCCATCGGTAAGAGACATTACTGTGCAGCAGTATTCATCGACCTGGCCAAGGCTTTCGACTCTGTCAATCACCACATTCTTATTGGCAGACTCGACAGCTTTGGTTTCTCAAATGATTGCCTCGCCTGGTTTACCAACTACTTCTCTGATAGAGTTCAGTGTGTCAAATCAGAGGGCCTGTTGTCCGGACCTCTGGCAGTCTCTATGGGTGTGCCACAGGGTTCAATTCTCGGGCCGACTCTCTTCTCTGTATGATGTCGCTCTTGCTGCTGGTGATTCTCTGATCCACCTCTACGCAGACGACACCATTCTGTATACTTCTGGCACCTCTTTGGACACTGTGTTAACTAACCTCCAGACGAGCTTCAATGCCATACAACTCTCCTTACGTGGCCTCCAACTGCTCTTAAATGCAAGTAAAACTAAATGCATGCTATTCAATCGATCACTGCCCGCACCTGCCCGCCCATCCAGCATCACTACTCTGGACGGCTCTGACTTAGAATATGTGGACAACTACAAATACCTAGGTGTCTGGTTAGACTGTAAACTCTCCTTCCAGACTCACATCAATCATCTCCAATCCAAAATTAAATCTAGAATCGGCTTCCTATATCGCAACAAAGCATCCTTCACTCATGCTGCCAAACATACCCTCGTAAAACTGACCATCCTACCGATCCTCGACTATGGCGATGTCATCTATAAAATAGCCTCCTACACTCTAATCAACAAATTGGATGCAGTCTATCACAGTGCCATCCGTTTTGTCACCAAAGCCCCATATACTACCCATCACTGCGACCTGTACGCTCTCGTTGGCTGGCCCTCGCTTCATACTCATCGCCAAACCCACTGGCTACAGGTTATCTACAAGTCTCT
Organism: Salvelinus fontinalis; assembly: GCF_029448725.1. Lineage (NCBI taxonomy): Eukaryota > Metazoa > Chordata > Actinopteri > Salmoniformes > Salmonidae > Salvelinus > Salvelinus fontinalis. The sequence goes on along the minus strand of NC_074679.1, from coordinate 25,360,012 downwards.
GCTAGGTAAAGCCCCGCTTTATCTCAGCTCACTGGTCACCACCCACCCGTAGCACGCAACACCCACCCGTAGCACGCTCTCCAGCAGGTATATCTCACTGGTCACCCCCAAAGCCAATTTCTCCTTTGGTCGCCTTTCCTTCCAGTTCTCTGCTGCCAATGACTGGAACGAACTGCAAAAATCACTGAAGCTGGAGACTCATATCTCCCTCACCAGCTGTCAGAGCAGCTCACGGATCACTGCACCTGTACATAGCCCATCTGTAAACAGCCCATCTATCTACCTCATCCCTCTATCTATCTCATAATTTATTTATTTATCTTGCTCCTTTGCACCCCAGTATCTCTACTTGCACATTCATCTTCTGCACATCTACCATTCCAGTGTTTAATTGCTATATTGTAATTACTTTGCCACCATGGCCTATTTATTGCCTTAACTCCTTTGTCTTACCTCATTTGCACTCACTGTATATAGACTTTTTGTTTACTTTTTTTCTACTGTATTATTGACTGTATGTTTTGTTTATTCCATGTGTAACTCTGTGTTGTTGTATGTGTCGAATTGCTATTCTTTATCTTGGCCAGGTCGCAGTTGCAAATGAGAACTTGTTCTCAACTAGCCAACCTGGTTTAATAAAGGTGAAATAAAAATAAATAAAATAAAAATAAGACTAAGGTTGCAAAATGTGGAAAAAGTCAAGGGGTCTGAATATTTTGTTTATGCACTATTCCGGACTCCGACATTGCTCGTTCCGATATTTCTTAATTTTTAACTTTTTGGATTATGTGTTTATTGTTTTGTATTTACAGGCATTACTGCACTGTTGGAGCTAGAAACACAGCATTTCTGTGCACCTGCAAATCTGTATGAGACAAATAAACTTTGATTTGATTAATTCCTTTTGGGGATGCCAATTGATACAGTGCCATGTGATAGGATTGTAGGCTATAAGAAAGTTTTACCACAAATAGGCTAACAATGCATGTGGCCCAACTGGATTGCACGCTACCATTTATTGATTCAATTTATAATGACAGAGCTAGTTTTGGCAATATATTCATGAGATGTAAATGATAGACTCGGAATAAATTGATCACATTTCATAGCATAGGCATAGTTACACAAGACTAAATTGCAGTTAAATTCATTTTTCAATAGAATAAACGTATTTACTGAATTATTCAAACTATCCCCAATCCATAGGCTTTATGATATGAGCATTTTAGGCTAGGTAGTATGGGGTATGTTAATGCGAAATGTATCATGTTCTGTATCCTGAAATTATAATTTCAGTGACCTGTTTCCGATTTGGAGAAATACAAAATAATTGTTTCTATTTTTTTATTTGGATGCATTACTTTGCCAAAGACCCAAATTGCTATAAATTAGGCCTACTAATATTTACGATTGCGAAACGAATAAGCCACAAAACATTAACGTTAGGTTAAATTAAATTTTAAAAAATTCTGACCGAAGTGTTTGTCACCTGTCTCGCCAAATTGAGAAATGTTTGATTTTAATTAGACGTATGTTTAGCCTTATAGAAAACAGCCAAAAGTTGCAAAAATCTCTCATTAAAAACTGTCATGGACACATGTGTGCTGTAAAGAAATGCTGAGAAATGAGCATGGCGTTTGAATATCTATTAGAGAAAAGCCCGACACACCCCACGGCAAAAATGGATTGTTTCGAAATGAAAACATAAGCCCCACAAGACAAGTCACATTTTATTCCTGACATTTCCGCCTATAGACTACTTTGTCTCACTTCATTCCCGTTCATTTACAAATTTTAAGACCGTTTCATAAACAGTGCTTTTATTGATTATGGGGCAAAGACAGTGCGTCAATATGTGTTATGTTTAAGCTTTAGTAGGCCTATAGGTTATAGCCTACACGTTGTTTAGGACAGGAATATTTCACCTTATTTCACCTTGGCAAATAAGCTGCTAGCTATGCATCTTAGAATATAAAAATAAAACAAATATGTTTTTCTATCGGATAAACCAGTCCCAGTAATCTACACCTTTGATTATTTTAGGCAACTTTACTTCATATTCGGTAGTCAGGCGTTTTTCCTGAGGCATACATATCCACACCCGTGTGCCAAATGACTGGCACCGCGCCTATGCTGAAGGTCTGCACAGGATATGTTGAGTTCTGAAAGGAGTGGATTTGTTGATTAGGCCATGTTTGCAGTTATAACCGTAATCCTGAGTCTTTCCACTCTGTTGCTCGTCAGAGTCCTGCATTATTTGTAGGTCTACTGGCCCCATCTGCGCAACACATGGTTGGCGGCCAATATTCGCAGCAACGTCAACATAATGCAAAGCCATGATAATATAAGGGGCTTTCAAACAAAAAGACATGCAGCGCACATTACGGTTGTGCACAGGACTGTGGTGAGTGAGGTGTGAAGGCAATTAATTGACGTGCCAGCAATGTGATGGTATTCCTATTGCTGAATCAATTAAATTAGTTGACAGACCTCGTCAGGATGCATTGTGCGCAATTATTATTTTCAGATTTAACACGCCATCATGGCTTGATAGCCTACTGCTAATCTAAACTCTGGTGAAAAATGGTCTCCCCTTTTAACCTAAATAATAAAACACTCTACAAATGTATATTTTTAATAGGATAACAAACATCCATACTCCATTACCACATAGCTGATGTGTGTAGTGGGTCGTTAGGGACATCATATGCACTACATCCAGGATTTTTATTCCAGATAGTGACCATTGCGCAGTATTCAAGCATATCCACATATCCCCTCCCTCTGTCTATAATGTTTGAGGTCTAAACACCTCAATAACAACTATAGTTTATTTATTGATGTCCTCATGAATACTCCATTACCAGTGCTAAGGTCATTTGCCTGAGGTTATCAGACAAGCTTTTGATTCAACTGAGAGGAATTAGTGATATCATGTTGATCAAATTTTGTTATCCAATTTTTTTTTACATTCCTATGGATCAATAGTGATATGCCTTCACAAGCTCTCTTTCCCTTGTAGGTGAGAGTAGTGTCAGTTTGTGGCACAGACATTCTCAAAAAGACAGACAGGGCACCATCTGCTGGATTAAGCAGTCACATAAATCTCATATGAAATACAGTAGTGCTGCTACACTGAACAAAAATATAAACTCAATATGTAAAGTGTTGGTCCCATGTTTCATGAGATGAAATATAAGATCCTAGTAATGTTCCACATGCACACAAATCACATTTCTCTCAAATTTTGTGCACAAATTTGTTTACATCCCTGTTAGTAAGCATTTCTCATTTGCCAAGATTATCCATCCACCTGACAGGTGTGGCATATGAAGAAGCTGATTAAACAGCATTTCAAGGTATCCTATCCAGATCGATAGATTAGGGTCCAATTCATTTATTTCAATTGACCAATTTCCTTATATGAACATAACTCAGTAAAATCTTTGAAAATTACTGCATGTTGCATTTATATTTTTGTTCAGTATACATTGCAGCTGCTCCAACAAGCGATTTTAGTACACCCCCTTCTGGAAGTAAATTGCAATTACCAGAGGTGATTGGCTCGATTCAGCATCCGGCCAATTTCTTCTTGAAGGATGGTCATGTAGCCAAACAGTTATAACATTTGACTAAAACAATCATGTCAAACCTTTCTTTCATTATTTACATGATCACATCTATTATGCATGGGAATACTTTGGAACAGATTTCCAAAACTTCTAATCACTTGGAACGGATTTACAGTTTTTTTTTTGTCTTTTAAAATCCGCCAGTTGGGGAACTCTGCCCTAAATAATATGTCCTAAACAGCATGTGTGCAGACAGTATAATGAATTGTTTCCAAGTTAAGAAAAACATTTTTAATGTTTGGATTTTTCTATTTAACAAAAATGACACGTTTTGAAATGGTCAGACTGCAATGCAGAGGTGCTTTAAATAAATACTGCTTGACAAGTTTTATTCATAAATTTCCCCCAAAGGTGTATTGGTCAGTTAACATGTTTAATCCAAAGCAAATGAACATAGTAAAAAATAGCCCTTAATTATAGAAAATAAAAGTAGGGAAATAGTTTCGTAGACCTTTACCAAATTAGGACCGCAATATAAAAAAAAAAAAAAGCAAAAATAAAATCTTAATGGGCAACTCCGCCACTTTCAACATCTGGATTATTATGAAGTATTTAGTGATGTCTTACATAGTTTGTGTAACTTTATGATTTCATGTATATTGACTGTTTAGTGATGCGCAAAACCAGAAATTGTTTTCAAGTAGGATCCCTGAAATGACTAATAAAATAAATGGACAGTAATTTTCAGCTATCGATGTAACCCATCTAGTTCTGATCATATGTTGCTCGGTTGTCTTTGTCTAATATCTGTAAATAAATAGACGCTCAAAAACCTATAGAATGATATGTATAGCTAGTTTACATCAATGCGTTTCTGTTGTTCAAGGCTCAAATTGCCATGATTCCATTTGGCAAAACCACTCCCACCATCAACAAAGTTGCAGCTCCGAATAGCCTATATTCTCATTAGTTCCCAATAGGCCTAATGTTGTTGGATGGTTGCTAAGGCTGTATTTGGCAGCTATTGTTGATCACACTACTTCCAATGCAACAGGGTTAGGTACTTGGCTAGCATTGCTAATGTCAGCACAAAATATACATTAAATGAGACTAGGATTCCATAGTGATTTGCCTGTAAATGTCATAAATGTGTTCTAACAGGCCTACATGTTGGACTGTTGTTTAAGACAGTAGCTAAGATTAAACTCAGTTGTTATTGTTGCAAAAAACTATTTTGGATGTAGCAGTCAGGCTAGCTAGAATGCTAGCTAACCATCAGATACAGTAACGTATGCTTAGCATTCGTTAGCATCTAAATTCTATTATTTGAGTGTAATGCAGTTGATTGGTGAAGGTGGGATGAACATATATTCAGCATGATATACATGCAAGCATTATAATATGAAATGCACTCAGATGACGCTTGTAAAGCTAACTGCCGACTGGACGGAGCATTGCATCCTGATAGGTGAAACGCACCCTGGGAATTGTAGTATACTGTAGATGTTTTATTTATTTATTTTTTATTTTATTTAACCTTTATTTAACCAGGTAGGCAAATTGAGAACACGTTCTCATTTACAATTGCGACCTGGCCAAGATAAAGCAAAGCAGTTCGACACATACAACAACACATAGTTACACATGGAGTAAAAACAAACATATAGTCAATAATACAGTGAAAAAATAAAAAAATAAAAAAAATAAGTCTATATACAATGTGAGCAAGTGAGGTGAGATAAGGGAGGTGAAGGCAAACAGATATATGTATAAATAATTAAAAATATAAAAAGGCTATGGAGGCGAAGTGAGTACAACACAGCAAGTAAAAAAAAAAGAAAAAAAAAAAAGAAAAAAAATAATGTGGCCAATGCAGGAGCTTAAATGACAAACACTAGTAATCGTGCAGTATGACAGACAAAAATTAGTATCAGATCTTATGGTGGGGCATACACTAACATCATAATAACTGGTTATAAAGTGGTTTTGTCCTTTAACTCTAAAAACTTCACGCCATACACCCAACCGTTCAGCAATTGCCTTTCACACTAGTCTAACAGACTACAAACACCTTCAAAAATACACATTCCTTTACACTGATATGCATGTGCAAAACTATTTTACCAACAGAGTAAACTACTAAGGCAGTGCAACAGATCAGTCACCCCAAGCACTCAGAGAACAGTATCTAAGAAGTAAAATAAATTAAATCCCTGAAAACAACTGAAGACATAAAAATTGCAGGAATGTTTTGAAGCCATACTATGAGACAGTATATATCCAGATAGGGAGACCTGCATAGTGAAGGGTGAGTTCTACTAGACTAGAGGTCTATGGGCTTGGTGGCTGACAGCAGTCTGCCCTCGCTGAGGGGGTTCCTGGGGGAGCCTCTGTAGTAACACATATCCTTCTCAGCCACCTGCTGTACCACAGACCTCCCACCTTCACCTCCTGGGTCTTTAACGGGTGTGTCACCTTTGGCCTTCAGTTGTACCTTGTTGGTCACGTCACTTAGAGTGTAATTCCTGGGTTTGCGGGCGATGCTGGCTGGCTTCTTGGGTGGGACTGGAGGAGGACAGGTTTTTGTGGAGCGGACCGTGTCAAGTGTGGGGCCTCTCTGGTCGTCTGCCTGGCCCTGGTGAGGCTGGCGCTGAGCCCCAGCAGACAGGCCACTCTTCAGGCTGACAGCCCCTCCCACAGGGATGGCGGTTACCTGGCTGGAGGAGGTGATACCAGCCGGTACAGGCCACCTGTTCCCCAGTAAGGAGTTGATCCTGCGGATAGACTGGCGCACAGGAGTACGCTGGAACTTGAGGGGGGACCTGACTGCTTTGGCCTGTGATTTGGGTGAACACAGGGTGAGCTTGTTGAAGCGCTGGATGTGGTCTACCACCCTTAGCCTGCGGGTCTCCAGGGTGCCTGGGGAAGGCAGCTCCACTGGCTGCTGTTCCTGCCTCTGGGGGTGGGCACTGGGTTCTGGGGATGCCACAGCCTCATCAACATGTACCATTACAGGCACTGTACCCACAGGGGGAAGAGGGGTCTTGAGCTCCTGAAAGTACTCCAGCCCTGAAGCTCTGTATGGAGTGGACTGGACCCCAGCAGCAATGCTGCGTGTGAAGTGAGCAGGGCTCTGGATGTCCAGGGCATCGATCAGCTTGCTGCAGTTCACCTGCTCAGCCACAGTATCTGTCTCTCCCGCCACAGACCTGTCACCAGCATACAGCGGCCAGTCACAGGCCTTCTCTGACAGACTGCCACATCCTTCCACTTCAAACAGGGCACTATCTATATACAAGGGAGACAGAGGAACAAACTCAATCTGACCAAATGTGATGTTCTGGTCATCAGCCAGATGCCTCCAAGGAGTTGGCATGCCAGAACACTCTTTGTTTGGTGACATACATTTGAGTGTAGAAGATTCAGAAGGAGTTGAATCTGTTGAATCGGTTTGAGTGTTCTCAGGCTGTGTTGCCTTGCCCCCTTCAGAGGGGGCACTGTCGTCCCTCAGTACTCCCTGTAGGTCGCTGCCGGACTCAGTGAAGGCTCTTTTAATCTTGAGCAGGGTGGGCCTGGTCAGAGTCTGGCTGAATGAGCTCTCACTCTCGAGGCTTTCAGCTCTGGAGGGGAAGGGGAAGCTGGCCACCATGGGGGGCTTGGCCACCACGATGGCAGGCTCAGAGCAGTAGTTGTTCTTCAGACACATGTTAATGGGGGTGTCAGTGAAGGAGCCTCCGCTGAAGACATGGCCCTCATCAGGGGTCTCCCCACTCCAAGACGTCCGGAGGGCACTGCCGTCACACTGGGGGGTTAGCAGGTTGTCCTCTGACTTACTGTAAAACTTGGAGCCTGTGGAGCAGTGGGCATTAGCAGACATCACTTCCCACAAGGGACAACAAACACTGATCCATTACATGCATTACTTTAGCACAAATTATGAAAGTACATTATAAATAATGTTAGTAAGTTTTAAAAAAAGGGACTCACCCTTTGAGGCACTCTTGTTTTGCAAAACAGTAGGGCTAAATTTGGCATCTTTGGTGAAGCAAAAACTGGTGGTGCTCTCTGGAGTGGCAAGTCGCCAACCAATGAACTCTGAACCCTCTCTCTGAATCGCCAGCATGGAATAAGAAATTACATTGTTGGGATGGAGCCATATACTTTTTAGTCAATCATATAATGTTGCCTTACACTAAAACCTTTTTAAGTTATGTGAAATATTTTCTTAACTCTTCTTGAACTGCACTGTTGGTTACGGGCTTGTAAGTAAGCATTTCACAGTAAAGACTATACTTGTTGTATTCGGCGCATGTGACAAATAAAGTTTATTTGAAAATCTGATGCATCATAATTTAAGGGTCTTCGGTGTATGGTAAAAAGTTACTCAGATGAAATTAGTGTTGGTCAATATTGTTTTATTAAATTGCAAATAAACATCAGTATGTGCATTATAAAGTGACCCATGCATAAACCAAGTTACAGTTCAGTTTAGGTAAATATAATATTTGGTTAATATTAAATGTTTTTAAAGTCTTAAAATGTTAGATTTCACTTATATTAAATATTTCAGATCCTAGAATATAAACATCTTGGTTCACTAGTTTATCAGTATAAACATTCCATCAAATGTTACAGAACAGTCATGCAGAAATAACAGAATTCTCGCCTTGAAAACAAGAACGTTTGATTTAAAGTAGAAGCTCACAACCTCAAAATGGGCTCCAGTCAATTTATTAACTGAGCATGCATTATTGAAAGTAAACATGCCCAACAGCGAAAAAAGAAAACCTAAAAAGATTAGAAATAAGTGCTACTGTGCAAAATTGTACCTTACAATTGCACCTCATGCATAAATGTAGATGATTTATTCTGATTAATACAATTAGTAAATTAGCTAGGGGGGGGGGGGGGGGGGGGGGGGGGTCATCGTCAAGGCTGGGATTGAGAGCAGTCTTTTCCTCCCATTTGAGGGGCAGATAATCAGTGTGAGGTCATACATGGGTATCTGCACTTACAGGGTCTCTGCTGCTCTTGCCCAGGCTGAAGCGTAGACGCAGGGACTTGCGAACATTTTCTTTCTTGACGACCTTGGGAGAGAAGCAACCAGCCTTCCCCGACTCTACTCTGAAAAACAGACAAGAGCATACTGTTTCAACCATTGTCAAGTTATAAATATTATACAATATAAACATTTAATAAGAAGGCCTCTCCTCCGATGCAACAGAGTGTGACATGAAAAGGTTGGTGTGTTTGAGATCGTTATCAGCTTAGACATTAAGTTGTCATCTGCTTGAGCAGTACATGAACAGGGTGCATTTTCAATTCCACATAGGATCAGGAAATAGCCTTTGAGAAACCACATGATGCATGTACCTGTCGACAAAATGTCGGTGACTCAGTCGTTTGCTCTTTCTCCTTGCAGACCTGGCAGACTGCCCGCTGGACCTCCCAACTAAGGCCAAAGCATTATGGGAGGAGTCGAGGGTTTTTGAGGCACTTGGGTCAAGGTATCCTGAAAAACAGGAGCAACACACATGAATACTTTTTAGTAAAAAATAAAAACTTTGATTAAATACGGCTGTGAGTCATTGTGGAGTTACCTGGTCCAGGAGTGGAGCTTCCACCGGACAGAGTATTAGGAAATAATTCTAAACCAAGGTTCTTTTTGATGGATCTCCGTTTCTTGTTGGAGAATCCATAACTATGACCAGATTCCAAAGGAATTTCTCTCTTGGAGCTGGGAGTAATTATCACAGGAGTTGCAGAAGAAAAGACTGGGGGGGGAAGAAAAGAAAAATTCACAAGAGTGAATTCACTATTAGGTCACAGTCTCCCACATAAATATTCAGAACAGCTGAAATAATTTGCTAAAATTCTTGATTAGCATCGATTGATAAAATTAAAGCCAAAAACAAGCACACAGAGTAGTCAAGACAATTTGGGCAGGCATCAAATCATTAATGTAATAGCAAGTAAAAAAATGACAAGACAGTGTTACTACTCATTCACTACATAAGCGCAAATGGAAAAAAATCTGTAAAAAATTAAGAGTTGCATTTCTGTGAAAGACAAGCAGCTGATTCCTTGTTGCAGGCTGGATTAAATGAATGCGTCAGAGCTATGGGGCATTGACGCTCTCATTCGACGGCAGGAGGCGAAACCTAACCTTGGTACCTACCATATCTGTCAGACTGGGGAGTATTTGTGGGTGTTCTATTTGTTTTTAACTTATTCAGAGCTCCATTGACCATATCTGCAATGCAAAAACCATTCCATATCTTGAAATTCAATGGAGATTTACAGAGGAAGAATAAGCCTATAACATTGGATCATTTAATATAACTTCAAAGACGACCCAATGGTGGAAAAAATACAAATTCTACGGGCAATGTTCTTCCAGGGTATCTTACCCCCTAGACTGCGCCTGCATCTCCTCTTGGCCCCTGAATTTGTGTCCAAGTCCTCTAGTCGCTCAAGAGTAGGGGACAGAACACCTGCCTCACAGCCCAGCATGGTTGGAATCTTCTCCATGATGAACTGAGGTACCACACCTACCACACACAGACACATTTTAGATACTGTTTGCTATGAACATTCCCTTTTAACTTTCAATCACCAGTTGATTGATGACACTACAATAACAAAGCTTGAACTGCTACCGAAGTCTGAAGCGTGTTCTATAAGGCAGTGGACCACAGCTGCCTGTTGCTTGAGGCGTTTCTCTGTGCTGGCGTTCATCTTGTCTGCCCCGTCTCCGGCGTGTAAGAGGTTGGGAGCCATGATCACAGACAGGTTACTGCTGTCCATCTTATTCACACCACTCCTGAGAGAAAAAGCAAAACCAGATTGAGAAAGAATGATTGACCAAGTCCAAATGGTACAGTGTGAAATGATACTATTTAATGAGACAAACTTGTGAAATCATACCTTTGAGAGACTTTGTTGAGGAAGCCAAAAAAGTAACGTAGAATGCTCATGTTCAGGTCAGGCAGTACACAGGACAGCAGCAGGGTGGCATAGGTCCTCTCCTCCTCTGTGGGCAGCTGCTGGGCCTTGAGGAAGGCATCATGCAGCTCTGTAGGCATAACAGGATCTGGTAGCTCCCTAAAGAACTGCTTGACCAAGCCAGCCACATCACACGGCAGGGCAGTGGACAGGCACCTCTCACCCTTATCCAACTTCACCTGCACAGAAAAAAAACACGGCCTTGTGTTTAACTATTCCAGCAGCCAGGGCCTTCCTATTCATAGCAAGGTCAACTCCAGCAGGGTCAATCTCCAGCCATCACTCACCCGGAGTGCTTTCAGACGAACAACGGAGCCAGACTTTCTGAACAAGCCCTCTGTATCCACATGCTCCAGCAGACTTGCACATGCATCTATGAGAAAGCTGGGCGAGCAAGGGGATAGGAGAAACATTAGGCCTAAAAAAGGAAAGAGAATAGGCCTAACACACACAAATGAAGGACGACAAAATATTTTGTTAGAAAGTAGAAGTTCTAGCTAAGATAAACACCTATCTTACCATGGTATACTCCCATTCTCCACACTGTACTGCAGAAGGCTTTCCAGCGGTACACCAAACACTTTCACCTGGAAAACATGTTAAAACAAGTTTATGTTTGATTTCAATAAGGAAGGCTTTGCATGGCAGCTGGTTTAATTATCCTACATAGGCCTAAGCTCACTAATAAGCTTCGACTTGGTATCCCATCCAACTTCCCGCCACGGAAATGTCTGTGAAAGGGCACACGTCTTTACATGGGATTTGTCCCCATTTAACAGAAGGCCCTGAAAGCTGTTTTACAACAGTTAGGCATTCCCCTACCAAAAGGATGTAGTTTGTAACTCATCACCTGATCAAAATACAAGCTAGCGCTATGTTGTGGCTGCCAAGCGTCAAACATTCTGCTAAGTATTTTATTGAGAGACTGGAAAATAGGTGCCTAGTTGTGCTTTTGAAAAACAACAGCCTACTACAGTATAATGACAGCCTTGTGCCTTTTACTTGCTACATTTTCTGCCAGTAAATTTCACCTGCCCCATGGAAAGAAAGTACAAGTTTAATGGACCAAACCAACTGCCTTAAATCAAATTAGGCTAACTGCCAAAGGCAAGCATGTGCCATGTACTACCGTCTCATCACCAAGCCCAATTAAACAGTCCACTGCACTATTATGTATGCCAAATGTGTCCACTATTGTCAATCATTTGAAACATTAGCAACAATTCTCTTCAAATCAAATTTTATTGGTCACATACACATGGTTAGCAGATGTTAATGTGAGTGTAGTGAAATGCTTGTACTTCTAGTTCCGACAGCAGTAATATCTAACAAGTAATCTAGCAATTTCCCAACAACTAACTAATACACATAACTCTAAAGGGGTGAATGAGAATATGTACATATAAATATATGGATGAGCGGAATAGGCAAGGTGCAATAAGATGGTATAAAATACAGTATATACATATATGAGTAATGTAAGATATGTAAACATTTTTAAAGTGGCATTATTTAAAGTGGCATTATTTAAAGTCACTAATGATTCATTTGAAGTGGCAGTGATTGGGTCTCAATGTATGCAGCAGCCTCTGAGTTAGTGATTGCTGTTTAGCAGTCTGATGGCCTTGAGATAGAGACTGAAAAGCAGCTTCTTGGTCCCAGCTTTGATGCACCTGTACTGACCTCGTCTTATGGATGATAGCGGCGTGAACAGGCAGTGGCTCGGGTGGTTGTTGTCCTTGATGATCTTTTTGGCCTAACTGTGACATTGAGTGTTGTAGGTGTCATGGAAGGCAGGTAGTTTACCGCCGGTGATGCGTTGTGCAGACCACACCACCCTCTGGAGAGCCTTGTGGTTGAGGGTGGTGCAGTTGCCGTACCAGGCTGTGATAAAGCCCGACAGGATGCTCTCGATTGTGCATCTGTAAAAGTATGTCAGGCTGTTGGGTGAAAAGCCACATTTCTTCAGCCTCCTGAGGTTGAAGAGGTGCTGTTGCGCCTTCAGTTTGTCTGTGACGTGTACACAAAGGAACTTGAAGCTTTCCACCTTCTCCACCGCTGTCCCTTCGATGTGGATAGTCCATGATCTTATCCTGTGTTTTGTTGATGTTGAGTGAGTTTTTTTCCTACAAAAACCACACTACGAATGCCCTCACTTCCTCCCTCTAGGCTGTCTTGTAGTTGTTGGTAATTAAGCCCACTACAGTTGTGTCGTCTGCAAACCTGATCATCGAGTTTGTAGGCGTGCATGGCCACGCAGTTGTGGGTGAACTGGAGTACAGGAGGCGGCTAAGCACGCACGCTTATTGGACCCCAGTGTTGAGGGTCAGTGAAGTAGAGATGTTTCCTACCTTCACCACCTGGGGGAAGCCCTTCAGAAAGTCCAGGACCCAATTACACAGGGCGGGGTTGAGACCCAGGGCCTCCAGCTTGATAATGCTTTTGGAGGGTACTATGGTGTTGAATGTTGAGCTCTAGTCTATGAACAACATTCTTACATAGGTATTCCTCTTGTCCAGATGGGATAAGGCAGTGTGATGGCGATTGCATCGTCTGTAGACCTGCGGTATGCAAACTGAAGTGGGTCTAGGGTGGCCAGTAAGGTGGAGGTGATATGATCCTTGACTAGTCTCTCAATGCACTTCATGATGACAGAAGTGAGTGCTATGGGGCTGTAGTCATTTAGTTCAGTTCTTTGCCTTCTTGGGTACAGGAAGAATGGTGGCCCTCTTGGTGCACTTAACCAGCTAGTTACGAACCACCAACACAATTCAGACGGACAGACTAACCCAACAATGAACGTGAATTACAATGACAGAATGCAAATTAGCTAGTCAGCCAGAATGGTTCTCAAAAGGACTCTTTTCACGCCACTTCGTTACGAAGCGACTTTCGCTAACCCATCCATTTTCCTAACCTGAGACGTTAATTATCCTAACCTGCTGCCTCCATTACATGAATCTGTTACGAAAACAAACCACTTCCGTAACAGTGTTTCTCGGTTTGCAAACAAGGAATTTTAGCTAGCTAACGTTAGCTACTTAGCCCACCAACTGACTCATTCAGGCACTGTTTTACAAACAAAGTCTGACAATTCTGTCTAAGAGTAACGTTAAGCATTTGAGTGTTTATCTAGCTTGTAAGCTAAACAAAAATAGACTTAGTTAACGTTACCTTGTTGTTAGCTGTCAACTTGCAGCTGGTGCGTGCTTTGTTTTTGTTCCAATTCTTAGTCTTTATCCCATAAGCAGTACGAAGGTGTTGCACAATAGCCAGACGCATCACATTTCTTTCCATTACCTTCATCTTTCACTTTACAAATTACTTTCACTGTGCCTTCTTAAACTTTCAACATATACTGTACCAACTTAGCCAACATGCAGGTCTATGCTTAGCTACTATTATCCCTCTTGAATCTAACGCGTTAGCATAACAGCTAAATTAGTTATCGTAGCCCACGTCCCCTTCCTTTTAAATCGCCAACAATTCTTTGCGTATGCCCTTCTCATTCAAAACAATCTAGCTAACTTGACATACCAAATCATTCTACACGTAACCTGCAACTAGCTAGGTCGACCAAAAGCAACCGCCGAGTCACTGCCAATTATCCAGTCCCCGCAGAATCGACCCAGCTAGGCGCGATCATTCTCGTGTGGCTAGCCCACGTTCGAAATCATCTAACGTTAGCTAAATAACAATTCTCATAGCTAGCTAACCATAACTAATGTATATTACCGTATGCCTAAATCTATATTCTAGCATTTACCTGAATACATAGCTATTCTCTTGTTTTTATATAATCTGAATTGCCTTAGCTAGCTACATTGCTTGCAGACTACGTTTCCCTGAAATATTTTTCCGCACATCTTTTAAACGGCAAAAGCGTTTCACATGTTCCGCTCTGATTGGCTAGAGTGGGTTCAAAATATTAAGACCCACACAATGTTATTTTTCTTCTTCGTTGGGGTTTATCGGCTGTTGGCATCCAACATTATGATGCATTACTGCCACCTAATGTACTGGAGTGTGGGCCAGAGATTTTGAAAAACAAAATCCTAACTCAAACCCGTTTCTATTAAAAAAATATAACAACATATTTGAACCTATGGCTGCGTTTCAAACTCAAAGTAGACAGCCCTATGCCCTTGGGGGAATCCCCGCGGTCATATTTGTCGTCGGTCCAAATGATTAGCCAAGCAAGGGAAGTTTGCAAGGCCCTCAGTCCTTGTTTTTAATGGAGTTTGCGAGTGTCACTTCGGGGCCTGAAACGCCCCATAATTCAATTCGCGACGATTGTACATCTGCTAAGAAAAGTCCGCCGAAACTTAAAACCTCAATGTCTTTTTGCAGTGAAAATAAAAGTGTAAGTAAAAACGAATGTAAATAGGTTAGACATTTTGCTACTAATGTACAAACACATCTCCTAAAAGTAATTATGTTTTTGTTTAGTGAGCTTTTGGAAATTGTCAAACGTTTGCCTTCTTCAGAAGTAGCTAGGCAGGCAAACATTAGTTCGCTTGCTATCATACAGTAGGCATATATTAATAATTATTTAGTAAATATAAGTTTACATGCAATCATAACTGACTGTGGTGCATATAAAGCACCCACAAGCTACTGTATCAATATATGATCCACTGTCTCTGTTTCCTGGCAATAATCACACTTTCCTGTCGGATTATTTCCTATCACATTTAAAGTCTTACTCAACTGGCTGTGTCCTACCCGTAATCTTGTAACAATAGCCTCCTCTATTTTGCCCCTTCCTGCTGTCCTGATTTTCACTCATTATAAGTAGTGTCTTTGTACGTCTTCCCATGAGCACCATTGCAGGGCTGCTATTTGTTCCTTGTGATGGGGTATTTCTGTGATCCAGCATGACCAGGTATTTTTTATTTTTCCCCTTTTTATATTTCCCCTTTATTTAACCAGGTAGGGTAGTTGAGAACAGGTTCTCATTTGCAACTGCGACCTGGCCAAGATAAAGCAAAGCAGTTCGACACATACAACAACACATCGAGTTACACATGGAATTAACTAACATACAATCAATAATACAGTAGAAAAATCTATATACAGCCAGTGCAAATGAGGTAGGATAAGAGAGGTAAGGCAATAAATAGGCTGTGGTGGCGAAGTAAAAACAATATAGCAGTTAAACACTCAAATGGTAGAATGTGCAGAAGATGAATGTTGCAAGTAGAGATACTGGGGTGCAAAGGAGCAAGATAAATAAATAAATACAGTATGGGGATGAGGTAGATTGGATGGGCTATTTACAAATGAGCTATGTACAGGTGCAGTGATCTGTGAGCTGCTCTGACAGCTGGTGCTTAAAGCTAGTGAGGGAGGTAAGAGTCTCCAGCTTTAGTGATTTTTTGCAGTTCACTCCAGTCATTGGCAGCAGAGAACTGGAAGGAGAGGTGGCCGAAGGAAGAATTGGCTTTGGGGGTGTCCAGTGAGATATACCTGCTGGAGCGCGTGCTACGTGTGGGTGCTGCTATGGTGACCAGTGAGCTGAGATAAGGCGAGCTTTACCTAGCAGAGACTTGTAGATGACCTGGAGCCAGTGTCTTTGGCGACGAGTATGAAGCGAGGGCCAGCCAACGAGAGCGTACAGGTCGCAGTGGTGGGTAGTATATGGGGCTTTTGTGACAAAACGGATGGCACTGTGATAGACTGCATCCAATTTGTTGAGTAGAGTGTTGGAGGCTATTTTGTAAATTACATCGCAGAAGTCGAGGATCGGTAGGATAGTCAATTTTACAAGGGTATGTTTTGCAGCATGAGTGAAGGATGCTTTGTTGCGGAATAGGAAGCCAATTCTAGATTTAATTTTGGATTGGAGATGTTTAATGTGAGTCTGGAAGGAGAGTTTACAGTCTAACCAGACACCTAGGTATTTGTAGGTGTCCACATATTCTAAGTCAGAGCCGTCCAGAGTAGTGATGCTAGACGTGCGGCCAGGTGTGGGCAGCGATCGGTTGAAGAGCATGCATTTAGTTTTACTTGCATTTAAGAGCAGTTGGAGGCCACGGAAGGAGAGTTGTATGGCATTGAAGCTCGTCTGGAGGTTAGTTAACACAATGTCCAAAGAAGGGCCAGAGGTGTACAGAATTGTGTCGTCTGCGTAGAGGTAGATCAGAGAATCACCAGCAGCAAGAGCGACATCATTGATGTATACAGAGAAGAGAATCGGCCCGAGAATTGAACCCTGTGGCAACCCCATAGAGACTGCCAGAGGTCCGGACAACAGGCCCTCCGATTTGACACACTGAACTCTATCAGAGAAGTAGTTGGTAAACCAGGCGAGGCAATCATTTGAGAAACCAAGGCTGTTGAGTCTGCCAATAAGAATGTTGTGATTGACAGAGTCGAAATCCTTAGCCAGGTTGATGAATACGGCTTCACAGTAATGTCTTATCGATGGCGGTTATGATATTGTTTAGGACCTTGAGCGTGGCTGAGGTGCAACCATGACCAGCTCTGAAACCAGATTGCATAGTGGAGAAGGTACGGTGGGATTCGAAATGGTCGGTAATCTGTTTGTTAACTTGGCTTTCGAAGACCTTAGAAAGGCAGGGTAGCATAGATATAGTTCTGTAGCAGTTTGGGTCTAGAGTGTCTCCCCCTTTGAAGAGGGGCATGACTGTGGCAGCTTTCCAATCTTTGGGAATCTCAAACGATACGAAAGAGAGGTTGAACAGGCTAGTAGTAGGGGTTGCAACAATTTTGGCAGACAATTTTAGAAAGAGAGGGTCCAGATTGTCTAGCCCGGCTGATTTGTAGGTGTCCAGAACATCAGCTATCTGGATTTGGATGAAGGAGAAGTGGGGGAGGTTTGAGTGAGTTGCTGTGGGGAGCGCAGGGCTGTTGACCGGGGTAGGGGTAGCCAGGTGGAAAGCATGGCCAGCCGTAGAAAAATGCTTATTGAAATTCTCAATTATAGTGGATTTGTCAGTGGCAACATTGTTTCCTAGCCTCAGTGCAGTGGGCAGCTGGGAGGGGGTGCTCTTATTCTCCATGGACTTTAGTGTCCCAGAACTTATTTGAGTTTGTGCTACAGGATGCAAATTTCTGTTTGAAAAAGCTAGCCTTAGCTTTCCTAACTGCCTGTGTATATTTGTTCCCAACTTCCCTGAAAAGTTGCATATCACGGGGCTGTTCGATGCTAATGCAGAACGCCACAGGATGTTTTTGTGCTGGTCAGTGGCAGTCAGGTCTGGAGAGAACCAAGGGCTATATCTGTTCCTGGTTCTACATTTTTGAATGGGGCATGCTTATTTAAGATGGTGAGGAAGGCACTTTTAAAGAATAACCAGGCATCCTCTACTGACGGGATGAGGTCAATATCCTTCCAGGATACCCGTGCCAGGTTGATTAGAAAGGCCTGCTCGCTGAAGGGTTTTAGGGAGCGTTTGCCAGTGATGAGGGGTGTTCGTTTGACTGCAGACCTATTACGGATGCAGGCAATGAGGCTGAGATCTTGGTTGAAAAGAGCAGAGGTGTATTTGGAGGGCAAGTTGGTTAGGATGATATCTATGAGGGTGCCCGTGTTTATGGATTTGGGGTTGTACCTGGTGGGTTCATTAATAATTTGTGTGAGATTGAGGGCATCAAGCTTAGATTGTAGGATGGCCGGGGTGTTAAGCATGTCACAGTTTACGTCACCTAGTAGCACAAGCTCTGAGGATAGATGGGGGCAATCAATTCACATATGGTGTCCAGGGCACAGCTGGTGGCAGAGGGTGGTCTATAGCAAGCAGCAACGGTGAGAGACTTGTTTCTGGAAAGATGGATTTTTAGAAGTAGAAGCTCAAATTGTTTGGGTACATACCTGGATAGTAAGACAGAACTCTGCAGGCTATCTCTGCAGTAGATTGCAACACCGCCACCTTTGGCAGTTCTATCTTGTCGGAAAACGTTATAGTTAGGGATGGACATTTCAGGGTTTTTGGTGGTTTTCCTAAGCCAGGATTCAGACACGGCTAAGACATCCGGGTTGGCAGAGTGTGCTGAAGCAGTGAATAAAGCTAACTTAGTGAGTAGGCTTCCAATGTTAACATGCATGAAACCAAAGCTTTTACAGTTACTGAAGTCAACAAATGAGAGCACCTGGGGAGTAGGAGTGGAGCTAGCACTGCAGGTCCTGGATTAACCTCTACATCACCAGAGGAACAGAGGAGAAGTAGGATAAGGGTACGGCTAAAGGCTATTAGAAATGGCTGTCTAGCACGTTCGGAACAGAGAGTAAAAGGAGCAGGTTTCTGGGCACGATAGCATAGATTCAAAGCATAATGTACAGACAAAGGTATGGTAGGAAGAGAGTGCATTGGAGGTAAACCTAGGCATTGAGTAATGATGAGAGATATAGTCTCTAGAGACGTTTAAACAGGTGATGTCATCACATATGTGGGAGGTGGAACAACATGGTTGGTTAAGGCATATTGAGCAGGGCTAGAGGCTCTACAGTGAAATAAGACAGTAATCACTAACCAGGACAGTAATAGACAAGGCATATTGATATTAGGGAGAGGCATGTGTAGCCAAGAGATCGTATGGGTCCAGTGAGTGGTTGGGCTGGCTGGGGACACGGCGATTCAGACAGTTAGCAGGCCGGGGCTAGCAAGCTAGCAGAAGCGCCTTAGAGGGACGTCACGATGGAGGAAAGTCTGTTTTTGCCTCCTCGTGCGGTGACGTCGATAGACCAGTCGTGGATTTGTAGGGTTCCAAGTAGCAGATGGGTCCAAGTCCAATTGGAAAAATGGGTATAGTGGTCCAAGGAACTGGCCAATGGATCAGCTAACAGTCCAAAATGCTCTAGATAGCTAGCAGGCCGTGGTTAGCAGAATGGGCCTTCAGGGGACATCGCCCCTGAGGGGCCTGTTGGATTCCTTGGGCAGATTATGTCGGTATTCCAGTCGTGAAGTATCGGCGGGGTTCCGTGCCCCGTACCGGCAGTAGAAGGGGTCCGGATATTGTAGCCCAGGAGTGGGCTTCAGGAATAGCCCAGGAGCCCTAGCCGGGAGATGGGCCTAGCATGGGCTAACTCCAGGCTAATTGTTGCTTGCTCTGGGACGGAAACATTAGCCAGGAGTAGTCAACCCGGGTTGCGATTAGCTAGCTTCAATGATCCAGATGAAAAGGTTCAGAGTTTACTGTAGGAATCCAGGGATATGGAGAGAAAAATAGGTCCGGTATGCTCTGGTTTGAAACGCGTTGTACGAACTGGCGAGAGCTTTCCGAGCTAAAGGTTAGCTGATGACCGCTAGCAGTGGTTAGCTGACTGATAGCTGGTAGCTAGTTAGCTGGCTAGCTTCAGTTGAGGGATTCCAATTCCGAGGTAAATAGAAATACTTTAGAAAAAAACAGATCCACACCACATTGGGTGAGGCGGGTTGCAGGAGAGTATTTTGAAGTTGAGGTTTAGGAAAAATAATTTTAAAAAGAATGCGAAGAAAGATATATGAAAAGATATATACATGGGACACAACAGGACAAAGACAAAGATGTCTGACTGCTACGCCATCTTGGATTATTTATTTATTTATTTTTATTTCACCTTTATTTAACCAGGTAGGCAAATTGAGAACACGTTCTCATTTACAATTGCGACCTGGCCAAGATAAAGCAAAGCAGTTCGATACATACAACAACACATAGTTACACATGGAGTAGAACAAACATACAGTCAATAATACAGTGAAAAATAAGTCTATATTTATTTTTTTATTTTACCAGGTAAGTTGACTGAGAACACGTTCTCATTTGCAGCAACGACCTGGGGAATAGTTACAGGGGAGAGGAGGGGGATGAATGAGCCAATTGTAAACTGGGGATTATTAGGTGACCATGATGGTTTGAGGGCCAGATTGGGAATTTAACCAGGACACCGGGGTTAACACCCCTACTCTTACGATAAGTGCCATGGGATCTTTAATGACCTCAGAGAGTCAGGACACCCGTTTAACGTCCCATCCGAAAGACGGCACCCTACACAGGGCAGTGTCCCCAATCACTTCCCTGGGGCATTGGGATATTTTTTTTTAGACCAGAGGAAAGAGTGCCTCCTACTGGCCCTCCAACACCACTTCCAGCAGCATCTGGTCTCCCATCCAGGGACTGACCAGGACCAACCCTGCTTAGCTTCAGAAGCAAGCCAGCAGTGGTATGCAGGGTGGTATGCTGCATACAATGTGAGCAAGTGAGGTGAGATAAGGGAGGTGAAGGCAAACAAAATATATATAAAAATAAATAAAAATATAAAAAGGCCATGGTGGCGAAGTAAATACAATATAGCAAGTAAAAAATAAAAATAAAATAAATAAAAAAACACTGGAATGGTTGGTTTGCAGTGGAAGAAAGTGCAAAGTAGAGATAGAAATAATGGGGTGCAAAGGAGCAAAAATAAATAAATGAATACAGTAGGTAAAGAGGTAGTTGTTTGGGCTAAATTATAGATGGGCTATGTACAGGTGCAATAATCTATGAGCTGCTCTGACAGCTGGTGCTTAAAGCTAGTGAGGGAGATAAGTGTTTCCAGTTTCATTATTATGGGTCAGCACCTGCTCTATTTGCTTTTGCCATCAGTCTTTTGGCTGTTTTCACTGCCGATTCCACTTTCCCATTACTTTGCGGTTATCCTGGAGACAATGTTTTGTGTGTAAAGTCCCAAGCCTTGCTGAACCTTCAGAACTTGTCTGAAGAGTACTGGGGACCATTGTCTGAGTAAAGGATGTCAGATATCCCATAGCGTGCAAAATGTGTCTTCAGTTTTTGAATGACCGTTTTCGACTGTGTGTTCTCCAAATGGTCCACTTCCCAGAAGTTGGGGAGATAATCAACTGTGACCATGTAGTCTCTGTCGTTGAACTGGAACAGGTCAGTCCCTATTTTTTCCCAGGGATACTTTGGTGCTTCGTGTGGCCTCAATGTTTCTTTCTGTTGCTTCATACCCCATGCAGTGCAGGTTCTACATAGTGCCATGTATGTTCTCAGCTGTGCATTCATGCCTGGCCAGTAGACACACTCGCAAGCTCTTCTCAGACTTCCCTCTGTTCCTATGTGTGAGGAATGGATTCGCTGCATTATCTCCGACCGAGGGCAGTAGGCACAATGACTCGCTGACCTCTGAAGATAACTCCATTTTGCACACTCAGCTCATCACTGTTGTGAAAATACATGGCTACTTTCAAGGGTACATGTTCTTTCACTTCAAGCCACCCCTGCAGGATCACATTTTTCAGTGTCTGGAGCTCCCGGTCCAGCTCAGTGGCTCTCTGGATGTGCTTTAGTCTCTTGCTTGGCACAGGGAGGTAGTGTACCATATTGATTGATTCCACTTCGGCCTCTGTTGTCTTGTTCTGTGAGGTACGCCCTGCTCAGGGTGTTGGCCAGCACCACATGTTTTCCCGGAACGTATCAGAGACTGACCTCGTAGTTTTGGAGTCTTATGAGCATACGTTGTAGTCTTTTTGGTGCGCTGAGGAGAGACTTTGTCATGATGCTCTCTAGAGGCTTGTGATCTGACTGCACTTCCACAGTTCATCCATATGTGAATTGGTGGAACCTCTCCATGCCAAACACCACTGCAAGCAGCTCCTTCTCTATCTGTGCATACCCTTTTTCAGTCTCTGTCAGGGATCTGCTGGCATATGCTATTGGTTGTCCTCCCTGCATCAAGGCTGCTCCTAACCCACTTTCTGAAGCATCACACTGTAGTACAAGCTGCTCTGTTGGGTTGTAGTATTTTAGCACAGGGGTCTGTGCAATCGTATCCCTGATTTTATTGAAAGCCTGCTCATGTCTCTCTGACCACTCCCACAGTGAGTCTTTGTGTGTTAGCTGTGGCTCGCAGAGCTCTGTGGCGTGGCTGCAGAACTTGGTTAGGTAGTTTACCATGCCCAGGAAGCGCTGCACCCCCTGCACATCTGTAGACCTAGGCATCTGTTTGATGGCTGTCACTTTTCCTGGGTCCACTTTCAACCTCTGTGATGTTAGCAGGTGGCCAATGTAGGGCACTTCCTTCAGCCTGACCTGCAGCTTCTTCGGATTCAGCCTGACCTGCAGCTTCTTCGGATTCAGCTTGATATTGAGCTTCCTGCATCTGTCCAGGAGCATTTTCAGGTTTTGGTCATGGTCCAGAGTCGTCGCTTCATCATTGTCTCCTTCTCCCACAATCAGGATGTTATCTGCAATGATTTTGACTCCTGGAAGACCTTCCATTGCCTGGTTCAACTTCCTCTGAAAGATCTCTGGGGCTGGACTGATTCCCATTGGCATGCGCAGCCACCTGTAGCGTCCCATGGGAGTAGAGAACGTGGTGAGATAGCTGGAATCCACATGCCAAAATCCATTTTTTACATCACAAACAGAGAACACACGTGCTCTGTTCAGATCTGGCAGCACGTCTTCAACAGTGGGAAGTGGGTAATGGCTCCTCTTGAGCGCCTTGTTGAGAGGTTTCGGATCAATACACACTCGTAGTTTTCCAGATGGTTTCTTCACTACGATCAGGCTGCTAATCCAATCTGTGCTTTTTTCAACTGCTTTTATCATCCTTCTTTTCTCTAGACCACTGAGCTCCTCTTTGAGTGGTTTATATAGTGCTACTGGCACTCTTCTCTTTGGCAGCTGGACGGGCTCCACTCGCTCATCCACTTCCAGCTTCAGTTTGCCAGGTAGGCATCCATCTTCCTGGAATACATCAGAGTACTCCTGTTCAATTTGCGCTTTAGTCCAGGATACTGTTTTCTCGATGGCCAGGATGTTGTGAAGCTGCACAGTAATCAACTCCATTGCCTGGATAGCCTTACTGCCCAGAATGGGCCTGTGCACATTCTTGTTGACGACAATGAACTCAACTCGGTAGGTTTTCTTATTGTGTGGATTGATCACTTTAAGTGTGCACTTCCCCAGTGGCGTCAGAGTACTCATGTTAAACATCACCAATACCCGACTGCAGGGCTCTATGTGACTGGCTTTTTTGAGGTTTGCAGGGATAACATTACAACTAGCACCACAATCTAGCTGAAATCTGACTGACTTTTTGTTGACCAGCATGGATACAAAAAGTGCTGCATTGTGGTCTGTGGTTTTCTCCTGCACCACGTTGATGCTCTCTGACTTTGGCCCTAGTGTGATGCACAGAACATCCTCACCTCTCTCTGAGTCAGCTGACGCATTTTCAATTGCCAGGACTCTTTCTCTTGCTGATCCCTGCACTTTTGCAAACCGTAGAGAAGTGATTGTTTTTTCCACAGGATTTACATTTTTGTCCATATGCAGGGCATTTTTCCTTTTTTCTCTCACGTGTCAGTCCACAGTATCTGCATTGTATAATGCTTTGTCCCTCTGTAGGGTCTCCTCTCGATCTCTCTTTCTGTGTTACTGTATGCACTGCTACAGGGCCCTGCACATTTATGACTTTAGCTCTCTGTCTGGACAGTTCTGCAGCTCTTTCAATCTGTATGCATTTCTCTAAACTGAGAACAGTCTCTCTGAGTAAGTGCTCTCTTAAGTGTGGGTCACATGTGCCACACACAATCCTGTCCCTGATAAGAGAGTCTGTGATTACTCCAAAGTTGCAGGTGGCCACTAGAGTCCTCAATTCAGTGAGATATTTGTCTAAACTCTCATCTTGGCCCTGACTTCACATGAAAAATGAAACAATTGAAATATTTTTTTTTCTTGGGATCACAAAATGCATCCAGGGCTGCAATTACTTCCTCAACAGAGAGATTGTCTTTTGTACTGCCCACACACAGGGTCTCACAAATCTCTCTGCCTTTTTCCCCAATGAGATAATACAGTAGCTTAACTTTTTAGTCCGCGGGTTTTTCTCTCATTGACAGAGCCATGTACAAATTGAATTCCTCTTTCCATCTTTTCCAGGTCAGTGCTAAATTACAATCATCAAAGTCTATTTTTCCCGGAGGTTTCAGTGCATTTTCCATGCCGATTTTATTTGTGGAATGGAATGTTAGATACTCACGAATCTGCTTGTATCCAATAGCCAGCTAGCTTTTAGCATAGAGTCACTCACGATAGCCAGCTAACGTAGACGGTCGGCGCGATGACTAGCCCGTAAACGAGGCACTTTTTCAAACTGCCGCCTGGGATGTATTCTTCATTTACATCGATGAGATCCAGGTCCTTTTGAGTACCGCTGCCACCATGTTTCAATATGCTTTGCGTTGTAGTCACGACAGACAAAGATGTATAGTTAGACAAACTTTACTAGGCATGTTGTCAACCAGCACATTAATAAAGTATGTAACAACTGGTTTCCGTTTCCTGTGTAACATCAATATGAGTAACATCAATATTGCTACACTCCCCTCCCTGACTTTCCTTTGTACTTGAAATAAATGCCTGCCCTTAGTATCTCTGTTCCACTGCTCCTGCCCTCTCTGCACCATCACTGTCCATATCAGGCTTTTTGCCTCTGCCTTGCTCATTGAAACTACAACATCAACATCCCCAC
The DNA here is from genome assembly GCF_029448725.1 of Salvelinus fontinalis. Lineage (NCBI taxonomy): Eukaryota > Metazoa > Chordata > Actinopteri > Salmoniformes > Salmonidae > Salvelinus > Salvelinus fontinalis. The sequence continues at coordinate 25,334,950 of NC_074679.1, read as the reverse complement.
TACTAAGTGCTTGTATATCCAGTACATCAACTGCCTTGTTCCCCTCCACCCCCACATGGGCTGGGACCCAAGTAAATGTTATCTGTATACCCATCTGTCTTGTCCTACCATGGGTTTGTAGTACATCATAAAGCAGGTCTTGTCGGCTACATGGAGTAAATTACTGTAGACTCATCAACACTGCACATGAATCAGAGCAAATAACTACTCTGTCTGGCTTGACTTCCTCCAGCCACTGCAAGGCCAACAGTATGGCCATCATCTCTGCCATATATACAGCCAGATGATCTGTAATACGTTTCCTGACTTTCATCTCACATTCCTGCACTAAAAATACTGACTCAGTACGTCTTGTCCTTGGATCTTTTGAACCATCTGTGTAAATGGCCACAAAATCCTGAAACACAGTATCCAGACATCTCTTAAAGAAATCAGATGGATCAACACCCTCCCTATATTTCTGTAGTCTCTCCAATACTTCTAGATCAACTACTGGAGGCGGGAGTAGCCATGGTGGAATTACAAGAATAGCCACCGTTGGACTAAACACAGTCCCATCTCTCTCGTCTGAGTATTAGCCACCCATTCAAGACTTGTGTTCTGTCCTCGCTCATGTTCCTAGCATGCTTGTAAAATACCTTTTGCAGGATGAGTCACCCCATGTCCCTGTAGGTTGACCCAATAATTAATTGCCAGCTGCTGTCTCCTAATCTGCAATGGCATATCCCCCATCTCCACCTGTAGTGCAGACACTGGGGAGGTCTGAAATGCCCCACTACATATTCTAAGTCCTTACCCCCTGTATGACATCTAGCCTTTCCAATGATGTCCAGGCTGCCAAACCATACTCTATACTGCCATACTCTATTACATATCGGATCAATGCAACATACATGGTCCTCATTGAGGAACGCCCAGCCCCCCACTTCTTCCCCGTCAGACAGTGCATCACATTTAGCACCTTCTTACACTTTCCCACCACTCTCTCAATGTGTTCTGCCCAGGTCAGCCTCGTGTCAAAGTACACCCCAAGGAACCTGAAGGCCCCCACCCTCTCCAAGTGTATCACGTATAACCTCAAGTGTACCTCATCTCCCACCTTCACCCTGGTAAAGAACACTGAGTTTTCTCTACAGAGAACCTGATTCCCCACTTTAATGCCCACCGCTCTACCTCATCAATTGCTTCCTGTACCTTCCTGACTATGTATGGCACATTTCTTCCCCTTTTCCATAAGGCCCCATCATCTGCAAATAACAACTTCCCAATATCCATTCGTATCTGAGAGTAAACATCATTGATTATGATTGAGAACAACAGAGGACTAATCACGCTCCCCTATGGTGTACCATTACCCATCAGGCAGCTGCCTGAAAGAGACTTCCCCACCCTCACCTGGATAGACCTTCCAAATGGGAAATCCTTTATCCAGTTCTACGTTCCTCCTCCTACCCCCATAATATCAAGCTTGATTAACAACCCCTCCTTCCACATCATATCATCTGCCTTTTCCACAGCTAAAACAGCCTCCTTGTTCACCTGAGCCTTCCTGACCTTTGTCAAGTAGAGCACTGGGTCCAAAGGTCCCCTTCCTGAACACACTCTGATGTGGCAATACTAGCCCCCTGCTCTCCAGGAAGTAAGTTAGCCTCTCCGTAATCATACGTTCCATAATCGTACATACATGTGATGTTAAAGCTATTGGCGGATAGCTTGTTTGCCTCTTTGGATCCTTCCCTGGTACCACTACTGCCTCCTTCCAGCTGCTGGTAGTTTCCCCTCCTCCCACATTATGTTGTACACCAATACATACCTTATCCAGTGCCTCATCACTAAGATGGGACAACATACAGTAACATAACACAACTCATCTTTCCCAAGTTAACCCAGCCTTACCTATTTCCCTTTTCATCTCTGCCATGGTAAATGGTGCTTTCAACGCATCATTTACAACCTCCCTCCTATCCAGAACTCCAGGGTGCTCCTCTCTTGTTCTCTCTCTTCCCCTCTGACAAATTTGGAGAGCTATGCACTTGGATAAATGCTTCGGCCGTCATCTGTCTTCTTCGCATCTATTACTGCCATTTCCACCCCACTCGTCAACATTGGATAATCACACTGACCCACACAATGGAAATGCAGATGCCTTAATACATTCAGTGCCTGTTGAGCAGCTACTTTACCAGAGTCTCTGACTGTGTATTGAAGTAAGTGGAAATATAGGTAGATTTGACTAATTAAACTCATTAAAAAAACACAGCCAATGCAGATTGCTAGACCCGCTCAGGATAGCTATACTGTAAAGTTTAAACTGTGCCAGAAATATGTGTAGAATTATATCTACAACCTATTATATGAGGTACAGTCTGGCTTTAGGAAATTCCATCCCACCGACACTTTGTCTACAATATCTAACTGACCACATCAGGAAGGAGCTAGATGGAGGTCTTCAAAAGGTGTTTGATACGGTGGATCATAACATTCTGTTAATCAAACTAAGAGCCATGGGCTTTAACATCTTAGCAATAAAATGGGTTAGCTCTTATCTGCAAGGAAGAAAGCAGATGGTGTGGATGGGACTCTGTCTAAACCCAAAACCCCAAGGGAGTGTGCTGGGTCCACTTTTCTTTCTGTTGTTTATAAATTAATTGAAATCTGCCTGTACCCTTTCCTCTATGCAGTGGCGGTTCTAACTTGTATGGCTCCCTGGGCGAACCCCCCCCCCGCAAAAAAAGTGCCATACTGCACTAACTGTAACCTTTATTCAGACATTTGGAACAACACAAATAAATAATCATAACATTTTAAAACTATATACAAATAATACAAAATTAAGACGAATTCTCCGTTTCCTTCTCCAGCGAATGACGGGGATCTGGGCCTGGTCGGGTGTCTGTAGTATATCCCTCCCATCCGACTCATTGAAGAAAAACTCTTTGTCTAATCTGAGGTGAGTAATCGCAGTTCTGAAGTCCAGAAGCTCTTTTCGGTCATAAGAGATGGTAGCAGCAACATTATGTAAAAACCGCGAAAAAACGAACAAAATAGCATGGTTGGTTAAGAGCCGACAAGACGACAGCCAGCCCCTCCGGGGCCATCTTCAAATAGCCGCATGTTGTAAGACTATAGCACGTGGGTGAGAAGAAAATGCCCGGGATAGCATATGGTCTGGCTTTTGGTGTCTATTGTGGATCATATTGTGATTGTCTTGTATACTGTATATTAGGGTATTATTGTTTTATATTCTAAGGGGTATGTGAGACAAGGGAGATGTACCTGTCCAGAGTTGTTGATTAGGAAATGGAACTGTACAAAGGAGCTTCCCCCTCCAAAAGGACCACAATGGAAATAAGCTTTGTGCTATACTTGATGATTTTCTTAAATTGTATGTGGAGGCGTCACCGGCTGGAGTGCCCTTATGTATGTATCTTAAAAAATAGTCTAATAAATGCAATCAATCAGTCAAAGGAAAATATGAATACCAAAAATCGTATTTACTTTTTCAATATTCAGTATTTCTATGCACATTTTAGATAGATATATAGATAAATTGATTAAAGTTGGCGTATCGGCATTGTTATAGGCCTATCAAGATGCCATAAGAGTTTAGAACAAATGTACTTACAAGGATCTATTTTTATTACAACAGTACACGTATATACAGTAAACACAGTATGAATGTATGGGTGAAGGGGGGATTGATTGTTTAGAAGCACTTCCTGTGGACAATGGAGGGGCCTGCCTCATCGTACTCCTGCTTGCTGATCCACATGGCCTGGAAGGTGGACAAGGAAGCCAGGATCGAGCCACCGATCCAGACAGAGTACTTACGCTCGGGGGGAGCGATGATCTAGAAGATTAACAGAGTACAGGGAATTGCTTAGTTTCACGGAGACCCACTGTAAATCGGAACATTACAATTAAAGTGATAGTTAACTTCCTGAAGGCTAACATGGCGGGATTGTCCCTTACCTTGATCTTCATGGTGCTGGGGGCCAGGGCTGTGATCTCCTTCTGCATACGGTCAGCAATACCAGGGTACATGGTGGTACCACCAGACAGCACATTGTTGGCGTACAGGTCCTTACGGATGTCAATATCACACTTCATGATGCTGTTGTAGGCGGTCTCATGGATACCAGCAGACTCCATACCTGATAGAAGATATTACAGAAGTCCATTAATTGGCACAGCAACACAAAACATTAATTGTAATAACATATTGTATTGCAACCATAATGCATACTGTAAGTATGACTTACCAATGAAGGAAGGCTGGAAGAGGGTTTCTGGGCAACGGAAACGCTCATTACCGATGGTGATGACCTGACCGTCAGGAAGCTCATAGCTCTTCTCCAGGGAGGAGGAGGAGGCAGCGGTGGCCATCTCATTCTCAAAGTCCAGAGCCACATAGCACAGCTTCTCCTTGATGTCACGCACAATCTCACGCTCAGCTAAGGGGGGCATGTTTCAATGATGAGAGGGAGAACATTTACAGAACTGCACAGCAGGAGATTGCTCTAAACACACAGAAATTACAATCATCTAAAAAATGAGGCATAACCTCCTTGACAGAAGTTAGCTCTCCTTACCGGTGGTCACGAAAGAGTAGCCACGTTCTGTCAGGATCTTCATCAGGTAGTCAGTCAGATCGCGACCAGCCAGATCCAGGCGCATGATGGCGTGGGGAAGAGCATAACCCTCATAGATGGGGACGTTGTGGGTCACACCATCACCAGAGTCCAGCACAATGCCTATAGGGAGCAGGCAAGGCACGCTAGTCAGTCAGACAGACATGACTGACAGAGGAATGGTCGGCTGTTATATGGGAATCACTCCAAGCATTTGTCACATCATAAACAAACAATGCCGCTGACATCAATGGCTAAAGGTGTGCCACATACCCTGCCAAACAGGGATTACCATGTCCTTGACAACAAGGGAACAATTAATCTAGCTATCTCTGACAACTAAACAGCTCACTTACTCAGCACTATTGTTATACATGTGCATCAACTTGATTTTAGCTGTCTCCTGTGATTATGTTGACCACTAATGTGTGGAAGCGAACTACATATTGTATCAGTAATATAGCAACTATCCATGGTTGACATTGGTACATATAAAAGGCAGTGTCATGGAATACTGACCGGTGGTACGACCGGAGGCGTACAAGGACAGCACAGCCTGGATGGCCACATACATAGCGGGAACATTGAAGGTCTCGAACATGATCTATAAGACAAGAATACGAGAGACATTTCAGAAGTTTGCTGGAATGTTATGCTCTAACAGAAGACGTGGATTTGAAATAAAGTGGGGGGAATAATGGGGTTAAAAGTACCTGTGTCATCTTCTCTCTGTTGGCTTTTGGGTTCAGGGGAGCCTCTGTCAGCAGGGTGGGGTGCTCCTCAGGGGCCACACGCAGCTCATTGTAGAAGGTGTGGTGCCAGATCTTTAAGGATACGAAAGAGTTCCCTGTTTATTATGTTATTATGCTGCATCTATTTACTCCTAGTCTTGTGCCAAAGTCAATGCCAAAACTCAGCAAGATGTTGTAAGAGGTGTGTAGTAATTTAGGACACACCTTCTCCATATCGTCCCAGTTAGTGATGATGCCATGCTCGATGGGGTACTTCAGAGTCAGGATACCCCTCTTGCTCTGCGCCTCATCACCTACATAGCTGTCCTTCTGACCCATACCCACCATCACACCCTGGATGAGAAAGAAGAGAGGTTAGGAGTGACACAATCATCACTGTAGCCGAGATGACAGACTGCATACTCACATACTGCACCATTTTTGACAGTTTCCCCCTATAAATGTGTGTCCGTACAATGGCACAATCTATACCCGCCCCAGTTACATTATGGTACAGTACCTGGTGACGGGGCCTTCCAACAATAGAAGGGAACACAGCACGGGGAGCGTCATCTCCGGCAAATCCAGCCTTCACCAAACCAGAGCCATTGTCGCACACAAGGGCGGTAGTCTCGTCGTCGTCACACATGGTTAGGCTTTACTGGGATGGTCTGTGTGTGACAGAGAGACACAGGGGTGAGACTGAGTGGTGGGAACAGCTGCAATCCCCCCCCCCACCATTGAAAGAATTTCAAGCAAGCCTATCCTGATTGGTTTGTTCACAACCACAGATTTATTACTGTACTGACATGAAAAATGTTTGCATCTGATACACAGAAGTTTTTTTGTCTTTTGGAATAATATATTTATTTTACTACTGTAGTCAAATTGGTACAACTTGTCTTGTAACTATTTTGAAAATGTTATCAATTACTTGTATTTAAAATATCAGCTATCTACAATGTATCCCATGTTATTTGTGTCCCAAACATGCTGTGAAGTTACTGATACTATGTATCAGCTGTCATGATTGTTCCTGGGACATTTTAGGGCTGCCTAGGTAGCTCCAAAAAGGGGCATATCAGTGGAAGCAGGAAGCAAGACCAGCTATCTATTTTAAGCTCCACCCCCTGGCTGCTCCACGCACAGCTACACCAAGTGCTACATTGACCTCCATGGATCCCTATCTGGAACTATTTCAGACATGGGAGAGTTGGAGCCAACCCAGAGAGCAGCTGTCGGCACATTGTAACACCTCTGTTTACAGCATGGCTCCTTGCTCCATCTGCCTATAATGGCTTCATTCATTAGACACTATTTAGTTCTGTCTCAATGTACCTGACCAAACCAGCGTTGGTCAGTGTATCAGTAACTGTTTACTAAGTTATTACACTGTATTTGCCTGCACCCTCCCCACAATCACCCGATGATAAATAGTTTATTTTTCTCAAATCTCTGAATAGCTGAATGCCTTGTATTATTTTGGAGAGATAGCATGAATCCATTCCAATAAGCAGTTACTTCAGTTTGAAGTGTACTTCTAGTTCATGCATCAATAAAGCTACAAACAACCCATCCAGGTAGAAAACACTATATCATCCAATGTCAGAGACCAGCTCTTTCTGGTCAGCGCCAGGTTAAGATGTACTCAAATAACTCAAATGTGGACACCTAGTCCCCACAAAGTCTCATGTTTTCCATAGAAAAAGGTAGTAATATACAGAAATATGCACTCACCAAGTTGTAGCGCAAGACGGATGCTTCCACTGGGACAAAGGAGGAGGGTGAGAGGACCCTTAAATAAGAGTGGGGTCTGGGGACCAGGGGTGGAGCCTGGAGTTCACACAAGTCCAAATAAGAGCTGCTAGAAAAAATAAAAACAACCTACAAGTGAAATTATGCGATTGGTTGAGATGGAACTCCTCAAAAATGGTGAGATGCTTCCTGAGAAATGCCAGACTGATATGCTTTAGAGATGAAATGAGAAGTGAAAAGGGAATGTTTTGTTTTATTAAGATGTCTGGGTGTTATAATGGTAATCACAAAGGTGTCAGACCATTAAAATGCAATTACAATGGTCTTTATTTAAATACTTTTCTGTAGGTAAAGCTTTAATTTAAATTGTGTTTTTTTTACAAAAAGAATAGTTTAATTATAGCAAGTTCAGTGCATCCATTTGACACTTTAAAGAATTCTGAATCAAGGTTCTGATCAGTCATGATTTCTGAAATCACACAAAAAGGTGCATTGGTCATTGTACATTTAGATAGATGGTGTTGTTAAAGGACAGGGTTTGTAAGAAATCTGAAAAGTGATTAAGACATTTACTGAAATTGTACATCATACAATTCTCTCTAAAAACATTGAGCAGATGTGTCACAGTGTTTTCGTTGACACGCACTAGGTATGAGCGGAAATAGTAGACTTGTGGGCCTTGTTAAGGAGATAAAAAAGAGAGGCTTCGGTCCAGTCAGTAAAACACTGTATATGTCAGTGGGCTAGGCTGCTGCTGGAATGTGAGCTGAGCCCCTAAACATGGTGAACAGCTGAGGGTTATGACGTCTTGTCCTTCTTCCGAGATGGCGGTCTGACTGGTCTGCGTCCACCGAGCTGAGCCCTGATTGGTCCTGCTCTCTCCTTTTAGGGTCACAGTGTGTAACAGGTGTCGTTAATGTCCATCCAGTGGGGTCCCTCCTTGTTGAGTTTGCAAACTGAGATCCTTATTCGTCCCACCCCCTTCAACAGCCTTTATTTTTCTCTATGTACCTTATGAGGAAATACAGTCTTTCAAGTTTCACCTTTTCAAATGTATTGAGAAAATCAATCACCTATTGAATGATCAGAATTATTATTTTCTATAACACGTTTTACCCATATTACTGAACTGAGCACTATTGGTACAGTGTATTATAAATGGCAGTCGTCCATCTGATGTTGTCAGGTATATTTTGACTTGTAAGGCAGGTAGAACAGACAGGGGACACTGTAGCAGAGGGTTGTCTTTGGAGTCTGTTAGTTTATATCCATGGCTGGATTATATGAGGGCATTTTCTTCCTCTAGGCTGTCCCACTGGATGTTAGGCCTGCCTATTTATAGGTGTTACTTTCTCTATGTCCACAGATAGGTGTTGGATTCTATGGTTTAGAATTCCATTGCAGTGTAATTGTGTGCTTCTGCCAGCCAATGAGTGATAGGAGTTAACAGTTAAACTGACACTGATGTTATCTGAAAGATCATTTTCAGAATCTCACACAACTCAATGTCACACAGCTTGTTCTGAGCACAGGCATCTCTTTGAACTCTCTTATCACACCCAGAGCCGTTTACACCAATAACTTATACCATTGAATATCTGTTAGAAAAATATTTTAACCCGAATATTTGTTTTTTATTACGGCCTGTTTTCCCTACTTAGCCACTCGGCCTCCTCGTCACCATCATCCAGAGTATTTTGTCACTTGAGACAGGAATTATTGGCCTTGATAATTACACAACAAATTGTGGTTCCAAATTGTGGTTGATAATAAAGATGTCAGGTGGACAGAAGTGTGATGAATTGCATAACTTCAATTTAATGTTTTATTTCATTTTTCTTTAGAGATGTGCATTACTGCCATCTACAGTTATGTTTTGGAAATGTTACGTAATGACGTTACATCTGCGACGGCAAGTATGACGCCTGCCATGCACCAGCGTTGCGACTATGTTGTGATTCCGTGGTGCTGTCAATGCTGGAAGTTCAACGTTTTGGAATCAGATACATTATTGATCGCGTAACTTTATCCGAGGTTGATATTGTAATGTTACTAAGTAACAAAAGACGAGTGTTACAATAGGTTGTAACTAATTCGCCTCGATATTAAGACGGGTGTATGCGCGAGACATGTGTGTCCATGTAGCTCAGCTAGTAGGATGAGTTGTCATCAGACTTCTGCAGCTGCGAGTGGGACCGACGACTATTCTGTTCAACAGGAAAACGAACTAGAAGCGCTTGCATCCATTTTTGGAGATGATTTTCAGGATCTGCGGAATAACCGTCCATGGAAGGTAGGCCTACTTTCAGCACAATTGTTTGATGAATAGAGTTCCTGATTGCTGACTTGCTAATGCGACGTGGTGTTGATTACACCAACAAGAACTCCTATATTTGTGTCCTTCAGTGTTCTGCTTTCTCATTCAGATCAAAAGGCCACCCGAGGTATACCTGTGCCTGCGACCTAACGGACTAAGCAATGGGAAGGAAAGTTATGTGACAGTGGACTTACAGGTCAAAATCCCACCAACGTACCCAGATGTGTGAGTATCATTAGATCAATCCATCGATGGAATGCATGTCATACAGTATATCTTGCCCTAGATTCAGATGTATAATGTTAGATAATATTTCCTAGTATACACCACTGGGGCCACGTGTAGTCGGGCCAGCTGTTGCTGTCTGATGAAATATAAATAACAGCCACCACCTCTGGCATTAGGAATACTGTGCCTGATTTGTACTTTCAACGTGTCTTTTGGTTTGATACAATCGCCTAATAATTTCATCTGTCTGGAACAAAATGGTATATGTTTTTAAGCATTCATTCCTTTGTTTGTTTGGGAGACAGGCCTCCAGAGCTTGACTTAAAGAATGCCAAAGGTCTCTCCAATGACAACCTCCAGAACCTCCAGACAGAGCTCACTAAACTGGCTGCAGAGCGATGTGGGGAGGTGAGATAGACTTTTACAGGCCGGCAGACAGATGACAAACATCTTCACTGAACCCTTAGACACTACAATTATAATTTTGCTTTGGTCACGTCTTTGTGTAAGTCTCAAAATGACATATTTTCTCCATCACCTCCCCCTCTCTTCCCCCAGGTGATGATCTATGAGCTTGCGGACCATGTCCAGGGGTTCCTGAGTGAACACAACAAGCGTCCGTCCAGCTCCTTCCATGAGGAGATGCTGAAGAACCAGCGGCTGCATCAGGAGAGGCTAGCCCTGGAGGAGCAGGAGCGACTGGATCAATGCCGCAGGCAGGAGGAGCAGACGGTGAGGAGGAGACACACACACACACATACTCACACACACACACACACACACACAAATGTACTATGTCTTTAAACTCTTTCATCACTACAGAAATCTGAGATCATGGCTGAAATCCAAAGAAGAGAGGAGGAGAAACGAGAGGAGAAGAAGAGGAAAGAAATGGCCAAACAGGTGCCTTCATAATCTTCAAATGTTTACATTTAGCCAACTCACTTTGGAAAAGTGACGGACTTTAGGTTTTTAGGATACTGGTCATCAATTAATATAATATTGTTTGAAACCAAATTAATTAAAATCATGCTTGACTTGACCTACATATTAAACATAAACCTCCATACAAAACAGAGCATGAAATGTAAACATATTCTGGCTTTGTGACTGCCCAGGAGCGCTTTGAGAGTTTGGACCAGCCTGCCGTGGAAAGTTGTTCTGTATTGGGCAGCTCACCTTGTTCCCCTGGGCTTCCACTTGAGCTCACTGAACCCAGAAAAGGGGCCAACCACCGGAGACGAACCAACTCGAACACCCGCCACAGGCACGGACCAGCAACATACATTCCTAAGATATAGCTCTGTGCCTGAACTACACGGAGTTAACTCTGCATGTTGTTTTTGTTGTCATCAGACGGGACACATACAGCGAGGATAGCCAACGCTCACAGGAAGTGCTTCACTTCAGCAACAGTACCCTGGGGGACATCGTAGTGCATAGAGGGAAGTGCCTAGGTAAGAGATTATAATTTCCTGTAAATCTCTCGTTGTTTTGTAATGTAGGTTACTGTACTGTCAGTGTTGAGTTGTGCGCCTCAGTATGCTATGTGTCTGTGTCTCTGGCAGGGGAAAGTGAGAGGCTTGGCCGTAATGTTTATAATGCGTTCGATGCGACCAATGGAGAGTTTGCTGTAGTATACGAGTGGATCCTACGCTGGAACAAGAAGATTGGCAAGTTCTTCACCAGCGAGGAAATCAGGAAGATTGACAATTGTAAAAAGCAGGTGAGTAATTCCTTGCTGAGATCCTTCCTGACATCAGATGCTATAGTCATAGATTTCAAGATATTATAACACAGATGCCTACTCACTAAGTAATACCCTCTGTCCATTTCTTTATAGATCCATGGAGCAGAGAGTGAGCTGAACTCCCTGCTGAAGCTGGAGCACCCTAACCTGGTGCACTACCAGGCCCTGAGCTCCAGTGAGAGGGATGACTGCCTGGTGGTGGACCTGCTGGTGGAGTATGTCGGGGTCAGCGGCAGTCTGAGCCAGAGCCTGGCCAGCCAGACCGCCATCCCCCTGGAGCGCCTCCGTCTGCTCACCACCCAGCTCCTGGCTGCCCTCGACTACCTCCACTCCAACTCTGTTGTCCACAAACAGCTGGGCGCCTCTAGTGTGCTGCTGGACCACCAGGGCAATGTGCGTCTCACAGACTACAGCCTCTCCAAGAGACTGGGTGACATCTGCAATGAGGACATATTTGTGCAGGCCCGCGTGCGCTTCTGTGAGGACATGCTTCCCACCAAGGCTGGGAAGAAAGGGGACGTATGGAGCATGGGGCTTATGCTGCTGGCACTGAGCCAGGGGAAGGAGGTCAGGGAGTACCCTGTGTCTGTGCCCACCAGCCTGCCAGCTGACTTCCAGGACTTCCTTAACAGGTGCGCCTGCCTGACAATAACCATCAACTCAGTTTGGCCAGACAGCTAGTCTCAGTGACAGCTAGACAGCCCAGTCTCAGCCACTTCTTCCATGCCTGGACCTTCTCACTTTTTATGGTGGCAGTCAATTAAAACTTTATTTTTCTGTGGTTAAATTAAAATGTGTTTTACAGATTATGACTCATTAGGACATATGTTTTTTGTATATCTAGCTAGATGATTTAGGAAACATGTCATCTTTATTATTCTTGTGATAGAAACCAGGCACACTGCACATACAGGTTAATTTTGATGTATTTCACTTTCCTGTGCCTTTTGGCCTATTGTCCTCCTATCATGGACAATGTGTTAATCAGGGTTTGGTTGTCGGAGTTCGTCCTCTGTGTTTGGGTACCAGTGTTAGTGTAGCGTGGATGCAGAGTAACACAGTGTGGACCAGATGTTGATGGCCACACTGGGCCTTGCCAGGAATCCCCTACATGAATGTTAGCTCTATTGGAAGTTTCCATCCGTAATGCAACGTTCACTGTGTGTGTGTGTGTGTGGTAGGTGTGTGTGCCTGGATGATTCTGACCGCTGGAACACCCAGCAGCTCTTGGACCACCCCTTCCTCAACCCTCCACTTCCAAAGACCCCTCTACAGTGCCAGGATGCTAGTCCAGAAGGTGACAACTTCTCTTTACAAAGTTCAGAACAGAGCCACTAGATATTTTCAGTCTTAAAGTCTATAAAGTTGTGAAAAAAATGTTACCTTTCAGAGTTCTGATTCACCATATAGAGTCCTGACTGGTGTATTCTGTCCTCTCCCAGACAATGGGGATGACTTTGCGTCGTCGGTCATCCCTCACAGTCACATCCTCAACGCCCCGTTCAGCACTGGGCTGCAGAGGCAGTTCTCACGCTACTTCAATGAGTTTGAGGAGTTACAGCTGCTGGGGAAAGGAGCTTTTGGTGCCGTTATCAAGGTAAACCATGTTTAATATAGCATAGCTGACAGTAGCTTTCATAGCCTTCCCCTTTTCTTTTAGTCCATGGTTATTGTTCACATAATGTTTGTATTCTCTTGACTCCCCATCCATCTTTGTTTCTCTTTCTGTCTGTCCATACCGCTCTCTTTGTGTGCAGGTCCAGAACAAGTTGGATGGCTGTTACTATGCTGTGAAGCGTATCCAGGTGAACCCGGCCAGTAAGCAGTTCCGTAGGATCAAAGGTGAGGTGACGCTGCTCTCACGCCTCAACCATGAGAACATCGTCCGCTACTACAACGCCTGGATCGAGAGGCACGAGACCCCCTCAACGGGGGTCCTGAGCTCAGACAGCTCCGAGCCCAAGAGCACAGCGGAGAATCTGCCCCAGGTCCGAGCCCCCTCTCTGCGACTCAATGAGCTGGGCTTCAGCATTCTTGACAACGTGGAGGACAACGCCCCTCCCCCCGCCCTGGCCAGCTCGGTGGAGTGGAGCACCTCCATCGAAAGGTCCTCTAGCGCCAAGTGTAGTGGCCACGAGACCAGCGATGAGGACGATGATGACGAAGAGGATGTCTTCTGTGCCTCGTTCCTGTGAGTTCCTTTGAGGATACATCTGGTGCAGTGCCCTGTACACTTGATATACTGAAATAAAATGCACTTTTTGATATCTGTTTTGTTTGCGTCTAGCCCATCAAACAGTGACTCAGAGAGTGACATCATTTTTGACAATGGGAATGGCAGCATATCTCAGGTTAGTGTTCACATTATTGCCATAGTGTGTGTTACTAGTGTGTACAATTTCACCAATTACATTCAATGTAATCTCCATTCCTTAGGAGGAGCCAAGCAAGAGAGTGGGGGGTGACACGATAGATAGCACAGACTCGGAGAGGCCACAGCTCATAGCACATTACCTTTACATCCAGGTAAGGCTCAGTTCACTAGCACTTAACTAATACCACACTATAGGGCACTGTTTTATGTCTGATATCTAACCCAGGGGTTCTCAAACTTTTTGTGCCGTGACAGAAAATTAATCAGGGACCCCCTCATAATCAGAACACAACTTATATATATGTGTGTGTATGTGCATATGTATGTATGTATGTATGTATGTATGTATTGTTTTTGTTTTTTTAATAGTTGATCAGGCCGTGGACACCCTGACCCACTTTGAGAACCCTGATCTAACCAGTGTTCTCTCCTCCCTCCAGATGGAATACTGTGAAAAAAGCACTTTGCGAGACACCATTGACCAGGGCCTCCATCAGGACAACAGTCGCCTGTGGAGGTTCTTCAGGGAGATCCTGGATGGCCTGGCCTACATCCACGAACAGGTCTGTCTGTAAAGCCCCATCTCCCCTAATCAGAGTGCACTGTAGGGTTCAATGTCTGCTTCAGGGTGTGGAACAGAGATATCATGTTAAGATCATAGAGTTGGAGAAGAGTGGAGAGAGAGAGGGTACTGTCCTGTCACATTCGGTTAAGAGGTAGGAAGTCCAGGACAGTCACTGCTTGTGATTATGTTGTTCCACTCCAAGTATCTGCTAAATCTTCAGATCCCAATGTCAAAGAAAGGTTTTGCTAGGTTCATGGTGGACATTGATATGGGATATCATTTGTGCTGTTCGAAGTGTTTTGAAATGTGTTTGATGCAAAACAGTGTTTTAAAGGATCCTCTTCTCATTTTTTCAAACGCTCAAATGTTCTGGCATACATGTTCCTTCCTACCTCTACACCAAGAAGCCAAGCTGTCACAGCACGGCTCAAAACAACGATGATTACGCGCATGACATGCTTCTAGCCATGGTTCCAATTAGCACTAATTGATCACCTCCCCATCACCCTTCCAACAGGGGATGATTCATCGAGACCTCAAGCCTGTCAACATTTTCTTGGACTCTCAGGACCATGTGAAAATTGGAGACTTTGGCCTGGCCACAGACCATCCTGCTAATGTGGTATGCCTTAATGTCCTCAGCTTCGCTGTCTCCTGGTGATAGAGATGAATTAACTGATACCTTGAAGTTCATGTTGAGGTCTATAAGTGGAATTTTGACGCTGTATCAATTTAATGTATTTATTGTGTTTTTTGTCTTAATGTCAGAATTGTAATGCGTTATTGCCTTCTGCAAGCCCAAAAAAGTCAAGAATCAACAAATAAGTGGTGTTGACTGTACATTTAATCTCCTCATAGGCTGCAGCAGGTAAACTGGATATTGAGGAGAGTGGCTCTGTTCTGATTCTCAAATCGGACCCAACAGGTACTGAGAAGCAACATCCTTCCACATTAAACTGTCCCAAGTGTTTCAGGCTTTGTGACTCTGTTAAGCTCATATTTTCTACCTTGTTATTTCTGAACAGAGAATATGACTGGTATGGTTGGTACTGCCTTGTATGTCAGTCCAGAGGTGCAAGGAAATACTAAAGCCACTTACAACCAGGTAAGAAATACAGTACGAATGGAACAAGCACCAAAGTCAATTCAGAAGAACAAAATAAAGAGCTATTGTCTCAGTACAATCAATCATAAAAGATCTCAAAAGAAGTCTCAAAAGAATTATACTATCTTATAATGACTTTTTAAGGCCCTTGACTCCTGGGTGGACCACAGACTAATGTCCTCTGTCATTTTAGGCAGTTCAAGGTTTTCCCAACGGTGTTACTGTATTCTCACTAGGAAATATATCATTCTGAATGGACTGTATGAACCTGATGTAAAAGGGGAGAGGGTTCAACCCGTGATCTGTGTTTCTCCTCAGAAAGTGGATCTGTTTAGCTTGGGTATCATCCTGTTTGAGATGTCCTACCGGCCCATGACCACCGGATCTGAACGCATCTCAGTCCTGAGCCAGCTGCGCATGGTGAGTCTGTCCAGCGAAGGGAACACAGACGGGTGTAGTGTGTGTGTGGGGGGGGGGGGGGGTCTCAATCACTCATCTTTCATCACTGTCCCATTACTCTGTCATTCCACTCTGCAGGAGGACATCCACTTCCCTGAAGACTTCCCTGAGTGTAAGAGTGGAATGCAGGTGACTAAGGACATATTCAATTCATGTTACACAAGTTATACTCTCAGCTCTGTGAATTTTTGTGAAGCTTTGTATAAAGTAGAATTAGTTCACATAGTCTGATGATGGGAAGTTTAATGAAACCAAACTGAGTGACATTACACGGTATGGGCCGATTGACTGATCTATCTCAGAGGAAGGTGATTGGCTGGCTGTTGAACCATGACCCAGCGCTGCGTCCCACGGCCCAGGAGCTCCTGAAGAGTGATCTGCTGCCCCCGCCCCAGATGGAGGAGTCAGAGCTCCACGAGGTCCTGCAGCACACCATGGCTAACGTCAATGGCAAGGCCTACCGCACTATGGTCAACCAGCTGTTCTCCCAGAACACCTCCCCCGTCATGGACTACACCTACGATATCGACCTCCACAAGGTACTAGGCTACTGCTCTGGCCAACACACCGACACATTGGACCAGACCCCTCAAACCTGACCTAGCCACACAAACACAACACAAAGCCAACCAGACGTTAAAGCTTGGGTACGATTATTCTTTCTGCCATTTCATAGCGTCTCAAACCACTGTTTGTGACAGACAAGTATTGGAGAATTTGTCTTGAATGCTCAGAATAGAATGGTCCAAAGTGGGAAGAGCTACCCATCTCCTCCTGTAGGTGTCACTGTTAACACAGTAATGATGCTGGTCCTGTGTTCCGCTGCAGTTCTCCCGTCATCTGTTCCACATGATGTTGGGATTGTTTAAGCTTTAATCGATGGCTTTTGATTCATAACAGACTGTGTTTGTTTTGTTTTAGGGTAGTTTTAATTTCAACAGTGCTAAATTGCAACAGTATGTGTACGAAACAATTACCAGGATCTTCAAGAAACACGGTGAGTCTGGACTTTTTTGTCCCATTTTAAGAGCTGAAGTCATGTTTACTCTCTTGTGCAAACGACTTGACCCATTCCACCATTCCACTCTTAACTCCCTGTTATGAAGACCTCACTGGGGGCCTTGACTTAAACATCTGCTCCCATATATACTGTTGTCTCTAGTGACTAATTCTAGGCAGATGTTTGGATATACACTGCTCAAAAAAATAAAGGGAACACTTAAACAACACAATGTAACTCCAAGTCAATCACACTTCTGTGAAATCAAACTGTCCACTTAGGAAGCAACACCGATTGACAATAAATTTCACATGCTGTTGTGCAAATGGAATAGACAAAAGGTGGAAATTATAGGCAATTAGCAAGACACCCCCAAAAAAGGAGTGATTCTGCAGGTGGTGACCACAGACCACTTCTCAGTTCCTATGCTTCCTGGCTGATGTTTTGGTCACTTTTGAATGCTGGCGGTGCTCTCACTCTAGTGGTAGCATGAGACGGAGTCTACAACCCACACAAGTGGCTCAGGTAGTGCAGTTCATCCAGGATGGCACATCAATGCGAGCTGTGGCAAAAAGGTTTGCTGTGTCTGTCAGCGTAGTGTCCAGAGCATGGAGGCGCTACCAGGAGACAGGCCAGTACATCAGGAGACGTGGAGGAGGCCGTAGGAGGGCAACAACCCAGCAGCAGGACCGCTACCTCCGCCTTTGTGCAAGGAGGTGCACTGCCAGAGCCCTGCAAAATGACCTCCAGCAGGCCACAAATGTGTATGTGTCAGCATATGGTCTCACAAGGGGTCTGAGGATCTCATCTCGGTACCTATTGGCAGTCAGGCTACCTCTGGCGAGCACATGGAGGGCTGTGCGGCCCCACAAAGAAATGCCACCCCACACCATGACCGACCCATCGCCAAACCGGTCATGCTGGAGGATGTTGCAGGCAGCAGAACGTTCTCCACGGCGTCTCCAGACTCTGTCACATGTGCTCATGTGCTCAGTGTGAACCTGCTTTCATCTGTGAAGAGCACAGGGCGCCAGTGGCGAATTTGCCAATCTTGGTGTTCTCTGGAAAATGCCAAACGTCCTGCACGGTGTTGGGCTGTAAGCACAACCCCCACTTGTGGACGTCGGGCCCTCATACCACCCTCATGGAGTCTGTTTCTGACCGTTTGAGCAGACACATGCACATTTGTGGCCTGCTGGAGGTCATTTTGCAGGGCTCTGGCAGTGCACCTCCTTGCACAAAGGCGGAGGTAGCGGTCCTGCTGCTGGGTTGTTGCCCTCCTACGGCCTCCTCCACGTCTCCTGATGTACTGGCCTGTCTCCTGGTAGCGCCTCCATGCTCTGGACACTACGCTGACAGACACAGCAAACCTTTTTGCCACAGCTCGCATTGATGTGCCATCCTGGATGAACTGCACTACCTGAGCCACTTGTGTGGGTTGTAGACTCCGTCTCATGCTACCACTAGAGTGAGAGCACCGCCAGCATTCAAAAGTGACCAAAACATCAGCCAGGAAGCATAGGAACTGAGAAGTGGTCTGTGATCACCACCTGCAGAATCACTCCTTTTTTGGGGGTGTCTTGCTAATTGCCTATAATTTCCACCTTTTGTCTATTCCATTTGCACAACAGCATGTGAAATTTATTGTCAAACAGTGTTGCTTCCTAAGTGGACAGTTTGATTTCACAGAAGTGTGATTGACTTGGAGTTACATTGTGTTGTTTAAGTTTTTCCTTTATTTTTTTGAGCAGTGTATATATATATATTATGCAATATGCAAAGTAGATACTGTACATGGCTGGTGGGCACACTGGTTGAATTTGAACTTCCATATTGCGTTTGACGTTATATTTTTATGTACATTAAACGTATTAACATACATTAAACCTAGTGTTTCTGTGGCTGTCTGTCCAGGGGCGGTGCGTCTCCAGACCCCCCTGCTGCTCCCCAGGAACAGGAAGTTGTATGAGGCCAGTGAGCCGGCCTGCTTGATGGACCACAGTGGTATGCTGGTCACCCTGCCCTACGACCTCCGGGTGAGCATCAAGAAGCAGGAAGTACTACACCGGGATCGTGGCACGCAATCAGAGTGGACTACAGCCAGGATAACCTCAGGACAACACTGGAACATCCTAGGGACTTAACTGTCTGTTTCCACATAGGGATTTATTGTAGTCTTACATGCACTTTTTATTGAGTCTCTCTTTTGTCTCCATTCCAGATGGCATTCGCAAGATTTGTGGCCAGAAATAATATTACCCATTTCAAGAGGTAAACTTCATAGGAGTCAATCACTGAATTCTTGAGTTTATGCATGTTCAGTCTTTGCATGTCATCCGAGCATGTGTTTATATCCAGCATAATGTAATGGGGTTTGTGTGTGTGTGCGCAGGTGGAGCATCGAGCGTGTGTTCCGGCCCAGGAAGCCAGACAGGGCTCACCCCAGGGAGCTGCTGGAGTGTGCCTTTGATGTCATTGTCCCTGTCACCAACAGCCTGCTGCCTGACGCTGAGACCATCTTCACCATCTCAGAGATTATCCAGGAGTTCAGTGTCCTGCAGGTACGAGTACTGGACACTTCCTGTCTGGCTCACTCCTTTCACCGTGTTACTACCCCTGTCACAGTCTAGTTCAGGTCACAGACCATACTGTCCTTCCCTTATAGCAGGTCACAGACCTGTTCACTCCCTGGACACTACACAGGGATTTTTCTGCCATTGAAATTCTTGGGTAGGAAAATCACTTTCAGTGTAAACGTAAACGACTAAAACCAGATATAAAGAATGTAGAAAAAATAAATGACCTATGTATTTTTTAAGAATATAATCATTGAGAACTAACAATCACCAAAATCTAATCTAGACAGTCAGGGAGAATTGAAAATTCTAAAAAACAATTTACCAGTATAGTTAGAACACAGCATTATCCATTGCAAAATGCATAGAATTGCAGGAAATTAGCTTTAAAACTTTAAAAATTCTCTCAGCTCCGTGGCAGAATATGTAAAATCACACTAAATTTGTTTTAAAACTCCAACATTTCTTCTCGGTTGCATGGCAAAATGTGTAGAATTGCAGGAAATTGTCTTTAAAACTGCATAAAATGTATCTTAGCTCCATGAACAAATTTGTAGAATTGTAGGAAATTGGCTTATAAAAGCAAAAATGTCTCTACAACGTCAAGATGGGGGCCTCTAAAATGTTCTCTAAAATTCAGCCAGGCCGACCGCAATCCCTGCCACGCTCACCACCAAAGCTCCATTTTGATCCAGAAAAAACCCTGGTACAGTAGGCCCAGTTCACTCAGCATGAGCCCAGTCCCCCCAGAGGACCACCATAGCTCCAGGCCCCCTCTAAAAGGCCCTCTCCCTGATTGCACCATTTACTGTATATTCCCTCTCTCTGTGTGAGAAAGCTGTTAAGAATGTGTGAGTCACTGAATGAGAGAGCAGCAGCCAGCCTCTGTGGCCATTTCACTGAGCAGTCCTCCTACAGTAGTGGTTTAGGGATGAGAAGTTCTCCTACAGTAGTGGTTTAGGGATGAGAAGTTCTCCTACAGTAGTGGTTTAGGGATGAGATGTCCTCCTACAGTAGTGGTTTAGGGATGAGAAGTTCTCCTATAATAGTGGTTTAGGGATGAGAAGTTCTTCTACAATAGTGGTTTAGGGATGAGATGTCCTCCTACAGTAGTGGTTTAGGGATGAATGGTCTTCCCACAGTAGTGGTTTAGGGATGAGATGTCCTCCTACAGTAGTGGTTTAGGGATGAGAAGTTCTCCTACAGTAGTGGTTTAGGGATGAGATGTCCTCCTACAGTAGTGGTTTAGGGATGAATGGTCTTCCCACAGTAGTGGTTTAGGGATGAGATGTCCTCCTACAGTAGTGGTTTAGGGATGAACGGTCCTCCTACAGTAGTGGTTTAGGGATGAACGGTCCTCCCACAGTAGTGGTTTAGGGATGAACGGTCTTCCCACAGTAGTGGTTTAGGGATGAACGGTCCTCCCACAGTAGTGGTTTAGGGATGAACGGTCCTCCTACAGTAGTGGTTTAGGGATGAACGGTCCTCCCACAGTAGTGGTTTAGGGATGAAGATTGTATTTGTGCTCAGATGGAATGGTGTATTGGTTGTGTGGTGGTGTAATGGTGTATTGTGTGTGTTGTGTTAGGAGAGGAACTACCACATCTACCTGAACCACACCAGTCTGCTGAAGGCCATCCTGCTACACAGCGGAGTCCCAGAGGACAAGCTGAGCCACGCCTCCAGTATCCTTTGTGAAGCCATGGTTAGTACTCTGCCCACCGCACTCGTGCAAATTAAACATACACCATGCATGCGTAGATTGTGTGGTAGTAGTTTTGTCCATAACGTCTTTGTTCTACCACTGGAACTGTAAAATGGTATCCTGTCTCTGTTCATAGAGTGAA
This sequence comes from Salvelinus fontinalis, assembly GCF_029448725.1. NCBI lineage: Eukaryota > Metazoa > Chordata > Actinopteri > Salmoniformes > Salmonidae > Salvelinus > Salvelinus fontinalis. Next base: position 25,313,612 of record NC_074679.1, on the reverse strand, counting down.
AAGCTGACTAGGCGAGAGGTGGAGGCCAAGTTCTGTAACCTATCTCTGTCCAACAACAGTGTAAGTATCTACTGTTGCTTCTGGTGTTTTATGACATGTTTGGTGAAATCATCAGTGTGTCCACTTTGACTCTGCTCAGAGGGAAGATACTGGTCAGCTTTTCTTGAACATTGCCTTGCTCTCAGCTACAGATACTGTATTTTCTCTCTGTTCAGATCTGTGTCTGATGTCTGTCTTTCCCTGCCAGTTGCAGACGCTGTATAAATACATAGAGCAAAAGGGAGACCTTCGGGACCTGGTCCCCCTCATCACCTCTCTGACCAAACAGAAGACTGCCGTTACCCAGCTGGCTAAGCAGGGCCTCAGAGACCTGGAGGAGCTCACTGGTCTGCTCAGGAGACTGGGTGTCAAGCTACAGGTACTGCTACTCCCTCTCACCCTCCATCTTGATTGTTACCCCATGTGTATGAAGTGCATGGAGAGAATGGTATTGAAATGTGTTTTGCTGTTGAGTGAGTGATTGATTGATTCTCTCTCGTGTCTGTGTCTTTTAGGTGGTGGTCAATCTGGGTCTGGTATATAAAGTGCAGCACCATTGTGGGGTCATCTTCCAGTTTGTGGCCTTCATCAAGAAACGCAGACGCACAGTGCCAGACATCGTGGCTGCAGGAGGGAGATACGACCACCTGGTAATGCCCCCATCCTACCCATGCCGCCAACAGATTATGTCCCAACTTGGGTCCTTGGAAGTGTTGAACTATCAGGGTTTCTGGTTCCCTTCCTGTAGATCCTTGAGTTCCGTGGTCCAGCGTCCTCTGCTCCTGTCCCCTCGGCAGTAGGGGCCAGTGTGGCTTTGGACAAGGTCTGTGCTGCCCTGGCCAACATGGAGGAGCCGGTGAGAAGACTTCATCAGTGATCATGACCCACAGACACAGAAGGTCATATTTGAGGATGGCTTATTACTTTCAGCCTCCATTAAAGTTATTATCCTGCCTCTAAAATGTAGCTGTTTTGGGAAAGGCTGTACTGTATATTTCTATACTGTAGAATGACAGTTGATGGGTTTACCCCCGAACCCTCTGTAATCAAATCAACTGAATTTGTGTGGAGCTCTGTGTGTGTGTGCATGTTTAAACCTAACTCCCTGCCTCCTAGCCCTCTATCAGTTCGTGTGATGTGCTGGTGGTGCCTGTAGGCCACACCTCCATGGGCAGGGCCATCAATGTGATCCAGAAGCTGTGGACAGCAGGGGTCTCTGCTGACATCGTCTATGACGTGTCACAGGTAAGTGATGAGCAGCCTGTAGCACCTTCTGCTGTGACAATATCTAACCAACACGGGGCAACACCTCTATTCTCTTCTACCCAACATGGACCGGGGTCCAAACTACCTGACTTATTTACCGTGACAATGTCTGGACCTGTAAACACTCAGGCGAATGGGATCCATTTTGAGGTTACTTGTATAATCCTGTTAGTGTAGCAGGTTTAAGAAATAGGATGAAACATCTCTGTTACTGTATAGAGTTTTCTACGCAGTTTTTATTTTCAGTTTTTAGTTGAAGTCTGTTGACCAACTTTATCCTGAGAAGAGTTTCAATGTGTTCCAGTGTACTTGTTGTCATCCTGTTGCATGTGGGTGGTGTAGTGTGACTGCTGTTCTGGTGCCATGCCTCGTCCCATTCTTCATGTTTATGTGACAGCCTGATCTCAGGCCAGGAGCTGTATGTCACTACTGCTGTGTGTGTCTCTCTGGCTGGCCCCCACAACCTGGGCTGGCCCCCACAACCTGGGCTGGCCCCCACAACCTGGGCTGGCCCCCACAACCTGGCGTTAGCGTGCAGCTGACAGCTCTCTTCTCGCTCTTACGTTGAAACTTTCCCTCTTCTCTTCTTTTATCCTGTTTTCCTCTGTTTACCTCACCCTTTTCTCCCTTGTCCTCTCCACCATTCCTTCCACCCACTCCAGTGTCCTCCCTCTCTTCTCCACTTTTCATTTGATCTCTTCTTTTTCTGTCTCTGTGACTCTCTATAACGTCACTGATTGCCCAACTCCATCCCCCTGAGCCCCAAGCAGCAATTAAAAGCTTTGCTTTGTCTGAGCTCACGCTGCTTTGCTGGAGAGGAACAACATGTCACTCCAAGTTGTTAGGGATGCCTGCCTTATGGACCAGCCAGCCAGCTGGGGGGACGGGGGGGGTAGTGTGAGAGACAATATCCAGTGTTCAGAGTTTATTAAGTGCTGAGATGCTCCCCTCCTAACACCTTTCACATGCACTGCTTTTACTGGCCAGATCTCCAGTAAATGATCATTTATGGTCCGTAGACGGTTCCTTTCTTTTAGCTTTTCTAGCCAAATATGGTGAACCCTATCTGAGGTCAGCTGGGAGGCATATGGCCGAAAGCTGGTCGACCCTCAGGCATCCACAGTGGCAGAGCGGTCTCAGTGAGAGAGCTGCTGTGAGCAAGCTGGTGGGGAGAGCAGAGCAGAGAGGTGATATACAGTACAGGGTTTGTTCCTCAGCAGAGTCTGCTGCTCTGTTCTGACTCAGCATTGCCTGCCAGTTGAAACCTGTCTGTCTGTATTTGATTAGGATAAATCAGCTCTGCTGCTCACACACAGCCACGGGTGAGTACAGTACCCGGACAGGACCAGGTTTGTGCAATGGGCAGAGTTGCTCTCCGTTCCAAGCTAAACTTGGTTCTCCGCCACTCTGGAGGAATTTGAGGCACAAGTGAAGCGTTCCCCCAGCACGCATTTCATTTTCCAGGCTTTATGCTGTCTCTGCCACCCCTGCTCTCTCTCTCTCCCACCACATCACTTGCTCTGATCTCAGTGTAAAATGGGGGGAGTTTTCTGCTTTTATTATTACATTCCTGCCGTGTTGTCCAACACGTACGGCACACACTCTTCGTTTGCTTGCGCACTCCGTTTGCACAGGAACTGATGAGTCATAGGAAAGCCACTGAAGCCTGCCTGATCCCAGCTTTCAGCACACCATGAAACCACCAGGACTGCTTACAGCTCTTACTCTTAAACAGACAGCCCACTTTGATAAATACGTCACAAACTAACTTTCCCATAACCCCACTGTCATATTACAGGAGAAACATAGAGCTGAAGGAGAGCTTATCCTCAAACTAATTCACTGTATAGTGTTGAAGGGGTCCACTTGCTCACTGTAACCACTTAACTCTGTAGCTCACTGTTACCACAACCCCTATAGCAGGGATCATCAACTAGATTCAGCTGCAGGACAATTATTTTTCTTTAGCGGATGGTTGGGGGGCTGGAACATAATTACAAATAATGTGTAGACTGCAAATTGACAGCAAGAAGCCCAGATAGATGTAATATTTGACTAAAACAAAATCATTTTAAACCTTGATTACATTTGTATACGATCTATCAATTAAGCGTGGAACTACTTAGGAACAGATTCCCCCCCCCCCCTCGAAAAATTTTGGGGGCCAAATAAAACCCTCCGCTGGCCCAATTCTGCTTGCAGGCCACCAGTTTGGGAGTACATGCAGGTTACAATTCACCAAAACCATACAGTTGGTCAATCCACATATAGTAGTAGTAACTGTAAATGTTAATCTGGGTCTAGAACTCGGTTGCAGGATCTGGAGCTCGTTGGGACATCATCATCTTGGGAGCAGTATATACCATATTTTCACTTGGCTATTACAAAGTAGTGTTTTCTTCCCCTCTGGATCTGACTGTGTTGTGTTCAGTCCCAGGAGACTCTGCTGGAGCACTGCAGACAGGCTGGCATCACCTGCATGGCCCTGGTCTCAGACAAGGAGGGGAACTACATCAAGGTAATAATAATAACTATTAATTTTATATAAAGCTTGTCCAGATGCTCAAAGCTCTGAGGGCAAACGGGGTGGTGAAACTTAATATTAGGAAGGTGTTCCTAATGTTTGGTATTCTCAGTGTATATGGTATTGATATGAATGCCCCAAAATATGAGAATTTGGAGTGAAAGTGTGTGTTGGAAGCAGGTCTGATTCCCCTCCCTATCCCCTGTGTGTCCCCAGGTCAAGTCCTTTGAGAAGGAAAGGCAGTCAGAGAAGAGGATTCCAGAGTCTGACCTTGTGGATCACATTGTTCAGAAATGTCGGACCAAATTCTATGAGGAGAGAAATGTCAGGTGACAACACGGTTTACTAGCCCACACATAAACTCTGTTCTAGACTTCCAGTGAAGTTGGGGAAAGAGACTGACACAGCGGTGTTGTTTGTCTCCTCCAACAGGGAAATCTCTGAGGCTGTCTCTCTTCAGAACTCCAAGGGGTCACTCGTCAGTACCTCAGGTACAGTTGAACAGCCTCTTGACCCTGTGTCCAAGGATGACCCCATTACCTTTGACAGAGAGCAGAGCAGTAATTATGGTCCTCTGGTTTCCTATGAACCTACTTTGTTCTGGGTTTAAGTTCCTACATGATGGCAGAGCTTTGTTAAATGGGTAATCAAAGAGCGATGGTGAATATGTGAACTACAAAGTGATTAGTGGTAGTGTTACATTTCTCACCACCTCTGGCTCAGATGTACAGTAGATATAAACCTTAATACAACACACTGGACTTATTAGTCTGGCTAACAATGATGGCTTCTCAGTCGACTGGTGTCTGTGGGTGGTGGTGGGAGAAGGCTGTAACAGCTCTGACATATTGCCATGGTCTCATTAGGATTGTGTGTGGTGTGATCTGACAGGATCATCAGAGCAGTACGGGAGCAGTGCCTCTAGTAACATGAATGTGAACCTCCTCACCCCGGAGAAGGTGTCCTCTAGCACCAGACGACGCTACGAGACCCAGGTCTGTCAATCAATCACACCTGTCACTCACACCTTTCCTGGAGTAGGCTATAACAGACAGAAAGACATACACAACAGCCAGACGGACCGAGCCAAGCCCAGTCATGCAGCCGATCACGAGACCGGGACAACCTCTCCCTCCCTGGCTGTGGTTCCCAGCTCTGTCTCACTGTAGCGTTCGTCACAGTCAGACAACACGCTGCCTTTTACACGCCGCCAGCCCAGGCTTAAACCCCATTGGCTCGCGTAGAGATGGATTGCATGTGAGGATGAAGTGGCTTTTGTTTCCCAGTTTCATTGTGTTCATGGGAGCAATTACTCCTTTCCCCCTCTCTCTCTCGCTTTCTCTCTTTCTTTTTCTCTTTCTCTCTTTCTCTCTCTCTCTCTCTTTGTTCAGATACAAACCAGATTGCAGAATCTAAGTAGCAATTTACAGAGCAAGAGCAATGACATCGAAGTTCTGGCTGTAAGTCATTTTCTGTTTCCCCACCTCTACACCTTATCTGTTGAATCCATGTATGAAATAGATCTGTGCGTGAAATGAGGACAGAAGTTAGCTGATCAGTTGGACTAGTGGTTCTCCCCTCTGTTTTTCTCTGCACTCCAGAGGGGTTTACAGGGCTCTCCTGGAGGTAGATGGCTACAAAATGATTCCAGTTGCTCCACAACAGAAAACAAGGAGAGAGCATGTCATTTGGAGCTAAATTGCTAGCATATTTTGTTTATTTGTGGTTTCGTAGTCAATTTGAAAGGAGATATTCACAGAGTAAATTATACAGTGTATTATTTACTGATACAACATAGTCCAAATCCATTTGTCATTCCATATGTTTGTGTCTGGTTCACATCAGAGGGTTAGAGGTTAGATGCTGGAGCGTGAGGTATTGAAGCATAACAGACATATTCACCTTGATGCCGGTATGTATTTACTCAGAGCTAGAAGTGTGCTTCCAGGTTACATCAGCAGTATTGCTAACCGTCTGTCATAGGTAATACCCGTAACTAAAGAAAAAGGCAATTTAACCAACATTTTAAGGTATAGATGGAAAATCAGCCCTGACAGTTCTACGATTTCCTGCAAAGGACATTTTAAAGTAGTGCACTCAGTGGTGGTGAGAGCACCATGAATGAGTTACAGAAGAGCACTCAGTGGTGGTGAGAGCACCATGAATGAGTTACAGAAGAGCACTCAGTGGTGGTGAGAGCACCATGAATGAGTTACAGAAGTGCACTCAGTGGTGGTGAGCGCACCATGAATGAGTTACAGAAGTGCACTCAGTGGTGGTGAGAGCACCATGAATGAGTTACAGAAGAGCACTCAGTGGTGGTGAGAGCACCATGAATGAGTTACAGAAGTGCACTCAGTGGTGGTGAGAGCACCATGAATGAGTTACAGAAGTGCACTCGGTGGTGAGAGCACCATGAATGAGTTACAGAAGTGCACTCGGTGGTGAGCGCACCATGAATGAAGAATAATGAACAAAGTCAATGTTCTGCTCTGACTAAATTGCTACAACCACAGTGTGCAAATGATCTTCTTGAGCTGAGGGAACTGAACCTTCTGTTTTGTGCCATTGTGGAATGTGTCTTGAATATTTATAGCAAATATTTGAGTGCTGTGGCAGAGGTTACATATACTTCCTAAGGAAAAGGACAGCATGCTATGTACAGTGTGGTCTGAGATTACATGGTGAGATACAGTAACATCCGTTGTGTTAGTGGAGTCTAACGCACCTCCTTTTGTTGTTCCGTCCCAGGTGGACCTGCCAAAGGAAACCCTCATCAACTTCCTGTCTTTGGAGGTCTGTACCCAGCTCTGCTTATCATGACCTCCGTCTGCACAACCAATAAAGTACATCTTGGCAGGATGGAGTAGGGGAGGGAAGGAAGGGAGGTCAGGCTTTCGGAGAGGAAAAATAAGGGAATCCTGACTCCTTTCTTAGCCTTGTCTGGGGAGGGGAGTAAACACCACAGAGTTACCCAACTATCAGCTGGGACAAGGTGTGAACACTCACATTCCAAACTCCTGGCTGCAGCGCCTGCCAAACGAAGCAGAAACCCCTAGCTTTCATTAAAAAAAGAGAATGTAAATGATATGGTGTTAAAGATAATAAAGATTTTTTTTAAATACTCCGAACACAAGCTTATGTTAGCAGACAAAGCGTAGAATGAATGGCAACCTTATACAGTTCCCCTCTCACATCATACGTGGCTTTGTGATTGAGTGTCAGAGAAAACAACTTACAATACAGTGTGCATGCCCAGACCCACAGGAAACCCTGCATCACACTGACTAATTACCCCACAGAGCATTAGAGGGCCTGAGACTCTAAACTATCCTAGCAGCTTTACTGAACCTCCAGTCTCAACAGGCAAAAATATACAATGTGTAAAATCCACAACCCGCAGATCTATCTTTTATATTTCCCCCCATTAACTGCAGATGGTGGAGTCTCCGACACGGTAACTACAAATACAATAACAACCGTGTTTGTTTGATCACAGTGGCTATGTTGAATGTCTGATTGCTCTCTCTCTCTCTTTGCCACTTCTCTCTGTAGTTTGATGGAGATGAGCCGTTCAATATCAGCGTTAAACATCTGCTGTCGCGTCTCCCCAAGCAGCGCTACCTCAAGTCCATCTGCGAGGAGATCCACCGCTTCAAAATCATGAAAAGGTGCGTAGTTGTACCTGTGGTTACTGGGCTATTTTGAACAGCGTATGGGTGTCTCAGGACAGGCGAGCCCAGCCAGACTGTGAGAGCAGGGCAGTATACCCCATCGCCTCGCGCCTGTGTGCTCCCAGGGCCTGACTTAGACCCAACTCGCCTTTTTATTAAAAATCATGAAACCTGAGGAAAACGGTAGAGATCATTAAAGGCCCTTTAAAAACCAGACTTCCTTTTATGACCAGCAAACACCAGAAAACCCCAGCCCACACCCCAGGTGTGAGGATGTCAGTCAACTCTTCAAACAAATCAGGTCAGAGATACCTATAGTCTCTAAAACAACTCCTCAGATGATCAGATTTCTATTTGGAATCTGGGGGAAGGATTTGGACTGTTTGTCTGTCTGCTGTCTGGTTGTTTCCACTGTGAGTGACACCTAGAGTCCTGGGCCATAGGCCAGGTCACAGGCAGGGCTTAAGCCCCACTGCAAGCTGTCTACAGGAGCCTGGGCTAATATCAGCCTCACTGCCAATAGCCCTGCTCAAAGACTCGGCTAAACAATTTTTTTGTTGTTGCACTGCCTAGCTTTATTTGGATTCTCAGAACAAGGAGCCTATGTAGGATTTGATGGATGTTCTCTTTCATGAATGGGGATAATGTAGGAGAAAGCTAGAGCCTCTTTCTCTGGTTCCATCTGGGCTCTTCGTAGACTGTCCAGAGCAGTTGGTTTTAATTTCCTGTGTGTACTGTGTGTCTCATTCACCGTTAAGGGAAAAGTGTTTACTGACAAAGTAACATCATTTGGGCTCGCTAACAATGGAGATATTCACAGTGGGTGTTTTTGTGTTTGTTTTGGCTGGAACTAGGGCACAGAGAAGACGAGATGAGTGGGCCAAAGGCCACAGTAGTCAACAGTCACTTGGCTGCACTGTGCCTGTAAACTACCCATAGGGCCCCACAGTCATTGATCTGCCCCAGTCTTACAGCTACAGCCACTATTTCATGTACTTCAAAACAGACTAGCTGCCCCCCAGGTCATCTGAAATGCCCTGTAAAAGAATGGAAAGCTAGGGCCAATAATGATCAAGGTGACAATGAATAGAAATAGTCCAATTAGGCTGTTTTTACACAATGAACTGGCCAGTTAAACAGCTAAACAGACTTTAGCTGGTGTGCTAGACTTACACAAGGAAACAGTTAGGTTATTGTCTGTTTTTGATGTCCATAGCAAGTGTTATACATTCCCTTTGCATATGGAAACATCAACAGTCCGCTAGTGGACACACGGTGGGGTTGTTTTGGACATACATTAAATATCAAGTTTTTGACTTGACGAGTGTGTTGTCTTTGCAGGGTTGCCGTGGTGGTTTTGTACAGCTACAAGGATGATTACTACAAGATTCTTCTGTGAAACCGAAGATGTTTCTGCCCAGGACAAGCTCCAAGCTGCTCCCAGCACAACGGGCTTCCTGTGCTTTTCAATTTAGTGAAACAGTATCCGTTTGTTTGAAGAAGATGACAGCTTTATTCTGTGACTTTCCTTTTCAGAGTGAACCCAAATTCAAAAGTCAACTTTTACAGTGTTGAAATGTAATCCAGGTACAATCAGCTGTTACCCTGAAGCTCACAGCATTGTGTTGGTCCCTACCACAAGACCAAGACAGTTTCTAATCTTACTGTACCTGCCTTAATGGAACAGATCTTATACATTCTGAAGCAGAAGGGTTTTTTGATTGCAGATAATGTTTCCAAATTAATGTCCAATTCCATATTTTTTTAAGTGACATGATTAATAATGGCAATAAATCACATTTTACCCCAGTATGTAGTTCTCTTCTTTGAGAGTGCCCCAGTCTGCGAAAACAATGAATGTGTTCATAAAAAAAAAAAAGTATCTCACACCTTGGATTTAGCTGAGAAACTTGATAATTAGCTATGGACTGTGGATATTCTTTTACTGAGAGATCTATGGGGTGTTTGACTAGTACTCTCAATTTCACAAAATGTTCCTGTTGAATGTGACCTCTGATGGTATCGAAAAGCCGTTGTGACCACATTAATAATTGGTTTAACCGTTATGCTGTAAGAAGCTAATCTTTGAAAAAAAAAGCTCCTTAAATGATTGATTTCTTTTGTTTTCGGACCAATCTTCACCTCCTCATGTTGAGCTTTATGAGCAAACGGTGACAGTCAAGTCAAACGGAATTCTTCAGGTTGTCTGTTCAAGCCTTCCTGACTCAGTGTTTTTCTGTCTGTGGTTTTATGAAGCCCCGAGTGTGAGACTGAGATCTGGCCGCTGCATTCCCCACTCACGCCTCATCCGTATAGCCCTGTGGGCTGTGAGAAACACCAAACACACATCTCTGGTCTTCCCCATCCGCTAACACATCACGGATAAGGAGAGCAGAGCAACTATGCTTAAGAGAAAGGAAACTTTAAAACCTTTGGGAAACTAAGTGAGAAGATTTTTTTATTTAACAAGACAAGTCAGTTAAGAACAACGCTGGGCCAATTGTGCACAGCCCTATGGGACTCCCAATCACAGCCCGATGTGATACAGCCTGGATTTGAACCAAGGACTGTAGTGACACCTCTTGCACTGAGATGCTGCGCCACTTGGGAGCCCAGGAAGCAGATCCCCTTTGGCAGCACTGGGCAAGAGTAGATAAAGGAACAGATGTCACATCTAACCATGATATGTTACCTCTTTTGAACCCAACTGTTGCTATGTTGATATTTATTGATATTTATTTGATTTGTAGGGATTTCCAGTCTTTTAAAAGCACGGGGCATCAGCCAGCTCCGTCACACTTTTCATTGCAAACATTTCACCATGGAAATGTCACAAGCACTGAAATGTCTTCCCAAATGTTAAATGTAAAGAATTTTTGTTCACACATTTTGTTTTTCAAAATAAGTATAAATGTTACAGTTCAACAGCAAAGAAAAATGTATTTACAGTTTACAACAGTAAAATAAATAGGCTTGAAAAACAAAGCAGATGGAAATGGTAAATGGCTTACAATATCTAAAATGTACAGCAGCTTTGGCTACCAAGTTCATTTGCCAAAAACACGTCATTAACTCAAACTATACTTTAGTATTAATAAATAAAGCTATGTGAAAAAATAAATAAGGGACTCTTCTGTCCTACTTTTATCTACCTTTTTTACACATAGGAAAAACAAATAACTCCTCTTACCTTCATTTAAAACACATGGTTGTGATTCAAACGGACCCAAATCTACGGAATTACTTTTGAAACTCTTCAATAGAAATCTATATTTGTCTCCACACAGTTTTGGCATCACAATGGTCTTTGTATCGAGAGACTGGCAATGTAACTATGAAATCAGATCCAAAGATTTCCTAATAAACCCCAGTCTGTTTTGTAATGCTCTGAATCACATCTATTTCATCAGATTGTTAAATAAGCCTTGAATTTGCTGCACCATTATGTTTACTTGAGTGATTCATCACCTCCATGTGCTAAATATGCCCATCAAATCCCTGATTAGGCCTTTATCCCGCCAGGAATCTCATCCACAGCTTTTTAAAACACTGGATCCTAACAAAAGTGCTACATTTTATGAACATGCGCTGTTGGAATGTACCATTATTTGCATTTCATAGCAGAGTCTCCTTGAGACCCTTGCCCCTTTTCATTGTAATGTGTTATAAACTGGTGGGAATGGGGAGACCTTCAGTCAGGTTACCTTGGCATGGAATACATGGCACAACAAATTGCACCAAAATTGGACTAGCATACGTCATTACAGGAGAAACAATGAAATATGAAAAACATTAAGGCTATAAAATAAAGGCTACTAATGTATATGTTAACATTCTCTGGAAACAGTAGCTCATGTTTACGCACAGCTGTAAATGAAGTTATATAAGTGAGGCTTATTGTATGTTGACATTCCTCATGAGTAACTCCAGAAAGTCTGGAACTGCTTCTGTAGTTTCCTGTAATGAGTCCTCTTATCTGCAAGCTATAAAATATCAGTCGGGATTAGTATTAATCCACCTAATCTTGAAGTCCATTCCCATTTCTAGATGAAGTCCAGCCAATGGGATGATTCCTTCTAAAGGGAGTTATTGAGTACAGAAGGATGAAGGACTTTACTGTATTACAGACAGACACACTGGCTTCACAGCTGAGGCAGAATACATTCACACTGTTTTCCCTCTTCCCAGGGTGGTTGGTTGTTTTCAGAATGGAATGATTTTGGTCATCACCTTTGAGGCAGACAGAAACCACTACAGTAAGTGGGAATAGAAGAGTGTCATTCCTTTGCATCGATGGGGAATGTTTAGTCTGGCATTTACAATGTTTTAATCTTGCCACCATGGAGACTTCCATAACAAAAACTAGGCTTGACCAAGAAAAACACTACAACTATTACACATAGAAATATATTTAAAAAAAGCTAAGATGGAAACCACACGTTCTAAAGCAGGAGTTTGGGTTTCTTTTTTTTCTGGGCCATAGTCTGCTGGGTTCTGATGCTGCTCAAAGTCATTGACTGGGGAGAGGAGCGAGTCATGGAACTAGCCATTCATCTGATAATCGACTTACCCTCCCATCCAATTTTGATTACAACTGGAAAACCAGTTAAATTGGCATCACTAAAACAATTGTTGATGAATTGAGTGCTGCGCTGCGGCACATAGAAAAGAGCAAACTAGAGACCTTCGACTAGAACCCAAACCCCTGTCCTAAAGCTGTTATATTCCTCCTGTTAGTTTCATGTTCTAGTTCCAGAGAAGGCGAGAAGCGATGATGATCATGTTCACATTTCAGAGCTCTCTCTGGCTGACTAGTAGCCTCTCTGGCTGACTAGTAGCCTCTCTGGCTGACTAGTAGCCTCTCTGGCTGACTAGTAGCCTCTCTGGCTGACTGTCACTGTCTGTGGTGAACTGTATGGCAAAGTCCCATAATGGCCACATCCTCCTGCCTCCACAGTCTCTCCTCACTGTACCAGCAGTATGATAAAGCAACAGGCAGTTGCATTGCATTGTTTTGGATCGATCACCGTGAAAATGTGAGAAAGAGAAGAGGAGGTGCTTGGTAGCCTTTTGGGCAGTGTAGAGTTTGGTGGTCTGGTGAATGGGAGTTGGTGTTTAGGGGGAGGGGGGTCTAGAGCTGTCCCCTGACCTGGCCCGTACTCAGCTTGACCCGGGGGATGAGCATCCTCTCCCCACATGGTGAGCTCATCTCTGGGGAGAAGTTGATGCCACAGTCATTCTTCATGCTCTGGAACTTGTTCTCCTTTGAAGGTTCCATGTACACCACCGAGTTCTTATTCACATGCTTCTTCAGGATCACAGTCTAGGAAAGGAGTAAAGGAAATGTTTTAAATATCAATTACTTTACTTTCACACAACAGGTCTTGTCAGCTATATTGATTGAATCCTACTGCTTTGTGTTATCATGTCTAGTTAGGACGGGAGAGACTTTTTCGGAAACCATGTGACGAATTACGATTTTCTGTGCTGCTCTAGTCTCATTTCATGGGGGTGTTGTAAAACGATCACATTTTATGATAAACTTGACACAGTTCAAAGTGCTCCATCAGAATTAAGTGCTGGAAAAATACATTTATCCCTACTTTGACACCCTGAACATGAATTGTAGCAGGAGCTGGAAGATCAAGGAAAACCCACGACCCACCCACAGATTAGATCCTAAAACAACGGCCCACCCGCTCCGCTATGGTGCTATGATTTAGCACCATAGTGGTCTGAGTTTGGGCAGCAACCCCAAACCAACAGCAAAAAAAATGAAGTAATTGAATTGGTTCTATCGGGCAGAATCATGAGGCATTTCGAAGCTGTGTTGCAATTCATTTGTGAATAGTCTTTTTCCGCAAGCTGTACATACAGTACTGGGCCTAATGAGCGGCTTTACCCACAATGCCTCACCTTCTTGGGGGCGCTGTAGCACGACATCCGCACCCACTTTTTCTTCTTGTTAATGAGGACTGCCACAATGAGGAAGATGACGATGGCCAGGAGGAGACCGGCCAGTATCCAGGCAGCTGATTGGTAGATGAGAGCCATCCTAGTTTGACTGGGGATGTTCTCTCCCAGGCTGTTCCCATCTGCAGGGAAAATCAATATCAGCTCTCCCCACAGACTGGACTACACATACTGCTGTCACACAGGCCAATATTTCCATTACATTATTCCCCTTCTAATCAATTTAAATGAAAAAGCAGCTCATGTCCTTCCTTAGTGTTTGGCAGTTTTCCCTGGCCAATACGTTAGATACAGTCTCCAGATGAATGTGTGTCCGTGTGCATTTAGCTCATTTGTCAAAGCATTCCAATTGCCCCACAAGAATGTAAGCATCAACAGGCTGGCTGGGAAAGTATGGACAATGATACCAAGTCACAGGTCTGAAGCAGTTGTTACCTATCAGTAACCTATCATTTAACCATCTCTGTGGGCCATAGGAGGAGTGAGTGAGGGGGTGAGTGAGTGAGTGAGTGAGGGGGTGAGTGAGTGAAAGAGTGAGTGAGTGAGTGAGTGAGTGAGTGAGTGAGTGAGTGAGTGAGTGAGTGAGTGAGTGAGTGAGTGAAAGAGAGAAAGAGAGAAATAGTGAAAGTGAGAAGGTGAGCTAGAGAGAAAGAGAGATGGACAGACAGACTGTACCTGTAGCAGCAATGATAGGAGGCAAAGTGACAGTGGGGATCCAGACTGTGTTGTCCACTGTGGTAGTAACCCTGGTCTTGGGGGCCTTGGTCGACACCATCATTGGAACAGACGTTGTTGTTATTTCTGTAAACCAAAGAGGAAAATCACAAATAAGTCACAACCCACGTACGTAATGTCAAACACACTTGAGCTGAAAACAAATCCCACATCCCAGATCATTGTAACAGAAGGTTATGGTTGGGTGGAGTGTCTGTAGATAAGGTGTGTTTACGGGATGTGTTCCCTAAGCTTCCATGACTTCCCTTTGTCAAGAGTCTTATGTAAAGTTCTGTTATCCACCGAGCAAATAACCAAAACAAAGCTGAGATGAAACGGTTACAAATCAGAGGGAACAATGCATGCCTGTGTCGAGGTTTTCCTCTATAGGAAAAGCTGACATAGAGCTTTGCCTTCCTGTGCCGGCATTGAGAGTGGCGGGTCGGCTCAGCCGGAGACAGGAAACACGTGTGAATGTGCGGATGCTTGGGGAATGTTTTCACTCTGAGTGAGTTGTGTCACATGGAATGTTGCTGTGAGTAACGGTGTTTGCCCAAGCAGTGCCAGCGAAACAGGCACTCAGAACGCGACTCACACACGCTTGCTTTATTCTAGCTAACCGAAAAAGTTTGAAAACGGTTCCTCCCTTCCTACAAGTTACACTGTGATTGATAATGGTCTCAATAACAAGCTGTACCTCGTCCCAAAGGAATAACTTGTTTTAATGCATACTTAATATGGGATTTTTCACAAGACACAACTGTACTACACACTAGAATGACAGTGGACATCATTAGGGAGGCTAACAAGGCAGTGTGCTCTCACCCATCTAGACATTCCCAGGAGTTTAGTTCCACGTACAGACTCACTCTCACACATACAAACTCACTTACCCAGACAGTGAGGGCAGCACTGGCCCTTGCGCAGGACGGGCACCCTGCAGTTGGCAGGCGGGCAGCGCTGGGAGAAACACTGAATGGTTCCATTGTTGCAGGTGCAGCTGGTGCAGGCATTGGCCTTCCAGGTGTCCCCAGCCAAAAGCACGTCTCCCTCGCTGGAGATACAGTACTCCTGCTGACTGGTGCTCACCGGGAGCTGGGGACCCTGCTTGTCCTCTGTGGATGGAAGGATGGAGGGAGAGGCACACCAAGGCAGTATAACATGTTAATCCAGAGCAGTTATTAGGACAGTTCACCTGTGTTTGCAATAAGATGGTTTTACTGTATGGTAAATTCTAGCAGGAAGCTAGCTGATGACTAGGGACTAGGGAACACATGGCTGCTGTGCTGAGCTATGTCAGTTAACTCTCAGGCTTATCTCTGTGTCTCATAGCCATAGGCCCATAGATCAATGGCCTGTCTGTGACCAAAGCTTAGCTAGACTGTCACATCTCAACACTAATGTAAATCAAATCAAATGTTATTCATCACATGCTTCGTAAACAACAGGCCTAGACTAACAGTGAAATGCTTACTTACAGGCCCTTCCCAACAATGCAGAGAGAAAGAAAATTGAGAAATGATAGAAAAGTACAACACGTAATAATAAATACACAATGATTAACGATAACTTGGCTATATACAAGAGGTTCCAGTACTGAGTTGATGTGCAGGGGTATGAGGTAATTGAGGTAGATATGTACATAGAACTAGGAATGAAGTGACTAGGGAACAAGATAGATAATAAACAGCAGCAGCAGCCTATGTGATGTGTCAAAAAAGTTTGTGCAGAAAGGGTCAATGCAGATAGTCTGGGTAGATGTTTGGTTAACTATTTAACTAATTATTTAGCAGTCTTATGGCTTGGGTATAGAAGCTGTTCAGGGTCATGTTGGTTCCAGACTTGGTGCATCGGTAATGCTTTCTGTGCGGTAGCAGAGAGAACAGTCTTTGACTTGGGTGGCTGGAGTCTTTGAGAATATTCTGTGCCTTCCTCTGACACCGCCTGGTATAGAGGTCCTGGATGGCAGGGAGCTCGGCCCCAGTGATGTACTGGGCCGCATACACTACCATATGTAGCGTCTTGCGGTCTGATGCCAAGCAGTGGCCTTATCATGGGGTGATGCAGCCAGTGGCCACACTAGGGCGTGATGCAGCCAGTGGCCACACTAGGGGGTGATGCAGCCAGTGGCCATACTAGGGGGTGATGCAGCCAGTGGCCATACTAGGGCGTGATGCAGCCAGTGGCCATACTAGGGCGTGATGCAGCCAGTGGCCATACTAGGGGGTGATGCAGCCAGTGGCCATACTAGGGCGTGATGCAGCCAGTGGCCATACTAGGGCGTGATGCAGCCAGTGGCCATACTAGGGCGTGATGCAGCCAGTGGCCATACTAGGGGGTGATGCAGCCAGTGGCCATACTAGGGGGTGATGCAGCCAGTGGCCATACTAGGGGGTGATGCAGCCAGTGGCCATACTAGGGGGTGATGCAGCCAGTGGCCATACTAGGGGGTGATGCAGCCAGTGGCCATACTAGGGGGTGATGCAGCCAGTGGCCATACTAGGGGGTGATGCAGCCAGTGGCCATACTAGGGGGTGATGCAGCCAGTGGCCATACTAGGGGGTGATGCAGCCAGTGGCCATACTAGGGCGTGATGCAGCCAGTGGCCATACTAGGGCGTGATGCAGCCAGTGGCCATACTAGGGCGTGATGCAGCCAGTGGCCATACTAGGGGGTGATGCAGCCAGTGGCCATACTAGGGGGTGATGCAGCCAGTGGCCATACTAGGGGGTGATGCAGCCAGTGGCCATACTAGGGCGTGATGCAGCCAGTGGCCATACTAGGGCGTGATGCAGCCAGTGGCCATACTAGGGCGTGATGCAGCCAGTGGCCATACTAGGGGGTGATGCAGCCAGTGGCCATACTAGGGCGTGATGCAGCCAGTGGCCATACTAGGGCGTGATGCAGCCAGTGGCCATACTAGGGGGTGATGCAGCCAGTGGCCATACTAGGGCGTGATGCAGCCAGTGGCCATACTAGGGGGTGATGCAGCCAGTGGCCATACTAGGGCGTGATGCAGCCAGTGGCCATACTAGGGCGTGATGCAGCCAGTGGCCATACTAGGGGGTGATGCAGCCAGTGGCCATACTAGGGGGTGATGCAGCCAGTGGCCATACTAGGGGGTGATGCAGCCAGTGGCCACACTAGGGGGTGATGCAGCCAGTGGCCATACTAGGGGGTGATGCAGCCAGTGGCCATACTAGGGCGTGATGCAGCCAGTGGCCATACTAGGGGGTGATGCAGCCAGTGGCCATACTAGGGGGTGATGCAGCCAGTGGCCATACTAGGGCGTGATGCAGCCAGTGGCCATACTAGGGGGTGATGCAGCCAGTGGCCATACTAGGGCGTGATGCAGCCAGTGGCCATACTAGGGCGTGATGCAGCCAGTGGCCATACTAGGGGGTGATGCAGCCAGTGGCCATACTAGGGCGTGATGCAGCCAGTGGCCATACTAGGGGGTGATGCAGCCAGTGGCCATACTAGGGGGTGATGCAGCCAGTGGCCATACTAGGGGGTGATGCAGCCAGTGGCCATACTAGGGGGTGATGCAGCCAGTGGCCATACTAGGGCGTGATGCAGCCAGTGGCCACACTAGGGGGTGATGCAGCCAGTGGCCATACTAGGGCGTGATGCAGCCAGTGGCCATACTAGGGGGTGATGCAGCCAGTGGCCATACTAGGGGGTGATGCAGCCAGTGGCCATACTAGGGGGTGATGCAGCCAGTGGCCATACTAGGGGGTGATGCAGCCAGTGGCCACACTAGGGGGTGATGCAGCCAGTGGCCATACTAGGGGGTGATGCAGCCAGTTAAGATGCTCTCACTGGTGCAGCTGTATAACTTTTTGAGGATCTGTGGGCCCATGCCAAATCTTTTCAGCCTCCTACCATCCACGACTGTGTTGGTGTGTGGGACGACGATACATCCTTAGTGATCTGGACACCGAGGAACTACAGCCCTGTTGATGTGAATCGGGGCGTGCTTGGCCCTCCGTTTCATATAGTCCATCATCAGCTCCTTTGTCTTGCTGACATTGAGGGAGAGGTTGTTGTCCTGGCACCACATGGCCAGGTCTCTGACCTCCTCCCTACAGGCTGTCTCATCGTCGTCGTGCGCATCCACGCAGTCGTAGGTGAACAACTCTAGTTGCACAGGTGACATGCTGGTAAAAATGAGGTAAGACTGATTTTCAAATCAAATTTTATTAATCACATGCACCGAATACAACAGGTGGACCTTACAGTGAAATGCTTACTTACGAGCCCATAACCAACAACGTAGTTAAAAAAAATATGGATAAGAATAAGAAATAAATGTAACAAGTAAATAAAGAGCAGCAGTAAAATAATAATAGCGAGACTATATACAGGGGTGTACCGATACAGATTCACTGTGCGTGGGCACCGGTTAGTTGAGGTAATATGTACCTGTAGGTAGAGTTATTAAAGTGACTATGCATAGATGACAACATCAGAGAGTAGCCGCTGTGTAAAAGAGGGGGAGGGGGGGGGGGGGTGCAAATAGTCTGGGTAGCCATTTGATGAGGTGTTCAGGAGTCTTATGGCTTGGGGGTAGAAGCTGTTTAGAAGCCTCTTGAACCTAGACTTGGCGCTCCGGTACCACTTGCCGTGTGGTAGCAGAGAGAACAGTCTATGACTAGGGTGGCTGGAGTCTTTGACAAATTTTAGGGTCTTCCTCTGACACCACCTGGTATAGAGGTCCTGGATGGCAGGAAGCTTGGCTGCAGTGACGTACTGGGCCGTTCACACTACCCTCTGTAGTGCCTTGCGGTCTGAGGCCGAACAGTTGCCATATCAGGCAGTGATGCAACCAGTCAGGATGCTCTTGATGGTGCAGCTGTAGAACCTTTTGAGGATCTGAGGACCCATGCCAAATCTTTTCAGTCTCCTGAGGGGGAATAGGTTTTGTCATTGCTTCTTCAAGACTGTCTCGGTGTGCTTGGACCATGTTAGTTTATTGGTGATGTGGACACCAAGGAACTTGAAGCTCTGAACCTGCTCCACTACAGCCCCGTCGATGAGAATGGGGACGTGCTCGGTCCTCTTTTTCCTGTTGTTCACAATCATCTCCTTTGTCTTGATCACGTTGAGGGAGAGGTTGTTGTCCTGGCACCACACGGCCAGGTCTCTGACCTCCTCCATACAGGCTGTCTCATCATCGTTGTGCGCATCCACACAGTCGTGGGTGAACAGGGAGTACAAGAGGGGACTCAGCACGCACCCCTGAGGGGCCCCTGTGTTGAGGATCAGCGTGGCGGATGTGTTGTTACTTACCCTTACCACCTGGGGGCGGCCAGTCAGGAAGTCCAGGATCCAGTTGCAGAGGGAGGTATTGAGTCCCAGGGTCCTTAGCTTATTGATGAGCTTTGAGGTCACTATGGTGTTGAACCCTGAGTTATAGTCAATGAATAGCATTCTCACATAGGTGTTATTTTTGTCCAGGTGGGAAAGGGCAGTGTGGAGTGCAATAGAGATGGCATCATCTGTGGATCTGCTGGGGCGGTATGCAAATTGGAGTGAGTCTAGGGTTTTTGGGATAATGGTGTTGATGTGACCAGCCTTTCAAATTCCTTCATGGCTACAGACGTGAGTGCTACAGGTTGGTAGTCATTTAGGCAGGTTATATTAGTGTTCTTGGGCATAGGGACTATGGTGGTCTGCTTAAAACATGTTGGTATTACAGACTCGGACAGGGAGAGGTTGAAAATGTCAGTGAATACACTTGCCAGTTGGTCAGCGCATGCTTGCAGTACACGTCCTGGTAATCCGTCTGGCCCTGCGGCCTTGTGAATGTTGACCTGTTTAAAGGTCTTACTCACATCGGCTGCGGAGAGCGTGATCACACAGTCTTCCGGAACAGCTGGTGCTCTCATGCATGTTTCAGTGTTATTTGCCTCGAAGCGAGCATAGAAGTACTTTTGCTCGTCTGGTTGGCTTGTGTCACCGGGCAGCTCTCGGCTGTGCTTCCTTTTGTAGTCTCTAATGGTTTGCAAGCCCTGCCACATCCGACTAGCGTCAGAGCAGGTGTAGTACTTAGTCCTGTGATCTTAGTCCTGTATTGACACTTTGCATGTTCGTCAGAGGGCATAGCGGGACTTCTTATAAGCTTCCAGGTTAGAGTCCCGCTCCTTGAAAGCGGCAGCTCTACCCTTTAGCTCAGTGCGGATGTTGCCTGTAATCCATGGCTTCTAGTTGGGGTATGTACATACGGTCACTGTGGGGACGACGTCATCGATGCACTTATTTATGAAGCCAATGACTGATGTGGTGTACTCCTCGATGCCATTTGAGGAATCCCAGAACATATTCCAGTCCTAGAACTTAGCATCTGCTGCATCTGACCACGTTTTTTTTGATCAAGTCACTGGTGGTTCCTGCTTGAATTTTTGCTTATAACCAGGAATCAGGAGGATAGAATTATGGTCAGATTTGCCAAATGGAGGGCAAGGGAGAGCTTTGTACGTGTCTCTGTGTGTGGAGTAAAGGTGGTCCAGAGTTTTTTTCCCTCTGGTTGCACATTTAACATGCTGATAGAAATGAGGTAAAACATATTTAAGTTTCCCTGCATTAAACTCCCCGGCTACTAGGAGCGCCGGCTCTGGGTGAGCGTTTCCTTGTTTGCTTATGGCGGAATACAGCTCATTCAATGCGGTCTTAGTGCCAGCCTCAGTCTGTGGTGGTATGTAAACAGCTACGAAAAATACAGATGAAAACTCTCTAGGTAGATAGTGTGGTCTACAGCTTATCATAAGATACTCTACCTCAGGTGAGTAATAGCTCGAGACTTCCTTAGATATGGTCCACCAGCTGTTATTTACAAAAATACATAGTCCGCCGCCCCTTGTCTTACCAGACGCCGCTGTTCTATCCTGCTGGTGCAGCATATAACCAGCCAGCTGTATGTTGATAGTATCGTCGTTCAACCAGGACTTCGTGAAGCATAAGATATTTCAGTTTTGAATGTCCCGTAGGTAGTTTAATCTTCCGTGTAGGTCATCTATTTTATTTTCCAAAGATTCTATTCTGCTAGAAAAAGTGCAAGGAAGTGGGGGGTTTATTCGATCGCCTATGAATTCTCAGAAGGCAGCCCGCACTTTGCTCCTTCTTCTCCGCCTTCTCTTCACGCAAATCACGGGGATCTGGGCCTGTTCCTAGGAGAGCAGTATAACATTCACGTCGAGCTCGTCAGGTTTGTTAAAGGAAAAAAAGGATTCTGCCAGTCCGTGGTGAGTAATCGCAGTTTTAATGTCCAGAAGTTATTTTCGGTCACAAGAGATGGTAGCGGCAACATTATGTACAAAATAAGTAAAAAAATAAGTAACAAACAACGCAAAGAAACAAACAAAAAACACAATTGTTTGGGGACACGTAAAACGTCAGCCTTCTTCTCCGGTGCCATCTTATTTATTTCAGTTTTCCTGCATTAAAATCACCAGCCGCTAGGAGTGCCGACTCTGGATTAGTATTTGTTAGTTTGCTTATGGCCTTATACAGCTCGTTGAGTGCCGTCTTAGTGCCAGCATCGGTTGGTAGTGGTTAATAAACTGCTACGAAAAATATTGATGAAAACTTTCTTGGAAAATACTATGGTCTCGTTCTCTTCCAAGTCTTTGGGATTGGGGGCTGGTCTGGGGTGAGCAGTATGTTCAGCGCCGCCAACTTGTTGAAGTCGAAATCTTCATCCAAATCGACGTTAGTGATCGTTTTTCTGATGTCCAGAAGCTCTTTACGGTCATAGATAATGATGGTGTAAACATTATACAAAAAAATCCCACTCAAAATAGCCTGTAAAACGGCAGCTATCCATTCCAGCGCCATTCTTACTCTTCCATGATGTACACATACATCAAGGGGCCTGTCATTGAAATGTGTATTATTCCCACATTCTTCAGAGACAGAACCATACATATATCAAAGGGCTGCCTCTTACAATCTGATTTTGTGGTGGGAGATGTGGTGATAACGCAACTAGCTGAGCATTCCCAAGGAGGCTCTGTGGGTTTCAGGGGCTGTCATGCATTTCTGATTTGTGAGGCTCTTGCTTGGGGGGCTGGAGGGAGGAGTGAGGGGCGGGGGGAGGTCGTGGTGGGGGAAGGTGGTGATGGGGCGGAGGTGAGCAGTGAGGGGTGGAGGGCGGTGGTGGTGGGGGAGGAGTGAGGGGCGGGGGAGATGGTGTTGGGGGGACAGTGCCCAACTCTATTCTTCTCAGCAGCTGGTGAGGTCACATGACCTGAATAGTGTTGCGAAATTCTGGGAACCTTCAATAAATTGCCTGGTTTTCAAGAAATCCTGGTTGGAGGATTCTGGATATTCCCTCTTGATTCCGGAATCTTCCAAATGGGATTTCAGGGAAACCAGGGAATTTATTGAAAGTGCCTGGAATTTTGCAACCCTAGACCTGACCAGGAGAAACTAGTTATAGGCTATAACTAGGGCCTAAAGTTTTTCCTAGTCATATCACATTGCCATGAAAAATACTGTTCTTATGTACGAATAGTGGAAACAGACAGGCTTGTCCCCATGTGTTCCTCTCTGGAGGATATATCCCCATGTAAAGCCAGCCGGTTTGGTCTGGATTCTTTATTAGCCTGTGTGTACTGACATTAAACTGTGGGACAGATTGCAACATGCACCAAGACAAGGCAAGACCCTCAATCCACCACCACATGCTGCTGATAATGGCTCCAGATCAAATTTATCCCACTCTATACTGATCACAAACTGACATCGCTTCTTGAGTCATTCCTGGATGTAAGTGCTTTTGATATTATCTGAAATTGCTCTTGTCAAGGCTAGTACGATGATAGAGTTCTACATTTACAGAGAAGAAAATGGCTTAGTACTAGAGGTTTCCTAGTAAAGCAGCCTATGACAGATGTGGGGGATGTAAGGTACGGTACCTGGGCAGACATGGCAACAGGTGTCCTTGTTCCTGGTTGGGGCCTGACACACAGCAGGGGGACACACTTCAGTATCGCACAGAACACGGCCCTTCCTGCAGGTGCAGCGTGTACACTCATCCAGGTTCCAGGTCTCTCCCTCCACATAGAGTTTCCCCCCAGGGGCTCGACACACCACCAGGTCCATGCCCTCTGGCTGACCACTGCCTGACTCATCTGGACAGACAACACACAGGTTATGAGAGGCAGATAACAGTAACACAACAACACATGAAAGACTACAAAGAATAAGGTTCACATCTTACTAGAACTAAGCTTGGTGATTACACAACAATTTGTGTTCGGACATACTTTCCTCTAGTCCAGTACAACAGTACAGATAAAACAATTGACTGCAATAGGGTTGATATCTGTAAGGTGTTAGTCTGTTGTCTCCTGTTAGTCTGTGTTGAGTTACTGAAAGTTGTAGACATTCTTTCACTTATAAATATTTGAACAGTCCACTGAGTCACTCCCCTATAAATATCCCCAGTGACTCTGAGGGGTGTGGATGAAAAGGCGTGGGTGTGTAACTGTGTATCAATGTGTGTTGCTCCTTACACAAACACAAAGTGTGAGTGTTCATGGAGCCTGAGACCTGACTGATGGGGCAGTAAGTGGACTGGGCTCTAGGGTGTGAGCTCCTATGGGACTGTGAACTGCCAGACGTGTGTGTGTTGATAGATCAGCCGGCTCCAGACAAGTACCTTCACAAGTGGGACAGCACTGGTCAGGCCTGACCACGGGGTTGGGACAACTGGGCACAGGGCAGGATATGAGCACACACATCTCTCTCCCAGTGTGGCAGTAGCAGTCTCGGCAGCCGTCGTGCCAGCTCTCGCCCTCCTCATAGCGGTGCCCGTTAGAGGTCAGGCAGTAGCTGGGCATGGGGGCGGGGGCAGTGGTGCTTGGCAGGTGGTCACTCTCTGGAAAAAAACATGAACACAGACAGACGTTAGGAAGGGAGGGAGACTGGTGACTTGAACCTGTGAGAAACCATCAACAGGGATGTTTCAGGGCATGAGAAACGCAGGAGTGAATTCAAAGTGGAAATGTCATTAAGAATAAAATGGATAGTAAAGCTAACCAATGTTATTGTCTTGGGTACATTAGAGGCTAACGAGAAAGCTCTGATCCACCTTCACCAAACACCATTATGTGCTCTTCCTTTTAAAGTCTCTTAATTTCCCAATAATCCATTTACAGTTACAACACAAATAAATAAAGTTGAATAATTTCCCTGAAGTTTTTGGGACCTGACCCAAAACTGATGTCCTCTGTTTCTGTTGAGAGATAGGTTGAGGTTATAAAACCCCACATCTGCCAATAACTGGCCCCCAAGTGGAATATAAATCCAGTGTGGCTGTTAAGTCTGGGGAGAACAGTGTTTTTGATAGAACGTAGTATTTCAGTGAATCACATCATGTTTCCACATCCAAGGCAGATGTTTATGTGTCTCTTCTCTCTCAACACACTGTTAAACAAAGGGAAAAAGGTACACTTCACAAAAAAGTTTCCTATCCATAAATATTTTAACAGTCCACTGAGTAACTGAGTAACAGTCTCAAAATAAGATAAACATGACGGGGTGCCACTTCACCGCCATCTTGCTGAGCAAGAACCTCCAAATACATTCCAAGCTAAAATATTTATGATATTACTGGAAAAATTAAATAAACACATAAAAAAGTATAAATAAGCCGTCTAAACTTTCTTTAACTTGTGTGGTTGGTGAATCTAATCAAACATGCACACACAGGCCTCAGCGGGAGCTAAATAAAACACAAGAGTCAAAACATCCATTCATAACAGGCTTCACAGCAGATCAGCTAAATGGTTCCAGCAAATCAAATCTGCTACATAGTGAGTGAAAGTCAACACACACGGTCACACAAACATGTGTACAAACACGCACGCACACACACACGCACGCACACACACACGCACACACACTACTGTTGTTGTTATTGAACTGAAGTCATGTGACCGGCTGACCCAGACGGATGGATATTGATGCGGACCAGATGAGACAGACAGACAGATGAGAATCATACCTTTGCACATGCAAATGGAGCAGCCCTTCCTGTTCTGCCGGTAGCCATCGCTGCAGTTCTTATCACAGGTTAAGGGGGGACACTTGACACAGCGACACATCTCACAGCCGTGCTTATTCCTCCTGTGGGATAGATAGAGCACACAGATGTCTATCAGATATGTCATGAGAGAGGGAACAATAAGAATGCCATTTTACATCTCAAATGGGGCATATTAAACTCATATTTGAATGAAAGCTCAATAGCCAGTGGTCTTGTGAGTGGTCTGGTGGAGTACTGCCGTGGAACCAGATGGTCAGGTCTGGTATAATAGACATATGGTTCTGTTTTCCCCCTGCTATATTAGCTGGCTTTGAAGAGGCCTGATAAAAGCAGCACCCTGGAACACGTGAGAGCCCCATGGTGCACGGCACACACACCATACCAATGCTAGAGTCTAGGGCACTGGGTTTAAAGCAAATTCAGATGCTTTCCATTTGATTCAACCTATTCAGATTGCTACTGTATTGCTACCAAAGCCTTTGGCTGACATGCGAGGTCCAGAGCAGGGCCAGATGATATTAATGCAGCCAGGTTGATTAAGGAACGTAGAGACTGAAGGGCCCTGCTCTCCATTAACTATGAGCTCATCATGGTTGATTTGATGACAAACAGATTTGTAAACAGAGTAGACACAGGGATGACACTGGAAAAACAATCCCGGAAGAGTTTGAGAGACGATCTAAGCGGCTTCTGAAATTAAACTAAACCCCCACTGATTGGCCGAAAGCTAAGGAAGATACACGCAGAGAAAAAACAAACCATAGATGAGTTAGGAACGGACACAGAGCATGTGACCTAGTTGGATCCATATATAGAGGTCATAAAACATAGATGAGCAGCAGGTTGAGAAATGCCCGATCCAGATGGGTTCATCTATTACAACTCCAGTCTGTCTCGTTCTCTGTGTGTCTCCCATACTCTCTTTTTCTGGAACCTGGAACCCATAAGGCCTTTTTCAATTAAACATGGATTCCGTTAGGTTGGATTAATTACACTATTAGTCTCTGTAGGCCACATAAATAAAACAGGAAATGTACCCAAATCAAATGTTATTCATCACATGCTTCGTAAACAACAGGTGTAAACTAACAGTGAAATGCTTACTTACAGGCCCTTTCCAACAATGCAGAAATAAAGAAAATAGAGAAATAATAGAAAAGTAAAACACGTCATAATAGATACACAATGAGGAACGATAATTTGGCTATATACACATGGTACCAGTATCGAGTCGATGAGCAGGGGTGCGAGGTAATTAAGGTAGATATATACATATAACTAGGAATAAAGTGACAGATAATAAACAGCAGCAGCGTGTGGGATGAATCAAAAAAGTTAGTGCAAGCAGGGTCAATGCAGATATTTCGGTAGCTATTGGGCAGTGATGTAAGTAACTAAGTAAAAATACTTTGAAGTACTACTTAAGTAAATTTTTGGTATATCTGTACTTTACTATCTATATTTTTGACAACTTTTACTCCGCTACATTCCTAGAGAACATATGTACTTTTTACTCCCATCCATTCCCCCTGACTCCCAAAAGTACTCGTTATATTTCTAATGCTCAGGCAGGACAGCAATATGGGGTGGCAGGTAGCCTAGTGGTTAGAACGTTGGGCCACTAACCGAAAGGTTGCTGGATCAAATCCCCGAGCTGACAAGCTAAGAATCTGCCATTCTTCCCCTGAGCAAAGCAGTTAACCCACTGTTCCCCCAGGCCCCCAGGTTGGATTAAATGCAGTAGATACATTTCAGTTGTGCAACTGACTAGGATTGTCCATTTCATGCACCTATCATTATTATGTGTTGTCATCCCTACGGCCTCTGATGTGACAGACTCACACAAATGCTGTGTCTGCAAATAGTGTTGGAGTCTGTCCTTGGCTGTCTATACATTTTAAAACAAGAAAATTGTCACGTCTGCTTTGCTTAATATAAGGAATTTGATATATAGTATTTACTTTTACTTTTTACTGAAGTATGACAGTTGAGCACTTTTTACACCAATGTTATTTGGTTAACTAATTAACTAACTATTTAGCAGTCTTATGGCTTGGGTAGAAGCTGTTCAGGGTCCTGTTGGTTCTCTGCTACCGCTTGCCGTGCGGTAGCAGAGAGAACAGTCCATTCCTTGGGTGGCTGGAGTCTTTTACAATTTTTAGAGCCTTCCTCTGACACCGCCTGGTATAGAGGTCCTGGATGGCAGGGAGTCCGGCCCCAGTGATGTACTTGGCCATAAGCACTACCCTCTGTAGCGCCTTGCAGTCAGATGCCAAACAGTTACCATACCAAGTGGTGATGCAGCCAGTCAAGATGCTTCCAATGGTGCAGCTGTAGAACTTTTTGAAGATCTTGACCCATGACAAAACTTTTCAGCTTCTGAGTGGTGTTGTCGTGCCCACTTCACCACCGTGTTGGTGTGTTTGGACCATGAAAGATCCTTAGTGATGTGGACACCGAGGAACTTGAAGCTCTCGACCTGCTCTACTACAGCCCCCAGAGGCAGTCGGAGACAATGCCCTGCCACTAGCAGTGGTCACATCTCTACTGATTCAGCAGTAATGACAGTATGGAGAGGCCAGGCTGAGCTTTGAGCTGGCTG
This sequence comes from Salvelinus fontinalis, assembly GCF_029448725.1. NCBI lineage: Eukaryota > Metazoa > Chordata > Actinopteri > Salmoniformes > Salmonidae > Salvelinus > Salvelinus fontinalis. The sequence continues at coordinate 25,285,767 of NC_074679.1, read as the reverse complement.
GGCCCTCAGTGTACAAACACAGAGACAGAGAGTCTGGCCATCTTGGTAACTGGGCTTTGTTTAAAGGTTTTGTGTGGAATTTCGTGCACAGCGCTGGGTTCTGGGGCTGGGATTGCTGGCTCTGCACAAATTCCAGCGTGCTTGGCAACAGGAGAATTCCGTGCACGTCCTATCAGGTCCGATGATGATTTAGACCCATTGAGGAGGGGAAACGCTTTAAGTCCCCCTTTGTGTCCTTCCTGAAGGCGCTCAACTATGCCAAATGTCAATGTAAACACACCTTTAGGGCTCTGACCCACTCTGACAGGCCACTGCTCACTGCTTACATGATGTCCCCCTCTACCCTATGGAGATAAGAGAACTGGACTGTTCATACATAGCAAGGATAGTGTTTGAGGCAACAAATTATATAGTTGAGTTCTCTGTAGAGGTTATAAATGCAGCCAATTTATACAAAGCCGTCTCTGTGCCACCTCTTTGTATCTTCTCACTAGTCCATTATAGGAGAAGCACTCTGCTAGAAGATTGATGCATTGCTTGGCTCATCAAGGATTCAGACTTCTGAAGCCGGCCCTGAACGGGTGCTTATGAATGCTACCTGCTCCTCTTCCCCCTCGGGGGGACTCTCTTCTGACTATATCCTGTGCAGACATATCAGGCCCATCTTGAGTGGAGGCTCCAGAGAGCATGGTTCAGATACCAGAAGAATCCCACTGTATACACTTCATAGAGGCCGCTTTTGTGCGGATGTGTTTTTGATCGTTGTTTTGAGACGGAAAGATGATTTATGAAATGAAAGTGTGGGGGAAGGGGTAGAGGGACTGAAGCACCAGACACTGCACTGGTCACACAGAGACACAAATTGGCCCCTGATTGGCCCTGATTGACCCTTTAGATCTGAGCAGGTGGGGAGAAGGTGAGGCTGCCAGGTGTGTAACAGTATACTTCCTCTCTGCCCAGTGAGACCTGGCACTGCACCCTGCCAACTACTCCACCTGGAGAATGATGATGTTGTCTGTACACACTGATCTACAGTCATGTTTTTACAGAGTCTGATAGTCCTGTCAGCCAAGATACAGTGCTTGTGTTCCATTGCCAGAGCCAAAGATTTCACAGTGTGAGTAGTAGCGCACTTGTCAAATAACCAAAATCAAACTAAAAGCGTTTACACAGTTGAAGTCTACATCATTACAAAATACATGACTGAACAAAACAAACAATGAGAGGAGAAGGCCTATTTATAACTACATAGTAGAAAAATAGTGTTTTTCCAGCTAACGAGAGGCCGGATTGTATGTTAGGGCCCATGTCAATAATAAACCAGACAAATCACCATTACTTCAGGCTTTGGTCTTCAGTCGTAACCAATGGGGCTGTAACAGCCTTTGATCAGCGTGGAAACTAAGGGGTGAATAATGAGCAGTGCTTAACTTGAAGATGTGGAGAGCATCCAGAGGACTTACACATATCCGTAGGGACAGGTCTTGCTGCAGGTCAGGGGTCGGCACTTGGGCATTGGAGAGCTGCACTCACACACCTCGCAGCCAAAGTTATCCTTCTCGTATCCCATGGGGCATTGCAGGGAGCAATATGTCCCCAGGTCAGGGCAGGATTCATCTGAAACAGTTCACATGGAGGTCATCTTACCATCAACACCATGTTAGTTTGCATTAGGGTTTTTCATTTGAGAATTCCTACAACTTAAAACGGCAAAATACTACACAGCCATGGAAACACATGAGGTGCGACAGATATTTCTTAGTGTGTGTGCTTATGTTTGTGTTATGGAGATAACGTGCCAGGGAATCGTCAATTTAAGCAAGTTACAGTATGTGTGTGTTTACGGTATGTGTGTGTTTACAGTGTGTGTGTGTTTACGGTATGTGTGTGTTTACAGTGTGTGTGTTTACAGTGTGTGTGTTTACAGTGTTTGTGTGTTTACAGTGTGTGTGTTTACAGTGTGTGTGTTTACAGTGTGTGTGTGTTTACAGTGTGTGTGTGTTTACAGTGTGGGTGTGTTTACGGTATGTGTGTGTTTACAGTGTGTGTGTTTACAGTGTGTGTGTTTACAGTGTGTGTGTGTGTTTACAGTGTCTGTGTGTTTACGGTATGTGTGTGTTTACAGTGTGTGTGTGATTACAGTGTGTGTGTGTTTACAGTGTGTGTGTGTTTACGGTATGTGTGTGTTTACAGTGTGTGTGTGTTTACAGTATGTGTGTGTTTACAGTGTGTGTGTGTGTTTACGGTATGTGTGTGTTTACAGTGTGTGTGTGTTTACGGTATGTGTGTGTTTACAGTGTGTGTGTGTTTACAGTATGTGTGTGTTTACAGTGTGTGTGTGTGTTTACGGTATGTGTGTGTTTACAGTGTGTGTGTGTTTACGGTATGTGTGTGTTTACAGTGTGTGTGTGTGTGTTTACAGTATGTGTGGGTTTACGGTGTGTGTATGTTTACAGTGTGGATGTGTGTTTACGGTATGTGTGTGTTTACAGTGTGTGTGTGTGTTTACAGTGTGTGTGTGTGTGTGTTTACAGTGTGTGTGTGTGTTTACGGTATGTGTGTGTTTACAGTGTGTGTGTGTTTACAGTGTGTGTGTGTTTACAGTGTGTGTGTGTGTTTACAGTGTGTGTGTGTGTGTGTTTACAGTATGTGTGTGTTTACGGTGTGTGTATGTTTACAGTGTGTATGTGTGTTTACGGTATGTGTGTGTTTACAGTGTGTGTGTGTGTTTACAGTGTGTGTGTGTGTTTACAGTGTGTGTGTGTGTGTGTGTGTGTGTGTGTGTGTTTACAGTGTGTGTGTTTACAGTGTGTGTGTGTGTGTTTACAGTGTGTGTGTGTGTTTACAGTGTGGGTGTGTTTACGGTATGTGTGTGTTTACAGTGTGTGTGTTTACAGTGTGTGTGTTTACAGTGTGTGTGTGTGTGTTTACAGTGTCTGTGTGTTTACGGTATGTGTGTGTTTACAGTGTGTGTGTGATTACAGTGTGTGTGTGTTTACAGTGTGTGTGTGTGTTTACGGTATGTGTGTGTTTACAGTGTGTGTGTGTTTACGGTATGTGTGTGTTTACAGTGTGTGTGTGTGTTTACGGTATGTGTGTGTTTACAATGTGTGTGTGTTTACGGTATGTGTGTGTTTACAGTGTGTGTGTGTGTTTACAGTGTGTGTGTGTGTGTGTTTACAGTATGTGTGGGTTTACGGTGTGTGTATGTTTACAGTGTGTATGTGTGTTTACGGTATGTGTGTGTTTACAGTGTGTGTGTGTGTTTACAGTGTGTGTGTGTGTGTGTTTACAGTGTGTGTGTGTGTTTACGGTATGTGTGTGTTTACAGTGTGTGTGTGTTTACAGTGTGTGTGTGTTTACAGTGTGTGTGTGTGTTTACAGTGTGTGTGTGTGTGTGTTTACAGTATGTGTGTGTTTACGGTGTGTGTATGTTTACAGTGTGTATGTGTGTTTACGGTATGTGTGTGTTTACAGTGTGTGTGTGTGTTTACAGTGTGTGTGTGTGTGTTTACAGTGTGTGTGTGTGTGTGTGTGTGTGTGTGTGTGTGTGTGTGTGTGTGTGTGTGTGTGTGTGTTTACAGTGTGTGTGTGTTTACGGTATGTGTGTGTTTACAGTGTGTGTGTGTGTTTACAGTGTGTGTGTGTGTTTACAGTGTGTGTGTGTGTGTGTGTTTACAGTATGTGTGTGTTTACGGTGTGTGTATGTTTACAGTGTGTGTGTATGTTTACAGTGTGTGTGTGTGTTTACAGTGTGTGTTTAACCGGGTTCAACCCTTTACATCCAGTATGAGACTCACGGTTGAGGCACTGGCAGAGCAGGCAGCCGTTGTTGTCCTGCTGGAAGCCGTAGGGGCAGTCCTTCCCTGAGAAAGAGCAGTTCTCCAGACGAGGACACAGCATGGGGCTCACTGTCTCATACGAAGGCTCTGTGAGATAGAACAGTAGGTTATAACCTTCATATGATGCTGCTATAACTCTCTATGACATGCCATACTATACTTGACACTATGAAGCCTATAACACTCACAGACATGTCATACTATTCTGAAATGAGGCTTTATTGAGAGTTCAGAGTAAAGAAACATACATTTAGACACACGCAATGTTACACATCTATCTCCATGCCAACATAAATAGTTCAGTGTTCATGTTGCTCCCATCAGAGAGTGCTGTGATAAGAGATAAACGCAGGCCCGTTACAGCAGATACTCTAGGTGCTCTCTATCAATTGGCTCTGATGAATGAGCACCTCACATGTTGTCTAAATGATCTGGAGTGCAGGAGCACGCTTTGCCTTGGTTCTCGCCCCTAACAGGGGAGGCCCTATGTGGGAGTCTGGTGTGTCAGAGGCTGGCACTGGACAGACCCAGAGGGCTTCTGGCCCTGGACAGGGCCTCATCCTCACTGGAGCCGGTCAGCGATGAGGTGTTCTGCTGGCCTGGGTCACACATGTACGAGCCACAGCCAGGGGATGTTAAGGTGGGGGTCTGGGTGCGAACCCATTATCTTGCCACGTTCAGTGGGAGGAGCACCAAACAAGCTGTAACTAATTATGTCACAAAAAACAGTGATCCACTCCAATTAAGCAGCCTTAAGCCCTTAGTCTAAGCTGCACCTCATGCAGGTGGGTCTCATTTTGCAGGCTGGACCAATAAAAAATAACAAAGGAGCCTGCAGCTGAAGAATGCTGTGCGGCCTCCCCTTTAATGAGCCACCAACATGGCCTCCACATAGCTGCAGGGGGAGAGGCTATCCTACAGTTCTGCTCCACCAGTCAGGTTCTAAGCTCAAAGTGACTGTATTGTAAAACACAACTGAATTGTAGCTCGGCCCAACGAAGTAGGAATTGTTCTATTTACAGATGAAGACGTCAATTGGCGGACGTACTGTACATGGATCTGTTGCACATCTGATATAGCTACATTGACATTTGAGGGGGTTTCATTAATGGGGGTGTTTTCCTGAAAATCAGCTGCCGAGTTGTAAGTTGTTTATGACAGCAGTTTGGCAGATATACTACGTTGGCTATATGAAGAGCTCCGTGGAATGACAGAAACAATTTATGGTGCCCCTGATCCTATAACATCAGAAACATTGAAGTTGTTGTGCTTTCAAAAATGTTATTAGATTTAAAAACTGAGTATACATTATATTATACAGTCTTTACTGCCCTATTAGGCTAGATGAAAGGAACATTCAATCTACCATTAAAACGTATGGTATGTCAATTGCTTGCACATGTAATATTAAGCTTCTGGAGAAGTGCGACGTCAGATATTTCCTTTTGAGGACATTGGTTGCTTTTGACAATAAGGGGTATGTCTAGAACATGCTAAAATTGGACTTGTTCCTTGCTATTTTCAAACTTAAATCTCTGCTTCAATGCTGTATGTGATTAGGTACAGTATGATCATACATTTATGAAGCAGGTGTGTGTGTGTGTGCGCGTGTGTGTGCGACTGTGTTTGAGTGTGTGTCTCGCTCTCTCTCTCTGTACCCTCGCAGAAGGGGCAGCATTCTCCTGGGATCTTGACTGGGTTCTGGCAGCTCTGTTTGCAGGCCATGGCGGTACAGTGAGGGTCTCCATCCACACACTGACAGAAGGTGCAGTCATCCTCCTTCCACTGCTCCTCGTGGCCACGCAGCTTGTTGTTCACCCAGCAGCTGGCCTCCGTGCTATCCATAGACAGGAGCTCCACATCTGGACACACAGAGAGGGAGACACAGATAGAGGCTGGGATCAGAAGGAGAGAAGTGTGGGAACTATACTGTGTTATTTGGTCCATCCTTACTTGTAAATGCTGTGTGGTACATATGCTGTATGACACACAACATTAGGAATGTTTTGCCCTCAGAACAGCCTCAATTCGTCGGGGCATGGACTCTACAAAGTGTTGAAAGCATTGAGCATGAAAAACCCAGCAGAGTTGCAGTTCTTGACACAAACCGGTGCACCTGGCACCTACTACCATACCCCGTTCATAGGCACTTAAATGTAGTCTTGCCCATTCACCCTCTGAATGGCACATATACACAATCCATGTCTCAATTGTCCCAAGGTTTAAAAATCCTTCTTTAGCCTGTCTCCTCCTTCATCTACACCAGGGGTGTCAAACTCATTTCGCATCGTGGGCCACATACGGCCTAGGGAGATGTCAAGTGGGCCGGACCATTAAAATTATACCATACTCTGCTATAAATAACCAAAATATCATGTCTTTCCTTTGTTTTGGTGTAAAGAAGCACAAGAACATTAGGAAAATATTGAAATTTAATGAACTATCCTTTTACAAAACATTTCATGAAACACCTCATATTTCCTTAGACAAATGTGCAATTTACTTTTATCATTCACAAATATGCATTGCAACTGATCCCACTGATTGTACAAAGGCACAAAACTTTAATTGGTACTGAAAAATATAGTAATGCACTTTAAGATTAAATGAGACTTTTAAAGAAAGGAATTTTTAAACCACTTACACATACGCATATAAAATCTAAATGTAATCCCTGCGTACACCTTACAAACTAAGGAGAGTGATTTTAAATGTGTAATGAAGAAAGTGTTCGCCTGTCCTGTAAATCTGTAAACTTCATACATGAAACATACATACACATACAATACATACTGAAAATTTATGGAGTTGTATGAACAGTAGAATTCCATCACACAACTTTTGTTTTGAAGCTGCTGACTAACATTAAAGTGCACATTTTTTAAATCACCACAGTAAGGATTCATCTTCATAGAGCTGTATTCTTTCAATGCAAACAGTATCTAAGGCAGCATTTTAAAGGTGTTAGTCTAGTCTGGACTTGTATTTGTTCCTGAAACTTGGCATCTTTTGGCCTGTACAAGTGCATCAACACCAGGTGTCATGTCCTGACTAGCTGTCACTTTCAGAATGTCATTTAAGTGCTTGTTTGTGAGCCTTGAACGCATTTTTGTTTTATTGATATTCATCACTGAGAAAATTTGTTCACAAAGGTAGGTTGTCCCAAACATGCACAAAATTTTAGCAGCCAGGGCTGTTAATTTGGGGTACCCTGGTAGTAGATACTGATAAAATCTGTCCAGACCTACAGATGCAAATTTGCCCTTCAAATCTGCATCACACTGCAAATCAATTATCTCTAGCTGAATTTCGACCGGCAGATCAGAAGCTTTAACTGTGAAAGGTGAGCGAAAAACTGAAAATTCTGTCTCAAGTTCACCAAATACCTGAAAACGTTTCTCAAACTCCCGCAGTAGTCCTGCAATTTTGTCTTTGTACCGTTTCATGTCCGCATCAGGTCTGGTCACACACACATCTCTCAGACAGGGGAAATGAGCAGGGTTGCCATTTGCCAGTTGCATCTCCCACAAAGTCAGCTTCAACTTAAATGCATGTATGTTGTCAGAAAACTGTGTGACAACTTTTTTGCCTTGCAACATTTTGTTCAGATTGTTCAAGTGTTCAGTAATATCAACCAAGAATGCAAGGTCCCGTAGCCATTCCTGAGATTGTAATTCCAACACCGGTTTTCCTTTTTTCTCCATGAACTGTCCGATTTCCTCTCGTAGATCAAAGAAATGCCTCAGCACAGCGCCTCGGCTTAACCATCTCACTTCAGTGTGGTATGGCAGGCTGTGGGTAATGTTGCTGTCGCTGAGAAGTTTGTCAAACTGACGATGGTTCAGACCTCTGGACCGGATGAAATTTACAGTGCGAACAACCACCTCCATGACGTGGTCCATTTTCAGCGACTTGCAACACAATGCCTCCTGGTGCAAAATACAGTGAAATGTCCAGAAACGATCTCCTCCATTAAGGGCTTGTACTTTGTCTTTGAACTTTGTCGCGACACCTGCTTTCTTTCCGACCATGGATGGCGCGCCGTCTGTAGCCAGGCTGACAGCGCGGGACCAGTCCACTCCAACTCTGTCCAATGCAGCAACGACAGAGCCGAAAATGTCCTCGGCTGTTGTGGTGTCCATCATTGGCACCAACTCAAGAAACTCTTCAGTAACAGTCAATGTCTCATCAACTCCTCGAATAAATATGGCCAGTTGGGCCACGTCTGTGATGTCAGTGCTCTCGTCAATTGCCACGGAAAATGCAATAAATGACTTGACTCTCTGTTTCAATTGACTGTCTAAATCTGCCGATAGTTCCGAAATCCTCTCTGCTATAGTATTCCTCGTCAGGCTAATATTGGCAAAAGCTTGTCGCTTCTCGGGACATACAAGTTCAGCCGCCTTCATCATGCATCGTTTAACAAAGTCACCGTCGGAATACGGCTTCGATGCTAATGCTATTTCGCTAGCAATTAGGTAGCTGGCTTTTACCGCTGCTTCACTGACTTCTCGGCTCTGGATGAAAGTTGACTGCTGTTTCCTCAGACCCGCCAGCAATTCGTTAATCTTATCTCTTCTCAGTTGTCCTTGCAAGCCGTCATATTTTTCGCTGTGATGAGTCTCGTAGTGGCGTCGAATATTATATTCCTTCAATACCGAAACTTGTTGCAAACACACCAAGCACGAAGGTTTTCCGTGCATCTCTGTAAATAAATAGGACGTGGTCCATTTTTCTTTGAAAATTCTACACTCCTTATCTACTTTTCTCCGTTTGGATAACGACATTTTGGCTAATGAGGGTGTAGCGGAGAGGTAGAGACCAAGGTATTAACAACGTCGTAACAAGCAGCAGATGGCGCATTGATACCGTCTGCTGTTTTCAGTCTGTCTCAGTGATGCGGCTTGTCTTCTACTCTGATGGAAAGAGTGCGCCCCTTAGCGGATAATCCATGAATTGCAGCGAATTAAAAATATTAATTCCATGTCTTTTATGCATTTTTTCCACTTTCAAATTATCCTGCGGGCCTGATCGAACCTCCTTGGGGGCCGGTTCCGGCCCGCGGGCCGTATGTTTGACACCCCTGATCTACACTGATTGAAGTGGATTTAACAAGTGACATTCATAAAGGACCATAGCTTTCACCTGGATTCACCTGGTCAGTATGTCATTAAAAGAGCCGGTGTTGTTAATGTTTTGTATACTCATTGTATGTACATATCGACGTAATTGAGTTAACAAAGTACTGGGTGGAATCAGAGGTGTGGGAAGCAGGATATTGCTGGAGGGACCAGGAGAAACTGGCCGCCACCAAAACTGGTGGAAGAACACTCCAAAGCTCTTTAAAGGAGTCAGAGAAGATGTAAAGAAACTGTACAGGGATCTAATGTACATATAGTGTAAGTCTAATGTATAATGTACGTAATTAGAGCTAGATGGAAGAGCATGGGATCGGAGCATTTCATATTGGAGCGAGATTAGTTAATTAAAAGCAAGACAGACATAACTAATTTCCTGTCTCTGCAGTGTCCAGTCATTCCCTTTAAGAGGAGTTACCCTCAGCCATGTGCATGTCACACAGATCCAGTTTCACCAGTGCCCCCGAAGGCCAAAGACCAGTTCAGGGTTCACCGTCAAAACTTTCACTCCAAAGCCACAAATCCCATTTAAGAGCATTTCATGCATAACGTGCGGTTTTACCCATTTGTTTGAAGTCTAGGAACAGCAACATAATAAAGCCAACTGTTTAAGAGGCAACCCAGAAAACACGTTGTGCTTAGAATTCTGGGAACCTGTTCTGATGACTTAAGAGTTTAAATAACCATCATTGTTTTTTGTTCAACTGTTTATTGGTAACAGAGGCAGGCCATTACCACAGCAGCAGTGTGAGGTGGAATTGGTTAGGTGATCTGAGGGTAGTGTGTGTGTGTGTGTGTGTGTGTGTGTGTGTGTGTGTGTGTGTGTGTGTGTGTGTGTGTGTGTGTGTGTGTGTGTGTGTGTGTGTGTGTGTGTGTGTGTGTGTGTGTGTGTGTGTGTGTGTGTGTGTGTGTGCGCGTGGTGAAGAAGGGGGGTATCCCTAAGGCCAACGTCCTATTTGCCAGATTTGATTCCAGCAGAGATTTGGCTGCTGTGATTCCTCCATCTGGGTGTGATTACCACGAATATGAAGCAGTTCTGCTTTCCTCTCTATCTATCCCTCTATCTATCCCTTTCTTTCTCTTTCTATCCATCTCTCACACTATCAATAGTGAGCCTAAAAATACACATTGTATTGCACTCCCACACAAGCCTTCAAGCACTTTTCGGGTTTTAGGTGACTTGACCAGCCTACGAAAAGGATTAGAACAGGTAAGCAGCTGTGCCTTGTAAATGAGACAGCTATCAGGTACAGAACCGGAGGTTCCTCTTAATAACGTCCAGGAACCAGGTGCCACCCCCAGCTTACCACAACAACCCTGACTATAGCCTCCTCAATGACTGGAGCTTTGGCCAAGCAGGGGTACAAGATGAAAGCACCACCATCTCAGGGGCTGAACATTCCAGGTGTACGTCCAACACTGACCTCCAATAACCTCCATGTCTCCCTCCCTCTCATGTGTCTGATCAATTACAAAAACACAGTCAGACAAATCTGGCCACCACCGTCACCATTATACGCTGAACAAAAACATAAACGCAACAAGTCAAGTGTTGTTTCATGAGCTGATATAAAAGATCACAAACATTTACATTTGTTTAGATCCCTGTTAATAAACATTTCTTCTTTGCCAAGATAATCCATCCACCTGACAGGTGTGGCATATCAAGAAGCTGAATAAACAGCATGATCATTACACTGGTGCACCTTGTGCTGGGGACAATAAAAGGCCACTCTAAAATGTGCAGTTTTATCACACAACACTAAATGTCACAGATGTCTCAAGTTTTGAAAGAGCGTGCAATTGGCATGCTAACTGCAGGAATGTCCACCAGAGCTGTTGCCAGATAATTGAATGTTAATTTATCTGTCTTCAACATCGTTTTAGAGAATTTGTAGTACGTCCAACCAGCCTCACAACCGCAAACCACGTGTAGCCACCCCAGCCCAGGACCTCCACATCCGGCTTCTTCCCCTGCTGGATCGTCTGAGACAGCTGATGAAACTGTGGGTTTGCACAACTGAAGAATTTCTGCACAGAAATAGTCTCCATGAAGCTCATTTGCATGCTCGTCGTCCTCACCAGGGTCTTGACCTGACTGCAGTTCGACGTTGTAACCAACTTCAGAGAGCAAATGCTTACCTTTGATGGCCACTGGCACGCTGGAGAAGTGTGCTCTACCTGGATGAATCCCAATTTCAACTGTACCGGGCAGATGGCATGATGTTGGTGTGTGTGTTGGTGTTGTGTGGTTGAGCGGTTTGCTGATGTCAACGTTGTGAACAGAGTGCCCCATGGTGGCGGTGGGGTTATGGTATGGGCAGGCATAAGCTATGGACAATGAACACAATTGCATTTTATCGTTGGCAATTTGAAAGCACAGAGATACCGTGACGAGATCCTGAGGCCCAATGTAGTGCCATTCATCCTCTGCCATCACCTCATGTTTCAGCATGATAATGCACGACCCATGTCGCAAGGATCTGTACACAATTCCTGGAAGCTAAAAATGTACGACAGCGTGTTTCAGTTCCCTCCAATATCCAGCAACTTCGCACAGCCACTGAAGAGGAGTGGGACAACATTCCACAACATTCCACAGGCCACAACTGCCTGATCAACTCTATGCGAAGGAGATCTGTCACGCTGCATAAGGCAAAATATGGTCACCAGATACTGACTGGTTTTCTGATCCACCCCCATACTTTTTTAAAGGTATCTGTGACCAACAGATGCATATCTGTAATCCCAGTCATGTGAAATCCATAGATTAGGGCCTAATGAATTTATTTAAATTGACTGATTTCCTTATATGAACTGTAACTCAGTGAAATCTTTGAAATTGTTACGTACAGTCATTTGTCCACATGCGCTGCCCTACCAGTGTTTTTACCTGCCTCTGAGGACATGTGTTTTAGTGAGGAGGTCAGGTACAAACATGTCTCCCTCCATTAAGGCTACCAGATATAATGAAGCCAAAGCAGTCACTCAAAGGAGGTTTATGTTCCTGACTTCCTAGACATTGCTAATTCTTTTGACCAGTCCTTGTATGTGAAGCATGTTAATGACTCTTGAGTCGAGCTGGATGTAAATGGAAGCGATTAAGGTAAGGCCATTGTATGGCGTGTTGGGTGCCCTGGGAGAGTGTACTAAAGCCTTATGTGCTCGATACGTCTGTCCCCCTGCCTCCCTAGTGCCTCCCTAGTGCCTCCCTAGTGCCTCCCTAGTGCCTCCCCTGCCAGTCTGGCCACAATCAACACTAATCACAAACGGCCTCCCTGACTGTGTCAGCTCACCTCCACAAATCTAGTCGTGTCATACAAAACCTCACTTATCTATAAAACATCTATATCTTTTATACTGTTGTTTAACTTTGATGTGTGTACCTATGCATACGGGGCAGCATTCTCCCTCCGGGATGTAGAAGTTCTCACAGTCGAGTTCCGCACATTCTGCTTTAGAGCAGAAGGATATTCCTCCTCGGCACTGGCAGAGCCAGCACGGGTCCATACGGTACACCTCCTCCTCTGAAAACTCCTTCCCGTTGTGGACACACTTGGGAGAAACTGGGAAAAGTGGAAGAGGAAACAGATGCTGTCAACCTGAACGATATGTAGGGCTCTTGATGGCTAACATACACTAACGGCTGGCTCATTCATCCCCCCTCCTCTCCCCTGTAACTATTCCCAGGTCGTTGCTGTAAATGAGAATGTGTTCTCAGTCAACTTACCTGGTAAGATGAGGGTTAAAAAAAAAATTAAAAAAAATTAACATACTATGCTAAACCATCCATTTGGTATGTATAAAATACATTATCCACCCCGGGACAGAATGAGTTTGTTGCTTCTGTATCCGTGTACAGAATGAAGCAATAATTACAGTGTAGCTAGCTGTGGATGGAAGAGTAGTGTGTTGTGGTAAAGTCGTGTGGAGCCGAGAGCCCTGGGCACTGGGCTCCAACAGCATTAGACAATGAAGCCAGCTCCATTAGGTGGAATTCAGCAGAGATTTGTGAAGTCTTGGTGGAGACAGCACTCACGGTGTAGCTCAGCTCATCCCAGCGCTGGGCAAAAGAAAACAGCAGCAGACTGTGCTGGTACAATGTGGTCTGGAGAGCTGGGATGCAGACAGCAGACAGGGCCAGTAAAGCCAGCGTAAGTACCGGAAACCTCAGCTGTCTGTCTCCAAACGCCGGCCCATAGAACAATGACTACCGTACGGATCATTAGAGACCCATAACAAGCCCCGAGCAGCCGCCTCGCAGACACAACTGTCCGCTCACTGCACGCGATGCTCCTGGAACACTCCGGGAGAGAGAGAGAGAGTGTGTGTGTGTGTGTGTGTGTGTGTGTGTGTGTGTGTGTGTGTGTGTGTGTGTGTGTGTGTGTGTGTGTGTGTGTGTGTGTGTGTGTGTGTGTGTGTGTGTGTGTGTGTGTGTGTGTGTGTGTGTGTGTGTGTGTGTGTGTGTGTGTGTGTGTGCGTGCGAGCGGTGCGAGCGAGAGGTGAAGGACAAGCCCATTCTCTATTTAGTTTATTAAAGTTCAATCATTTAAATGTCCATAATTTCATTAAAATGTGTTCTGTATTATTGTCAAATAAACAAGAGGGGATGTTGACAAACTAACTCAGTGATTAGCACAGCCATTTGTCTTTGACACTTTCACTGCCAATGCCTATGACTCAGGGTCTTGAAAGACCACATTAACTTCTCATCAAAACCATGACGATTTAGCTACTGCAGGAGAGTGATTATGTAAACAAGTCATGGTCAGATATGCCATGGATAGGAAGGAGGGGTAAATAACTGCCCAGATGCTAACAGATGTAGCTAGCCCCACTAAGGTTTCCATCTGTATACCATACCCTGGTAGAGCACTGCTCTGACCCCTCTCCTTGCCCTCTGGACCAGCCCTGCACTCTAATACAAAGCAGGTGGGCCAACTGAGTTGAAAGTAAAGCAGGGATCTCTCTCTCTCTCTCTCTCTCTCTCTCTCTCTCTCTCTCTCTCTCTCTCTCTCTCTCTCTCTCTCTCTCTCTCTCTCTCTCTCTCTCTCTCTCTCTCTCTCTCTCTCTCTCTGGGACACAAAATTCCATTCATGCTTTCTGATTCCTAAGTCCTATCCTAATTGAGGATGTGATAGTGGTTGGGGCTGAATGTGCCATAAAACCAGAGGATCAACTTTCACTGGGGACGTGGGGGACATTGTCCCACCCCAGTTTTATCATTAGAATGTGATACAAAACGAGGCAACGGTGTGCTTTAGGACCATGAGGAAGCCTCCGAGCGTTGGGTAGGCGGCTTGGACTGATTATGAGAGTGGATTCAAAATAAATAAATAAAAATGTCCCCCCCACTTCTAAAACTAAAGTTGCGCCCCTGCATGAAACCCTGACTTTGGCCCACCCTAAAACATTCATTACATTCGACATGGTGTGACCGTCTCTTCCAGCAAACAAAAATGTAAAACCAAATTATAAACAAAAAATCGGAGGGAATTTTCTCAATGGAGCAGAAAGGTCTCAGCATATTAAGTCTGGTGAATCCAATTTCCTCCCATATAATGCACATCAAGACTTCTACCATGCATTCTTGATTCAAATTGCCAGACACTTTGTGTGGTTGTAGAGCTTGATTCAAGTTCACAGCTTTAATGTTCTTGGAAAGCAAGTACCATACTAGTCTACATCAAGTTGTGGTTAAACCTAAATGCTACACGCGATGAAGTCCATACTGTTTGTTCATCGAAGGGCTGATAAACAGTAGGCTGCTGTGAAAACGGTCGTTTGGAACCATCTGTAATATCAGATGACATCAGGTCAGGAAGGCCATGCCAGCTCCTGCCCAGCCACCCAGACCCATTCTTCAGCCAGAGCTGGAAACGTCTCGTCAAACATGGCCAAAACACACAGGTCAGACCCATTGTCATAGGACTCTGTACACTGACACTGACCAAATACCCACCAAAAGCCAACCTCTGGTCTGTAAAAACATTTGTTCAATGCCTTAGGTCACTGAAAGTTGGGTACTATTATGTGTTCCATTGCAAAATACTCTAGGAATCCCAAACTTTGTGATTAATGAACCTGATTATAATTTAATATGTTTTGTGGATGGGCTTTAGTGTTTGTGAGAAACCCAACCATTAGTGAACAGTCATTAATTTTGAGCCCCACCTGTTTAGCAAAAAATAACAAAACAAAAAACAATTGTTTTGTTGTTGTTGCCTGTTCTGTATGTTATTTTGGCATTAATA